>NC_073313.1:245350693-246012637 GCF_027595985.1 Sorex araneus
CAAAGGTCACACATTTCTGGCTTGCTTTTCATGTAAATTAATATGATCATTTAGACGCAACTTACATATTTCATATATATATAGTGCAATTTTAACATAAAATAAATGCTTAAAATTACTACTTTAAATTTATGATAACTGTCTAGAAGATGGCTGTGATTATTCTTATAAAGAAACTGAAGCTGAAGGGGTCTGATATATTTTCTCAATACTACACTTTTAATATTTGAAGAAATCAGATTTAAATTAAGATTTCTCTAGTTCCAAAATTCACAATGTATCACTAAGATTAGAAGCATAATTAAAAATTTTTAGCATTTTGATGAGAAAGGTCTTAGGTAGTGAAAACAGAACTAAATCTATATAAGGGAATATGTATATTTGTTGCATCTTAGAAAGATTCTAAGAGAAGCAGTCAAGCTGTAGTGAAGTTTAGAAAGAGAAACTAAGTTCAGAAAAAGTATTAATCCCAAAGTATTAAACAATTTATTAATGAGAGCTATACTTTTTATATTACCACCTATGTATGAGTACGGCAGAGAGTCTCTTGCCCGAATGCCTGGCTGTCTTCCTTGAGGCCCCTCAGAGGGGATGGGCTCCAGCTTCCCTCCGGCCCTGAGCAGAGCTCCCAGTGGCCGAAGACCACGGGAACCTAGCCACAGCCATGCTCAAGGCCCCTCTCCACAAGTTCAAACAGGCCTCATGCATGAACGTACCAGCAGAGGAACCCAGGTGTGTGTAATCCCATCAACGGCCAACATCCAGAGACTTAAAAGTGAGCTCCCAGAAGATAGCCTGTAGCCTACTTCTCCTCTGGGAGAAACTGGCAAGCTTCTGAGAGTTTCCAGCCCACATGGGACAGCCTTGCAAGCTTTGCATGGTGTATTCATATGCTAAATCCAGTAACAAGCTGGATCCCATTTCCCTGACCCTGAAAGAGCCTCCAGTCCGACCTCATTGGGAGGGCCAGGTCGAGAGAGACTTCTAAGATCCTAGGGAAGGGACGAATGAAGACGTTACTGAGTCCGCTCGAGAAATCGACGATTAACGGGATTTCGTGATTCGTTATTCCTATGAATACATTTTTTAATGCTATATGGATTTTAGTAGGGTAGTTAATATGAAAAATATAAAACTAACAATCTAGTTTCATCTATTTAAGTACTAAAATTCTAGATGAAATTTAATGACTAGATATTTGTACAAATTTTAATATATTCAATGTTTTACAACTATATAGCTAAGAATGCTAAAAAATATATTAGTGACATCACATAAATTAAATACAAAACTTATACTTCCATATGTGTACTTTGCTCATCAATAATACAGTAATGTTTCACATAAAGTCAGAAAAAGCTTAACTTTCTCTGTTTTAAAATATTCATTAAATTATAAAGTACACAGAGAATCCATGCGCTCACTCAGATTTAGAAATGGGCAATTACAAGTTCTTTTATAACCTCCTTCCAGTTATTGTCTAAACTATTCTCTTTCTTCATCTAACTCTTATTCTGAATCTTACTAATATAAACCAGATTACTTATATAAATAATAATGACACAAAGCATTTTCTTTTGTGTCTATACTCTTATAAATATGTTCTGTTTATAAGCAACATTTGACAAAATTTATCTACAATACTTCATGTAACAGTGGTTCATTAACAATTATCATCATACTTTTAATAAGTATAAAAGATAAATATAGATAGACATTACTATATTCTATTATATGAACATCAAAATTTATGTAACGATTCTATTTTTGATAGGCATTTACGATGTTTCCAGAACTAGGATATTATGTATAATGCTGCTACAAATACTTCGGTGAAATCTTCTCCACACATGTTTGAATTACTCTTGCGTATTTTGTATTTATTTATATAAAGAGATATAATTGCTGGGCTATACCATTTGCTCTGCTTAACTTTTAAAGATGGTGTCAATTTGTCGAAGTTTTACAAACTCCATCAGCCGTCAATGTGAGTTCCAATTGCCAATTATACCCCCTAATATTATTATGCCGTTTAAAATAATCAGACCACTTTGATAAGTGTACATAGGTATAACACTGTACTTTTAATGATCCTGTTTTCTAATAATCAACTTTTGTATGCTGGTTTTTTGGAGGAGGTTGTTATTGCTCTTTGGTTATCCTCTTAGGAAATATCTCTTCATGTATGTTGACCACTTAAAATTGCTTCAACTAACATTTTCTCTTTTTGCAAGATCTGATACATTCTTTTTAAAATTTTTGTTATAATTATATTATCATGATGTCTTTCGATGATCAGTTACGTCTCCGAAAATTGGTAATGCCTATTTTCTCAGACCACATTTAAATAGCATTTATAATTACATCAAAAAGAAACTGCCTAACAATAAATACTATGGAATCCATAAAAGACCTATTTGCAGATAAGCATAAATCAGTGGTAAGATAAACTTTAAAAAGCCTAAATGAAAGGACATGTCATAGTGTGTAGAAAAGTCAATATTGTTGAGGTGACAACCGAGCCCCGTTGATGCTTAAAGTCATGCAATCTGAATTTCAAGAATAGTATGCTTCCTGTATAGGGTTGAAATAAACTGATAATACAATTTTTATTTAAATATCAAAAGCAATTTTGAAGATGATGAGGGAATTGATAGCATACACCAAGACATAATAAAATCAAAGTATTTCAAGACAAAATATTAATGGCATGAGGCTAGATGAGTTAACTAATGAAACAGAACAGCAAGTCCAGGAACATTGACATATGTATTCACCCTTGATTTATGATCAAGGTAATAAATCTGCTAAGAAGCAGCTGGGAAAGGAATGTATTTTCAATAAATGGCACTAGGTCAACTGGCTGGCTAAATAAGTACATGTTGTTCTAAATTTTCCTTCCTTAATATATTTTAACAACCTTTTCGTATCAGTCCTTATCAAGAAACACTTCAAAAGTTGTCTAATAGTTCATTGTATGAATATAACTGAACTAATTCAATCACTTCCATTTTAATTAATTATCAGCTTGTGTCCATTCTTTTTCCCTGTGGGCATTTTGCAAGTATATCTGTAGTGGAAAATTCTATTAATAGCAAGCTGAATCTAAGAGTGTGTGAATTTAAAGTTATTGATATAGTTCTCTCCATAAGGCCATCACTATCTACGGAATTACCAACCATTTAAAAAAATGTTGGTGGTAAGACGACACTTTCATGACATATTTAATCTCTGCAGCTCAATCCAAAAGTAAATATTAATATCCCCATTTTTCAGATACACACACAAAAAATAGAATTCAAAAGATAGTCTGTGCTTTACTTGATCACACACCCATTTACATGGATCTCTTGAATTAAAATCCGACCTGGTTGTATTTCAAAGTCATTAAGAAAATTTATTTCCAAAAGATAGTGTAGTGTGTATTTTGTTTTCATGTATGGGAAGCAAAAATCATAGCTACATTTAATCTATCAGCACCAACTTCACTACTAGAGTGGAGAGGTCTTAGGCTTTAGGGACTGACTAGAAAGTTGATTTCCAACGGTGAATGCACTGCTCTGCACATTAGTCTCTTCCTTTATTACTCATTTGTTTTTATTTTTGGACGGGGGTGGGGTCACACTAGGAGTTGCTCATGGCTTATTCCTGTGCTCATGATCACTCCTGACAGGTTTCTAGGGATCTTTTGAGATGCAGGGGATAGAACTTGAGTTGGCCACATGCAAGCCAAGCATACATAATATCTGTCTGCTGTATAATAAATATATATGTATGTATATATATTTTTTCAGCCCCAGTGTCTTCCATTTTTGACATGAGAATGTATGCTAAAAACTATCCAACTTCCAAAAGATGCAAAGAAATACTTTTCTCAAAGAGAAGACTATAGTATGAGAATCTAGTCTTGGGCTCAGTCGGCAATTAACATATGTAATGCTATTCATTTTTCAGAAGTTGTGTATATAACAGTTCTCCAGTTGGAACTTGGAGTAAAAAAATCTGTTTCATTGCAAGGAGTCATGATAATTTCTGGAGTCATGCTAATTACAGCAAGTCATTTAATTTTTATAAACCACAAATCCTTACCAATAAAATTGGTTTAATAATCGCCATCTCACCGAACCAGTAGAATGATTAAATAAAATTATTAAGAGCTTTATTAAACTTTTGTTTGCCCACGTACTCACTGAATTCATGAAAAAAAGTTATCACATAAGGACATTAATAATTTTGACTAACACAAACCCAAACCAATGAAAACAAAGTAGAATATTATTTTTATTTCCTTTAGTTTTAGTGTCTACTAATACTATAATGAATATTGTAAGTGAGTAATTAGGGTATGGCTATAATTCATGACTAAAATCCATTAAATTTTTGAAGATGTAAAAGTAAAAGTCATCTGTTCCTGAATTTACTAAAAATACATTTATTGTCTAATGTGTATGACTTTGCTTTTGTTTTTTTTCACCAAATTTAATAAGATTAAAAATAGTAAAAAGCAATGGTACACAAGTATTAAAAGATGATCATTTTGAGCGACTTCATTAGCTGAGACAATGAAAACATAAAATGTACAGGAACTTTCCACTTTTGTTTGCATTTAAGTAAAGAAAATAAAGCTGAATAAATAGAGATTCTATGGAACAGACTCGGGCATAAAATGGTGAACATAGTTTCTATTTCTCTTATAAGAGTTATTTTTAAAATCTTCAAAAAACGTATCACATTTAAATGATGTGCCGTGTCAATATATGTTCTATTTGCAAGTGAATTTACCAACATCTTTGCACACGAGAGTACGGGGTGGACATATGGATAGGGAGGAAATATATCAATAATTTTAAGCTCTCTTAAAGAAATTGAAGTAGCAAGTGATACAGATACCACTGGTTCAAAGTTAATCCCCAAAGTTTATATAGAGGTTTGAAAGAACCTCATTTGCATGCTGGCCTATCAAGACACGCACAGCTCTTTTACAAAGAAAAAGAAATGGACAGCAGGAGTTAAATTTGATGTTCATTAACAGGAAGGGAAATTTCTTGCCCCATTTAACTAATATCTTCGTTGGTACAGTGTGACAAACAAATTTTAGTTGTTAAAATCTATTATACCTGCTTTAAATTGCATCTCTGTGTAGCCAGCGGCTCAGTAGTTGGTTAAATTCAATTTGAGTTGCCAGGGGCTTTTAATGGGTAGGTTTTTCTATTTATTTTCTTAATTGTTCTCTATCTAAATTATCACTGATGATGAAATCTTATGTGCACTACATTCCCACATAATCAGAAGGTCTAAATAATTTTTCCTCTTCCAGGATAATGATATGGAACTAAAGGCCCATAAAAATCTTTAGGGAAATTTTTGGTTGTTTCTATAATGTCCCACATTTAATTTAAAGAGAAGTAATTCCACTTGAGCTTCCACAGAATTAAAACAATATGGAAATGATAAACAGATAAATTGAAAATTATCATTGTGAAACCCATAGTAGGTTCTGAATAAATACATATGGGAATGCTGATTATCACAGTGTATTTCTAGACTCAGGCTGCCCTTTGAAACGCTTTAAATGAAAATTTTTTCCATCTTGAGTGCAGACTTAAAATTATTATGTTATGGGTTTAACATAACATTGATATTTCATTCTTTAATTTAGTTACTGAGTTCATGATAAACAGTAAAATTCAAAGAATGGGAAGGGAAAAATCTATACCTGTCACCTCCAGCAGAGGTCTCTAGAGAGCAACTAAAGTTAGGGAAATCTGGGATATATGTTCAGAAATTTAAATAGAAAATTTAACTCTTCAGCTTTATGTGAGACCTTTCTTTCCACCCACGCCCCCTTTCTCTTTTGATGTCTGTGCTCCTTCATCAGATAAAAGGCTGTCTAAAAAAACTGATCAGAAGTAGACACAAGAGAACAGGTTAATCCCAAGTGCACCGGTGTAATGTGTCACAAAACAGACAATGTAATTATCTCAGCAGCCTGTTTAACCAGCTAATTCAGCAGCTTTGCATACCAAGGGTGAGCTCATCTGTTCACTATATTACCAGCCTGGACGGTTTTTCACCAAGATCACTACAGTTTTACAAAGGTTATAAAAGCCTGAAGGATTGAATGTTTCCTTGAATGTGGCACAAGAGTTTTTTAGGGTTTTTCTTTTTTTTTTTTTTTTTGCAATCTTTTATTTATAGGGAAGCAACACACTCACAAAGAAAAGAAAATGCAGATTAATATTGCACAGCCAAAGAAAACAAAATCTATGATACAAATCTCTGTGCGTGGTGATTTAAAATGAAATACCTCTCCTTTGACTGGGACACTCAGGAGAAAAGCTAAATCACTTAACAGAAAAGCCATTTTTGATGAAAAAGACTTATAATCCTGGTTTTGCCTTCCTTGGAGTAAATGTATCTATCTCCAGTTTGTCCTGCATTGTGCTTCTGTCTAGTAAGTGAAGTGGAGCATCAGCGTCAAACTGACCTGAACTTGAATCCTGATTTTTCAACGTCTCCATCGCCTGATCTGGGGCAAGTTAGCTCCAAAGTTTCCTAACTTTCAATTTGTGGCTGATAGCTAAATATTGCATGGCTCCTGAGGCACTTGAATCACACGTCAGGGAAATGATTTGAATACAGGTATATTTAAATAATAACTGCTTTACTACATGATATATATTACACACATATCCATTATTGGTGGCTTGCAAGGCTCTGAGAGGGACGGAGGAATCAAACTCAGGTCGGTCTCGTGCAAGGCAAACACCCTACCCGCTGTACTATCACTCCAAGCTGTACTATCACAGCAGAGCCTGGCAAGCTACCAATGGCATGCTCCATATGCCAAAAACAGTAACAAAAAAGTCTCACAATGAAGACGTTACTGGTGCCCACTCGAGCAAATTGATGAACAATGGGACAACAGTGCTATAGTGCTACAGTGTAACACACACACACAGACAAACACACATGTAGCTATTCACCTACTACCACCAATATCCAGTATATCTCATTTACCCCACCTTTTCCATAGTTTGCTTTCTCTATTTCCCCAGGTCATGCTCAAATGTCATCTTCTTATACAGTTCGTCTCCAAAAACCCTTATCCTGAAACAATAACTCATTTGACATTTTTAAGTGAGTTTTTATTCACAGCGCTTTCCTAGACCTCAAGTTACTTTATATATTTGCTTATATGATTACCGTCTCTCACCCACTAGAACAATAACTCAGGGATGCCAAGAATTTATTTCATTCATTAGTGTACCCCTAAGTACATAGCAGTACTTGGTTCATTCATTTGTTGAATGAGTAGTGGGAAAGGAGATCAGCTGTTGAATGTCGGTATTTTACCATATTCTGTTCATTCTTCTTTTGCATTCTACTACAACTGTGAATTTCCATGTTCTAGTACAACTATTGGTGCTTAAATATGATCAAGTTTAATTCTCAATTCAACTTTGGTTCTATCTAATGTCTGGCACACTGTAGCACCTTAAGAAATAAGAAATAAACAAATGAATAAAATGAATCAAATAAAAAATGAATAAAATGACCAAATATTATTAAGGTGTTTAAAGCATTTTAAGATGGTGAATCAAAGCGTATTTTCTAAAAGTAAACATGTTAAGGCAATATGTTGTGATATAAAAAGTTGCTCAGTAACAGATATTTCACTCAGTTGTAAAGGAAATGCACTGACTTTAGATATTAATTGTATCTTGCAGGATTCCCATCCTAGTATTATCATTCCTGTATTACAGGTAGAGAAACTGAGACAAAGAATTGTCCAGCATCTTGTTCAGATAACACAGTTAATAAGTGCCAAGATTTGAATATTAGTCATATTAACAGCTACATTTTTTAGACCACAGTATATACTCTTTAGACTGACTTGATATTTCATGTTATTTTCTCCATTTCCTTTATCATTAACATCAATTTCCTACTTTCTCATCTATTAAGTTATTACTCAATTATAAACTTAAACCTTGAAAGTAAAGTCTGATTACAAACCAGTTAAACTTACTTAATAAAAAAATGTGTCTCTCCCAAATAATAGAGGGGTGGGAAGGTTAATGTTGACCTTGGAGTGATAGAATTTAAATTTCATAAGTGTTTCCTAAGCCAATTTAACAGAGAAAAGAAATGTTGCCATCTTTTGTGAAACTTGCATTTCAAGGCACTTGTATGATTTATGAATTTCTCTCCCGTAGAGAACAAGTGATATATAGCTGGAGTCTAATTCATTCCAACTCATCACAAGTATTTTGCAACTCCATATCACCTTTTAAAATCAACAGGCATTTAACACTGAGGAAATTTAGGTTTGAAAGAAGATAAAAATTAGACTGCTAACTATTCCTTGTATGGGAACCTGTTAACATATTTTCATGCTTTATCAGATCAAATACCTTAACTTATTTTTTAAGACACATTGCCCAATATTCTTCTGTTTCTGTATAATTTACTCTTACGCTTTGCCTGTAGGCAGTATTAATTTGCATGGGTTAAAAAGGGTCATTAGTTTATTACTAAATATCTGCATGGCCTTTGGCAAAGGTAAAGTGTTCTGAATAGTGACTATGTATAATAAATAAGTAGAGGTTGGTATAAGGGTGTCTCAGAACCTGTATTTTTAGTCTTCCTAATTTTTCTTTGGTTTTAAGATGATTTATCTATTTCTCTTCACAGTACTCGTAATTTTATGGTAACTTTACTTTATTCACATGTCTATGTATTTATTAAATAAATATTAACAGATAGTATATTCTAATAGACCCTGAGTTTGTACAGTTAGGAATATAGAGAGAAAAACTACAGATATAACAAGTAAAAAAGTCATCTATGAATGTCATTTCACTTACAAAATTACATAAATAGTAAGAAATTTAGGCTATATATTAGATGCAGGATATAACTCCAATGGTGATGGAAATGGTGTAGTGTTTTGAGAATTGGGATTACCCTTTACAGTACTAATTGAAAAATAAGCACCACATAAATATATCCACTATTCTCATATTTGAACACACAAATCGTAAATTTATAGGTTGATGGTACAGCGGATAGGGCGTTTGCCTCGCATGCGGCTGACCCGGGTTTGATTCCTCTGTCCTTCTGGGAGAGCCCGGCAAGCTACCGAGAGTATCCCGCCCACACAGCTAAACCTGGCAAGCTACCGGTGGTGTATTCGATATTCCAAAAACAGTAACAAGAAGTCTCACAATGAAGCGTTACTGGTGCCCGCTCGAGCAAATCCATGAGCAAGAGATGACAGTGACACAGTGATACAATGATCAAACAATTTATAAGTTACTGGGGTATATTAGGGATTTACCATTTTGGGGTTTTGAAAAATTTGTTTTTATCTTTTGGTCCTGGTTTAGTTGTGTTGGTATGAAAGGCAGAGGAATGGATTAACTTTTGGACTGATGGCCAGTTACACCATGAAAAATGAACCATGAGTTGAGGCAGCAAGTCTCTGTGCCCTGAACAGCAGATACATTCATTTGATCAGGGTATGATGGCATCATGAAGGTGAACAGAAGGACAGAGTGTTGAAAAAGCACTTTGGGTGGTTTTGTCCGTGGTATTCTGTAGGACCAAGAACTTTGATTTGTAAATATAAACTGCAACTATCAAGATTGATACGACTGTATTCTGAGAAGATTAGACTAATAACAAGATAAGGAATTCATTGACTGCACATCAGCAATTGGGGTCAGGGGGTTATGGGGAGGGTGCAGAGAAGCAGAGAGGAGAAAGGATTTCATAAATGTCGAACCCAAAGAAGGTCTAAAACCAAAGACTTTGACTTGATTCCCAGTATTACATGGTCCCTGCTGCACCTCCAAAAGTTATTCCTGAGTTGTCAGGAGTAGCTCCTAAATACTTTTGGGAGCCAAAACTCACCTTCCCCCCACCAAAAAAAAAAAAAAAAGAATTTGAACTCAGCTCTGTCATATTACACAATATAAGTACCTAGCCAGAGTCACATGTAAAAGAAGAATCATGTCCATTTAAAGAGCACAGTGTTACAGAATTTTTCCTGTCTCTTTATTGAAAATAAACACTGAAATCATTTATTCAAATATGACAAGTGGGCCAGAGAGATAATATAGCAGGTAGGGTGCCTGTCTTGAACACAGCCACCCAGGTTCAATTCCAGGTAACTGATATGGGTGTCCAAACTCTCTAGGAGTTATCCTTGATCAGAGAGCCCAGAGTAAGCCCTGAGCACTATCAGATGTGGTTCCCAAATTAATATATCAAATATATTGTATATTGCATATATTTATAACTCCTGTACAGAATATGCAACAGCAATTACAATCATGGGCCACAAGTTTTATGCTCAAAATAATTTACCTCAGTGCACTGAGAAACATGATCTTTGTACACAACTGTACCAAGAGTTCAACAGGGAATAATCTACTTAGCATTCAAGAATTTAGTCCCAGAAAAAAAAAAAAGAGGGCTGGAGCAATAGCACAGTGGGTAGGGCATTTGCCTTGCCTTGCACATGGCCAACCCAGGTTTGATTCCCAGTATCCCATATGGTCCCCTGAGCACCAGCAAGGGTAATTCTTGAGTGCAGAGCCAAGAGTAACCCCTGTGCATTGCCAGGTATGACCCGGAAAAAAAAAAGGAGACATATATAATACAAAGTTTGAATCCACCAGCTGAGTTCTACTATAGACATGGATGCAAGTTAAGCACAGAGAAGTAAGGTAAAGTCGGATAGAGATGGGCAGAATCTGGATCCAGAAACCTAAAAGATATTTTCACATGGTATAAACAAGCAATCCAAAGAGCAATAAATAAAATGCGTGAACGATGCTAGAGCAAGTGAGAAAACCATCCATTCTGGTTACAAATATTCTTGTTGATGTAGGTGATGGTATTGTTTGAGAGTGAACCAGCTTTGTATAGCTACTTTAGTGGATAATGGGAATATGTAGACAGTTACAGCCTCTTAGTTAGCAATCATTATTAACATTCTTTAAAAAATTAAATTTTATTGAATCACCATGAGATAGTTACAAGCTTTCATGTTTGGGTTACAATCCCACAATGATCAAATACCCATCCCTCCACCAGTGAACTTTCCCACCACCAATATCCAGGGTATACCACCACTTTCCCACCCTCCTCCTACCTCTAAGGCAGACAATATTCCCCATACTCTCTCTCTACTTTTGGGCATCATGGCTTGCAACACAGACACTGAGAGGTCATCATGTTTGGTCCATTATCTACTTTCGGCATGCATCTCCCATCACAACTGGTTCCTCTGGCCATCATTTTCTTAGTGATCCCTTCTCTATTCCATCTGCCTTCTCCCCTCTGCTCATGAAGCAGTCTTCCAGCTATGGGGCAGTCCCCCTGGCCCTTGTATCTATGGTCCTTGGATGTCTCTTCAACAAGTGGTGCTGGGAAAACTGGATAGCTACCTGCAAAAAAATGAACTCTGACTCTGTCTAATGCCAGGCACAAAAATCATTATTAACTTTCAAAAGCATCTTGTATCGGCGTTGGAGCGATAGCACAGCAGGTAGGGTGTTTGCCTTGCTCGCGGCCAAACTGGGTTCAATTCTCAGGATCCCATATGGTCCCCTGAGCACCACCAGGGGTAATTCCTGAGTGCAGAGCCAGGAGTGACCCCTGTGCCTCAACGGGTGTGACCCCAAAAGCAAAAAAAAAAGCATCTTCTATCCAAATATATAATTCATTTGCCTTATTTCCCTTATTTCCCTATGGTTATTTTCCCAAGGCCTGGGATCATATTTGTATATAATATTTGCTCACTCATAAATATGTAACTGACTGTATGCCAAACAGTAATTATTTACTCTAGAACAAAGAAATTGGTCTAGTTTTTCCAAGTAATTTGTCACATAACAAAATGTTAAATGCCATAGCCTGACAGATTATATTGCATTTTATAACTTAGTGATGGGGTAAGAAATGGATAAAGGTCGTAAAGGTAGAAAACTGACTCCATTTGTGTACCACACCTAAAGGTCAGTGAGTTTTTTTGTCCTCATCTTTTTCAGAATTTCTTCTGCTTTATTCCAACACCAATATCCCTTTATTGTACGCTCCTTTTCTATCCCATAATATACAACGACTAATTGTGAAGTTTTAGGTAAGACTGTATAATATCTTCTGAAAAACCTAACTATTGAAGCACAGAATATTACAATTAAGACAATTTCCATAGTCTTGACATCCTTGAAAGGCCCCAGGCTTGATTTGGTTTGGTGCCAGAATAGATCAGGTTGACAGCCAACAGTCATGGCTTATTTTATTTTTTTAATAAAGAGAAGCCTATTGGCATACTTCTCTTGCATGTTACATCACCATACTACCAGGAGAGCTTTATGAGTTTCCATTGATTTAAACCTGTACTGAAATCAAATGATAGATGCTGAGTAAGATGGTCATTTTTAGCTTAGTTGGAAAAGAGGCAAAGCTAGCTTCTTTCCTTTTTTTTTCTTTTTTTATTTTATTGAAACAATGTGAGATCATTTCAAGCTTTCATGTTTGGGTTACAATCACACAATAATCAAACACCCACCCCTCCAGCAGTGCACATTCCCCAACACCAATATCCCCAGTATAACCCCCCCTCGTTTATCACCCTCCCCCTGCCTCCATGGCAGACAAGATTCCCCGTACTTTCTACTTTTGGGCATCGTGGCTTGCAACACCCACACTGAGAGCTCATCATGTTTGATCCATTACTTACTTTTGTCACACATCTCCCATCTTGACCGATTCCTCCAGCCATCATTTTCTTAGTGATCCCTTCTCTATTCCATCTGCCTTCTCCCCTCCGTTCATGAAGCAGGCTTCCAGCTATGGAGCAATCTTCCTGGCCCTTGTATCTACTGTCCTTGGGTGTCAGCCTCATGTTATGTTATTCTATACTCCTTTTCTTTCAACAGTTTAATGCTACCTCTGCATTCTTTATCTACTGTCATGTTCTCAGTCAACAATATTTTTTAAAAAGGAATATCATAAACACATCTAAAATGAGCAAAATAGTTGAAAAAGAAGTGACTAACCAATATAATAAAAAGGTATTCAAACCCTGATTAGTGTCTTAATATACATGGGTGTTGACTCTTACCAAAGGATATTATTTGACATGTGCAAAGATACCAACTAATAGAAAGGGGAAAGGTATCAAGTACTGCCAAAAGCATAAAGAAAAGAGAACCTATGTAGCATATGGTGTAAATGTGTATGATCATTATGGAAAAGTCATAGAGAAGAATCTCAAACAATTGGAAAATAGAACTACCAAGTGAAGTTTTAACTCAACTTCTAGAAAACTGTTATAAAAAGGGAGGGGGAATAAGTATCTGAAGTGGTATCTGCAATCATGACTCACAGAAACCAAGATTTGGAAACAATCCAAGTGTTGATGGATAAACTGATAAATGAAATAAAAACTAAAATATTATTCAGCTGTTAAAACATATACCCTGAGGACCAGAGAGACACTACAGTGTGTGATGTGCTTGCTTCGCACACAGCTAACCTGGTTCAATCCCTGGATCCCAGATGGTCTCCTGAGCACCACCCAGAATGATTCCTGAGTATAACCCCTAAGTATCACCAGGTATAGCCCAAAGTCAAGTAATAAAACAAAAATATATCTTATTATTGTTATTGAGCTTGAAGAACATTCAGCTAAGTGAAATACAGCATATACATAAAGTCAAATTCTGAATGATTTTATGATTGCATTTACATGTAGAATCTTTAAAAATTTTAACTTATAAAAAAAAGAGTAAAGCAGAGGGCAATAAAGAGAGGAGGATTGAAACATGGGAAAATATTGGTTAAAGATGAAAGTTATCATTATAAATCTAATAGTTCTGGCAAACTAATTCCATTAGGGTTACTATAGTGAATGATATTGAATGGTAAACCTAAAATTTGTTGAGAGAGTAGAACAGGTTGTTCTTACCTCAAGAGATAAGTAATAATTATGTGTTCATGAACTAGCTTGTAATCACTTCACATTGAATAAATCAGTATTTCTAAACTGTTTTTTGCTCTGCCCACCTTCCAACCTTTTCTTCTGTGTCCTTCTCCCACCACCACCCAACATTGTACCAATATGCTGCCTAGTTTTGTAACATCTTACACCCACCTCTACATTTATGCAATTTTCACCTGTGGCCCCTTGGAATATTTGGAGGTTCATGGGCATCAGACGACCTTGAGGTGAGAAATTCTGCTCAAATAATTACAAGTACCTATTAATAAGTTTTTTGACATTAAAGAAAATGTATCTCTAGAAAGTAGATTAGGACTAAAATCTTCATATATGTATAGAACAAGTTTGGGCAGAGTAACCCACAAAGACACAGAGAAAAAATAATTAGAGAAGCTTAGAGACAATCGAAGACAATTTTTCATGGAATCTAAGGAATCACAGGCTTTATCCTAAAATTGTGTACTACCTATGCATATGACAGAAAGAAGCTGTTTCTAAAGAAACGTAAAATGAAAACATAAAATGAAAAAAAGACTGAAAATGACCACTGGCATTAACAATGCTAATTTTTTTCATAAAGTAGTTTTATTAACAGCAGATAAGGCACATTGCATGTATGTCTGAATGAAAGGAAATGAGAGTCAAGAAAAAGATGGACATTAGCAACTCCCAAAAACAATTCTAGTGAAAGTTTAAGAAGAGTATTTGTAACAAGTTGTGCCATGAAGTATATACATTGCTTTAGTGTAAAGTTTAAAAAAAAAAACTGAGACAGAGAGAGGAGGTTTGGGTTAAAAAAAATACTCATTCTTGAAATAATTTTTAGAGAAAATGCTATGAGTTCTAGACTGGAGTCAACTCACCCCTGTTGATTAATGTTCAGTTGTAACTCTATTTTAGATCCTGCTTCTGGGTTCCAGCTTTATTGCATGTGATTAAGTCCTTAACTTGATACCTAATTCATAGAAATGATTCTTCCATTTCAAGTTCACACCTTGATTAATTTCCAAGAATCACTGTCCCTCATCCTAGAACTGAGATTTTTATCATGTATTTTACTTTCTTCTCAGGTATGGTATATCAGTTAACTGCCCATTTAACTAAATTCACCCCCCCTTTTTCTGGTGGTAAGTGATCATTTGCACTAAAGGAAGCAGATACCCTTATCATCTTAGTGAAGGAGAAATTTACTTAGAGCTTGTGATATAAATTCTATTTCACTGGAGAGCGTATTCTTTCAAATAAGGTAAGTCAAAATTCTCATCTGCTGCTTGTCTTCTAGGAAAGTAAAAGTCCTAGAAGAAAGGTGTTAGTTTTTTCTCCAGGGTATGGTTGTACCTATACAGAATACCTCATATGTGACATATCCCATGATCAAATAAAACAGAACTGCTGAGCAAGAAGAGGGAGAATTTAAGTTATTAGGATATTGTTGAGCCTTAGAATTTATCATATTTTAAAATGCCTACCTTTGACCGTTTTATATGAGATCACTTATTTGCATGCTACAATTTACTAAAGGAATAAAGCCTTATAAGATTAATTCATTTGAGGTCATACTATATGCCATACATTTTATGTGTTCATTTGATTTATTTTTTCTAACAACTCTGTAAGGCTTCAATTTAATCCCCATTTAATATACAGTTGACTAAACAGTCTGTGTTTTCCTCCAAAATTTGAGCATCCTGACACAAAATATTTAGCATTCATCAGTAAATGCTTCATGCAGATATTCCTAATTGGAGTGATAGCACAGCAGATAGGGCATTTGCCTTGCACACAGCCTACCTGGGTTTGATTCCTCCATCCCTCTTGGAGAGCCCGGCAAGCTACCGTGAGTATCCCACCTGCATGGCAGAGCCTGGCTTGCTACTCGTGGCGTATTTGATATGCCAAAAACAGTTACAACAAATCTCACAATGGAGATGTTACTGGTGCCCGCTCGAGCAAATTGATAAACAACAGGAAGACAGTGCTACGGTGCAGACAGTAATAGATTTTATTCTTTTCTTA
Source organism: Sorex araneus (assembly GCF_027595985.1). Lineage (NCBI taxonomy): Eukaryota > Metazoa > Chordata > Mammalia > Eulipotyphla > Soricidae > Sorex > Sorex araneus. The sequence goes on from NC_073313.1 coordinate 245,366,730, forward strand.
AGAACATCAAAATTCTAATATAAAGCATGGAACTATGAATATAGATTCAGAAATTTTGGGTCTTTATATCCTAGCACATTTACACTAAATAAACAGAGATAGATTACTTAAATCCTAGACTTATTTTCTACTAAAAAACAGCAACAGTACATACTACCCCTACATATCTAATATGTTAAATTAGATAATATATATTTTATGCAACATTTATAAAGTACTAATATTATTTTAGTGATATAAAGTCTTTATTTGTATTAATATTGCTACTGCAAAATATATAGCAAGTTTTTTATTTTATTTTATTTGCAAGTTTTTATTTTAAAACTCACACTGTAGACTTCAAGAGTTATCAAAGACAAGACAGATATTTTGTGATATCCTGCTATAGAGAGATAAATTCTACCTAATTAGAAATCTAGCTCAGGGCAAAATGTATAAATGACCCTCTTATGAGTTTCTTTTAAAACGCTACATAGAATACATTTATATGATCATTAAATTTATGATAACAATCATTTGGAATTAATGACAAGTTAACTAAATATTTGCAACTAAACAGTTCACCAAAGCTCCCCAGAGGGAGGGAAAATTGCATACCTAAATAATAAAGCTTAAAAATATGATTGTTTTTGCTGCATTGTACCATACCTGTTTGACACTTTATAGTATTCTCTGTTGAAAGAACACTGAACTTGAACTCAAAATACGAAGTTAGAATCAAATTCCTTCTCTATTATTTATTAGATCTGTGACTTTGTACATGTCACTCACCATCTCTATATCTCAGCTGCTTTGGCTTTAAGATGGGAATAATGATTTAGTTCTTAGCTTATCTCACAGGTGATTCAAAGAATAAAACTACATACAGAAGGGTTAAATTCAATTATACGGTTCTACATGCTGAAAGGATAAATTTTAAAATATAGTGAAGAGATGTGGTGGCAACTCCTGACTGATTCTGTAATTTGTTCTTTAACTTTTTGTTTCCTTGAGATATTTGCTCATTATTTATTCTGAAGTGTCAGCAGCCTTTTGGAAACTGCACTGTACTAACACAGCCCGGTCCCACAGATGGCTGTTAGATTTAACCAGTCTTTTGATGATGATGACCTTTGAAGGTTTCCCATCTGAAGAGTTGTTCTCACTTCTCTCATTGTATTTGATAGATGCAAGCTACAGGTTTAGCATGCGCTCATTGGTTTGTGTCAAGGTTGGAAATCACTCAATCGGGAAACCACTCAATCACTCTGTCTAGAAAACAAATGGATTAGAAAAGAAAAACCAAGATGACTCAGACCCAATTCTGAAAGTGTTTTTAATGGGACATTGATTCAGTGTCCAATGAATATTTACTAAAAATAAACAATAATATTGGCAATAGTCTTTGTAGGATTCTCTTCCAGACAGCTGTAACAACCAAAGAACACTTGGAGCATTGCAAATAAAAAATTCTATAAATAAAGCATAACACTTATATATGACTTTTTTTTTTCATTTTGAAGGGCTTTGAATAAAACAATGATTTTCCAGGAATCTCAGAAAACCTCCAGGAATAAGTAAACTTGGCACAATCACTCACTAGCCTATTATTGTCGTTGTCAGAGGATATTAAATTCTGGTATTTGTTTCCATATAGAAACTCTGCTTTAAAGGTTGCTTAAGATTTTGGACAGTCTTAGAAAAATCAATGCGAGACAAAATATGAAGGTGCTGTTGAAAAGGCTAAGGTAGTTATTAACAACATTGGCAGTCAAAGCTATCTAAGAGACAGAACAAACCAAGAGTAAGAGAGCCATGTGCTAGTTCTGATGTAGTGTGGGGGGCATGTTTAAACTGAGAAATGTTTGTACAAAAAATACCACTGAATCATATAGAAATCATGAGTATAGCTGTCTCTCTTCTAACCCAAGCATAAGAAAATAATAGTTCGTCAATATAAACTTTTTTCTTAAAAAAACCTACCTTTTAAAGTGCTTTAGACTTTTTTTCTATTCATTGAAAATCTTTTAAACATCACCTTCTGTAGTACAAAAGGAGATAGCCAGTTTGGAATGACTACAAACTAAATATACCTTCAGGATTGCAATTATTTGCATTGGGGGAAATTCAAATGCTTGATATTTCAGGGCAATGTCAATTTGTATTCTGGCATTGTTGTACCAATATTTTACACCATAAGCAACATGTGCATTTTTATATTGTCCTGTACCTTTCAAAGTTTTTAGATTTCTTTTTGTCAATCTAATATACTCTTTCAGCTCACTTTCTGTACATGCCTTTCTTATGCTCCAGCCCACCCAAGATTTACTTGGTTATAGCTATCACTGACTTTCATGCTGTAAAATACAAATGGGCAATTTCCTATATCTAACTTTTTTATAGCATTTAGGAATCCAGAATGATTTTCTCCTTGAAACTCTGTTTCATTTCATCTGTGACATTGTTCTTTACAGAGGTTCGATCTATATCTTGACCTGATCTTTTCAGTTCATAGTTTTCTTTATTTATAGTGTATATGTGTATGTGACCCAGGGTTCCATCTCAAATAACTTTTCATCTACTTAGATTTTCCCATTGTCCCTAGCATTGTTTAAAACAGACATTTCTATATTGTTTTGGAAAACAATATGGACGATTCTCAAAAAGTTAGAAATTGAGCTCCCATTTGACCCAGCAATACTACTCCTGGGAATATATCCCGGAGAGGCAAAAGGTATAGTAGAGATGACATCTGCATTTCCATGTTCATTGCCGCTCTGTTTACAATAGCCACAATATGGAAAAAACCAGAGTGCCCGAAAACAGATGATTGGCTAAAGAAACTCTGGTATATTTACACAATGGAATACTACGTAGCCGTCAGAAAACATGAAGTCATGAAATTTGCATATAAGTGGATCAACATGGAAAGTATCATGCTGAGTGAAATGAGTCAGAAAGAAAGAGACAGACATAGAAAGATCGCACTCATATGTGGAATATAAAGTAGCTGGAGGTACAAGCTTACAATGTTGCGATTCCTGGCAGACATTTCTCTGGACTTAGTTACTAAAATACAGAAATCCAAAACTATGCTGCTGCTAGTGTGGCCTCCTGACCTCATATCTCTTCATTCTCAGCAATGGAAAACAAATTGCCAAATGCTTTCTTTTTAGCAGATCGACTTTAGGGGGGAGAAACTCCAAATCAATAATAGTGAATTTTTTTGTTTAAATATTGAATGTAATCAAAGTAAAGTGAAAGTAAAATGAAATTTACCAGTTACATATGCGGGGTGGGTGGCTGGGGAGGTGGGGGGAAGGGGGGAGGTATATCGTGATTCTTGGTGGTGGAATATGTGCACTGGTGAAGGGATGGGTGTCTGAGCATTGTATAACTGAGACTTTAACCTGAAAGCTTTGTAACTTTCCACATGGTGAATCAATAAAAGAATTTAAAAAAAATAAAAAATAATAAAACAGACATTTCTAATGATACACATGCATTAAATTTAAGCAGACCTCTATTCTTAAATGGAGGCACCTTAAACTAAATGCCTACTGGGTACTGTTGTTGAAAGCTCCTAAAATTAATACATTTGAAAGAGAACCTTGTTTCCCCTTCAACTTTAACAAAAGATGTTTTATTTCCATACTAACTCAGAGGTTATTACCATCCATCCCCTGGTCAACAAATCAGAAATAGAAAGCCATACTACACTCTTTCTATTATCCCTTATGTCTATTGAATGATCTAATTCTGTAGATTTCTTTCTCCTAAATATTTTTCACAAGTGCAAAGTTCTCTTTTCTCTCTGCTGCTGCTCTCATTCTAAGACCCCATTGATTTTTACTTAAATTTGTACAGTTACCTCTTAAATTGTCCTTCTGGAGCCAGATTGGTTTTCCAAATTCCACTATCAGTTCCAGTTAGAGTGATCTTTATAAAATAAAAATATGAGCATGAGGCAGAGAAAGAAAGTCCTGTCCTCATATATACACACAATAAAGCTCACCTTTCTGTATCCTATGCTTCTAAACACTCACTGCCCAAAGATGCTATCACTCTCTCATTAGTAACCATCAGCTTCTACCCTTGGATTAGTGGGATGCCTTCCCTTACCAGAACTTACTTTTATCAATTTCTTGCCAACCCAGCTGCCATGCAGTTTAGGTTCTCATCTCAGTGTCTCTTTGACTATCTTCTTAGCTATTCAATTTCATTTTGCAACTAAAGTTCTGCATAAATTCTTATTAATTTTCCAAATATTCTTTATATCCCCTGACTTGAGATAAAATAAAATTAATTTAAATATATAACATTAACTGTCTCAAGTCACATTGGTTTTTTCCTTACCCATCACATGTATAAGGTCTGCAGAAAGTTTCTAACATCATGGACCTTCCATCCGACTTTGATGTAGTAACTTCTTCACTTTAATGTATAGTGCCCTGTTTTTCTGAGATCTGTGTCATTTTTCAGTACAAACCTACAAACTTACTGTGGCTTTTCAAACAAATCTTATTATCTTTTCACATTAATTATCAATTTAAGCACCTTTTGTGGTCTTTTTCCATCACAAACCCTTTCAAACCTATGGTGTTACCAAGACTTACCCAAACAACACTTGAAAACTCTTGCTATTCACATCTTAACCTAATATCTAGTAACCTCTTGCTTTACTCTACTAGTTTCACTGTATGTATTCTTCTTCTGCTAAGTCTAGTACTATGCATGGTTCCAAAATATTACCTATAACTTATATTCAAACTCTATATCTAGCCAAACTCTTGCACATATACTCATATTCTTATTATCTTTATATATCCCCCTTCTCCTACTCTTATCAAAATAGGGATGCCCCATGTATGTGTGTGTATATATAAATAAATATAATATTATTATCTTATTCTCCTATTCTCACTCTCAAACACATATATGCTCCATATATATACATATGTGTATGTGCATATATATCTTGAACTCAAAATTTAATTAATTACATACATTTATCTTCAAACATCTCTCCTTTCCTTATCAAAACACATGCTTATATTACATTGTGTATAATTCCAAAAAAGTAAATCTGTGATTTTCCTGGATAAAGTAGCTCGGCAACCTTAACCTCTCTTCCATGATTTTAAGTGGAATTTATGACTAATATTGCTCATACTCCCAAATGTTCTCATTTTTCTTGGTCAAACACATAAAAGGGATCTACCTGAATGTATAAAGTTATCCATTACTTCAGACTAGTATTATAATTATTCAAAAGAATTAGAGCATTACATAGCTAAAAGCAAAATCCAGGAGAAACTCTTCTACTCTTTTCTACAAACTGCACTGTCATCCTCACAGTCAACCTCAGATACTTTTAACTCCTTGGAATATAGTGCCCTTTTTCTCTATAACCTGTACTTACATACACTTTCTTTTGATTCTCAGAGTTAGACCTCTTGCACAAGTCATCAATTAGTTCTCTTGACTTTCTTGTTATAAGAATATGGAGAGGAGAGTCAAGTAAAGGAACCCTTGCAAAAGATCTCATTAGTGAGAAGCTCTCCCTGAATGGTATCCGAAAGATAATCAGAATTTTCATCTTACAGAGAAGTTTTATTAATATTTGTTCTGTTAAAAGTGTGTCTACTGTTTGCTTGATCCTAGCTGAAACAGAATCGACTCTGAGAAGAGGAAAATGTAGTCATACATTTCTCCAGTCATACATGGAGAAAAGACATGTTTGACTGTCTCCTGAAAATGCTGACAATAATACTTTGCATTTTGCAAAAAGAAAGCTTGGATTATCTAAACTGAGTCCAGCTGATTCACTCTAAATATGTTTTTAGAAAATAACAATAAAATATGGTTAGATATAACCTAAAATTTTCATTAATATAATTATTAGTGATTCAGTATCATGTTATTACAGATACTTATTGTGCATTACACATACTGATTGTCCTTCTAGGTTTTAGCAGCATTTATTTTTTCTTTATGTACTGACATTTTGACACTGTAGTTAGGTATCTGTACCTACCTAATTACTTTCTCTACTCACTGAAGTATGTTGGCCATTGTGTAGACCAGGTCAGAAAGATAAAGAATGAAAATACTCAGAGCATCCCTTGACCAATAATGAGTGCAAACTGTTTGATAAACACCTCATTCCTCACCCCCACAGAGTCAGGCTGTTGAAGAACAGTTCGCACGTCCTTTCAGAGCTCCCCACTAAGCTTAGGTGTGGCCAATTCCAGGTAATCTGGCATAAACGCACTCTCATCAGCTTTTCCGCCTTTCACAAGTGTTTTTCAGACAACTCAGACTACTTGTACACATATTCTTTATCTCAAGGTCTGTTTTTGAGAGAACCCAACTTCACAAGTATTATAAGTATGCCTAAAGAGAAAACTTTCAGAACTTGATTTTGGAATTGAGTCATTTATCAGTTAGACAGTAACAACAACTCCATTGCTGGTTACAAGTGGGCTGTGCTGACTCCATTCACGTAGTATCACTATTACTAAACAAAGTCTTTATGGGTACCAGGCAGAGCTAAGAAAGGAAACAGTGATGATCATTTTTTGGGGGGGGCATCACACCCAGTGATGCTCAGGGGTTACTCCTGGCTCTGCACTCAGGAATTACTCCTGAAACTGGCAGTGCTGGGGAGACCATATGGGGTGGTGGGGATCGAGCCCAGGTCGACTGAGTGCAAGGCAAACACCCTCCCCAATGTGCTATAGCTCCGCCCGACAGTGATGATCTTAAGGACTTTGAAACAGTTTAACTACTATTAACATCCATTGCACTGCACTGTAGCACTGTCATCTGGTTGTTAATCAATTTGCTTGAGTGGGCACCAGTAACGTCTCCACTGTGAGACTTGGTGTTACTGTTTTTGGTATATCGAATATGCCACAGGTAGCTTGCCAGGCTTTGCCATGCGAGCTGGGTACTCTCAGTAGCTTCCCGGGCTCTCTGAGAGGGGCAGAGGAATCGAACCCAGGTCGGCCACATGCAAGGCAAATGCCCTACCCACTGTGCTATTGCTCCAGTCCTAACATCTATTAACATTTATAAAATCCTTGAAGAAAGAAAATGGCTGGAGAGATGTCTCAAAGGGCTGAGCACTGCTTTGCATGAAAGAGCCCTGAGGTTTTTGATCTCTAGCACCATGTGGTCCCATAAACACCACCAGGAGCAATTTTTTCATATAGAATATAGAGCTGTGGGTAGTCCCTGTGCAGCAGTTCTAAAAAAAAAAAAAAGCAAAAACCAAGAAGGAAAACATGGCACCCTCAGGTCAACCAACTCAAAAGCAGTTCTCAGAATAAGAACAAGAATGCCATGATGGCAATATTTAAAAATAACTTTGATCTCCCATATTTACAGAACAAATAATGCTTCATAAGCAGGACCAAAGTTGGTAGACTGAAGACTTAAAAATGCAGCTTATGCAATGCCTCCAAAAATTAGGAAAGGCATTAAGACTTTATTTGTTAGAATATGGACATTTGAAATATATAAATCTAAAGATTTCTCTGGTCAGGCAAAAGTGACTTGTTCTAATTGCAATAGTAGGACAGGTCTTTCTTTCCATGGAGTCCATGTAAGTCCATGATTTCAAGGTTGCAAACAAGATTTCCTACAGTACACAAAGAAGAGGTGACAAAATAGAGTTGATAAATTATTAGGGGGTCAGAGTCAGAGAAGAGGCCAGAGAGTACAGCACACCCAGATTCAATCCCCAGCATCCTGTATGGTCCACAGAGCACCACCATGAATGATCCCTGAGTGATGAGCTAGGAAAAGCCCCAAGGATCACCAGGTTTGGTCAAAAACCAAATAATAATAATAATTATTATTTATTATTATTGTCCACACATTTGACAAACCTCACGCATGAAAGTACGGGCAGAGGAATCCAGATATGTGTAATCCCATCAACGGCCAACATCCAAAGACTTAAAAGCAAGCTCCCAGAAGCTTGCTTTTATAACCTACCTTTCCATCTAGTAGAAACTAGTAAGCTACTGAGAACTTCCTGCCCACATGGGACAGCCTCGCAAGCTTCCCATGGTGTATCCTTATGCCAAAGCCAGTCAGCTGAATCTCATTCCCCTGACCCTGAAAGAGCCTCCAGTGCGACATCGTTGGGAAGTCTTAGAAGAGAGAGGCTTCTAAGATCTCAGGGATAGGACAAATGGAGAGGTTACTGAGACCACTCCAGCAACTCGACGATCAGTGGGATTTTATGATTGTGATTCGTGAATAATAATAATAATAATAATAATAAATAAAAAGTCACAGAGAAGCACAAGTTGTACTTTTGTAAGTTCATACATTTAGCATGAATTTATTACAAAAGATTAGACATTCTGGCAGTTTTGGATATTCTTTCTTGAGGGTGGAAGTAGGGTAGAAAAAAATCCTTATTTGCTGAAACATTGGTGAATTAGAAATACACTAATGAGTGGGGTAGCAGTGTCAATGAAACACTCGGTGGTGACTATTTTCTATGGACATGTTGATAAGAACAGAAGTTGCGGTGAAACTGAGCTATCAATTGTGATTTAGAACATTCAGACTCTGTAATAGCACAGGATAAATGGGACGGTTACTATAAATAGCATAAGGTCAAAATGGCGATCAGAGTGCTAGATGAAGAAAGTATCTGTGATAATGGCTATCAAATTAGACTGTAGAGACAGTACAGGGGGTAGAGCACTTGTCATGGACATGCCTGACCAGGGTTCAACCCCCCTCATCCTCAGTCCTGCCAGGAGTGACCCTGGCAAACAAACAAAAACAGATTATTGACATTATTAATTAACATACAGATAGGTCACTGTGGGGCATAGACCCACTACTACCCAAACAACAACAGCCAAGAATAGTAAGGGGGAAAAAAAGCTATCGACACTTCAATAGAAAACCATAATGCCTCACTTTTCTTTAATTGAGCCCATTTATTGACCCCATTTTCATACCCAGACTCCTTAAATAAAGAATAGGCTAGATGCCTTGAGGGAGAACCTCAGGATATAACACAGTGTATGTATGCAATACCCTTTTCCTGTAACACTTTCATTTTATTTTTTAATTTATTTATTCTTTTATTGAATTACCATGTGGAAAGTTACAAAGCTTTCAGGTTTAAGTCTCAGTTATACAATGCTCAAACACCCATCCCTTCACCAGTGCACATATTCCACCACCAAGAATCACAGTATGCCTCCCCCCACCCCCCACCTCCCCAGCCCCCCAGCCCACCTGTGTAACTGATAAATTTCACTTTACTTTCACTTTACTTTGATTACATTCAATATTTCAACAAAAAACTCACTATTATTGTTTGGAGTTCTCTCCCCTAAAGTCGGACCTGCTGGAAAGGAAGCATTTGATAATGTGTTACCCATTGCTGAGTATGAAGAGATATGAGGTTGAGTGACTGCACTAGCGGCCGCACGGTTTTGGATTTCTGTATTTTAGTATTTTAGTAACTAAGTCCAGAGAAATATCTGCCAGAAATTGCATCATTGCAAGCTTGTACCTCTCAGCTACTTTATATTCCACATATGAGTGCAATCTTACTATGTCTGTCTCTTTCTTTCTGACTCATTTCACTCAGCATGATACTTTCCATGTTGATCCACTTATATGCAAATTTCATGACTTCATGTTTTCTGACAGCTACATAGTATTCCATTGTGTAGATGTACCAGAGTTTCTTTAACCAGTCATCTGTTTTGGGGCACTCTGTTTTTTTCCATATTGTGGCTGTTGTAAACAGTGCTGCAATGAACATAGAAATGCAGAAATCATTTCTACTATACCTTTTTGCCTCTCTAGGATATATTCCCAGGAGTGGTATTGCTGGGTCAAATGAAATCTCAATTTCTAATTTTTTGAGAATCGTCCATATTGTTTTCCAAAAGAGCTGAACCAGTCAACCTAAAATCACTTAACAAAAATCACTGTATACTATAATACAAGGGGAAATTCCATCTTCTCAAAGCCACTGAATCTTAATGGAAAACTGATGAAGGGACAAACCCTGTTATGGACGCCAGCAAAAATAGTATTTGTAAAGGGTAAAGGTACAGTGATACATGGAGTCCTAGTCGAAGTACATTTTACTGTGAGTTCATTGATTTTTTTAGTCAACTACTCAAATCTTATGTTCAAGTTTTGTTGGATATATTTGTGTGCTGGAAGGATCCCATAGTAGTTCTCTGCCATGTGGCATTACAACCATTATGAAGAAGTGTGAGTGAAACAAACACTGCCATGCCTAGACAGCAAATTAAAGCAATGTTACATTCTGGGTAGACTAGCAAAGAATTGTGCATCTCTCAACACAGGAATGGTGGTTCTCTCTCACTCCTATTAAATTCACTACATAACTCTGAGGAATCACATGCACTAAAGGCAGGTCTTAAGTTAAAGGACTGTGAGAAAATAAAAATAGATTTTATGGTCTCTGTCCCCTCATTCCTGGCACATGGTTTCAAAAATGCTTAGAGTTTTCTAAACAACCAGCATAGGGGAAGCAAGTTACATTTTCATTTCTAACTTTAAAAAGAAAATTGTTGGTTTTGTGCCACACCTGGCTCTGTGCTTAGGAATCACTCCCAGACGGGCTCAGGGGACCTGGTGTGATACTGGGGATTGAGTATGAGTTGACTGTGTAAGACAAGTAACCTACCCACAGTGTAATCCCTCTAACTCCACACGGTTTTTAGTACTTTGTTTTTTGGGCCCTGCTTCCTGGTACAGGACACAAAAATCCCTTTCTAAGGTGCTGAGTTATGAGAGTGGCTTTTGTTCTAATAAGGTAATACTTGGTGCGTTCCTGAGTGAAAACTGGAAAGATAAAGCCATGATTCAAAACTTAGAAATTTAGCCCCATTCCCCATTTTCCAGAAAGGAGACAGGAACTAATGATCTGTCATGCTATAACATAATGTTTTCCTAAAAATCTCTGAAGTACAGTGTTCAGAGAGTGTTGGGGCTGGTCACCCCGAGGTTCTGTAAGAGTGACAGCACATTGCTGCCTCCCCTCATTCCATGGTAGTCCTCCTTGGGAACGCTCATCCTCTTTAATGGACTCTTTAGTACGAACCAATAAACGACTAAGTAGATGGAACAGAGAAAACACAGCAGAGGAGACTTGGCCTGAACACATTTTACCATGATTATCCACAAATGTGCATGTCAGAGAAGTCTGACAATAAGGGTTTGTTCATATCACATCTGGTCAACCTAGAAATGATAGGGGTTAATTTCCCTAAACGCAGCTCCTAGTAAATAAAAGATGGCAGTTGATGATACAATAACTTGGTTTTATCACCCCGCCATTTTGAGGCATACTCCAAATAGGCTTTCAGAGGTCCATAATGGTGGACCAGTTGCTGGTTGACCAGTTGCTCAAAGCAGAAATCTGGGAATGAATGTATCTGTATTTGTCTTTCTAGCTTCTTAATCTTTTTTTACAGTCTCTGGTCATGTTTTGAACAAACTTACATTCATTTAAATTATTGTCTCATTGTTTACTTTTGAGGAATCCAATCAATGTCAATAGGAACTTTATTTTAATTTTTCAGATATTCACTGCTGTTTTCTTCTCTAGTATATTTTCTCTAAACCATTGTCTATCACCTACTATGTTCTCTGATCAGTCTTAATTATATCTGTAATCTCAGCTCCATCGTTAGTCTTAGAGTAAAATTTATTCCTTAGGTAGGAATGATTCTACTCTCAGGGAAAAATAGATTTCAGATATACATGCTGTTTTGATTTTCCATATAATCCTTATCATGGCCCAGATTTATTGTAATCTCTATTTTCCAATTGACTGTAAATATTAATATGACAGACATAATGGCTTTTTCATGAGAACTCTCAAGTGTCTAATATTAGCCTAGTTTATAGTAGTTACTCAATAAATATTTCTTGAATAAATTTGTTTACATGGAAATTCTTACAATAGCTTATCATCCCAATTTGGGATGGAGAGTCTTGTTCTTCCTATTATCATCCCTAAATATTACTTTAGGTATCTTTTACCTCTAGCAAATTAAAATATTTAAAATTCGGTACAAACACATGTTCAACTGTATTTCCAAGCTCAGTCTATTTGTTTCTTCTGAAAAGCATCTTCCTCCTCTCAATGGAGAAAGATTATTTGTACCTAACCTGCCTTTGGCAATTATTCCCTAACATTCCAGTTGTACACACAGAACTCTCTATGTAGGCAAAGAACCTTGAAAATAAATCCACTGTGATTATTTAATATGCTAGAATCATATTAAACTATTTTCATTTCTCTCAAACCCATTGCCTAACAAATTTACACTGAAGAATTTTATTTTTAGACAGTGCTGGGCATAATACCTGGTCAAAAAAGTAGGCGCTTTAAAAATATTTCTGGGCCAAACAGGAATATGAAGGTTTTAAGAACTAGGGATGTTTAACAGAGACTAGCACACATCCAAAAGAACAAAAGCAACCGCTGTTGAAGAGGATGTGGGGAGAAAGGGACCCTTCTACACTGCTGGAGGGAATGCCCACTGGTTCAGCCCTTCTGGAAAACAATATGGACGATTCTCAAAAAATTAGAGGTTGAGCTCCCATTTGACCCAGCAGTACCACTGCTGGGAATATATCCCAGAGAGGCAAAAAAGTATAATCAAAACAACATCTGCACATGTATGTTCATCGCAGCACTGTTTACAATAGCCAGAATCTGGAAAAAACCCGAATGCCCTAGAACGGATGACTGGTTGAGGAAACTTTGGTACATCTATACAATGGAATGCTATGCAGCTGTTAGAAAAAAGGAGGTCATGAATTTTTTATTTAAGTGGATGGGCATGAAAAGTTTCATGCTGAGTGAAATGAGTCAGAGAGACAGACATAGAAAGATTGCACTCATCTAGGGTATATAGAATAACAGAGTGGGAGACTAACACCCAAGAATTGTAGAAATAAGTACTAGGAGGTTGACTCCATGGCTTGGAGGCTGGCCTCACATTCTGGGGAAAGGGCAACTCAGAGAAGGGATCACCAACTATAATGTAGTCGAAGGCCATGTGGGGGAAGGGAGTTGTGGGCTAAATGAGGGCTAGAGACTGAGCACAGTGGCCACTCAACACCTTTATTGCAAACCACAACAGCTAATTAGAGAGAGAGAACAGAAGGGAATGCCCTGCCACAGTGGCAGGGTGGGGTGGGGGGAGATGGGATTGGGGAGGGTGGGAGGGATGCTGGGTTTACTGGTGGTGGAGAATGGGCACTGGTGAAGGGATGGGTTCCCGAACTTTGAATGAGGGAAGCATAAGCACAAAAGTGTATAAATCTGCAAATGTGCCCTCATGGTGATTCACTAATTAAAAATAAATAAATTAATTAAAAAAAAAGAACTAGGGATGTTTAGTCTGAAAAGAAGACTTAAAGAAAGCAGGACATCTGTTCTCAAATGCACAAAGGCTATCTAAGGAAGGAAGTAACATCACAACCAAGGTGCTATTCTCAGTGTATTACAGTTAATTGCATTCTGAGTTTACAAAATTAGATGTTAGAAATTGTTTTTTTTTAAACCTGGTTGGTTTCAAAAACTGCTGAAGTATGTAGTTCCTTACATCAATTACTAACTACTGCTGTTAGCAGTTATTAGCAGTTTGATGTATATCTGTACTTGTTAAAAGCAAAGAGCTTGTAATATTGTTAGTACCTGAATTCAAGTACTAACTCTGCCTTTCAGCTCTAAGAATTAGGTAATTAAATGCAATTTTTTTCAATACATGAGTTTTGATATCTGTAAAACTGTGTTAACAAAAGCACTCCTCCTCAGGTTGCTATGAGTGTTAAATGGATTAAAATATGTAATATACTTAAAACAATGTGCATAATGATGATATTATTTTATTAAATAAAATTGGCAAGAGCAGTTTCAAAGAATGTAAGTGCTAGAAATCACATTTTTATCCAAAAACAACTATGATAGTTTGTGTCATTTAAAAATGAATTCAGCTGTCTTTCAGTAGTAAATAATATGCCAGGCACAGTTAAGTGAACACAAGTAGTGGTTACCTAGTTTAGAACAGAGTATAGATTTTTCTAAGGTACTGTAATTCCATAACTTCTCCACAATACAATAACATATACCAATTTGCACTGACAATCATTATTTAAGAATCCCAAGTTTCTGACTTTTTGGTGGTAGAAAATAAAACATCAATCCAGGTTGGCAAGAGAGAATACTCATATTTAACTCTTTAGAGTCTCTTCCAACTAGAACAACCTCCCATCTGGTTGGTTCACGGTAACAATATTAAAGGCAGATTAACTCTATAAATTAGAACATAAGCACCAACTGTGCTTTGCCAATATTATTCCATAGCTGAGACCATTTCTGGATTTCATGGCATAGATACTTATTACTGACGTATTATAATACCCCTGCTCAGGCTACCAAATGCGAGAAGAAGCCGGAAAAATGTGAAGAAACAATAGGAAGTCCTAAATTCTCATTTACTTTGTAAGAGCCAACATGTCCCATTTTAGTTATTTATTTTTATTATTTTTTTTATTCTTTTATTGAATCACCATGTGGAAAGTTACAAAGTTCTCAGGCTTATGTCTCAGTTATACAATATTCAAACACTCATTCCTTCACCAGTGCCCATATTCCACCACCAAAAACCCCAGTATACCTCCTGCCCCTGCCCCCCCACCCCCAACTGCATAACTAATGAATTTCACTTCATTTTCTCTCTACCTTGATTACATTCCATATTTCAACACAAAACTCACTATTGTTGTTGGAGTTTCCCCCCAAGAAAGACAGCCCTACTACCAAGGAAGCATTTGATAATTAGTTTTCCATTGCTTAGAATGAAGAGATATGTAATCCCACTGCTCCAAGTACATAACTCTTTTTTTTCTTTTCCTTTTTTTTTTCTCATCCCCCTTCCTGAGCCTCACAATATGGTGGACACCATGCCGCATTTCTCCCTGAAAATGGGAAACAACTGGGAAAGAGGGATATTTCCTCTTCTCGGCCAGCGTGGTGCTATGGCTTAGTTCACAGTCTAGAGAAATGGCTGCTACTTTGATTACCTTCAATATTTCAACAAAAAACTCACTGTTATTGTTTGGAGTTTCCCCCCAAAGTCAGACCTGCTAAAAAAGGAACCGTTTCATGTTGCTGACAATTAAGGTTGCTGCGGCCGCGCGGTTTTGGAATTCTGTATAAAGTCCATGGAAAATTCTGCCAGACATTGCATAGCCCAGCTCACAGTCCCAATGCATTGCTGTAAGAAGTCGCTCTGGGTGCCAAAATGGGTTAGAAGACCTCTGGAATCAAAGTATTTAGGAGCAGAGGATCTGTTTTTCGCTCAGCAGCTCCGGATTTATCTGGGCCGAGGGCGTGCCAGTAACGCCCACTTCCCATGATTGCCTATGAACCATAAACTGTAAAAACCGTATACCTCTGGGTTAGGAGTCTTAGAAGATGGCTCTCGCCACGTGGATATTGCTGCCGCCGCCATTTTCTGTGCAGAAAAACAGGGTGGAGAGGAAAAATCCATCCCCAGGCAGCACGGAGTTGTAGCCCAGCTCACAGTCCCAGTGCATTGCTGTAAGAAGCCGCTCTGGGTGCCAAAATGGGTTAGAAGACCTATGAATCAAAGTCTTTAGGAGCGATATGTCCCATTTTAAAACAATTCACTGGGGTTTATGATTGGAATTTTGTCTGGAAACAAACTATTTTCAATCAATTCTCTACTTTTTTTTTCTTTTTGGGTCACACCTGGTGATGCACAGGGGTTACTCCTGGCTAATTCACTCAGGAATTACTTTTGGCAGTGCTCAGGGGACCATCTAGGATGCTGGGAATTGAACCCCGGTCAGCTGCGTGCAAGGTAAACACCCTACCCACTGTGCTATCACTCTAGCCCCCCAATTTCTATTTCATATAGAATTATTTGACTACTACTATCACCACTTTTCTTTCTTAACTCTATATCTCACCAATGTACATAAGAACTATGCAGAACTGGACGTCCATTTCCTGACCAAGTGTGATATTAGATTGTATTCCCTGCTTAACCACCACTTTTTTCCCTTTCTGCAGTATTGGGTTGTATACATCCGTAAGAAATTCATAGAGATTGAATTAAATTAATCAAGCATCAGGGTCAATTTGAAAAACATTCCTTTGAAAGGACATATGCACGCTTATGTTCACTGCGGCAATATTTATAATGGCAAAGCTGTAGAAACCATCTAAATGTTTGAGAATATGTGAGAAGATAAAGAAATGGTGGCAGATATGCAATGGAATACTACTCAGCTCTGAGAAAATATGAAATGTTGCAGATCGCTGCAACTTGACGGAATTGGAGCGTGTCAGGCTAAGTGAAGTGAGTCAGAAAGAAAGATATGGATGATTTGACTTCTATACAGAGGAGAAAGAAAACAAAGAAAGGGATTAGATGATCCCCAGTGGAAACAAATCCCGAGACTAATCAACAGCACAGGAACTGAGGGGGCCAAAGGGATGGGAAGAGGGAAGGGACCATGGACAATGGTAGAGGGATCTTGACACACTGGTATAACTGGCACAGCAGCAGTACAAATCTATTGTAAACTATGATTCATAAATAAAACTGATTTTGGAAAACAAATCAATCAATAGAAAAAAAATTTGTTCTCAAAAGACATTAAGCAAGAACAGGCACTGAACAATAAAGCTTCTTAAAAACCGGTAGGTCTGACTTCATTTTTCTTGACCATTATTTAAATACAAGCTGTGCAGAAAACGAAAACCTCAATTAGCCAAGAATTGTTCTCTCCCACAAGCAGGGAGAACAGTGGTAGCTATAAAAGAACAACTTTATTGTTAATTGTACACTTTTCTTTAAAAAAAAAAAAAACTGTCATCACACTCTGCTCTCTTCTGTTATATACCAATTAAAATCTGTTCCAAAGAAAATACTATTTGAAGTTCCATTCGGGACTCGAAGTGGTATTATTTATAAGGAGATTTTACACTACACCAAATACACATAATAACATGTTTCTAGTTTTCAATTCTCTAATTGTAATGTCTTGTCATTTGCATGTATGTGAAATGCTAGGAGAATGAGGGACTTGCCTCTTCTAAATATTAACAAACCCGTTCTAGCCTCCCAGGGCAATTACTCTTCAACACAAAAATGCTTTTTCCAGGTGGACTGTTCAATTGCTTTCTCTCTTTCTTTTCTAAGAAATAAAAATAAATAAATCACTTTGGAGCCATATAAACAAAGACTAGATAATTATAGTTGACAGAAATATCTGCACATTAAGCTCTCAAGTACTTTACAACATAAAATCGTTTTCAACCTAGAGATAAGACAGAGGTTAATGGACTTGGTTTGCATGCAGCTGCCCCAGATTTGATACCCAGCACCGCAAGGTTCCCTAAACATCAGCAGGTATGGTATAGCCCTGGGTCCCCCACATTCTGCTGGATTTGGAGGCCCCAATGCCACCAATGTGGCCCGTGGCACAGCAGGGCTCAGACAGGACCACATCCTTGTACCATATACTTTGGACGGTTACTCGATGAGTGGAGAACCAGGGAGGGGCTTGTGAACCTCCTGTACCTTGCTAGGGAGACCCTGCAAAAAAATAAAAATAAAAAAAATAAAATCTTTTCATTAAAAAGTCTTTTTTTAAATAAAAACTTGTTCAGTGTCACAAGTGTCTGTTTCCTGCTTTCAAGTTTATTCTCCAAATGCAATAAATTTAATTTTTTTTTAGCCTCAACTTTTTCTCAACTCCTTCACTTCCCACGCCCAATAAAAGTGAAAGAGCAATTGAAGTCTTAGCACAAATTCAAGCCATTAACTAGTCCAGTTCTCAAACTGTAGTTTTTGTATCAGGAATGTTTGTTCTGCGGAGCGCACCATCTGGGGCATGTGCATTAGCTTCCTGTCAGCATTTTCCCAACTGACTATTACCTCTTCTTGTCTACAACATTTTCTAAAGAAACGGGTACTGGAAAGCATTGGCCTGTGTCAGAAGGCAACCCAAAGCTCAATGTTGCTTTAAAACCAAATAAAGAATTTGGTGTCTGTTTGAAAGTTTGATATCTGGATAAAAATCTAAAGAATCCCAGGAGTTGAGGAGAAGTATTTATTCTGTGAGGACAGTATTTACACTAGTTCAATCTCCCCAAAGCCTCAGAGGTCACAAAGTCAACCTCACTCAACCCTACTTAAGAAGAATCTGGAAATGTGTGTCACTTTGGGCTAGGTGGTGATTCCCTCCTCACAACCCATACGATGCCAGAAAATAACATGGGATGCAGAACTCTTTACTTTCCAACTTCTCTTGTGCATTTTATCCAGTAGATAATTTAAGGCCGCAATTTCTTCCCCTCCTGGAAAGCCTGCCTTTTTTGCAAAAGAACTTTGCTGCTTCTTCCAGAAGTGAGGTTTGCTTTTCGATTTATTTGAATATCAATTTGTCTTGCGACTTCCTTTGATAGAATATGTCAGAGGTGATATATGAGTTCAGGAGTCATGGCGGCAAGAGACCTTGGCACTTCCACTTACGCATTATAAGACATGCAGAAAAAGTTACAGCGCTTGTGCTCCTCCCCTGAAACTTCCCTGATGCAAGCCAGTCTGGGCATCTAAAGAACTGGATCATCTGGGGACCTGAAACAATCGAGCTGTGAGCCAGGTCCAAGGACTTGGATGGCCCTAACGGCTGACCGTCCATCAGAAGCAAATCCTCTCAGGGACCCGAGGACCAGCAGCCAAGGAGCCACCCTGCCAATCTATAGAATAATGAGAATGAACACCTGAAGTCTGAGATAACAAAGAGACCAGATTTGAAGTAGGCGATCACAGAGAACTAGTACATCTCCTGGGAATGTCTTATTTTCTTCAGCTCACTCCAGTTTCCCTATACCTCTGCAATATGGGCTTATGCTTCTCACCTCTCCATTGCTAGAGAAAATGAAAATACAACGGTCTGAACCTGAAACAGTCTGAACGTGTATTGGCTTACCCTGGGCTGATATGATGTGTACCCCAGGTTTAGAGTTTTTCGGGGAAGGAACCTCTCATGGTTGCTCAGGAGACACAGGGCCCTATCTATGGTTCTTGGCCAATAGGTCAGATGATCCCATTTAAGGGTCCATAGATATAATGCTGCCCAGTTCCTGTGCTGCCAGTGATTGTCCAGGTCATGCCAGCAGTGCTGGTAGGCTCCAGGGCTGCACCTGGCTAAGCTCAGGAAATCATGTGGTGCCAGAAACCAAACATGGGTCAGGTGTGTGATCTGCATGTGCCATAACTGTTATATGACCTCCTAGTCCTAAGTTAGAATTTTGAATGTGACTCAGTTTGCTGTCTTAGAAAAACCTTAATTTTGTTGCTGATGAATATATTTTGGAATGAAGCAATAGTACAGTGGGGAAGGTGCTTGCCTTGCACCCAGCTGACCTGGCTTCTATCCCAGACATCCTGTGTGGTTCCTTCCCCAAGCACCACCAGGAGTGGTTACTAGGTGTAGAGCCAGGAGTAACCACCGAGTATCCTCAGTTATGGCAAAAAAAGGAATATATTCCTGTTTTCATGCTTTATCTGTGATTTCATTCAGAACAGAGAAGTGTATCACCATTTGCTGTAAGATTATGTAATATGGGGAAAAGATTAAGGATTTTTGAAGAGTTTGTTTTCATTTTGTGATAGCCTTTTAGTCTAATATCATGCCTTTGGTCCTTTCCTGGGAAGAAGAATTCATTTTTGGCAAAATTCCATTGCTGTTCTTTGGCACTGATGTGATATGAACATGACTCTAAGGGCCACCAAAGAAACAGTAAGATCTTGGCTTCGGACTCTCCAATGGCCATGGCAAATCCTCAAAATGGAAGGGTGGTCCCTAGTATCCAGTATCAATTTCATAATGTGTTCATTCTATTTACTTAAAAACTGCCTTAGAACATAAGACGTAAAAATTTTGTAAGAACATAAGTGCTATTTTTTTATAGTGGGCTTTAAAAAAAAGAGCAGTGTGATCTAGTAATTTCCACATGCATTTGAGTGTCAACAACTCAAGTCTGAGTTGTAATCTCATCCAATGATTTTTCAAGCTGACTCAGATTACTTAAAATAAAAACAAAAAACTGAACCTCTCAGTCTCATTTTTTTCCTACTGATAAAAATGAAATAAGTAGCTCTCATTGCACAAATTTAAAAAATGAATTAACTGATAAACAACCTGCAGGGAACATACTGAGATGATCTCAAATATACATATAAATCGACACACCCATGTGTCTTTATTTTTTTAACCATCAAACTTTCTCACTTGCTCCAAAGTCTCAGGGAACAATTACGATGGGTGCAGGGAAATGTGTAATACTTCTTTTCCCACTTTCAACACCTCTCATTCCTAGTTCAGCAGCACAGGAAAAGATTTGTTGTTAGCTGGGCAGTGATTCAAATTCCCAAGGTTAGTGGCAGCATCTCAGAGAGATTCTCAGAGATTTTCAAAGCTCCATTTTCTTTTAATTATCTCCCTCTCTGCCTCAGGCAACAAGTTCAGGGAATCAATAGGTTAGACAGAGTGCAGACTTTGCAGGGATCAGGGAGCAAAGGTATGTTGGGACTTGCCAGACCCTGGATTGAGGTTTCAGGAGGTTAGTATCACGGGTCCAAGAATATTTAGAGAGGAGATTTCAAACAAAATCATCTCACCAGACAGTCTGACCAGGATTCCCACTGGCTTGGTATAAGTCACTAAGCTTCAGGGCTTGTCCCAGAGGCATGCAAACTCACGGTGTCTTTGGTTACAGGTTAATATCACACGTGAAAGAAGCCCCAAGCATAAGAATCTACTGAAGATCTAAAACACTCAGAGAGAGCTTTTCGGCCCATTTGACTTCCTTCCATTTCTACCATCTTATAATAAGGAGGAAAAAATCTGTACAGGATGGAGGGAGGGGGATGCGGGCGAGTATTTTGAGTATCACTGGCTAAATTCTTAGTTTCTCAGACATGTGTTGGGGACTATTGTTACTTGTTTGTTGGCTAAAAGCATGAGTTGTTCAGAACGCTGATAATAGCTATGTTCAGTGAAGCAAGTGGACTTGTCTTTAGAGTTCAGTTCTTCAGGGAACAATTCCTGCTACTTTAGGTGTTGCAATAATTGTTCTGGCACAGACTATAGAAAGTCAAGGGCAGAACATTTGGGATTCTTGTGAACATGCGTTATTTATACTGGAAATAGGACTCCAAGATTCCTTTTCTTAAAAGGCAGAGTAAGTGACATAAAAAATAATTTTAAAAAGCATCAGTAATAAATCAGTCAACAGCTAGCTAGTACTAACTAGTGAATACCATCAAAACCTTTTCCTTTTTGGGTTTTGTTTTAGGGCTATACCTGGTGATGCTCAGGGGTCACTCTCGGCTCTGCACTCAGGGATTACTCATGGCTACAGGTGCTTATGGAACCATGAGGGATGCTGGGGATAGAACCTGGGTCTGCTACATGCAAGCCAAGCACCCTACCTGCTGTGCTATCATTCAGCCTTACCAGGCCCTTTGCTGTTTGAAGCCTCAAGATTCAGAATGCTTCTTTTCTAAGGAATTACAAGATATCTAAAAATCCGAGAAATAAAAGTAAACTTATTTTTAAAATTTTTTTTCAAAAAAATACACAAAACTATTTGGGGATGCAATATATCTAAAGGGTATTTTTAGGTGTTTTGTTTTTCAATGTTAGGGGTCAAATCCATCACTTCACAAATAGTAAGCATGCACTCAACTCTAGCACTGAACAATATTCCTGGTCCAATGGATTTACATTTAATCTGAAAACATGCAACAAATATACTACTTGTATCACTTGTATCACTTGTCATCCCGTTGATCTTCGATTTGCTCCAGCGGGCACCAGTAACATCTCCATTGTTCCTGTTGCGTGCCAATCTGCGTGATCCAGGAACAGGAAGAAACTCAAATCTTTAATTCAGAGATTTGAAGAAGAAATCTGACCATCTAGTTGGTGGACAGCCATGAGGTCTTCTGACGTCCCGTGGAATCCAGTTGGTAACAGCTCTAGCCAGCGGTTGTCTCTGAATTGTATTACATGACCGGCCCATGTGATTTTTGATGCCTTGGCAAATGAGACAGCGTCCCTGATTCTTGACTGTCGATGGAGGTCAGAATTTCGGATTCCTTCTCTCACTTGAGTGAGACATGATACTCCTAGCATAGCTCTTTGATTCCTCTTTGGGATACCCTAGTAGCGTTCTCATCCTATTTGCATAGGGACCAGGTCTCTGAGGCATATGTTAGTGCAGGAAGAATGGTGGAATCGAAAACATGTACCCAGAGTCAGAGGTTCTTCATTTTCTTAACCACTTCTTCCACGCTTTTGAAGGCATTCCACGCTGCTCTCTTTCTCCTGTGCAGTTCTGGCACCAAGTCATTCCTCATGTTGATTTCTAGACCCAGGTACACATAGCTGCTGCATTCAGAGATGTTCATTCCATTGAGAGCAAATAGAGCGTCAGGGACCAGTTAGTTTTTCATGAACATCATCTTGTTGAGATTCAGCAGCAATCTGACTTTTCCACACTTGTGGTCAAAGGCGGCCAGAATTTGTGCCTCTTGGCTAATATTTGGCATTATGAGAACAATGTCATCAGCGAAGTGGAGGTGGTGTAATTGCCGATGATCTATCTTCATTCTCATTCCTTTCCATTCCAGTCGTCGCATGATGTTCTTGAGGGTGGCACTGAAGAGTTTCAGTGAAATGGTATCATCCTGCCACACCCCTCTCTTTACATCAATGATCACTTCCTTGTAGAATGGTGAGATCCTGGTGGTGAATCCATAATACAGCTGGCAGAGGATTTTGATATACTGAGTTTGAACGCCCTGTTTGGTCAGGGCTTTGATGACCGCCTCAGTCTCAACAGAATTGAATGCCTTCTTTAAGTCAATGAACGTTAGACAGAGTGGCATCTTGAACTCTCGCAAAACTTCAATGAGTTTGGTCATTGTGTGGATATGGTCTATCGTGCTGAATCCCCTTCAGAACCTGGCTTGCTCACATGGTTGTCCTTCATCTAGTGTTCTGCCTATTCTATTCAGGATAACACAAGTGAACAACTAGTAGACGACAGACAGCAGGCAGATTGGGCGATAGTTGCCAATATCGTCGATGTCTCCCTTCTTGTATAACAGAATGGTCCTACTGGTTTTCCACTGAGACGGAACCTTGCATTCAGACAGGTAGCATGTGAAGAGTCGAGCCAGTGTATTGATGAGTACTGGCGGCAGATTCTTCAGGTGTTCGGGTATGACCTTGTCCGGACCAGGTGCTGTATGCATCTTTACCAACAAAATGACATGTCAGATTTCAGAAGGGAGAACGTTGGGAACGACATATTTATTCTGCAGAATTTGGTATGTGGGCAGGTGGACATGGATGTCAAAGAGATCTGAGTAGAAGTCGTGAATAATTCTCTCCATAACTCTTCTGGAAGATGTGATAGATCCATCGAAACGTCGGAGGGCAGTCATCTTAGTCTTGTAGTTGGCGAAGGACAGGCGAGCATTGTGAATACTTTTCCTGGCTTCTGCTGCACTGGCCAACACTGCTGCTCTTCTCTCTTTGAGGTCTTCCTTTCTCGCATCTCTGCACAGCTTTGTGAGCTTGGATGTTAGCTTGTGGTCGCCTGAGGCTCTCGCCAAACCACGTTGATGAATGAGCTCGAGTTTCCGAAAACAGGTGTCTGTTTGTGGCTTTCTCACTCTCAGCGTTCTTCACACAGTCATGGAGGTGCTGAAACAGTCAATCATATTTTTTGTCAATGTTGTCAAGGACAGTATCTTCCCACATTGCTGCAATAGTGCCAAAGAGCCCCCAGTTGGTGGTCATTCTGGGAGTTACCTTTTTAGACTTAAATTTTGCAGACCTTTCTCCCCGCTCTGTGAAATAGAATTTTGCATGAAGGAGACGGTGGTCCAATCCCATTTGGAATTTTGGGACAACAGCGACAACGGTCAGGCAAAACCTTCGATTGAATATGATGTCATCAAATTCATTGTGGAACTGTCCACTAGGAGACTCCCATGTCCAGCGTTTAGATTCAGCCTTCTGGAACATGGATGGTCTTGGTCGACATGATAAATTCAGACAGTCTCTCACCGTGATCGTTCCATTCTAGGCCATGGGTCCCAATGTGGAATTCTTCGGGTGACCTTTTTGGACAATCTTGGCATTAAAATCACCAAATGATCATCTAGAAAGTGTGTTCTTCTTTATAGAATGTCTCCAGTTCCACTTAGAACCTCTCAATTTCTTCTTCATTGTAGTTGGAAGTTGGTGCGTAGACGACGAAGATAGAAACTGCAGGCAGTAAGCCACATCTATTCAAGTAGTGACATCCACTACCCAGCCACTGCCATGTTCCAGGCCACTCTCCGAACACTTGGGCCGAACCTCACACACGAGTGAATTCCCACAAAACCAGGTAAGCATAACTTTGCAACCTTGAACTCTAGGTTCAATGAGACCTGGAAACAAGATCCTCTGTCTGCCTCCTCCAATATCTGGCATCTGAGGGAGGTATCAAACCCAAACACCCCACCCTACCCAAGCCAGATAAATGCCTCACTGGCCGACCTCCACTATATCCACTACCCAGCCACTGCCACCCTCCAGGCCGCTCTCCGACCGCGCGGCCGCAATGACACTTAATACCCATTATTCCCACACCATATTTGATAGGTTTAAATTTGGTGTGAACCATGTTAACAACTCTAAGGGCTGTTGGAAGCTGCCCTAAAAGCCTTCTTCCCTCTAGGAGAGCCTGGCAAGCTACCGAGAGTATCCCACCCACACGGCAGAGCCTAGCAAGCTACCTGTGGCGTATTCAATATGCTAACAACAGTAAAAACAATTGTTCTCATTCACCTGTCATCGAAAGAGCCCCCAATACGGCAGCGTTAAGAAAGATGAGCAAAGAGAGGCTGAAAAAAATCTCGGGGACGAACTAGACTGCCAAAACAAAGAAAGACTAAAATGATTGTACTTTCAATGCACGTACGCTGGCATTAGAAGCATCCATCGAGGACCTGATGGTGCAAGTGCAGAAGATCAAGTACGACATCATTGGTCTGACTGAAATGAGGAGATATCAATCACATCACACCATTTTTGACACTGGAGAAGAATTGTTCCTCGGAACATGTGACAACAGAGGCATTGGTGGCGTTGGTGTCCTTGTCAACACGAACGTGGCCATGAGCATCGATTCATTGGAATGCCTAAGAACCCGAATTGGACGATTATGCTTGAATATACTACTATGTGTACAAAATTTCTGAAAACAGAGCAAACTATTTTTTGGTTAGTTTAGGTTTGGTTATTCTGGATTTCTTCTTTTTTATTGGAGAACATATTTTTTCTTCCATATTAACATTTGGACCAATTATTTAATATTTGAATACACTTTACATGAATCTATCTCTGAAGGTTGGAGAAAAACATACTTATATCATTTGAAAATGTATTCAATATACATTTTAACAACCATTTCAAATTTTTTGAAGTACCTTACATAATGATAAAAAAAAGATACAATGCAGCTCATGCCAAAAACTAAAATAAAAGCTTTAGCAAATTAATCAGCTATTTTTAACAAAGCCAGAGAAAGGGTTCAAGAGTGTAGGAAGGAGTAAGTTGTGAATGGATTAGGAGAAAAGTAATAAAGAACCTTAAAAAGTTATGTCACAGAATAAGAGATACATTTGGGGAAAGCAAAGAATAGGGTCATTCTAGGGCAATTTGGATCGGAGAACATAGCCTCCCATACCCCAATAGCTGAGAATAACTCCCATCAATGTAACCACCTGCCTTTGCTTTCTATTCTCAGGGAACTCATTAGGATGGCTATTCCTGTTTTCTGTGTATCTCAGAACTGAGACATGGAATACTTTGATCCAGGTTGGGCCTTATCTTTTATCATTTGTGTTCTTATTTCAACTTTCCTCCCTGATGTATGTGACATCAGCGAAGGCACACTTGATCATGGCAACTTAAAGCAGAGTTCGAGTGCTTGTAATGCAGAGATCAAAATGTTAAGCATGTACATCTGGCCCTACCTTTTTCTTTCACTCACCCATAAATGACATATTTCCTACAATTGGAGTTTGGGAAAGAGAAACAGGTCTTGTCCAGGCTCAGTCACAGAAAACTGAGCTCCATCAAGTAAAATATTTCTCTGACTGACCATTCCTAAACCACAACAGCAACTGCTAAACTCTTACAGCTTTTGATGGTATCAAAACACATGTCAGCTAGGACCTTGGTGGAAAGATGCCAGCCAAAGAAGATGAATATCTACTTTACTAACCTGGTAGACAGAGATCTATAACTCTCTACTTCCCAACAAAAAAAAGAAATTAAAGACAGATTGGCCATAGCTAGAAAACTTTGGGCTCTTTACTTCTGAATTATTATTTTGTTCACAGTTATTCCACAAATCTCTCAAGCTTTATTTCCCCCAATGCAGAACACATATATTCAAAATAATGAAGTATGTATGCTCTGATGATAAGCACTTGCTAAGATCATTTTTATCTTAATATACATAAGGAGCAAATCAAGCTGACCTGTAAAAGAGACAGACTAATCAAGATATACCACAATTTAGACATCACACTATCATGATTTTGATCAACACCACTGTGTGGTATCTTCTCTGAGTACCAGTAAATAATTCCCAGATTTGCAAAACTTAAGATTAGCTTCTGTGATGAAATAACAAATCAGCAGACTCCTTTTTTTTTTCTTTTTGATGTCTGGAGTTTTTGTTTTGCTTGTCCAGATTTTATCTTTACAACATTATATATCTATGTGGACTTTTAGAACGACACTTGGACCAAACCCTGGAAAGGATAAAAGCATCATTTATATTTCATGTTTTCCAAAGAAGTAACATGAACTTAAATTTTTTAAGTAAGTGCATTTTGAAAGAAATCTTGCCTTCACATCTGGGACCCAGCAATTTTTTTCTGATCACATTTATATATTATTTATTTCATTTTCCTTTAAATTGGTAGGTGAATTTGACAGGCCTGGAAATAAAGGTCCTAATAGCAGTGTCAAGGGCCAAGGGCTGAACAAGCTTTCCTGCACCATCCCTGGGTCTCAACAAGAGCTGTACAAAATGTCTAATTTTAGTATCTGGCTTAACACCAAACACCTGGGAAATGGCATATAGCCAGAGATGAACACAAAGCCAAACAGTGGGTGAACAGGCGCATCTGTCTCCTCTTGTTTTCCCCTTCTTAGCTATTAGGTAAATAAGGTAGTTATTAGGTAAACAAGGTAGTTATTAAATGATGGTTTGTGCAAAGCCTACAATTTCAGAGTTCACATCTTATCTTACCAACCTTCATCGGGCTCTTCAGAAAATAACACAGTGATATTTGTTATGAAAACCAGTTCAACTTCTACTCATTGCTCTTTGAGGCTGATTTTCAACCTGTTCCCTTCTGCAACCAGAATGCATGCATGAAATATGTCAGGTGTCACATTTGCTGCAGTGGAAAATTCAGAACTGATACATTTTTATTTGCTGGCATCTGCAGGAGCATGTTGTAGGCCCCTCCACACAGGAACGTGTCAGAGCACTCAGGACTCCTGACTCCATTTCTTCACCCACAGAAACCACATTTCCTCTCACTCCTCACTTCTCCTATCCACAAGCCCTTTAACTACCCCTGAAATATGGAGCGATTTCCCGACATCTCCACAAATAAAAACTGAAAGCTTTCGTGGTCTCAGGTAACCGACCTGATAACCATAGGCATGCCTTGTGTGACCAAGAATATCACTCATCACTCTAGTGTGTCCAATCCAGGATTATTCGCAATAGAACATGGTATGTGGGCTTTGTAGACTAAGTCCTGGGTGCCTTGGGTACCACTGGAAGAAGGAACATATACAAAGGCAATGAACAAATACCAGATTTTACTTCATGTTTTATCTTTTCAAGTAAATAGCTTGTTTGCTCTTCTTTAAAGCCCTTAAGTATTGTTTATTCCCTGGAGGAAATGTGGCAATTTTAATTTTGACTCAGAGGAGTTATGCATAAGAATGATTTAAAATGAAATTAAGTAATATAATTGTGAGTGCATAAAGCATACATATCCCTAACAAATCCTCCTTAAATCCATAAAGTAGCTTTAGGTTTATCCTCGATTATATTAACAACAACTTTGCAGCTTTCAAATGACTTTGCCTACTGTATCTGTACTTCCTTTGGACCTCCATGTGTTCTTTCAGTTCTACATATCCTGTTCCAAAGGACATGTGGTCACATGGTGTATGAGACTTCTGAGCAGCATCCCACCATTTAAATGGGCAGCTATCTGCTCCAGAATCCCATCTCATACATCCCACCCAGGAATCTTCAGTTGACACTGCAAGTTGGGGACAGGTGAAGAACCTACTTTCCACTTACATACACACAACTCAGTGCCTGGGGGCGATAACAATTTTTACTAGTTTCCTGAGCTGCTGTGTCAAGAATCACACACTGACGTAAACAGCAGGGGTTTTCAGTGTCCTGCAAGAAGATTTTGTTCCTTCTGAAACTTCTCTCCCTGATTAGCAAAAAGCTACCTTGCCAATATGTGCTCATAAGATCTTTCCTCTATGCACATTCACCCATGGTATCTGTCTGTCCAAACTTCCTCTTATAATAATAAGCAAGACTGGATTAGAGCCTCTGGTCCTCATTTTGACATAATCAACTCTTGCAAGGCTCTATCTCTAAAGACTTTGAGAGACTATGAAATAAAGTCCTATTTCAAAGTAAGAATTTCCAGCTATGATACCACTTAATCTATACCATGGCTCATGGGTTAACAGAAAGAGGTGGAAACTAAAAAACATTTACTTCTCCTAATCAATTGCTCCTGATTCACATTTTATGAGAAGATGCTCAAGACATACTTGGTGATCCAACAAATATGCCCAGCAATGTTCACTGGCTGCTCTTCTCTCAGTACTGATTCTCCCTCTGTCTTTGCCTAACTTCCCCATCCATCACTGCATCTAGTTCCCAGGATCACAAATGTCAACAAAATATTACACTTAGGCTCTGCTCCTCAGAAGCTCAGGCTAAGACACATAGGCAATCTCACTTCCCTTTACAAGTGTTTAAAACATTCCTTCTCACAAAGAAACAGAAAAGTCAGATGACACATGACTTTCCCAGGGTCATGCATCTAGTAATCAACTAGTAATCTACAGAATGGAACTCCGATTTGAATCTTCTAAGTCCATCTCTGCATTGCCCAGGTAACATATTACCCCTAGCAATATCCATGCATGATCAGATAAAACTTAAAATCATCTTCTCAACCACTTAAAAATTCATTTTCTCAACCACTCATCTTCTCAACCACTGATAATACAGGTTAAGTATATAATTTATCTTCAAACTATTTAAGTTCTATTCCTCATCTGGTTTCCCAAACCTCAGGGCTTGGTACTTCTGTTCTAAAGCTTACCTGCTTTCTGAAAGGATTCACCTTTCCAACAGAACTTAAATAAATTACAATCCTTTCAATGGTACAATTATAAGCTATACCTTTCTAAGCAAACCACATCTCACAATCAAATTAGGGAGACTCATATCTTAATCAAAACTTAACAGTTTAATCGTTCATTAAACATGAGAGTAATTTAGTGTCCTGGTAAGCAATCATTATTGTTTCCTGAAAATCTGATGTGATGAGGTACAATAAATGCAAACTGAAATATTGCCTGTGGAAGATTATTTATTATTTCTCCTGGCTAAAAACATTCATAACTGAAATTTATTGGTCCATACTCCCTTCATTATAAATATTTTATGTTCTGCCTCAGGGATCCATGTCTTAGCATTTAAATGTCTCAATCTTGTGTCGGTAACAGGAAGAACAAGTTCTCTGGGTGGAATTTTTGCCCTTTACTTCAGAATGTTACAATAATAATAGGCTATAAATATGTTATAATTATGCCTTTGATCACTGCTGTAGTTTTCAAGTCAGAATGAATTAAACTCAAAACTAAAGCTGAGATGGTAGACAAAAATTACAGTAGTTATATTAATCTAAGACTTCGCTGTAAGCTGTATTAATACAGCAAAAATATTTAGAGTGGCCAGGATAGCATGCCATTTTCCATATAATTTCTACCTTTAGGGTAAGGAATATCTGTACCTACCTAGTACCTTTACATATCAATAGTGGTTCAGATTAAATTAAGTTTTATAGTCTGGTACTATTATATCCTAATCACCATATCAACCTTTGAAGTACTCAGCCACTATTAAAATATCCATTGTTCAAATGAGAGAGCTATGGTTCAGAGAGCTACAGATGTATAATTTTTGCTTTAATTTAAAAATATTCAAGAGGCTTGTTCTTCAAGCCAGGGTTTTCCCTGAACACGTGTCTCACTTGCTTGTCTCTCTTTGCTTGCTTCTTTCTGGAGAAGCCTGTGTTCTCTCTTGCACACACACTTCTTCTTTTTTCTCCCCTCATATCTTTCTTTTTAAAAAAAAATTATTGATAATGGACCAAACATGATGACCTCTCAGTATCTGTGTTGCAAGCCATAATGCCCAAAAGTAGAGAGAGAGTATGGGGATGATAGCTTCCCTTCACATCTTTCTAAATAAGTTTCAATTAAAAATTTTCTTCCTCCCCCAAATAAAATTAAACAATTAAGTCATAGGCTGTAGAAAAATTAAGCAACAATGTGAAATCAGGCTTTTACTCTCCATCCATTTCATCTTGTACAAGGCTGGCCAGAAAAGCTACAGAGAGGACGAATAGAGGGGACGTGAGCAGGTGACAAAGCAGATGATATGCAACCTTGTCAGCAGAAACCAGAATCCGAGATAGAGGGAATGTCCTGCGTGCCGGTAGATATTCCCTCAGATATCTCTCCCCGTGTAATGTCTGCAGAACACATCACTGACTGGTAGACCAGGATATATCTAACATGTTGTAGCTTTCCTGGAAGTCTCAGGCAGCTCTGAGACCAAGAGTTGACCTCACTGATATCAAGCTTATTATATCACAAGTGTGAATTGATATTTGCAAGTTCCAACTGGAGGACCTTTCATAAATCTTTATCTTACTCCTCTCCCAAACAAATTCTGGATATACACTTTTGAGATATACCCTACATGTGGAAAGTCACAGGAGAAAAAAAAAACTGAACTCTATCTTCAATGGAGATTGAAAAGAAATTGTATCTGGGCATGAAATTATCCAACTAGGAAGTACACGAAGGGAAAACTAGCCCCTCTTGATGTATATAACCGTACTGGTGGTTAAAACCTCCAGAGGAAACATTATCTACTCAAACAAAAGATGATTTTGATCACTGGCTTCCAGGTCTTCTCATATGTGAAATTTTCTGGTATAAACTTGTGAGTCTACATACTCTCTAGTATTTTACTTGAAATAATGGTTCTTCTTAACGTAAGCAGGTTTGCGTGTAAAGAGTATTGTGTGATCACAGATGGAAGAGATTGTTCAATGGACTGCAGCACATGGCCTGTATGTTGGAGATGCAGGATTGATCCCTGGCACCATACAGTTCCCTGAGAACTTCCAGAGCAAACCTGAAGCATCAAGCCTGAAGGAGCCCCTCAGCACGCCCCTCCTCCATCAAAACAAAAGGATCATCTGTGACCAGAGTGTTGAAAGCTCATCCTCTCGAATACTGTTGGCAGAACAAAGATGAAGTTGATGCTTATTACTTGTAAAATAATCATTCTGACAGTCTTAGCAGCATCTGAAAATAGGGAAAATGAGGTAAAGATACTCATGTTATATAGGAAACAGGCTAAAATGAGGGCTTGCTTAGGATGGTGGAGGCTTCGTGATAGAATACTGGTAAACACAGCATGGATATGACTTCAAAGAGAATCTTGAAAAGAAGTCTTCCTTTGATGCTAAATTATCCTGACAAAAATCATTTGCTCTGATGAGAGTGAATGAAATATCTAGATAAATGGATTTTCTAGAAGTTTCCTCAAATAAGCAATGAAGTTATTTAAAACAAGAACATCCTGGGAAATTTTCCTGAATAGTAGAATCATATATTAAATATAGTCCACAATTAAAAATGTTAACAGAGTATGCATTACAATAACAATAAACTTATAGGTATTATACCTTTGGTTCTAACATATGTTTGGGAACTCCTGGGCAAAACAAAATTGAGAAAATATTTTTAGAGTGGGACCTTTCAGTGTCTGTTTTGTGTCGATTTTCTTGTAATTTCCAAATAAGGGATATATGATGGAAAGTATTTCCTTAATATTTTTTGTGAGAAAAAATGTTACCCCTTTTTTCACTAAACCTTACCACAATACATTATTATTTTATTCTTCTGGAAATAAAATAAGGCAGGATTAATATCCTAGTGTTGAAGAAACTTTAGCATTTAAGTTTGAAGAATAAATTGTAGTAGCTGGGGAGGTGATTCAGTGCAGGCTACAATCGTCTCATGTGTGAGCCCCTGGATTATATCCCCCAGCAACATACACACACACAAACACATACACACATATGTGAGCATGCGCACACACACATTCATGTTGTAAGTAAAAAGTCAAAGCAGACAGCTTTATTTAAATTTTGGAATTTACTGTGATTTCAGCTTCCTTGCACATATGCTGTGCAAGTATGAGCAAATAATAAGTATGAGGCATCTGATCTAGTTCATGAACACAACCAGAAAACATCAGCGATTAGAATGAAAGTTACAACACCAGTTAGGGAGGAAAGTGAAGCAGATAATACAAAAGGGGTAGGATCTTCCCAGGGCAAACATGTTACTTATCTAATAAAATGAGTCAGAGTTCATTCTAAAGTCTTTAATTAACCCCATGGGGTCAGCTTTCAATAGTTACAATACATCAATAACATTATTGTCAAGTTTCTTTTTATTCTTACTTTGTCTTAAGCAATTAGCTAAATTACAAGATGGAGATTGGTTAACAGAACTTTTTCAATAAAGCAAGGCCAATAAGCAAAAACTGGTCCAAGAAATTGATCAGAATAAGGATCACAGGTTGAAGATCCTGGAAGAAGGGGACTCTGTTTCTTATCCCCACTCCTTAAGCTGGAAAAGGAAATTTTGAAGCTAAAATAAAGCTGGATGGATGTCCTCAAACCATATATAAATGGATTGAAGATAATATGTCTTCCAAACTTCATGTGGATAAAGGACTTATGAACTTCTTAGTGACGAGATTCTTACAGTAGTTATCTAGTGAAGTAAACTCATCCATTGATGAAACAGATTCTACCTGTTTCTATCAAAGGACAGTTAGAGCAGGAAAAACAATTCCTTCTTTCTTTCAAGCCTGTGATGCAGAAATTTCTTCATGATCATGCTGATCTACAAGTTAATACCCTAACTGCTGCTCCAACTTCTAAAAGAGGAGTCACTCTATTATCAAAGCATTTTCATGATTTGAAACAAAGAATTAAGATTGAGTTTTTGAGAAACAGTGCAGGGAATAAGTCAGAAGTTTAAAAATATCGATTCAAAATATTTAAATTAAATATTAACTTAGGAAAATTAAGTTTGATTATTATTCCAGGAAGCACTGGGTCAATTCCAGGAACTGAGATGCTTCCAAGACTACACATAAAAGTAATTTGTTTTGGAAATTACCACAAGTGTGTTGGGGGCAATGGGTAGATAAGATAGAGAAGGGACCAGTAAAACAACAATAGTTGGAAATGATGACTCTGGACAAGAACTGAGTTTGAAAGTAGGAAAAGGGATATACCTGATAACCTTTCAGCATCTGTATTGCAAACCATAATGCCCAAAATGAGAGAGAGAGAGGGAGAAAAAGAGAAAGAGAAAGAAGATTGGTGCTTGCCACAGAAGCAAGCTGGGGTGGGAGGGAGTTGGGGGTAGTGGGAGGTAAACTGGTGACACTGGTACTGGGAAATTACACTGGTGGAGGGATGAGTATTGGAACATTATATGACTGAAACCCAATCATAAATAGCTTTGTAATGTTCTATCTCAGAGTGATTCAATTTTTAAAAAATTAACTAATTTTTAAAAAGGTGATTTTTACTGTTCAATTGCAAATGAAATCACAGAGGAAGAAATGGCGTAGATATTCTGTAGAAATTAGTTACTGAGCTCAGATTTTGAAAGGGAATATGCAATTCTAAATAATGTTGGTTCCAATAATGATTGGTCTGAGAGTGGCAATGTTTGTCACGTAGAAACCTTCCAAGAAAGCAACAAAAGTAATTTAGACCGTTGTAGAAGTTGCTCAAAAGATACTATACCAAAAATGCCATAAACTTTTGCATTTCCCCTTCACCTATCTTCATTTCAACAACTTTCTACCATCTTCCTAAATCCTTCCCTAGAACTTTTCCTGAGCCCTTCCATTTTTCAGTCAAAATCCAAATGTCTATGATCACATATTTTTCTAGATCTTTACCTGTTGAAAATCAGTCTTCCCCCTGCCTGGATCCAAAACAAAATGTCAAAAACCCATTTGAAAGTTGCAAAAATAAAACTTTTTTTCTTAGAGTTTAAAAGAGTGGCAATGAAACAAAATCTCTGAACTTGGGGTATTATTTTCATTATCCTCCTACATATTAAAAAGATAACAAGAAACTGACCAAAAATTTGTATTTGAAGATATCAGGGGATTGTTACACAGTTTCAGAAAGTTATAGAATAAAATAAATTGTGGTTTACCAAAAAAAATGCACAAAAAATTTAATAAAAAATAACTTTAACTCTTTGTGGCTAGAGAGGTAGGACAAGGGTTAAGCCACTTGCCTTGCATGAGGCTGGCACTTTAATCTCTGCTGCTATAAATTGTCTTCCAATGCACTGCCAGTAATAACCTCTGAGCACAAAACTGGAGTACTCTCTGAGCACTGCAGGCTATGACAATCCTGCTCCTCAAGTTAACTCTTTTAAACCTTGATTAGAGGGGCTGAAGCGATAGCACAGCTGGTAGGGTGTTTGTCTTGCACTCGACCAGCCCAAGTTGGATTCCCAGCATCCCATATGGTCCCCCAAGCACTGCCAGGGGTAATTCCTGAGTGCAGAACCAGGAGTAACCCATGTGCATTGTTGGGTGTGACCCAAAAAGGAAAAAAAATACTTGATTAGAGTGAGTAGAAGTTAAAAAAAAAAAGAAGAAATGGTCCCTGAGACCATACAATACTGACTGATGACAATGGAAAAAGCATTACTTCCTGTGGAATTTCAAAGACAAAACAGTGTATGGAGTGATATTCCAGTGGGGGCAAGCACTTGCCTTGCACTCAGCTGACCCAGATTCAATCCCAGCATCTCATATGATCCCCTGAGAACAGACAGGAGTAATTTCTATGTGCAGAGTAACTCCAGAATTACTGGGTTACTCCAGAGCATTACTTCAGGGCATTCCTCCAGGTAACTCCAGAGCATTGCTGGATATAGCCTCAACATTTAAAAATAAAGTAAAAAAATTTAAAAATAAGGCATATTGCTAAGAGGCAATTAAATAGAAGGAATTAAATTACCTATCCTCTAGGTAAGGATAGGTAAGCTGCTGATCTGAAATAATTTGTGAAGTTCTCTAAGACTGATACAATTTGATGATAAATTGTATCATTAAAGCTGGGACCTGAGAGATAGTACAGTAAGGTTAGACGCTTGCCTTACACATATCTGACCCGCATATGGTCCCCAAGCACTGCCATGAGTGATTCTTCAGTGAAGGGGCAAAAGTAAATTCTGAGGACTGTTGGCCCCCCAAAAGGTGAGGAAAAAAAACTTAAACCAAACATTGCCAATAGCCTTTTAGGTGTTATGAGAACAATCAAGAGGGAAGATTTGGAGAGAGACAACTATTATTTTAAGAAAACTTGGGTGAAAGGAGATTTAATAAATTAAAGGCAACTTCGATATATGTTTATTTTAGCTAATATTTTGGGATCCTTTGTAGTAAGGTACTGTGTTGAGAGTTTAAACGATTATTACAAAACAACAAAGGCTCAAAAAAACCCGTTAGACTCCTCTCATTTCCCTCTTAGAGAGTCTCATCATCAATCAGATGACACATACAAACCAATGAAGTAATGTAACTTTCTTACATAGATAATGAAGTTGTAGAAAAGAATCCATAACTACATGCAACAGGATTTAAAGAGACTTAGAGAAATAGTGAACAAGCTATGAAGAAATGGTGCCATCCAACATAGGATAGCTACATAACTCAAGGAGTCAAGGGAAAAACACATTTCAGAACACTTAAGTCAAAGATAGTTTGGGGGGAAAGGAGAGGATCGGCATACCTATCTATACTCAGGGAGTACTCCTAGGAGTACTCTGTACTCAAAGATCACTTCTGGCAGTGCTGGCGGGAACATATGCACAGCCAGGGATTGAACCTGGGTCAGAAACATGTGAGGCAAGTATCTAATCCTCTGTACTGTGTCTCCAACCCCTCTTCTACAATTGGTGACAATGCTGTGTAATGAAATCCATTTAGTACAGTAGTATATGGAGGCTAGTTTCAGGAACATAAAGTTTTGTGAAGAGTGAATGATCGAAGAAAGGAGAATATCTTATATACATGTGTGACATTACTATGCTATTAAATGTGTGAAAACTGATAAGCTTAGTCTATTAAGACTTTAGTAAGATATCTGACATGTTTTCTAAAGAGTTTCTTTTTAATTCGAGGAATATGATCTAGGGGCTGGAGCGATAGCACAGCAATTAGGGTATTTGCCTTGCATGCGGCCAACTCGGGTTCAATTCCTAGCATCCCATATGGTCCCCCACTCATGGCCAGGAGTAATTCCTGAGTGCAGAGCACTGAATAAACCCTGTGCATTGCCAGGTGTGACCCAAAAAGAAAAAAAAATAAATATGACCTAGAAGCAAGAATAATTTCATAAATTAACAGTATGTTATAGAACTATATCCAAAGTTTACTGAAAACTGAATAAATATAAATCTAATGGGAGTTGTAAATGTACTACAATACCTTTAGTCTTTAACATAGCATTTTAACACAGACTTGCGTATATAGAGAAGAAAAGCTAACCAATCGTCATTTGTGGAATTCAGAGTGAGGTAGTGACTAACCAGGATGATTGAATTAAATTAAATAATTAATTGATTTAGCAATGTATAAAAATCCAGCCGGAAAAATGTAATGAATCTAATTTTAGTAAATCTTGGGGTCAGCTCCAAAGTTCAGAAAGTCAGTAGTGCAGGTTTGGAAAAGGGGAGACAATACTGATAAAATATTACTAGGACTCAGACAATTTAGTGTAAGGTAGAGACCATGTGAGTCAGAAGTGTGGTGAACTCTTGAGAATAGTTGACGAGATTTTAGTGGCATTAACTGAACAAAGGAAGTGATAATCAAAACCTGGGATTGTGCTAATCAAACCACACCAAATAAATTGGGCTTACTTTTAAATGTCATTTATGACTTGTGATATATGCTTAGAAGAATAAGACAAAAGTTACACAATAGGACCAACCACAAAAGCTAGTTTTGACTTTAATAACCAATGCACATGACAACTTGAATGTGACAATGTTGAGATTATAGCAAACAAAAGAAGAAGAATAACATATACGAAGGTTATATGTGAGTAGATGAGGTAACATTTGCTTCCTTAATCCCTCCCCCTGTGTTTCTAGGTAAGAATCCACCAGGACAGAAGAAGCAAAGCTCAGAACACCACTGAATTTTGAAAGACAAGAGCAGCATTTTCCCACAGTGATCTACATGGCTGTTACCATAAAAACTTATCATACGACCATAATTATGCATTTTTAACTATATTTCTTGCTATGTTATTATGCCAGTTGAAGATGGGACCATTTAATAAAGCATAGAAGTTATGCCCAAGTAATAATAATTGAAAATATCTGAAGCCTATGGGTTATTATTCAGAAGACCATTGGCATCAAAATCTTAACCAATTATATTATATACCGCCATATGAAGGAATAATTATCATTGACCTTTTATATTGAAAGGGATAATACAAGTTCATCTAGAAAATATCAAAAGAGATTTGATAGCACAGTGGTTGGGCATTCGCCTTTCACTCGGCCAACCTGAGTTTGATTCCTCCGCCCCTCTCGGAGAGCCCGGCAAGCTACCAAGAGTATCGAGTCCGCGAGGCAGAGCCTGGCAAGCTACCCGTGGCTTATTGGATATACCAAAAACAGTAACAATAAGTCTCTCAATGAGAGATGTTACTGGTGCCCACTCGAACAAATTGATGAGCAATAGGATGACAGTTACTGGTGCCCGCTCATTTTCTGAAAACAAAATAAACTGTCATGGACAGCCAAGTTTTCTGCAACTAAACACAAATATCATAGCAATAGAGTTTCAGTGTTTTAGCAGAAAAGTTATTTAAGCAACTCTAGCATCAATGGGTTTTTTAAGTAGTTTGTGAAGATTACTTAAAAATACTGGGCTTTCATAGTTCATTCTTTTTGTTGTTGTTGTTCAATATGTATTTATTGTGATGCAGTAATATAATCAACATAATACAAGACACTAAAGATAGAATCACAAATATCAGCAAAGACCCTTCCTTATTTACCTATGTGATAAATAATAATTAAAAATGTAATTTTCTAGTCACATATGAAGAAAAATAAAGCAGAGTAAGGTGCTCCAGTGATGAAAGAAAGAAACAAATATATGGATAGGATATTTGAGAAAGGCAATGAGGGTCAATGAGTCTACCACTTTAATATAGTAAACTCTAGATTTTCAATTTGGATCTCTTAAAATTAATAATTTCTTTCTTATGTTAATTATCTTCATCTCTTAAACTCATAAAAGTTTAAATCCAGAGTAATAGAGTAATAGATTATCTATGTTGGAATTTCTGTGGTAACATTTAAAGGCAGGATGTCCCTAGTATATAATTCACATCATAGTGTACATATTTTCATACATCTCATATAAAAAACACCTTTTTCCCCACAAAGTAATGTTTTATACTATTTTGAGTCCTCGTTTACTAAGTAAACTAAGTTTACTAAACTAAGTTTACTAAACTAAGTTTACTAAACTTAGTAAACTAAGTTTACTAAGTAAAATAGTATAAAACATTACTTCTAAACTCCTCTTTGAGGATGAGATACAAATGAGTATCTATGGTTCTTGCCCTTAAAAAGAAAACTTTATATCCCTTTAATATACTTAGTTATCTTAATTCAATGAAAATTTTATATTATATTGAATTATAAATTTTTATTTCATGGCATAAGAAGAATCAAGATATTTTGGTGCTGACACCTAATCAATATAAGCTAGATAAAGCAATGTAAGGAACCTAAATAATATTGTATATTAAACTTCTAGACTACAAAATGATTTTCTAGAGTCCATTTAGAAGCACAGACACAGTTATATATAATCAATGTATCATATTGTGCACCTAAAGTTTTCAAATTTTTTTTCCTTTTTTGGAGCTAGTGCTTTTATATTGTTGAAGTAGGATCAGAGACTTGAAAAAATTACTTTAAGAAACACTTTCCAGGTAACAAAAGCTAGAAAGTTGCTTTAACTTTCTAACTAACTTGCTTGACTTTCTAAAATGAATATCACCTTAGAGATAATTTACTTTTCCTGACACTAAAGCCACCAATACTAAGTTACAAAAACAATCTTAACAAGATTGAATTATTGGTGCAAGATCAGATACTTCTGTAATCAAGCAATTAAGTGATTGGTATGTATTCATTTCAAGACTGCACAACAAACATTAATTTCCTATTATCCTCTTATCCCTGGTCACACTAAAATTAAAAAAAAAAACTTAATAAAATCATGATCCTGGAAAATTTAAAGAAACCGCAATGACAATTTTAGACAATTCTACAAAACAAAACAAAGCAAAGAGAATCTGATAAGCAAAACCATGGCAATGATGGTCCAAAATACCTTAAGCTAAAAGGCAAAAGGGAGTTTGGTTTTCGAAGAACTACTCCAAGGTTCTCCAGTTTCAGCTAACAACTGAAAAGAGCAAGACGTGATTGTGCAAAAATAGCATAATCACACTGGGAAAGGCAACACAAACTATTCCTACTGCTGTCCCTCATAACTATAGAGAAACAGTGATGAAATCTAAGACCAGACCTCAGAACCCTCCACATACCTGTCCAGTCACATGCCCGAAGTATCTGACTCCTCTTACTGCTTCCAGACAGAGAGGAAATACCACACTGCAGAGTTTCCAAGCAGCTGCTAAAAGGCCTAGATAACACAACCCAGTTACAGAGGCGGTAAAGCCCTAAGGGACAATTTCTAACCAATGGGAGATAGATGTACGAGGACACCAGGCAGGGGGGAGATATCCTTCCCTTGACTCCTGGAATAAACTTGAGTCTCTGAGTTTTGTTTTCATTGCCCTCTGAGAATATCATCTCATTCTTGGGGCAGAAAGCGTATCTGCCTTATAAACTACTGCGATTTTTTTCTGTGGCTTCTTGTGAAGTATGTCTATAATGACAATATTTCATTATAAATTGTTTCTTTTTCTTCTCAGTTGCACTTCCCGTTTTTCTTTATCCTCTAACCCTGGGGTTGTACTTCCCAGACAAAGCATCACTACTTAAACTGTGACACAATTTTCCTAAGGATTGCTCTTGGTAAAATTGTGTCTCTCAAAGTTATATTGAAGTTTTAACTTCCAGTATCTCAGAATGTGTCCTTGTTAAAAAAGGATAATTTCCGAGAGTTAAAAGAAACAGAGGTCACAAAAGGGTGAGGCTAGCTCTTAATCCATTATGACTGCTCTTCTTATAAGTGGAAGGGGAGAATTATACACACACACACACAAACACACACACACACACACAAACTACTACTACTACTTGACTGAAAAGTCAATTGGAGTTGTACTGCCAAAGTAATTCAGTGGGTAATCAGAAGCTGGAAATAGTAAAGAAGGATCCTCTTCCAGATATTTCATGTTTTCATGAAAACAGCTTTTATTTATACTCTAATGCTCTAAAATTGATAGACAGTACATTTCTGTTGTTTCCAGGTATCCAGTTTGTGATAACTTCTTATCCTAAGAAATTAAGAAAGGATTCTAACAATTAGTATATCTAATGGTCTGGAGCACAAATCATTATTAGGATAGGAGTTTGGAGTCACATATCCATTTTCCTAAAAAGATCATGATCACAGTTATTGGTGCTCAGTAGAATGGTAATAACCCATGGCATATAATAGCATCACAATTAAGTTT
This sequence comes from Sorex araneus, assembly GCF_027595985.1. Classification (NCBI taxonomy): domain Eukaryota; kingdom Metazoa; phylum Chordata; class Mammalia; order Eulipotyphla; family Soricidae; genus Sorex; species Sorex araneus. The sequence goes on from NC_073313.1 coordinate 245,408,087, forward strand.
TTATCAGTGGTAAACTAGATTGAGGTAGAGGAGGAGGGACAAGGCCTCCACCTACAGTCTGCAGTACTTAAGTTTGGGAATAAAATGGCAAACTAAAAATATAGTACAATAAACTTTTGATTGGGCTTTATAATTTACAAAAAGAAAATAATATTCTCAAGACAGTTAATTACTAACAAGGTGCTCTCTAAATCCAGAGGACCTTTATGGTAGCTTTAATGGAGATTATCTTTGAAGTCTCAGAATAGACTGATGAAAATCAAGAGTGGAATTAGATTAAAACAATGTGAGAGCTACAATGAAAACTAAATGTACAGTCTCAGTAATTTTCAACAACCATGTCAGGGCCCTGATACATAAGACAGACTCTAAGATATGGCAGGGAGATATCTGAGTGGAAAAACATCTTAGGAATTTTGAATTCTTGAATTCCTTTTAGGAGTCCTAGCTGATGCAGGGATCTTATCTTTCTCACCAGAGGTGAAGAGTCTCTGTTTGGCTGAGGACCATAGAATGACTACCTCAACACTGTAGAGTTATAAAATCAGAAAGCCTACTCTAATGTTTGCTCACTGCTTCTGAAACAATAGCCAGGTCCAATCTTAGCACATCTGAGCACAGAAGTACAGTCTTAGCTCTCAAGCCAAAGAACCCTTTAGAATCTAACTAATCTGGAGCAGCAGGAAGCAGATCTCAAGGGAGTGAGAGGGATCAGGGAGAGGAAGATAGTTTTGGATGGGAGAATGGACGTGCTCCTGACCCAGATTTGTGCAAAATGTTTTACTCTTCCCATATTCTCCTTCCTCATTTTCTTCTTTCCCCTTATTATTGTTTAACACAAAGTTTCCTAAATTTATTTAGTCTATTGCTTATGTTCCAGGAGGGAAGAATCATGCATTATAACCTGGAAATCTATCTCTTTTTTTAGGTCTTACTCACTATTCTAGACAGAATGCTCTATGCAATCAATGACTTTTTCTAGAAAGTCATTACTAGAAAATAGCTAGAAATATATTTTTGTCTATTAGTCTAAAGAAAAAAATCACCTAGGGATGAAACAGCTTATAGAATTATTATAAGATCATCCATTGAGTTCTATCATCTCTAGCTGACACCCACAAAGGCTAGCCCAATATATCACAATTATTCTTTATTCTCTTCACATGCTCCTTCTCTAAGATTATAGCTGCAAAAAAATAAGCATATTAGCTTACACTTTGAACTATTTTCTCAAACACATGATTCAAGGCAAATGTTTATTGCAAACTATCACAAATGTTAAATCACCAAAGATTGGATAAAGATCCATGAAATACAGGGAGGCAGTGAGATAGCACAGAAGGTAGGCAATTCCCTTGCACAAGACCAAGCTGGATTCAATCCCCAGCACTCATATGTCTCCTGAGCATACCAGGACTGATCCATGAGTGAAGTCATGAATAAGCCCTGAACTCAACTAGGTGTGGCCCCAAAATAAACAAAATGATTCGTAGTATACAGACACAATGGAATACTATGCAGCTACAAGGAAAGATTAACTCGTGCAGTTGCAATAATGTGATGGCACTGAGTGGTGTCATGTTTAGTGAAATAGGACTGAGGGAGAAGGACACACACCAGATGATCTCACTCACCTGTGGTATGCAGAGATACAAAGCAAGGCATAGACTGTATCCATGACAGTCCCTTGGCCTTGGATTGCAAAGTTGATGATGATAAACCCTGGGAAAAGGTGGGAAGAGGAATGAAGATTAGACTAGAAATGACACAGGGGAAGTGGTGACAGATCTTGAATACTTGGTGATTGGGGGTCACAGTAACATTTTACATTAATGCCATAATTTTATTTTGTTTTGTTTTGTGGTCATAACCTGCAATGCTCAGCAATTATTTCTGGCTCCCCTGGGCACAGGAATTATTCTTGACTGTGCATGGGGAGCAATATGGGATGCTGGAGAATTGAACAAGGGTCAGCTGCTTACAAGGCAAGTGTCCTACCCACTTTACTATCTCCTCAGGTGCAATGCTATACATTTTAACATTGCTCTGACCATATAACACAAAAGGGCAAGCAAAAAGTTAAGTTACGCTATAAGATAAAGAATGACAAATTTTATACAACAAAACATTAAGTATTTACATCGTTTACATGTTAAACACATGTATAAAGAAATAAAGAGGTCTGAATGAATTCACATCCAATTTCTAAGTATAGGCACAAGAAAAGACTTGAAAATTTACATCTTTTTATGGGTTCTACTGTTAGAAAACACAACTAGTGGTACTCAGGGATATTCCTGCTTTCACTTAGAAAATACTCTTGGTATTCCATTGTGTAGATGTACCAAAGTTTTTTTAACCAGTCATCTTTTCTAGGGCACTTGGGTTGTTTCCAGATTTTGTCTATTGTTAACAGTGCTGCAATGAACATATAAGTACAGATGTCATTTCTACTGTGCTTTTTTTTGCATCCTTGGGATATATTCCCAGAAGTGGTATTGTGGGGTCATGTGGGAGCTCAATTTCTAGTTTTTGAAGGACTGTCCACATTGTTTTTCAGAAAGGCTGGACCAGTCGGCATTCCCACCAACAGTGAAAGAGGACACAACTAGTGGTACTCAGGAGTGTTCCTGCTTTTTCCCCACATCCACGCCAGCACTGATTGCTTTTGTTCTTTTGAATGTGTGACAGTCTCTGTGTGTGAGATGATATATCATTGTTGTTCTGATTTGCTTCTCCCTAATGACTAGTGATGTGGAGCATTTTTTCATGTGCCTTTTGGCCATTTGTATTTCTTTTTGGAGGAAACTTCTATTCGTTTCTTTTCCCCATTTTTGATGGGGTCGAAGGTTTTTTTCTTATACAATTCTACTAGTGTCTATCCTGGATACTAATCCCTTATCAGGTGGGTATTGGGTCAATATTCTTTCCCATTCTGTGGGCTCTTTCTGTATTTTGGTCACTGTTTCTTTTGAAGTACAGAGCTTCTTGGTTTGATGTATACTATGTTTGATGTATATTTTATGTATACTATGTTTGATTATATAGTTTGATGTATACTAGTTTGATGTATACTATGCAGCTGTTAAGAGAGATGAAGTTATGAAATTTGCTTATAAATGGATAGACACGGAGAGTATCATGCTAAGTGAAATGAGTCAGAAAGAGAGGGACAAACATAGAAGAACTGCACTCATTTGTGGAGTATAGAATAATATCACAAGAGGCTGACACCCAAGGACAGTAGATATAAGGGCCAGGAGGATTTCCCCATAGCTGAAAGCCTGCTTCATGAGCAGAGGGGAGAGGCATATGGAATAGAGAAGGGATCACTAAAAAAAATGATGGCTGGAGGAACCAGTTGGGATGGAAGATGCTTGCTGAAAGTAGATAATGGACCAAACATGATGACCTCTCAGTGTCTGTGTTGCAAGCCATAATGCCCAAAAGTAGAGAAAGAGTATGGGGAATATTGTCTGCCATGGAGGCAGGGGGAGGGTGGGAAAGGGTGGGGGTATACCAGGTATATTGGTGGTGGGGAATGTGCACTGGTGGAGGAATGGGTGTTTGATCATTGTGTGATTATAACCCAAACATGAAAGCTTGCAACTATCTCATAGTGATTCAATAAAATTTTTTTAAAAAGAAAATACCCTTGGTAGTGCTTAGGGGACTATATGGTGCTTGTAATCAAACCAGGGTTGATTACATGCACAGCCTTACACACAACTATATCTCTTGTCCTCTATTTAAGAAATTTTAAAGATTAATATACTTGCAACTTTGAAGAATATTATAATGGAAAAATAATAACTTGTATGATAATATAACACATAACTGGAAATGTTATTGATTTTATATTATTGATAAATAATTTTAAGTATTAGTAAAAAACAATTAAAATTTGTCATATTGGAAAATGAGCTAAAGAAATGATATTCGCATATCTTTAAAATCTACTTACCCTTCTCCTCCTTATACTCTAGGACCAAGAGCAATCTAGACATCCCCATTTCAAGCATTGCATTCCTTCCTCCAGAGGAAGAAAGAAAACAAGCAGGAATGAGACATGGACGTGTACCAGTGGGGAGTAAGGGTTAAGAGGATCCCAGAACATCAGTGGTATATAGCTAAATATTCAGAGTGAACAATGCTGAGACAAGAGATCCAACTTTTAAACAACCAAACTAAAAAAAAAAAAGAGGGTGACAGGTAGGGGATGGTGTGTGTGTGGGGGGGGGTTGGATGAAGGGGTGTGGGAGGGGGAAAAAAAAACTGAAAGCCCTGTGAAGGGAAGACACTAGTTATTAAATTGGTGCTGGAACTTCATATGCCTTAAATCCAACTATGAGTAACTTTGAAGTCATGGCGATTTAATAAATTTTCTAAAAATTAATGAATGAATAACATATGTTTTAACATTCACAAATTCGAATTGGAATGTTTCCATACTTATTGTAAAGAGTATAGCACAAAGCAATGTCTTTCAAGGTTATATTTATATAACACAAAAGGTAACGCATATGTTTCAGATAAATTATTTTTAAATGAATTTGAATAAATGAGGATATTAAAAATAATCTTGGGCTGGAGGGATAGCACAGAGAGTAGGGCATTTGCCTTGCATGCAGCCGGCTGGGGTTTGATTCCTCCATCCCTCTCAGAGAGCCCAGCAAGCTACTGAGAGTATCCTGTCCCCATGGCAGAGCCTGGCAAGCTACCCGTGGCATATTCGATATACCAAAAACAGTAACAACAAGTCTCACAGTGGAGACGTTACTGGTGCCCACTCGAGCAAATCAATGAGCAACAGGATGACAATGACAGTGATACAGTGATTAAAAATCATCCTAGGGGCCAGAGTGATAGTACAGTGGGTAGGGCTTTTGCCTTGCATGCAGCTGACCCGGGTTCATTCCCCAGCATCCCATATGGTCCTCCAAGCACTGCCAGGAGTAATTTCTGATTGCAGAGCCAGGACTAACCCCTGAGCATCGCTGAGTGTGACCCCCCCCCAAAAAAAAGAAAAAAAATATCTTAAAGATTAACTGGCTAGACATTTTTTTCCCCAAACTGGGACAGGTATTAGATGCTTTGGGCCAGGAAGTTCAAAGAATTCCAACTAAAATTAGTCTAGACAAATACCAAGAAAAACTATAGTTAAATGAAAAATAATTAAAGATAGAGAGAAGGTCCTAAGAGCAGCAAAGGAAAGCCAAAGAAGCTCATGTGGAGGCCTTTATCTCATTAATACGATAGGCAGATTGAGAAGTAGACCAGAGAAAGTAAAATGGTACATTCAAGTGCTGAATGCAAAAGCCACACAAAAATATTCTACCCAACAAGGTAATCACAATGAATTGAAAAAGAAATAGATATTTTGGAAACAAACATTGAAGGGACTCAATCACCAAAACATTCCTTCAAGAATTATGGAAGTAACTGAATTCTTTAAAACATGGGATGAAAGAGATTAATAATGCTTAATCTAAGAATTTAAGAACAAGTGCCTTATAGTACACCATGCCTTGCATGCAGTCGATCCAGATTCAATCTCCAGCAACACACATGGTTTCCTGAGCCAGGAACAATCCATGAACACAGAGCCAGGAGTGGGCCCTGATCAAGTTGGACTCCTCAAAACACAAAAAAAACAAGAAGGTTTTAGGATTTACTTATTTTCAACGGGTATAAGCTTAAGATGTTAGATCTCAACTTCATGATCCTCTCAAAATGAAAATAGTTAGGAAAAACAAAACAAACAAGAAGTAAATAGGAACCAAATCACTTAACAAAAGGCAAACGTCACAGTAAGAGGAAAGAGGGAAGAGAAGTACAAAACAACAGAGACATACTACAGTAGTATTCACATCCCAAATAGAAAAATAACAATAAGTATTTTTTTTGTTTTGTTTTTTGAGGGCCCTGCACGTGTCGATGTTCAGTGGTTAGTCCTGACTCTGCACTCAGGAATCACTCCTGGTGGTCCTTGGAAACCACATGCAGTGCCAGGGATTGGATAGAACCTGATCCTGATTTGGCCATGTGTAGGACAAATGCCCTACCCTCCGTACTATCTCTTTAGCCCCAACAATCAATAATTTTTATGTCAGTTCATTAAGTGTCAATAGCCGAACTCACCAATTAAAAGGCACAGAGTGATTTCAATCACAAAACCCAAACTTTAATAACCCAACTTAAAAGGTACCCATCAAGATGACAAGCAGAAGGCAGGTGGACATTCAGGATTGGGGGAGGGTAGAAAGGGAATCTGGAACCTCATGGAGGAAAGTAGACACTGGTGGTGGGATTGGTGTATGCCTAAAGACTACATGCCTTACCGTTTAGTTAGAGAAGGGATCACCAAGTAAATGGTGCTAGGAGGATCCGCTCAGGATGGGAGATGCACCCTGAAAGCAGACTATAAACTGAACATAATGGCCACTTAATATCTTTATTGCAAACCACAACACCCAAAAGGAGAGAGCCCAAAAGGGAAGGTCCTGCCACAGAGGTGGCATGGAGGGAGGGAGGGAGAGAGGGAGGGAGGGAGGGAGGGAGGGAGGGAGGAAGGGAGGGAGGGAGGGAGGGAGGGAGGGAGGGAGGGAGAATGGGGTAGGGATGGTGGGAGGGATGCTAGGACCATTGGTGGTAGAAAATGGGCACTGGTGGAGAGATGGATACTTGACCATTGTATGACTGAAATGTAAGCACGGAAGTTTGTAAGTCTGTAACTGTACCTCACGATGATTCACTAATTTAAAAAAAAGACTAAATGCCTTATAGTACAGCATGCCTTACATTCAGCCAATCCAGATTCACTATCCAGCCACTCATATAGTTTCCCAAGCCAGGAGTAATCCATGAGCACAAAGCCAGGAGTAGACCCTGACAACAGTTGGATGTGGCCCAAAAGCACAAAATAAACATGCATGCCTAAGACTCAATTATCAGTGATTTTGTTAATCACAGTTATTTAATTAAATAAAAATTTAAATAACAAATCATTAACAAGGTATTTGGCAAATGTTAAGGTGACAAATTCTTACAGACTTTGACTTTGTTATTTAAATTTTACATGAATTTAGATAACAAGATTTCTACCCATTGACTTACTTAGACATCATAACTTTTAGGAAGAAGTTGTAGCTGACATAACTTTTGTTCTAAGACCAAATTAGCCTTAATTGTTAAAAAGGTGATACTGATGCCACTGATACAAATATAACTTCTATTTGTTGACACAATACACCCATAATTTGACTATATCAAACATATATGTTCAGTTCCTGGTTAAATATATTTTCTAGGCATAAGAAATTTACATTTAAGTAATAAAAAATGAGTAAAAATATTTTTCCATAAAAAATAAAATAGAATGCAGTATATTCACAATATGCCGTTCACAATATCTGGAAGCAAAATCTGGATGCAGACCACATGCCCAAGAGCAAAGGAGTTAATAAGGAAACTATAGCAGCACTGTAGCACTGTCATCCCATTGTTCATTGATTTGCTCAAGCAGGCACCAGTAACATCGCCATTGTGAGACTTGTTACTATTTTTGGCATATCGAATATGCCAGGCTCTGCCATGTGGATGGGATACTCTCAGTAGCTTGCCAGGCTTTCCAAGAGGGATGGAGGAATCGAACCCGGGTCGGCCGTGTGCAAGGCAAATGCCCTACCTGCATTCCCAACAAGGAAACTATGGTATATATTATATACTCAGTGGAATACTACTCAACTATAAGAAGAAATCTTTTAGTGTGCTGTTACATGAATGAAAGTGGGGAGTGCTAAATGACATCTGTCAAAAAGAGAGGGGCAAATATTGAATGATCTCTTTTAGGTGCAGAGTATAAAAAAAATAGTAAGAGAACAAAATATCTGGCCAATGATGATAGGCCCTGAGAGTTGGTGTTCAGAACCAAGCTTGCTCTGGGTTTGGGAGACTTAGAGGTAGTGGTGGGCTGGAGCGATAGCACAGCAGTAGGGCATTCGCCTTTCACGCAGCTGACCAGTGTTTGATTCCTTTGCCCCTCTCAGAGATCCCAGCATGCTACCAAGATTATCGCGCCCACATGGCAGAGCCTGGCAAGCTACCCGTGGCATATTGGATATGCCAAAAACAGTAACAATAAGTCTCACATTGAGAGACATTACTGGTGCCCGCTCGAACAAATCAATGAACAACGGGATGACAGTGACAGTGACAGAGGTAGTGGTGGGGGTCACGAACACGCTGATGGTGGGTGTGGTATTCTAACAGTGTAAGCTTGAAACATCACTACTATTATTTCTGCACATCACAGTCCCTAAATGAAAATTAAATAAATAACATACTGTACGCAGATATACCACTTTTGTTTTCATAAAGTAATAAAGTGTGGGGCAGTTATCTTAATTCAATATTAGATCAACTCTGTTTACTTAACAGTCAGAAAAAACAACTGACCTTAATGGACCAACAGAATTTGCTAAGAAAAAAACAACTTTTGTTTGTTTAGAGTAAATATAAAATAACTTGAAGACTTCAAAAATGAATTTGTAAAATATAAGAAGTCTCAAATTAGTTGATTTAATACTCATTTTATGAAAAATATGAAACAAATAGTAAGTGTATAAAATATACTTATTTTTCTTTAATATATAGACAAGCACAGTGCTATTAATATTTATATTTCCCATAATACCACATATACCTATTTACAAAATTTATTAATGAATAAAATAATAAATAAGATTAAGTAATTTTACTTGCCCTAGAATAAGCTACTTCAGACTAAGGTCTTCATGATTAAAAAATATGACACTGTGAGGCATTTTTAAAGAGGATTCCTTATTAACCTGTTAAAAATAAGTTCAGGAAGTTTGTAATGAAAACGAATGTAAATTTAGGAGTTTCCTGCTCATAGGCAAGAACAGGAAATCAGCAATTATTCAAAAGGAAGCTCCCACACCTAATCAAAGATGGAAAGGCACAGAGTAGAATCCCATCTACAGGACTCAAGATGAAAGAGGCATGTACTTATTTTATAGCTTTTAAAATTTACATCCATAACCAAGGAAGCAGGAGGACAGGGATAATACAAACAGGAAGGTCATTCTCAGGATCTTTGTATCTATCTCCCAGAAAAGGAACTTGCTCACTTAGACATTCCTCCTGGGAATGTATGGTGATATCCCTGTTCTGAAAACCCCCTCTGAACATCCCTCTGAAAACCCCTCTGAACAATTTGCAACCAGCTTAGCCACTGTCCCCTCCGTGCTTACCCCAGAGAGATGAAAAATGAGGTCTCTCTCCACAATTACCACATCAATGTTAGCTGAAAATTACTCTGGTCCTTGAAGGTAGTGATTGGATAAATGGATATGGTACATCCAGACCATAGCATGGCACTCAGCAATAAAAAGAAAACAGAGTACTGACATTTAAAGAACTTCCTAGCTACTAAACACGGGTTAGGAAATATAAAGTAAGCAGGTGGAATGAAACTCCGGGGAATCACATTGAGGAAGAAAAGTGAATTCTCCAAGGTAACATCCTGCACAATTCCGTAAATACAGAATTTTTCCACTGGCAATGGGGAGAAGTTTAGGAGCATTTTCAGATGAAGAAAGGAGGAAAGAGAGAGAGAAAGAGAGAGGGGCAAAGAGAGAAGGAAGTAAGGGAGGGAAGGAGAGAGGAAGGAAGGAAGGAAAGAAGGAAGGAAGGAAGGAAGGAAGGAAGGAAGGAAGGAAGGAAGGAAGGAAGGAAGGAAGGAAGGAAGGAAGGAAGGAAGGAAGGGAGGAAGGGAGGAAGGGAGAGAGGGAGGGAGAGAGGGAGGAAGGGAGGGAGGGAGGAAGGAAGGAAGGAAGGAAGGAAGGAAGGAAGGAAGGAAGGAAGGAAGGAAGGAAGGAAGGAAGGAAGGGAGGGAGGGAGGGAGGAAGGAAGGAAGGGAGAAAGGAGGAAGGGAGGGAGGGAGGAAGGAAGGAAGGAAGGAAGGAAGGAAGGAAGGAAGGAAGGGAGGGAGGGAGGGAGGAAGGAAGGAAGGAAGGGAGGAAGGGAGGGAGGGAGGAAGGAAGGAAGAAAGGGAGGGAGGAAGGAAGGAAGGAAGGGAGGGAGGGAGGGAGGAAGGAAGGAAGGGAGAAAGGAGGAAGGGAGGGAGGGAGGAAGGAAGGAAGGAAGGAAGGAAGGAAGGAAGGAAGGAAGGAAGGAAGGAAGGAAGGAAGGAAGGGAGGGAGGGAGGGAGGGAGGAAGGAAGGAAGGAAGGGAGGAAGGGAGGGAGGGAGGAAGGAAGGAAGAAAGGGAGGGAGGGAGGGAGGGAGGAAGGAAGGAAGGAAGGAAGGAAGGAAGGAAGGAAGGAAGGAAGGAAGGAAGGAAGGAAGGAAGGAAGGAAGGAAGGGAGGGAGGGAGGGAGGGAGGGAGGGAGGGAGGGAGGGAGAAAGGGAGGGAGGGAGGGAGGAAGGAAGGAAGGAAGGGAGGGAGGGAGGGAGGGAGGGAGGGAGGAAGGAAGGAAGGAAGGAAGGAAGGAAGGAAGGAAGGGAGGGAGGAAGGAAGGAAGGAAGGAAGGAAGGGAGGAAGGGAGGGAGGAAGGAAGGAGTATTTGGGGGCCAAGATACAGACTAGCAGTAAAGCCCAATGCGTGAGGTTCTGAGTTTGATCCCAACAGCACAAAGTACTAAATTCTCTCTGAGCTGCCCTTCCAGAGGCTGGAGTCCGGGTCTGCCCACAGTCAGCATTCTCAGGGCCTGCCTGATAACCTGTGAGGCCAAGGCAGCCGTCCCGCTTACTCCTGGAGCACTGTGTCCAGAGGAAGAAGCCAGTGCTCCCCAGCAGACAGCCTGCAGCTCTTTTCCAGCCGAAAGGAGCGGTCAGTCCCTCTGGCCCAGGCCTGCCCTTGTCCACCTCCTCCTGCACACACGAGGCGAAGAGCAGGCACGAGCAAACCCAGAGCGCCGTGGCCCTGACCTCCGCCTCTCGGTCCTCTCCCGGGAAGGCCATGCCTGTGCGGGCAGGGGGAGCTTGGACATGTCTGAGCACGGGAGCTGAGTGCTGGAGGTCAGCCTCCTGTTGCGCGGCTCGCGTGCAAGACGGGACCCCACTGAGCAAAAGGCGCTTCTTCCTCTGACCCTGGCAACGGCCAGCTTCTCCCGCTAGGAAGAAGCCAGCAGGCAGGGCTCCAACGGGCTGGGCATAAACGTCCCTCGGCTTCGGGCACGTCCCTGCGAAGACTAGGCCCACAGGAACCACCTGTCATCGCTTGCAGACGGTTGGCGGACAGGTGAGCGCTTTAGGGCTCTTGCCACCGAGGTCCTAGGCAGGTGGTGGGAGGCAGCCCAGGTCACTAGGTGAGAGGGGAACACATCCTGCAGGGGTTTGCAGTCTCCCCTGCCAACCACACCCTCTGTGCCCTGGCTCCAGCCTCCAGCATCTGTGTGCCCCTGCATCTCTGTGCGCCCCTGGGTGCTTCCTCAGGCCAGCTCCAGGGCTGGGCTCCAGGCACTTCCGGACCCCACCCGCACAGCCTCTGCATAACTGACACTAGATGAGGACATCCTCTTTTTATAAATTAACCTCTTGCTAGCTCTTTGTTTTGGTCCCCCCCTTTTCTTATCACCATGAGATATACAGTTAAAAGTTAAAAAAAAAAAACACGTTTTTCTTGATGGAGTCTCAGTCATGCAATGTTCCAACACCCATCCCTTCACCAGTGCACATTTCCCACCACCAATGTCCCCAGTTTCTCTCCTGCCCACCACTTCCCCACAGCCTGTCTTTGCAGCCTCTCTCTATGGCTGTCTCGTTCCTTTCTCTCTCTCTCTCTCCTCTCTCTCTTCTCTCTCTCTTCTTTCTCTGTCTCTCTCTCCCTCTCTCTCTTCTCTCTGTCTCTCTCTTCCCCTCCCTCTCTCTATGTCTCTGTCTGTCTGTCTGTCTGTCTGTCTGTCTGTCTGTCTGTCTGTCTCTCTCTCTCTCTCTCTCTCTCTCTCTCTCTCTCTCTCATTTTCCGATGAGGAAGTGGAGCGCAGGAGAGAAAAGGAGCACTGTGACAATGATAGTTGGGAATGATGACCCTGAACACAAACTGGGTGCTGAAAGGAGGTGTAGTGACTTTCATGATACCCTTTCCATAACAGCCTTGCAAATCACAGTGCCTAAGGGAGAGTATCCTCTTTACCTTGCTCTGGCTCCTGCATCTCCCACAGGGAAGATGCTCTGGCTCCTGCATCTTCCCTGTGGGAGATGCAGGAGCCAGTACAGGCACGAGGAGCAGAAAAAGCAAGCCAGGCTGCCTTACCTAGGTCCAGTTCCTGGTACCGAAAGGTAGGTGAGCTCAAGAGCCTCTTGCTTTCCTCAAGTCTTTTTTGCAAGTGCAAAGCTTAGAGCACTGTCTGTAGCACTCTTTTCCCGTTGTTCATCGATTTGCTCGAGTGGGCACCAGTAATATCTCCGTTGTGAGACTTGTTACAGTTTTTGGCATATCAAATACGCCACAGGTAGCTTGCCAGGCTCTGCCGTGCAGGCGGGATACTCTCCATAGCTTGTCGGGCTTTCTGAGTGGGACTGCGGAATCAAACCTGGGTCGGCCATATGCAAGGCAAACGCCCTACCCGCTGTGCCATAGGTATTTTTATTTTTCCCTAGAGGAAACTAATTAATGTACATGACCTGGTGTTTGCAACTTCAAATTTGTTGCTGGTAGATTGGAAAGCAGCTTACTTCTCTTGAAGACTTCATTATGCACTTCTTATCAAATTTTAGACATCTTAATATTTTTGTTGAATCCTAATTTCTTTTAGAAAATAACATCCACTGCTAACAGTTTTTCAACCTGCCTAGCTTCTATTTATTTTTCTTATTTTATTATACTAAAACTTCTGATGTGATGTGGAAAGTGAGCTTTTGCCTTCGTATTGATCTTAGTCAGAAAACATGTAGTTCCTACCCACTAATTAACATGTTCTCCATAAGTTTCCTGTGGAGGGGTAGAGAAATAGTACAGAGGCAAGGCTCTTGCCATACATGTAGCCAATGCTGGTTGGATCCCACACCACCACCATCTCCTGCCCAGCCTACCAGGAGTGATCCCAGAGCACAGAGCCAGGTGTGTCCCTCAAAACAAAAAAAAAAAACAAAAATTTTTGTTTTTCTAATGAAACATGAAAAAAATCTCCTCAATTTCTGTTTGGCTGAGTTTTAATGATGAAAGGTAGTTTGATTTTTTTTAATGATTTCCTACATTTATTGACTGGAATATACAATTTTTCTGTAACTTGTGATGTAATAGTTGCATTATCTTACTTTTTTTTTTCTTTCAGGTCACACCCAATGATGCACAGGGCTTACTCCTGGCTTTGCACTCAGGAATTACTCCTGGCGGTGCTGGGAGACCATATGGGATGATGGGAATTGAACCTGGACCAGCCGAGTGCAAAGTAAATGCCCCACCTGCTGTGCTATCACTCCAGCCCATTACTATTTGATGTTATACTAGCTTTGTACATCTGGAGTATCATACCTGAGCACACTATGTTTACTTCATTTGTAAACTAGTGAATATGACTTTCTCTATCTCTTGTGTGTGTGTGTTGTTGTTGTTGTTGTTGTTGTTGTTGTATGACTTCTGGCTGGTATTCAGAACCATTTGCTGCACTGGAGATCTTGCATACCAGGTTACCCGCTGTATTATCTCTCCAAACTGTCTTTTCTCAAAATTTTCTGAGGATTGTTACATCTAGGTTCAATGGGAAATGCTGATCTGTGATTTTATTTTTTTTTGTAATGTCATTGTCTAGATTCAGTATTACAGTCATTCTGATTTCTTAGAAGACTCTTCTTTTACCCACTTTCTAATTCTTTTTTCTTTTATCTTTCAGAATAAGTTGTAAAGAATTGAAATAATGTCTTCTTAGAACATTTAGTATAATTACCAGTGAATGTATCAGCGCTTGGTGCTTTCTGTTTTGAAATATAATCATCAAATGAAGTCTTTTTTAAGCATGAATGAATATTTGCATAGTTCTATTTTCAGCAAAATATCTGTACTCCCAAGTAGTGTTGAGGAAACCCAGAGGCCTTCCTGGCCAACAAGGTCGTCAGTTGGATGCCAGGGCCTGAGGATGCTGCCCAAGCCCTGTGTGCAGGAGATACGTGGGCCATGCAATGGAGCTAGGGACCTGCGTCCGGCAATGATGAATAAACAGGGACCTGCGTCCGCCAATGATGGATAAACCAGGTGAGGCAGGGAATCAAACCCAGATTGGACACATGCCAGGTTTGCTCTTAACAGCTGTAACATCTCCTGGCCCCTCTTTTTACTTTTTGAATAGTTAATCTGGAGATTTCTCTATGCCTTACAAATTACTTACATCTACTTATGAAGAACATGACACTATTTCATAGTATATGGTTATTCATAAACTAAAGTCATCAAATAATGTTACTATATTGCTTTGAACACTTTTGGGCTTAATAAAAAATGGAATTAAAAAGTGTTTTACTTTTACTGATCTCATCAGGAATGATTTTATCAGTATATGGATCTGAGTTTATACATATAATTCTCCTGCTCTATAGAGAACATATTTTGACATTTTTCACCATCTAAATTTAATGGAAATAAATTCCCTCGAGTTTAGTTTTTCTGAGAAAGATTTTGAGTTTTCTCCTATTGATGTATTTATTGGTTTTGGTGTCACATATGGCAATGCTCAAGGGATACTCCTGCTCTGCACTCAGAAATTATTCCTGGCAGTGCTCACGGAACCATGTGGGAGGCCATGGACCAAATGTGGGTAGACTGTGTGCAAGGCAAGCACTCTACCCACTTTATTATCTCTCTGGCCTCCTTGAATCTTCTTTGAAAGAATAAATGTTAAAGAATAAATTAGTATTTGTTTATTTCTCTCATTGATACATCTTAATTTATTATCTCTTTGTTTGCATGATTTCTGAGGATGACTTTGAACTAATTCTGATCCTTGCTTCTCTATAGGTGATGTGTTCCCTCCAACTTCTTTTCTGAAATTTAACTATGTACTACGTGTTGTTTGCATGCATCTTGCTTGATGCACTCAAAAGTTTTCCATCTCTGCTTTGGTTTTGGGTATTATTGGTGAATATCCCTAGTCTTTCTTGCTTCAAATATTTCTTTCTCCTTTTGCTCTTTTTGCCCTAAGGTATTCTCATTATTCCCATGGTAAAACTTTTATAATTGTCTGATTATTGCTAAGAGCTCTGATATATTTCCCAACCTTCTTTCCTTTTTATTTCTAGAATTTCAATTTTCTCTTTAAGCACATACATACTTAGCTCAGTTATCCACCACTGAGCAAAACAAAGTTACTCTTGATTTCCATTACAAAATTTTAATTTCTGCATTAAAAATTATTTCTTAGCAAATAATTCTCTCTGGTTACATCACTTAACTTTTATTGCATGCTTTCTATTAGAACCTTAGTATTTTAACCATTGTAACATTAAGTTTCTGCTCTGATAGCTCTAACATCCCTGCCATTTCTGATACTTATTGCATCACCATAAAATATTCATTTGTCTATTAGAATACTTGTAATTTAGGGGATGAGCATGCCCAGATGTGTTGATGTATTACTCTGCATTCTAATATTACACCTGTTGGGCTCAGGGGACCAAATGGGGGGCCAGGTATCCAACCAGAGTCAGCTTCATTAAAGGCAAGTGCCTTACTTGTACCTTCCACCAGGCCCCATGCCATGCAAAATATTTATGCTTGAAAATGAGGTATGATATATCACATAAAGAAATTATGATAAATAAGTCTCTAATGATATAGTGGTATGGTGAAGTTGTGGGAGGAAGCACAACTTCTTTATATCCTGGGAATAAATCTTATTCTTTCAGTGAGCTCAGCACCTGAACTGTGGCCTTCACACATACTTTTAGTACTCATCTGCTTAGATGGGACAGGATGTCTAGAGAATCTCAAGTTGGAGATTCCCATTCTGTTTTATTGGCTTGTCACATATAAAATCTCAGTTGATGAGACTCTGGTAAAATGTTTTTGCTTAAGAACAGATCGTGGAGGGGCCAGAGTGATAGTACAGCGGGTAGGGCTTTTGCCTTGCATGTGTGGTCGACCTGGATTCGATTCCCAGCATCCCATATGGTCCCCCAAGCACTGCCAGGAGTAATTCCTGAGTGCAGAGCCAGGTATAACTCCTGTGCATCGCTGGGTATGACCCAAAAGGAAAAAAAAAAAGAACAGATCTTGAAAGGACAGAAGACTGTATACATTTTCTTGTAGCTATTTTTCCCTACAATGAATTTTCCTGTAGGTAAAACTTTAAAAAGTTTGGGAACTATTTTGTGAATGAACTTTCCAGGAATTTTACATCCATGCATACTGATTTTCCAGCAATTAGACTATTATAATTTACTTTTTCCTGCCATAGTACCATCTCTGACAAAAGTTTTTGTTACAGTTAAGTCATGATTCCCTGTATCTGCCTGTCTACAAGTTAGAGGGTAGCAGTTTGCCTTGTAACTTCAATTCTTTGGCAGAATTCAAGATTTGTAATTTTTAAAATGTATTCAGTTTATTTATTTTCCAAATGGAAGGATGCATTCCAAACTCCTTACATGTTGCACTAGACACCTGAAGTCTGGTTTAGTACAATAGACCAGAAAACTGGCTCAGAGAACTGAAGAGTAATGTAATCTATTCTCAGAGTACTCACTAAATAAAAACCCTTAATGATAAATAAGAAATTGAGAAGGTGATCTCATTACCTAACTTGAAACTATACTATACAGCTATAGGGATCATAACAATATGGTACTGGAATAAGGATAGATTCTCGAACCACTGGGATAGAAAATGAATCCACAAAAAGAACATTCTAAGATTATTGTTCCACTAATTCCCCTACAAAGGTGCTGGACAATGAAGTTGAGGTAAATCATCCACTTCAGTAAATGACGCTGGGAAAAACTGGATAACTATATATTTTTTTTAAAAAATGAACCTAGATCAATATCTTAGACCCTGCAAAAAAGTCAAATCTGTGTGGATCAGAACTTGAGACTAGACCAGAATCTTTAAAATACACCAAGGAAACTATAGGCAGAACATCAAGATTTGAACCTAAAGGTGTTTTAAATGATAAGATTCCTTTGGCAAAGACAACAAAAACAAAAATAAACAAATGGGACTACATTAAATTAAAAAAGTTTTTGCATGGTCAGAGAAGCACATGCTAAAACTAAAAGACATCCAGTAGGATGGGAGGAAATACTTGCACTCAACACATAAAAGGTTAATATCCAATACCCATAAAGTACTGACAAAGATCAACAAAATGTTCTGTCAAAAGTGAGGTGAGGACATGAACAGATAGTTCTCGAAAAGAAGGACGGATGGCCAATAAACACATTCAAATGTGCTCATCATCACTCATTATCAAGAGAACAATGAGATATTATCTCTTACCAGTGACAATGGCACATACAAGAAAGAAAGAGAGAAAGAGAGAGAGAAAGAGAGAGAGAAAGAAAGAAAGAAGAAAGAAAAGAAGAAAGAAAGAAAAGAAAGAGAGAGAGAGAGAGAGAAGAAGAAGAAAGGAAAGAAAGAAAGAAAGAAGAAAGAAAGAAAGGAAAGAAAGAAAGAAAGGAAAGAAAGAAAGAAAGAGAAGAAAGAAAGAAAAGAAAAGAAGAGAAGAGAGAAGAAAGAAAGAAAGAAAGAGAGAAGAGAAAGAAGAAGAGAGAGAGAAGAAAGAAAGAGAAAGAGAGAGAAAGAAAGAAAGAAAGGAAAGAAAGAAAGAAAGAGAAAGAAGAAAGGAAAGAAAGAAGAGAAAGAAGAGAGGAGAGAGAGAGAAAGAAAGAAAGAAAGAAAGAAAGAAAGAAAGAAAGAAAAGAAAGAAAGAAAGAAAGAAAGAAAGAAAGAGAAGAGAGAGAGAGAGAGAGAGAGAGAGAGAAAGAAAGAAAGAAAAGAAAGAAAGAAAGAAGAAAGAAAGAAAGAAAAGAAGAAAAGAAAGAGAAAGAAAGAAAAAGGAAGAAGAAAGAGAGAAAGAAAGAAAGAGAAAGAGAGAAGAAAGGAAAGAAAGAAAGAAAGAAAGAAAGGAAGAAAAGAAAGAAAGAAGAAAAGAAAGAAAGAAAGAAGAAAGAAAGAAAGAAAGAAAGAAGAAAGAAAGAAAGAGGGAAAGTATGCCCTGGAAACAATCTATGGGGGCGAAGGGGGGAGGCCGGGGGGGGGTGGGGCTAAGGGGAGATGGGGGTGAGAAAGGAACTCTCCACTGTTGATAGCAATGTAGCCTGGTTCAACTCCTGTGGAAAACATTATGGGGATTTCTCAGAAAGGTAAAAATAGAGCTGTCATATGACCCCAGCAATTCCACTTCTTAAGCTATGGAATAAGCCTTCTTGTCCAAGGGTCAGATGAGCAGATAATGAAGATGTGGTCTGTTTACACAATGGAATACTATGTACCTGCAAGGAATGATGAGATCATGCAATTTGTTGCAACCTGAGTGAAACTGGAGGATATTGTGTTAAGTGAAGTAAGTCAGAAGAGGGACCAATACTTTATCGTCTCAAGAATCTGTGGTATTTAGAATAACAGGATGAGGGAATGCAAAGTATCAAAGGGGGATACCTAGATTACCCTTGTTCTTGATTATAGACATGAAAAGAACAAGCAAGGAAACAAATTGAGAGGGCGGGAGGTAGAAGTCAGGATTCTTAGGCATTTTGCAGAGTAAAGGTGAGGTATATGTATATATCTAAACCACAGAACCAACACTGAAAGTGTGAGATCCAAACCACAAACAAACAAACTTAAAAATGTGCCTAGTAAGGAGGCAGGCTTGAGGAGTGGGTGTTTGGCTGAAGATCTGAAGACATTGGTTTAGGCAGTTGATACTGTTGATGGGATTGGTGTGAGAATTGTATTTCATATTTCATTTTATGCCTGAAACTCAACTATGATTAACTTTGTAAAACATGGTGACTAATCAAAAATTAATTAAAAATAAAACAAAATTCTTTTACTTATTTATTTTTTAATTTATTTATTCTTTTATTGAATCACCATGTGGAAAGTTACAAAGCTTTCAGGTTTGAGTCTCAGTCATATAATGCCCGAACACCCATCCCTTCACCAGTGCACATATTCCACCACCAAGAATCACAGTATACCTCCCCCCTCCCGCCCACCTCTCCAGCTTCCGAGCCCCCCACCCTGCCTGTGTAACTGATAAATTTCACTTTACTTTCACTTTACTTTGATTACATTCAATATTTTAACAAAAAAACTCACTATTATTGTTTGGAGTTTCTCCCCCCTAAAGTCGGACCTTCTGAAAACAAAATTCTTTTATTTTTTACAAAGTATAAAGGCTATTTTACAGCTTTTGTCTGTATATGACATTTCTATCTTTCAGAGATTTTATGCAATTCTTTAATTTCGTTTAAAATATCTATATAAGCGCATCAACTATTCTTGGATTTTACTACTAATCATTCTTGCTGGAAGTACTTCTCCCATAGAGAAAAAAAAAAAAGAAAAAGAAACATGAATTTACACCTGGTCATCCTAAATCTCTGTCTTTGTATCCATTCCCACAGCTTAAATATGGTCATCATTCTGAGTTAGAAACCTTTCTGGCAGGCAGCATACATAGTTCAGGCACAGTAACAAAATGACTAGTATCACACCTTCAGCTCCATGATATGAATGGGAAATTAAAATCAACATTTCCATCACGCTCCCTCAGTAGTCAATACTGCAAAGCTTCTCTAATGAAAGAGGAAAATCAGTGCACTGTGAAGTAAAGTGTTGTCAAGAAATTAGGATACTGCATGAAAATAAATATGATGAAACATCTCATTGTTATAAATTTATGCTGTGTCATATTATGCCTCACCTATCACAATGGTCTTGAACAGATAGATACCTTTGGCAAAAAAGAATCAATTTTTCCCCAGTTTTTGTTAGACTCCCACCAATTATTTGCAGGTCATAACTAGCTTATACATGTACATGGCAAGTGCTGTTGTCTTGTATCAATGCATCTTGTGTTCAGGGCACCCACCAATGCACATGCATGGAGAAAGGAACTACAGCATTACAACCTCTTAACTGCGGGTTTGTGATGCTGCTTCGTTTTGCTGTGTCTGTCAAGTCATTCTTTATCAGCGAGCCTAACAGCCTCTGAGTACACAGCGCCCTATCACTTATGTAGGGGTTGTATTGATCTTGCTGGTGTGTGAGCTAAAGTGGCTGGCATCGCAGCCTGTGAGGCAGCCAGTTCGAGCAGTATGGGTCATTTACAAACTTCAGGAGAAGCTGCCGCAGGATGCCAGGGAAAATGTTTTTGTTTTTCCAGAGGGAACCATAGTTCATGAAATGTGGTTAACGGACCGTATTTGTATACCCTTGAAATCATTTTATAACCACACTGAGTGCCTCTAAACATTAAATATATTTTATAAGTAGTTGGTTAACTAGCTGTTGTGTGCTTTAAATAGTAAATAAAATGGAAAGGCACTAAACAGTGACTATATTTCATAGAGTGAGATGCTTTTCTAGCCACTCAATAATTCTCAATGCTAAGAAAAATTGATTTTCTAACTGCTGAGAGTCTCTAAAAAATTAGCATCTTATCTTCCTACATGGGAGGCTTTTGTCATTTAGCCTCTTTGTCCCCAGCTTTTGAATATATGATCTCCAAGGTTCCCTTCTTGCTAAAATATCTTATAGGTTCTCATGGGCTATATACCCTATAGGATTTAAAACTTCACTGGAATGCATATGTAACCAGGTAAAATATAAAGCTGGAAACAATTTTACCTTATTTTTCTGAATGTTCTTTTCAGAAATAGTACTCCATGCTCAGTCTTTTGCTCAGTCTTTCATAACTCTCACGTCTGCTCCTTCCACATACAAAAGCAGAGCTAAATGGAGGGACACAGGGCCTAGTCAATTAAAAAAGATAAATTCTGGAGGTGTAAGTTAAGAGTACTGATTTCAAATTACCTTCATACAACACATCTGCCCAATAGATGACTCTTCTGTTTGTGAAAACCTAATGAATATAGTAAAGGAATTCCCTAAGAAGTAGTAATAATCATATATCCTTATATTGATTTAAATCATTTCACAAATTCATTATAAACTGGCCTTTTTAAAAAAGGACAAATTACAGGAGCTGGAGTAATGATATAGCAGACAAGGAGCTTGCTTTGTATGCAGGTGACCTGGGTTAGATCCCAGGCATCTCACATGGTCCCCTGAGCACCACCAGGAGTGATTCCCAAACAATTCCCGAGCATTGTCAGGTGTTATCCCTTCAAAAGCATCAAATTGCAGGCAAAAGAGGTAGTACAGATATTAAGGTAGTTGTCTTAGAAACTGGTTACCTCAGGTTTGATCTGGGCACTGCATATAGTCCCCTAAGCACCACCTAGTATATATCCCTCACCTTAACAAAAAAATCAGATGATCAATATTGAGATCTAATAGATATTAGCATCATAAGAATTCATAATGGAACTAATCATATAGTCCACAGTAACAGCAGCAACATTAAAACATGGCTCAACTTTTATGTTTGCTTAAACTACAACCCACCGCGTTACCTCTGGGCTGTCCACGTGCTTCCTTCAGGAATCATAGATAATCTTGTCAATACAAGCTCACTTGGGAAACACATGGTTTGAGCTGGATTATAGAGTCTGGCAGCTGGATAACGTCTATGGACTTGACTCTAGATCTAATATTTTAATTTTTTTCCTATCAACTTAGGGCACATTCTGAAGAGCCATGTGTCTCAAATGTGCTCACTACTTCCAAAGCAGTAGGTGGTTAGCATGTTGAAGCTTGAGGAAAAGGAGATAAGTATCGAACTTTCTGGGACATGTACTTCTACTTTGAAAGAATGCGAAGGGTGAATAAAATTCTTCTCAGATACACCCTCAAAATTCCCACTAATGTCACTGGGAACCATAAGAGATCAGATGAGGACAGGTTGCTGACTCCGGGCCAAACACAGCAATGAGCTGGCACTGACTTATCCATGTTAGACTGATGTGGTCTCCTGGTTCACAAGCTTGAGCAGAGATGTGGCCAGGAGCAAAATGATTCCATGGAGCTCTAAGCTCTCTGGTTAAACTAGAGTCTGAGTCACCATCCCCTTGTACCCTGCTCCCTAGTCAATAGTATTAGCTCATTAAACATGGAGATCTGGACTGAATCCCATAAGCAAACGTAGCCTACCAGACGGAACATACAAATTTCTAAATTGAAAAATAGTGGCTACCATTATCCGTGCATGTATGTCTATATCTATCTATCCAGGGAGAGAAGCTCACCAGTATCTTTAAAGAACCTCAAAACAGAAACATGCCTGAGTGTGTTTGAAGAACCTCAGAGTCTAGATGGCCTGCAACAGATAACTGTATCTACTAGCAACAGTTGCTATAGACAATTCTGTATTTCAAATCTGAACTTCTAGTGGTCAACCATGATGCAAATAAGAGTATTCTCCAATAAATATAAGAATGCATGTGTGTCATGGTGATTCAATAAAATAAATTTTAAAAAAAAGAATGCATGTGTGAAAGTATCACAAAAAAGGACAAAGTGAAACACAGGAAATGAGTCAGTAAAGCAGAAGGCAAAGATGATGTGTCCAGGAAAGAAACTATTACCCATAGCCACAGTTGAAGAAAGATTTTTGGTTTCTTCCTTTAGGTATGATCTCAGTGAGCACAATCACAGTGAATGGGTTATATACATATACACACAGATATATAAATATATATCAATTGATTTTACTTTGGTTGCATTAGCAAAGAGAAATAAGCCAGTGATTGTTTACAGAAGGGAATGAATTTTTTCTCATCTTAGGCCTGGGCAAGATTATTGCCTATGATTAAAAAAATAAGTAAGTAAATAATTAAAAGGTGGGTTTATATTTTAGATTGGGTACAAATTTTGACTCTGTAACAAATTGGTCATATAACCTTAGACACAGTTACTAAATCTATGTCTAAGTTTCTATCATATAATACAAAGAAGACAGGAGTTAAACAGCTCAAAGGCTCCTTATAGCCTTAATGTCCATGTTTTGAATGGCTGGTTTATCTTGGTGTTTTCCTGGGTCCTATTTTTGATCTATGATCTAAATCCTCCTCTTCCTCCTCCTCCTCCTCCTCCTCCTCCTCCTCCTCCTCCTCCTCCTCCTTCTTCTTCTTCTTCTTCTTCTTCTTCTTCTTCTTCTTCTTCTTCTTCTTCTTCTTTTCTTCTTCTTCTTCTTTATCTTCCTTCTTCTTCTTCTTCTTCTTCTTCTTCTTCTTCTTCTTCTTCTTCTTCTTCTTCTTTTCTTCTTCTTCTTCTTCTTTATCTTCCTTCTTCTTCTTCTTCTTCTTCTTCTTCTTCTTCTTCTTCTTCTTCTTCTTCTTCTTCTTCTTCTTCTTCTTCTTCTTCTTCTTCTTCTTCTTCTTCTCTCCTCCTCCTCCTCCTCCTCCTTTCTCCTCCTCCTCTACCTCCTCCTCCTCCTCCTCTGCCTCCTCCTCCTCCTTCTTATCCTTCTCCTCCTCTTTCTCTTTCTTCTCCTTCTCCTTCTTCTCCTTTTCCTCCTCCTACTCTGCCTCCTCCTTCTCCTTCTTCTCCTTCTCCTCCTTCTCTTTCTCTTTCTCTTTCTTCTTATTTTTCTCCTCCTTATCCTTCTCCTCCTCCTACTCTTCCTCCTCCTTCTTTTTCTTCTTCTCCTCCTCCTCCTTCTCCTTCTCCTTCTCCTCCTCCTCCTTCTTCTTCTTCTTCTCCTCTTTCTCCTTCTTATCCTTCTTCTTCTCCTCCTCCTTCTCCTTCTTATCCTTCTTCTTCTTCTTCTCCTCCTTCTACTTCTTATCCTTCTTCTTCTTCTTCTTCTTCTTCTTCTTCTTCTTCTTCTTCTTCTTCTTCTTCTTCTTCTTCTTCTTCTTTTTCTTCTCCTCCTCCTCCTCCTCCTTTCGCCTCCTCTACCTCCTCCTCCTCCTCTGCCTCCTCCTTCTCCTTCTTCCTCTCCTTCTCCTCCTCTTTCTCTTTCTTCTCCTTCTCCTTCTTCTTCTTCTCCTCATACTCCTCTGCCTCCTCCTCCTTCTTCTTCTTCTCCTTCTCCTCCTTCTCTTTCTCTTTCTTCTTCTTCTTCTCCTTCTCCTTCTTTTCCTCCTCCTCCACCATCACCTCCTCCTCCTCCTTCTCCTCCTTCTCCTTCTCCTCTTCCTCATTTTCACTCCTTTCTTCCCTTTATCCTTCAAATATGTTTATTGTTAGGAAACATGGTCTCAGTCAGGGTTCCAACTAAGAGATGTATAAAAGGAACAAGGAACAAAAGTGTTGGAAGGTGTGCAAAAAACACAGTATAATTCTTTAGGTGAAACAAAGTTTGCCAAACGAGAAAAAGGAATATAGAACATGAAAAAAAGAGGTGAGAATGACCCCTGGACCGACCAAAGCCCATATGCCTCTGCATCTCAGCTTGTGCAACCAACAGGCCCTAGAGAAAGGCTGAAGAAGATGCTAAAGAAGAAAGCCAAAGTGAAGGATGAACCACAGAGGAAATCCACAGAGGAGATATCAGCTCAACCTCTTTCCCCAAAGCAAAAGTCCAAGCTTTAAAAGGCCCCTGCAAAGAAAGGAGAGAAGGACCCCAAAGGGAAAAGGTGTAAAGCTGATGCTAGCAAGGATGGAAATAACCCTGCAGAAAATGGGGGTGCCAAAACAGACCGGGCGCAAAAAGCTGAAGATGCTGGAGGTTCTGAGTGAGATATGTACATTTTTGATAACTATGTACTTCTGGTGATTATACACTTTGAAATGCTATTTTTTATCAAGTTTTATTAAAGTGTGGGATTTTGTTTTACTTTTTTCTTAAAGCTATGTTATTAACACACAGAACACTTAATTGTTGTTTTGGGGGGAAGAGCAGACATGACTAATAGAATGTCCCTAAAACTGGATTGCTCTGGGGAGAAGCAACTTTCCCTACTAGGTTTGAGAGATTTCCTCTTGGTTTCCAAGAGAAGGTGGTGACCCATTAGTCTCCTTGGCACCCAGGGACTTGTGGTGGGGAAAAACTAAAGTGAGTTTCTATTTCCTATCTCCCTCTCTGCCTTCAGTCAACTTGACACCCTTAAGCCCAAGGAGATCGGTTGAGCTGGACTCTCAAAAAGAAGTAGCAGGGTGTCAGGCTATTTGGACTTTGCAGTGCAACTGAGATGTCAGCCCTCGAAAGAGAATGGTTCCTTTTTCAGATTTTGGATCTTCAATTGATCATTCTGCCAGTTTTCTTTCGTTTTCTGAAAGTCAGATTCGGCTTGTAAAAAGTTGTTAAACAGTGTACTAAATGTGAAATGCCAACCCAACTCTAAACGTTCCCTGTTCAGATCATCAAATGAAGATGTCATTGGGTTTTATAATGACTTTCTGATTTTGGTAGTCTGCTGAAGAAGGGAGTTTGAAAGTTATTGTACACTGTTAACAATCTCTCCTCATGTCCTGCCTGAAATACCACAGCTGTTTGTGAAAAGCATCTTCAATAAAGTTGGATACAGTTTGGCTTGGGAAAAAATGGATATAGAGAAAAGAAAACATTGGGAAAAGCATATAACTTCTAGCAACTTATAGCATTCAGTGGCAAGGGCATAGGTAAATGAAACACTTACTCCTCCTTTCTAGTATTCTGTGAGGTTTCACCTTAAATGAACCAAAATAGACATCAAGTTAAAGAAACTTGGTCCTGGAATTTAGACATGACAACCATCCAAGGAAGCATAAGATGTAGAGGGTAGAAAATAGATCTGGACCCAAAAAATGGAAGATATCCAGCAGACCCATTCTTAGGGCAGGCTCTGCAATTGATCCCTCTGCTGTGTTTTAGGGTAAGTTATGTCAATGCGCTGATGATTTCACCAGTACTTTTCTCTTTTCTTAAAAAAATAGATAACGCGTATACATAAGAAAGAAATAAAAGATAGAACTTCAAAGAGTATGAAAGTAAAAAGGAGATTGTTTTTCTACTCTTAATTCCCAGTGCCCAACTGTTCAGCTCACTCCCATACTGCTTCTCCCACCACAATATTGAGTAGCTTTGTGAGAAGTTGAAAAACCTTCTGTCTGACTTTGAAGGCTACAGCATCTAATCAGACCTGAACTTATCTAGCGAAAATAGGCAGGATTTCACTTATGCCTCTTTCAACTACCACATGTGTGTATATCTGTGGCTATACTGACAGAGACGCATATCCTCTTCTTAAAGAATTATCACGGTTAACTCATATTTTTTTATTTTACTTTTTACTGAATCACCATGTAGAAAGTTACAAAGCATTCAGGCTTAAGTCTCAGTCATACAATGCTCGAACAACCATCCCTTCACCAGTACACCTATTCCACCACCAAGAACCCCAGTATACCTCCCATCCCACCCCCAACCCCTGCCTGTGTAGCTGATAATTTTCACTTACTTTCTCTTTACTTTGACTACGTTCAATATTTCCAAAAAAAAAAAAAAAACCTCACAACTATTGTTTGTAATTCCCCCCCCTCAAATCAAACCTGCTGAAAAGGAAGCATTTGATAATTTGTTTTCCATTGCTGAGAATGAAGAGATATGAGGTCTCGGATTTCTGTATTTTAGTATTTTAGTACTAAGTCTAGTGAAATTTCTGCCAGAAATTGCATCATTGCAAGCTCGTACCTCTCTTTGGTGGTCCTTATAAGATAGCAGTCACCACACCTTTCTCCCCCTTCTTCCCCTCCCCCCCCCCCGCGAATGGAAAGGCTGAGAGAGAAAGAAAAACCTTTCCCCTCCTGGGGCAGCATGGGGCCCTGGCTTAGTTCACAGTCTAGAGACATTTCTGCAAGAAGCTGCTGGTACCAAAAGTAGTGTAGCTGGCCTCCAGGATCATGGTCATCATGGTCATCCAGAAACGAAGAGGCTGCACACGTGCGGCCACCCGGGTCACATCTCGGCAGAGCCAACTACAAACCCAAGCTTCCTGTCATAGTGTGGACAAGGATAGTTTAGACAGAAGTTGTGAGAAGGATTGATTTGGGATATTTAGGGGTAAAAGTCTCAGACTGTGCTGATAGATTAGATTCAAGGTGTGAGAGAAAGCAAACATGACTTAAGTTTATTTGTTTTTGCCTGAGCAACCAAAATAGTAAATGATTACAATATGAACTTTATTGTGTTTCCACTACGAGTGTAATTTGGGGGATAATTAGAGCAACACCCAATTGATCAGCACATGCAAAAGAGAAAAAAGAAAAGTCTGCATTTTATTTATCTCTCATTTCTTTTTTTTTTTTTTTTGCTTTTTTTTTTTGGGTCACACCTGGCGATGCGCAGGGGTTACTCCTGGCTCTGCACTCAGGAATTACTCCTGGCCGTGCTCAGGGGACCATATGGGATGCTGGGATTTGAACCCGGGTCGGCCGCGTGCAAGGCAAACGCCCTACCTGCTGTGCTATCTCTCCAGCCCCCTTATCTCTCATTTCTTAAGATATGTTGAAGTCATTTATAATATTAAAACCAAAGAATCGTAATGGAAATAAAAACAAAAGCAATTAGAATTGGAGATTTAGTGGGAAGCCATAAAAATCTTGTATATATATCCCTGATTTTTTTGTTTCTGTAGTAAAGAACAAGATACATTATTTGGATCACAGAAATTAAAACCAAGGGTTATGTTTTATTAGATGTTCTATCCTTGTTTTAATAAATTTCTTTGCCCACTTAAGAGGTCCACAATAAACAGAATTTACAAAAGAAGGCCTATATCTATCCAGAGGCATCAAGGACAAACCTTCCAGGGTGAAGGAAAAGCTCCTTGTCCAGAGCTGGATAGGTGAAGAAAGTTAATCATCCACTCCTGCACCCTTGAAGTCGGCTACTTTCCTGCCAACCCCCTTTGCCACTCAGCGACTGAGAGGTCTAGTGTCAGATTCCTAGATGAAGAGTCCTTTTTCTCCCACACTCATTTCCTGATTGCTGGAAGGTTTAAAAAATAAATTTTCTTCCCAATCTATTGTCTTCAGATTAATACCTTATTGAGCTCAGATTCTCCCAATCCATTCTCCTATTAAACCTTTTAGCATTCAGAGAGAAAGGGGGGGGGGAGAATGTGTGTGAAGAAGAAGAAGAAAAGCACCTGCCATAGAAACAGGCTGAGAGGTGGGGAGTGGGGGGTGATGGGAGGGAACCTGGGGACACTGGTGCTGGGAAATGTACACTGGTGGGGGGATGGGTGTTGGAACACTGCATGACTGAAAGCTAATCATGAACAGCTTTGTAAGGGTGTATCTCACAGTGACTCAATAAAAAATGTAAATATTAAATAAAATAAATAAAACAAAATTTTTTAAATAAAGAAGAAATAATGTGTTAACAGGCAGCAGGATTTTAGTTATTCCAGTGATATGAATAAAATATATAGCCATATACCAAAAATAAAGATTCAAGAAACTGAAAACATGAGATCTAAGTGGCAACCACTGAGGGAAAAAATTGGTATAAATTTCTGGTATCAAAAATTGAAAATAAATAAATAAATAAAATTGTCTCCCAACCCATTTTCTTTAGATTAACACCTTACTGAGTTCTGATTCCGCCAAACCATTGTCCTATAATTAATACCTTACTTAGTGGAGGCTCCTCAGTATTTTCTCTAATCCCTTCTCTCCTCTCAGGGACCCTTGGAATGCACCTAATATAATGGGAATGAAACCATTATGCTTCTCTTTACCCCTTAGAGGAATAAATAACAGTCATTTACTTTCTTTGAGGCCAACCTCACACATAAAGTTTTCATTAAGAATCAACGAGTTTCTAGATCAATCTCTCCACACTCTTCCTAGGTATCTTCAGACATTAAAATCCCCCAAACTAGAGTTACTTCCTTTGCAGAGAATCTCTCATGGGCACTCAACACCCTGATTGGGTACTGATCCAGAATGGTGTAATTTATAGTAAGCACTTCATGAAGGTAGTGCAGAATTAAATGGAGCCCTAAGATTTTTGACTTAGGGGAGATTCAGAAAGCACTATCTATTTCATAAGATTTCAGGATTAGGTGGGTTTAAGATACAACACAGGTGTTACAAGGCAGGTGCTGACACTAGTTTGATGTTTGACACCAGATGATCCCCCTCAAAACCCAATGGGTGCAGACCTTCTATCCTTTTATCACAAAAAGACTTTCCTTCACCTAACTCCAAAACTGCATGTCCATATTGTTCTTCTGATGTCTAGGAGAGCAGGAATCTCTCTTAGTGAAGTACTGAGTATTTGAAAATCTCACAAAAATGATTTACAGACCATGTAGCTTAGATTCTGATTCCTAATTTTGAGTCTTACTCTTATTTATAAATGATTACAGGTTCCCTATTGTCTCCTTTTTGGTTTGGGTCATATCCAGCAGTCCTCAGGGCTTGCTTTTGGCTGTGCTCAGGAATCACTTTGGGATGCTCAGGATACAATGTGGTGCTAGGGATTGAACCCAGGTTGGCCACATGCAAGGCAAGGGCCCAACCTTCTGTAATGTAGCCCAGGGCCTTCCTACTATCTCTTAAAATAATTCAAATTTTATATCCATTCTGAAATCCAGACTGGATAATATTAATTAGTTGGGTCTATGAAGATGTTCCAGTCTAGTTATATTGGGTAGACTATAATCCCTATTCCAAGGATAATATTACTAGGAGACACCACCTGGGGTAAAAGTCTTCTAAGAACCCAAATTATGAGTATAACAGATACTTCCCCCACCCCGCCCACCCCCGCCCCTGCTTTCTAGTGTCTAAGCTGTCAAATTGTGATTCCTAAAGATTCCAATTATGTCTCTCATTCAAGGACAGAACTACTTCATTTTCCTTTGTAACCCTATACCCAGTACAGGACCTGACATGCAAAACACTCCCAGCCATGTTTGTGGAGAGAAGGGAGGGAGGAGGTGAACAGAGGTTGCATGTTTAAACATAGGACTAATCTAAAAAATACATTTGTGAATATTGTCCTCTGATATTTCTTCAGTTTTTAATCTCAAGGTGATGTTTCAGTCTGTCATTATTTATCATTTTATCCTTAGGGGAATGAACTATAAGAACTGAAAATTCTTTTTTTCTTTATTTTTTTAAGGCTAATATGAGTCTAGCAGAGGCTTTAAAATCCTATGGCACAATGATTAACTTGCCACAAATACTTTAGCGTGTTACATTCAATTTAAATTAAAAAACTAGAGTAAAATAGTTTCTAATTCTATCTATATGGGAAGCTTTTCCATCTGAGTGCTTGAAAGCCAGCTTCGGATTCTACAGAATCATTGATTGGTAAGCTTTTTATGTTTTTAAACAATTATTTAGCATAGATTTCACATAAATTTTACAAGTGGTTCACCATTATACTATCTAAATTGTAATCTTAAAAGTCTATGTCTATGTGTGTATTTAAGTGTCACATTTTAAAGAAACTTCTAATTATTCCTTATGGGATGCATTTTTACACTTTTATTTATTAGCAGAAGGATAAATTATTTTAAGTATGTTCCAGAATTGTTTTACAAAGCATATGTATGCATGAATCCAAAGAAACTATATCTTTATTCTAATTGCCAAAAATATAGATATGCAGAATAGAATAATTTATAATAAATTTGAGGAACAAGACTATTCTTGATTTTCTTGCAGTTTCTGGACAAAATACCTATTAATATAATTGGGACAAGTCAACACTTCATTCCTATTACTATATGTAAGAACAGGAGAATAGGTAATGGACTGGAGCCATAGCAGAGCAGTAGGGCGTTTGCCTTGCACTCGGCCGACCAGGGTTTGATTCCTCCATCCTTCTCAGAGAGCCTGGCAAACTACCGAGAGTATGCTACCCACATGGCACAGCCTGGCAAGCTACCCATGGCGTATTCAATATGCCAAAAACAGTAACAAGTTTACAATGGAGACATTACTGGTGCCCACTTGAGCAAATTGATGAACAATGGGATGACAGTGCTATGATGCAGTGCAAGAATAAGCAACAGTCAAAACCTAAATAATTAATAGGATTAAAGAAATACTGGTGAGGGTAGAGAGAAACAAAGATTTGTGCCAAAAAGAATTTTTATTTCTAAATTTGATAAGTTAGTTTTATTCATTTCTAAGTTGCTAGTTATTTCCAATATCAAATTTCTAATATCTATAGATTGTATGCCTGAAACACTGATTACCTAAATAAAGCATTAGAAGAAAAATATTTATTCATGAAAAGGAACAATCTTCTTAAAAGTGACAAGCCATGAAAATTATATGTGTTAAATCTCAGATGATTGGAAAAATCACGAAGAAAGATTTAAACAAAATTTCAATATAACATTCTTGGAAAAAAGCAACATTGGTACAAGGATATAGAATCAGGACTTGGAGCACAGGATTTTCTTTCTCTCTGAACCCTAGAGTATAGAAACTTCATGGATGAAATTTTATTTCTTCATATAACACAAAAACTAGAACTAGCTTTGAAAGCTCAGCTAAAGAATATACCTTCAGGTTCAAATAAACATATATTAGAAGTCATTTTCCACTTATGATAGCAGAGACTGAACTAATCCACAATTAAGAAAGTAATAAGCCAGGAACTTCCCCCAGAGTCTATCAGTCATTATCCTTGCCACAATTTGGGTAGAGGCAAAATAACCAGCTGTTTTCTTATAAAAATCTTATTACTGAGAAAGGACCCTTTTTATTAGCAATTTCACAATTTTCTTCCTTCAGGAAAACATCGTATTTAGGATCTGTGCATGGAAAACCTGTGTACATAGATGGAAAATATTAGGCAGGTGATATCAGGTGTGAATCTTTACTTCCTATTAGAAGATAAGAAGTGATGGGAAATGCTTACTTATCAAACAAGCAAATTAAGTGAAGATGAAACTTAATATAACTCTATTTTGAAAACAGAAACAATAACTAACTTAAGACATCTGCAGAAGTATTATTGCAACTAAAATTGATTTGAGATATTGATGAGGACAGAGACAGAAGTTAAGTTTAAGTGATTCCACTCCAAATTTGGAGTTTTTTAGTCTCCCTACACAACAGCTAAGGCTAAGGAGTGGAGCCAGTTGGAAAATGAAACTATTACAGGAAGATTTGTCAATATATAACTCCAATAAAATGTCTTTCTCTTCATCTTCTCTTTCTTTCATTCAGTGCTCAATTCATGATCTTGCCTGTGTTCCACCATCCTTTGAACCCTCTCTCAATTGGTTCAGTAGCCACATGATAAGAAATACAGTGAATGTATTGCTGATTCTGTGACATTTAGTTGGTCACCAAATCTTTGCTTCTTTTTTTCAGACATCTCTGCCATGCTACACTGTGACTTTGGCTTACACTCTCTCATCCCTCAAGGGTTGCTATTTCACTGGAATCTTCCTTGGCTTCTTCTCAAGGCTAGTCCATACTTTTTCAGTATCTTAACTTGTTGATTCCCGGGTAATGGTTAGAGTAGCCTAGAAAGATTTTAAAAGTACTAAAGCATAAAACTGTCCTCTGGAGATTCCAGTTCTATGAGCTTGCATTGAAGACCAGGCAACAGTCTTTTTCAAGTTTCCTGAGTGATGATAATGTGTGTGGGGCGGTTTTCAAACTACTCCCTTCATCCAGCTTCTCAAGTTTGTCTCAGAAAACTCAACCTGGGAAAATTGAGAAACATAAGTATATTCACTTCCCATATTTCTGACATACCAGTTGGCTAAAACTTCCTATGTAAAATGTAGCTAGAGTGTCAGAGAGATAGGATAGCAAGTAGGGCACTTGCCTTGAACACGACTGACTGGGTTCAATCCCTGACACCTCATATGGTCCTCTGAGCCCTCATCTGTTCCTTTGAACTCCACTGAGAGTGATACCTGAATGCAGATCCAGGAAAAAGCCTTAAGCACAGTTGGTGTGCTATCCACCCTCCCCCCACACCAAAAAACATAATAATAATAAAATAAAATGTGACTAGATTATTTCTCTTTCACTTATACCTATTGGACAACAATGCTAAGTATAGTTTTTAATAAGAGTGTATTGTATGCTCAGTAATTCACATTTATTCTCTAATGTAGGTAATCCTCAAAATTCTCAAAATATGGGTTGTGATATGTGTGTGATATGGTGAATAACACCTTTTGTGTGTGATCACTGTATCACTGTTGTCCTTTTGTTCATCAATTTGCTCAAGAGGGCGCTAGTAACGAACATCTCCATTTGTCCCTGTCAAGTTCAGGGTCAAGGAGATGAGGCCCATTATTATTACTGTTTTTGGCATATCTAGTATGCCATGGGTAGCTTGCCAGGTTCTGCCATGCAAGATTCTGCATCACTCTCTTCCAGGAGCTTTGTTTATAGTGACTGGATCTTGGCCATTGATGAAATTACATGGTGGGGGGTGGGGGGCAGTTTGTGGGTTTGACTGCCTAGCTACTGAAAAACTAGGGATCTGGCTGGAGGAGGCCCAGTCTGATCCTATGCAGGCTTAGAGTACTCAGTCACGAGTCTTGCAAACCTTGGTTCCTCTGTCGGTTCCTTCGTGGATGATGCTTGTCCGAGCATGTGGAGAGTGGCCTTGAGCATGGCTGTGGCTGGATTCTGGAGGTTTTCAGCTGCCGGAGCTCTGCTTTGGGTGGGGAGGAAGACTCAACCTGCTCCCCTCCGAGGGGGCACTGGTGAAGACAGTCTGTCATGAGGGCAGGAGATTCTGTCTGAGTGTGTTAATGATAAATAAATAGGAACGTCTATATATATGTGCATATATATATATTTTATATATATATTAGCATGGCATCTGTATAAAGCAATAGAAATAACATTGCAAAACATATTTGTTTTCTTGACATAAAAACTAGGTAGTGCTCGAAATGATAAATGAGAATAACCTGCAATCTATATTTTTTTCTATAAGATATTTTTGCATTATGAAGTGATTTGGTTTTGTTTTCCCTTCCCTGCTTGATTTTCTCAGTAGCACCACAAAATGGACCAAATAGCTGTACTTTCATATTATATTTGGTAGCCCTTTCTGTAGCAGACACAGAACATTGGACATTGGCATCAAGAGTATTTGTATTTCTCTGTCTTTTCTTCATATTTATAAATGGAGCTAGCACAGAAATAATTGTCATGATGGAAGGTGAGAGAGACGCTTGTCAGAAATTTTAAAGTTTTCTTGTCAGGGTCTCTGCTCTCATGAGAAATATCTATACATCGCTATAAAATGCAGGAGATAGTCTTCTTAAAAGCGAACATTTCATCAGACGCTATCTCTCCTAATATGTGTCATTGTATCTTCACTACCCCTGTTTACACCTCAATTCCAAAATTCCAAAATAAACCATATATTTAATCTTCTACAATGTGGCATTTCCTTTGTCTGCCATGAAAACTCTGATTTGTCCCTTATAACCTCCCTGACACAGGGTAATTCATTTTTCCTCCAAATTTTACTACCTATCTAGATATAGACATTTCTCATCTTACACTTATCTTGTAATGGATTGTAATTTGAGCTGTCTAGTAGATTTTTTGAAGTAAAATAGTCTTATTTAAAGAAATTTACTAAAGAAATGTAAGGATGAAAAAGAGAGAGATGTGTTTCAAAGAAAATGTAAGCTTCTGCAGAAAGGAAAAATCCTGTCTAGTAGATTTGAGCTCCTTCTGGCAAAGATAAATTTTGTATTAATCAATTTCCCTCCAAGGGTTAGTGCAATGCTAGGTTATGGACACAATGTGTACAGAGTGAAATTACTCCTGAAACTAGACTTCATCTTTATCACTACATCTTCCCAAACTCACTGTTTTCAACATTAACTTTTGGAGTGAGAGTGGTTCCATGTTCAAGAATTTATTGATCCATGAGTTCTTAAAAACTGTGAGACAGAGATTGCTACATCTACCACATGTGGTGATTTTATAACTAGGTGAACAAATGGATATAGACTTTAGCATGGTAAGTATTTAGGTCATTATGTAGTAATTACTCATAATGTGGTAGGCCGCATAATTTTGCTGCAGTTTTTTCAGGCCATTCACTAGAGATTCTACCAGGAAACTGTAGTACTGAAAATGTGAATTTCTGTTCATCAGTCAAAGATTTAGTAAAACTAAATCTTTCTTATTTGTCATTTATATAATAAATTTTTTAATCCCTTTTCTCAACTTTCCATATTTTCTTAATCCTTTCTGTACATAACAAAGTATTATTTCTGGTCTAATTCCACCTTGCTCTCCATTCCTGTTCACTAGAGTTACCCCAAAGAACCACAGGTAACTTATTACCTGAACTCCCATCTTTCTATCACCCAAATCATTTCCTAATCTGGAACAAGGTTTCATATCCTCCTACATCTTCAAACATTTCCATTGTGCCATCTAGAATTCCTGGTAACTCAACAAAGTAATTCCTAGGAGTAAAGAGAACCTTTATGTTTCCTTGGCAGAAAGGTAAATTGGTCAATCCATTATGGAAATCACTATGGAAGTACTTCAAACATGTAAAGATAGAATTGCTCTATGGTTCAGGAATCCCACGACTGTGTATATGTCTAAAGAAAATGGAATCAGTTGTCTCAAATAGGTATTTTCACTCTTATGCTCATTGAAGCATTACTCACAATGCCAAGATACAGAAATAACTTGTGTCTGTCCCCAGATTAAAGGATGAAAAGGCTAGAAAGGGAATCTTACCATTTCCAACAACAGGGACAAACCTGGAGGACGTTATGACAAGTGAAAGAAGACACAAAAAGATGAGAACTTGGTGATCTTGCTTACACCTGGAATCTAAAGCAGGACTGGAGCAATAGCACAGTGGGCAGGGCATTTGCCTTGCACACAGCCTACCTGGGTTCAATTCCTCCGTCCCTCTCGGAGAGCCAGGCAAGCTACGAAGATTATCCAGCTCGCATGGCAGAGCCTGGCAAGCTACCTGTGGCATATTCGATATGCCAACAACAGAAACAAGTCTCACAATGGAGACGTTACTGGTGCCCGCTCGAGCAAATCGATGAATAACGGGACAACAGTTATTCAGCTAGAGCAGCTGAACTCATAGAAACACAGATTAGGAAGTCTGTTAAACCAAATCTCCACCGTGGCAAACTGAATATAGGCAAATTGTTGTCCCAAACCCTTTGTTGATGTTCCCCCTCCATCCTAGTATTAAAACTATTGATTCATTTTAAAACTCCATTTCCCACAAAATGCAGGGTGGCTAAAGTCCAAAATCAATAAAAATAAGAATGTAAGAATGCTTAGTTCAGGAGAGAGAGAGAGAGAGAGAGAGAGAGAGAGAGAGAGAGAGAGAGAGAGAGAAAGCACATTGTGAGAAAGCATAGAGAGGGAAAGAAAAGAAAATCTGCAAACCATATTTGGGAAAAGAAGATCATGCAGAAAAAAATTTGAAATAAAAGACTTCCATTAAAGTGTGTTCTTGCTCTTTTCGCCTTTTTCTAGCAGACTCTAATTAACTCTTGCTTAAGCTGGACTGTGCTCTGTCATGCAGAACAAAGGACAGATCTTTTGGCCTCAGCTTCTGGTTATCTCAGCTCAGATAAAGACAAACAGGATAAGCCCAAGGCAAAACTGTCAAGTGGAAAAACTTGGCTTATGTTTGGAAATTCCCCTTTCCCTGTTCCCTCCCATCTTGGAGATAACCTCCTTCACCTCCAGTGCCTACTTCTAAAAACTTCCTTCTATCAAAAAATAGGAGGATTGTCTGATGATATTTGTATTTCCAGTTAATTTGTAATTTCACCTTTACTGCCTGTAAGTGCAAAGGGAAGATCAACTTTTGAATTTCGCCAAGTGATCTGATCACATGCTGTGCAGCCAGCAAAACATTTAACCCAACCCAAGAAAGCTCAGGTCCAGCTAGACTCTGCAAGCAGTAGTTTCACTGAAATCATTAGTATTTCTAGGGAAAATAGAGGTTCATGGTCCTCTCTTTTGGATGTAGATGGGTGAGGCTAGGTGGCTGAAGAGAATATGAGGACATGAGGTGTATCATCCCAGCGTTTGCTTTTGTGTTCTCTCAGATTCTGTTTTTGGAGTAAAGGTCATATTCTGTTCCTTGGATTGGTGTTTTGAGGTTTTTGGGGTTTGGGGTTTTGTTTTGTTTTGAAGCCACTCCCCATGATGCTCAGGGGTTACTCCTGGCTCCGCATTCAAGAATTGCTCCTGGTGGTGCTTGGGGACTATCTGGAATACCAGATAGGGTTGGAACCTAAGTTGGCTGTGAGCAAGGTCAACACCCTACCCACTGTATATTCTATCCCGCCCCTGTTTCTTGGGTTGATGATGAGTTTCAAAGGCCCACTGCCTCTTGGTGGTAGTACTCGAAACACAGTTCTTTATCTCGGCTCCCTGGGTTGTTTGAAGTCTTTTTTCTAAAATCAGTTCTCTGCCCAGTCATCCACTTTCTCAGAAGCTCCAGGGCTTCAGCCAGAACTGTAGGAACGTCTGAATTTCATGTGTAGGAAACAAAAGAAGTACAGATTTCTGCCACAGGCTTTTCTCTCTATCTGTGTTTCTGTCTCTGTCTCTTTCTCTCTTTTCTCTTCTCCTATCATCCAGAAAGCTCCCCGTCCAGTAATCTGACTGGCGGTGGAAGTTTGTGAAACTTCTCCCCATATTTTCAGAAGAATACAAGTCCCATTGTGGTTGTAGGCTTCCCCACCTGTTTATTTATTTGTTTGTTTATTGTTGAATCACCGTGAGATACAATTGCAAAGCTTTCATGTTTGAGTTTCAGTCATACAATGATCAAATGCCCATCCCTCTACGAGTGCACATTTTCTACCACCGATGTCCCCAGTATCCTCCTCCCCACCCTAATTCTCCCCCCTCCCCCGCCTCTATGGCAGACAATTTCCCCCATACTCTCTACTTTGGGGCATTATGGTTTGCAATGTAGATACTGAGAGGCTATGACATTTGGTCCTTTATCTACTCCCATCCCGAACAATCCCTTCAACCATCATAGACTTAGTGGTCCCTTCTCTATCCCAGCTGTCTTCTCCCTCAGCTCATGAGGCAGGCTTCCAACTATGGGGCAATATTCCTGGCCCTTGTGTCTACTGTCCTTGGGTGTCAGTCTCATATTATGTTATTTTATACTTCACAAATGAATGCAGTCATTCTATGTCTGTTCCTCTCTTTCTGACTCATTTCACTTAGCTTTCCCACCTGTTTAAACTGAACATTTCTATGGCCCATTGCATTGAAAATGTGAGCCTTGAAGTGTGGGGATAGACATAGAGGACCGGTCAAGAACTCTGACATCTGCTTCCTTACTCTGAATCCCCCTCTCCCGGAGTCCCATACTCCATACACCAGGTCACTGTCATCCTACAGATCTAAATCTCTTTTTTTTATAATTGATAAGTACCTTTGCTTTTCTGAAATAAAAATGATAGATAATATTGCCTTCCTATAACTCAAATGATCAACATTATAACTATAAAAAGGGGAAAAAGCAACAGTAATATCCTTTCTATATTTTCACACTGTGAACACATACTTGATGATAAATATAATGAAAGACATATTGAACTGGTTCCAGTGGTTAAATCTCTGAGTCACCTAAATGTGACTTTTCAATTCTAGATTAGAGAGAGGAACACCCTGAATGCTTTGTGGAGGATATTCTGAACTCAGTCAAGATAGAATCTCAGTACAATGTATATTGTAGTACACTTTGGGAGAATTAGGTATGTATTAAAATCAGACCAAACTATTTATTGTTTCTTTGTCAGATGAAGTTAGTTTGGCTCACGTGAACGTGAAACAAATTGTATATCTAATTCATATCCATTCACAACTTAAGATAATCCTATTTTTCAGAGAACACCACCAGAGAACAGTTCCAGATGTCTAGAATCCCTTGACTTGACTCATTAAATTTAAAAAGTGTTGTATGACAATAACTACAGAAGGGTCCCACAATTTTCCAAAATGTTCCCTAAATAGTGATTTCTCCCCTCCTCCCACCTGCCCCACCCCACACTTGGAAGAATAAGTTCTCTGTGTGATATTCACTAAGGAAATAAGACGCACAGTCCAGCTCTAATTTCAGAGGAAATAACTGCTCTTTTCTCATCAGCAAAAGAATTGCCAATGGATGGAACTTTCGAGGCCGGCTCTTGAGCTGGGAGCGCACTGGCTAAGCATGATTAGATTAGGGCATACTGATTTAGTATTACCCCCAACATACTAAAAATACATTATTCAATCACCCAGATATTAGCACCTAAAAACTTTTTATTCTAATTCTAAATTTGATGTTTTCCAAACTACAAAAGCAATGCATGACAGTGGTAACAAATATGAAGAAGGTTGAAAGAAGTCTTTCTCTCTCCTCTTATTTAATTTCTTTTCCATTATAAAATATTTACAAACTGTCATAGACATATACACTTACATTCATATTCAAACACACATATGCACACCCAGGAGTTTGGTCTTTTTGATAAAAGGACAGCAATACAGTACCATGGCTATTCTTTTATTTAGTTAGTAAGACCATAACACCATTTGTAGAAATATTTTTTCATTGAATAATATATAAATACCTCACATGTACTCACATTTAAGTTATCTATGCATACTAATAGGTCATTATATTTTTCAAGAGAGCTATTCCTTTGTCTTCACTCCACTGTCCTCCCCTCATTTTGACTTATTCCTGGTGACAGCCTCCTCTGACCTGCAGTTCTGCCCCCTCTCTTTCTCATTCTATAAGGCTCATTACTTACAGCATGAATCACTAGTGTCAAATCTACCAGATTGGGTGCATGAAAGGCTATACAATATCCATAACCCTATATTTTGCTTCTGAGCTTCTGGCTTCTGGGTAGGACGTTTGCCTTGCACGTAGCCAAACCGGGTTCGATTCCTGTCCCTCTTGGAGAGCCCGGTAAACTACCAAAGAGTATCCTGCCCACACGGCAGAGCCTGGCAAGATACCTGTGGCATATTCAATATGCCAAAAATAGTAACAAGTCTCGAAATGGAAATGTTACTAGTGCCTGCTCAAGAAAATCAATGAACAACGGGACAATAGTGCTACAGTGCAGTGCAGAGCTTTTGGGGAAGGGGTAGGGGCCACAAACAGTAGTGGCCAAAGCTGACTGCTAGTTCTGTGCTCAGAGATCACTCCTGGCAGTGCTCAAGGCATCATGCGGGGTCAGTGATTGAACCAGGGTTGGTCACATGCAAGGCGTGTGCCTTAACCCCTGTACTATCTCTCTGGCCCAGCTCTGTTTTCAATTACTTTCTTCTCCTTTATTTTTATGGCACTACACAGTACCTAACACATTTATATCATATACTGTTCTATTTCACACTGTTTGACTCTTGTTTAAGAGAAAATATTGTAGTGATACAGTATCAAGTCTCTTTAAATGCTGCTATGTGTTTTATTTTTGTTTAGAAAACTTCCCTTTGCATCTTTTTTATTCCCCAGGTCCTGAAGTTTTCTTACTCTTCCTATTCCTGGAAGCCAGGTCCCTTCCAGGTGATTAACTAATTTCCCTGTATATGTTCATTTGAGGATCCGACAAGCTCTGAAGTTCCTTAAGTTGCTATAGTCACTTATTTTGTGAAAAACCTAGCTGCTTGAGTCATGAATTTCCACCTGCACATAACTGAGCATGAGGATCATGGAAAAAATTGCTTTGGAATACATTTTAAATTTATTATCAGTCAATCTT
The DNA here is from genome assembly GCF_027595985.1 of Sorex araneus. NCBI lineage: Eukaryota > Metazoa > Chordata > Mammalia > Eulipotyphla > Soricidae > Sorex > Sorex araneus. The sequence goes on from NC_073313.1 coordinate 245,448,839, forward strand.
TGATTTGCATACCTATTTTATATATCTGGGGTGACATAAAAATGATTCAAGCAAAAAAAGCTTGGGTGTTGGAAAAGTTGAAGAAACCCCAGTATACTTCTGAAACTCAGGGATGCAACCGTACATGGGCTTGTGTAATTGAGTGGGGGGGGTTCCCAGATTTGGGTAACAAAATAAAAGATGTGAAAGTCCACAATGACTCCAAATTGATTCAAAATGAGCTATATAAAAAATATAAGGGTTTTCTGCCAGTATTTTTTTTTTTGCTTTTTGGGTCACACCTGGCGTTATACAGGGGTCATTCCCGGCTCTGCACTCAGGAATTACCCCTGGCGGTACTCAGGGGACCATATGGGATGCTGGGAATTGAACCTGGGTCAACCGCATGCAAGGCAAATACCCTACCTGCTGTGCTATCGCTCCAGCCCCTGGGTTGTATTTCTTGGCCTAAAGGAGTGGTTGATGAATGGAAAGCATTTGAGAAGTACTATTTTGAAGTCCTGGCCTGGCTGCTCTCACAGGCCCTCAGTAAAGCCAGACAGACTGCTAGCTCCCCGTTAAGGTACCAGGAGAAGGAATTTAGTTCCAATCTCCTCAAGCCCTGGCAGACCCAGAAGGATGATAACTCAGTCATTTGTTCAGCTGGTCCCCAGTTCTTTGAAAGCTCTGGAAATTATACTCTGGCATGAAGGTTTGGTAGCCATTTTCATGGGGTCTCAAATCCCTGCATCCCAGCTTCTCCTCATAATCTAATAAACTCTCTGATGCTCCAGCCCTGCTACTGCCCCAGGAGGAAAAAGTCCACAACTAGAAATAAGTGAAACTGGCATGGAAAGTTCCTTGTGTGCTTTAGTATTCCACGAGAATCCTTCAGCATGTAATAAAGAGCCAGTGTACAGAACTCAGTGGTGAAGTGTCTTCCTGGCATGCCTGAGGTCACAAGTTCAAACCTTGGCACTGCCCCACATTATTGCTATGTGTTATCTCTGGCTCTGACACTGAGGTCCTCATCACAAGCAAATGTATGATTGCCAGCAAGCACTGCAACCAAGTGTGTGAGCTCTGAAACCAATCACGTGACAATGCACCACCAGCAGCACCGCTACGCGAGCTACAAAGAGAAGATCAACAGCAAACAAGGAGGTAGTTTGAAAACAGGAATATGGCATGTTTTTCCATTTCCATTGCTTCTCAGCCTTTTGGCTAACATCAAGTGTGGCATTAATTTTCATAACATGTGAGCATACCCATCTCTTAATGCATCTAATCAATCAGGAAATGAGTAATCAGTTACTCCTCATTGTAAGCTCTTGACTAGTTATTTATTGGGTGGGTATAATACTGTAGCACTGTCGTCCCATTGTTCATCGATTTGCTCAAGCGAGCACCAGTAACATCTCCATTGTGAGACTTATTGTTACTGTTTTTTGGCATATCGAATACACCATGGGTAGCTTGCCAGGCTCTGCAGTGTGGACGGGATATTATCGGTAGCTTGCCAGGGTCTCTGAGAGGGATGGAGGAATTGAGCCTGGGTCGGCTGGGTGCAAGGCAAATGCCCTACCTGCTGTGCTATCGCTCCAGGGTTGGTATGGGAAAGAAAAATAATGTTGCAGAAAAAAGTGACTGTTTATGACTCATTTTCCAAGCAATGGGGAAAATACAGCTCTAGGAAGTGCATTGAGTATGCACACATTGTTAGCATTTTCTGATACAAAATTATCTCAAATGACACTTTACCAAGAAAGGTATCCATTAACTCCTCTACTATTAGGTGGACAATATCAATAAAATGAAGTGAAAAACAATCATGTGTTGAAATAAGAGTGGGTACAAAAGGAAGTGGGCAATATAAAAACAATCTATTCCATATGCTTGAGCCACACTCCTCTAATCCAGGACAAGTAAGGAAAATTCAGGGTGAGTTACAGTAGGATGGCTCCTATTTCCCTGTAGCAAAGCAATAGCCTCTCCACTTTTCCTACTCTTCCAAGTAAATTTCTCTCTTCAAAAAATGAGGTGCACCTTTTACCTACTATATACTACTCTAGGATTCAGGGAAACTAATAAAAGCCATAGAGCTTCTCCTTGAGTATCTTCATATATTTAGAAGGACAGAAAATAAACAAAAGGGTCTATAGGATTACTGTTATAAATTATTCAAAATATTCATAGGCACATACAGAGGGGCATTTAAGGATGCAGTGCACAATAAGGACTCGATACATACTGAACAAAAGCATAAGAGAGAATGCATTTATGACCTTAAGAATCAGGGAAAGTTTCACAGAAAAAAAAAAGATATCATTTGAAATGAAACTTGAGACAACAGAGTTTTATGAGAACCACAGGAAGAGAATTCTAAGAGGAGGATGCAGGTGCATATACAGAGGATAAAGACATGGCAAGTTTAAGGAACTGCACATAATTACAGTTGGGAGCTGAAGATCCAGCCTGCTGGGCAAATGGTAGCCTAAGAATTGAAGTCGAATAGCTGGCAATGATTGAGATCACTGAAGGTCAGATAAAGGACTATATTTCGTCCTGTTGACCAACTAGTGACCCCATAAAATGTCGAAGAGGGAAGTCAAATGCCAAAGTTACCTCTATGAAAATTACTTTTGGTAGCTGGATCGTGGAATGCTTTGAAAAGGAAGAGACGAGAAGCAAAGTGACAATAAAATGCCTGTGTAAGAGTTCCAAACTCGGAGGATTAGTGCCTGCACCTGGTTGATGAAAGTAAGGATGGAAAGTCAGGGAGATGTTTAGCATAGTCATGAGGAAGAACGAAGAAGTCTGATGGTACATGAGGGTGAGAGAAACCTAGACTCACTGTAACATCAGCTCATCTTGCTTAGGCAAGAAATAAATCAGGACTAACAGCAAAAGGATCTTACAGAAATTGGACTATCATACTAAGAATGGGTTGGAGTGGGTCTTAAAGGGGTTCAGATCATGGGAAGATGCTGGTAGTATATTTTCTGGAATGGAAATTTCCCTAAGCAGTCACTGCAGAGTTCAAGATTTACAGTGATTGGTAGAGAAATTTTTCTAGGCTATTGGCTACATGCTGAGCAGTACTGTAGAATGTGAGTCTCTCCTTAACTACCTCACCGAACTCCCCCCCACCCGCCCCCAACACACAATCCCTCTTCCAAACTCTCTGTAGCTACAATGAAGGGACAATGAAGAGATAATTCTCTTTGAGGTTCTTTTAGCTCAGACTCATCTATAAACTTTTTTCAGAGGTCATAAAATATATTCAATATACATTCACATTGGTTTGACTGCCTTAATTCATGAAAATTACTCTATTGGAAAATGCATGATTGAGAAACTGCATCTCAAATTGAAAAATTTAAAGTTAACCAGCAGGGTCATAAGTGAGGCCATGGAGGCTTTCATCCATTGTTTTATAATAAAAGGAAAACAGTTTAGAAGCACAGTTAAGCTCAGTGTAATTTTAAACAATTATTGAGGGATTTCTGTGAGTCTAGTATTGAACTCCATCATTTCATTCAATCCTCCTCGCAACCCTATGAGTTAAATAATCCTAATGCTCTGGTTAGTCATCTTTAGCATGATTAAAATTAATTAACACAAAATTCATACATTTGCCATTTTGATCAGCATTTTATATTGCCTGCCTAGGAGTTAAAACATAGAAGCAAAATTGAAAACTGAAACCTGTTTTGTCAATAAATAAATTGGATTCCTGGTAACTTTGTTAGATAGTCTAGATCCAGCATATTTAGGGACAAATACCCCCCCAAATTTACATTCATGGAAATAAGTACATTTTATGCCGAAACCTGTTTGAATGTTTGTCACTTGCAACCAAGACTCTTAAGATGCCAAGTATGATAAAAATTCTTCAGACCACCATTCGAGCAAAATGTTCCTAGTTCCTGTAAATTTGGATTATTATATAGGGAATTGGGAGGTGGATATAATGTCTTCTTCAAACTGTGGTTTATAAGTTGGTGGCATTGCATGTTTCAAAAATAAGTGAACAAAATTAGGTAAACTATTTGTGAACATTTCTGAACATGAAAAATTAGTGCTTTATTGGCATTATAAAGAACTTTGGAATCTATGTTGTCAGCAAAACACATTATGGTTGCTAGACCACTCAAGTCTGGCAATTTCATCTTAATAGATCAATTCTACCCCACTATTTCTTCTAGGCTATAACTTGGCCAAATTTTACTTTAAAGGACATTTTATGGCCATGATCCAAACCCTTTCACAGCAAAACCTGAATGCTAATGGAATAGTTGTGATTTAAAACTGTGAAACACAATCTATTTTTCAATGGAGGAAACAAAAACCATAACCACAAATATTTTCAGTTTATTAACTCAACCTTGAGGGATATTTTTGCATTTTTATGCATTATTTAATAATGAGAGATTTGTTAAAGAAAAAAAAGGTCATTGTCAGAGCAGCAAATTAGGAAACCTGAGTTCAAATTTTGTTCATAGCACCTACTAGCTAGTGAACAAAATGTGATCTCCAAGTTACTTGACATTTTATAGCACTGAATTAAGTTGCTGTGTGAATATTAAGTGAGAAGTTGTAAAAATTTTGTTCTGAGCCTGATACATAGAGCATATTGAATAAATAATTGATGTTGCTTTTTTATCTATTTATTCATTATTTGTAGTAATGCTAGGAAAATAGTATTACTATTAGAGTTTTAAATTTTCACTTTGTTTTATGATGAGAAAATTTTACATTCATATTGTTTTCTTTCCATTCTTCCTTCTATTTCTGTTCTCTCTTATTCTTCCTTCTGTTATTAATGTCAGTTAATTAGTGCTCTAGGAGAAATTCCAATTATTAGAGAAAGAGGTAGCTCTTTATTACACGTACGTGTGCGCGTGCGCGCGCGCACACACACACACACACACACACACACACACACCAAAAAGACAGGCAGCAGTACAGCAGTTAGGGCATTTGCCTTGCATGCTACTGACCCAGGTTCGATCTCCAGAATCTTGGCATCCCACGCAGTCCCCTGAGAACTATCAGGAGTGATTCTGGAGAGAAGAGGCAGGAGTTATCCTAAGCATTGCTGATTGTGGCCCCCCAATATGACACAAAACAAACAAATAAGCAAGACAATTTTCAAATGGTGAAGGCTAATTTTAAAATATAACTCTATAAACCATTTCAAACATTGAAGGATCCAAAGTGAACTCCTGTACTCAGTTATTGATACATAGACTATTAAGCCTTCATAAGAAAATCAAAATAAACTTTAAAAATAAAAATCTGTTTTAAATTCAGAACTGAGGTAGTGACATTGCTAATTGCATCTTAGTGTAAAAAGATATATCTTTATTAGAATGCAAGTATTTTGGTTAGATAATGAGGAATATAATGTTAAAATGATCTTTATTTTGTTGCATACTTACTGCATATTACAACTTTAAAATATTTTGTAACATTTTATAATTAAAAAACTAGAAATAAAATAAAATAATAACACAAGTTCTCAACATGGGATAGGCAAGAACCACTCTGATCCTGTGACAGGGTAAACTAGGGAAAGAGTGACAATTTAGGAATTCTTGGGATAATCAGTGCAAGATTATGATGATGGTTTGGACCAGGATGGTAGAAGGTGAAGAGCATGAAAAGGAGCTGTTCTTAGGGGAAAATTTTCCAGTAAGATACAGAGTTTATTGTTGTATGAGATATTCAATACTAAGTAGAAAATGAAATCAAGGACCACTCCTATGTTAAGGGACAAGGTATTAGAAAAAACATGATGTCACTAATTGAAATGGAAATTTTATATTGCAAGTAAAGTAGATATTCCCAAACTCATTGGAGAAAAATGGTATTTCTAACTCTTTTTTTTTCTGAAAAGCAGCATCATATGCCAAGACACATCCACACAAGAACATTTTTGAAAATGAAAAAATGGATAGTATGGGTGGGCAGATAAGACTATGACATTGTCACCAGCAAGATATGAAATTGGGCTTAGGTCTAAAGAAGTTACTTTAAAGCAGCTAGATTTCTGCAAAATATATTATTTTAGAGTTGCAGGTAGAGCAAAATACTTCGTTGTATACATACAATTACAATTAGTTGACATATATACAAATACAAATGGTAGTGTTTACATTTCAATTAAAATATGAATATTATAAAATTTGACAAATGAAAAACAATATAATCATGAATCATATTAAAGGAGATTTGGGAGAAGGATGAATGATATCTAGTATTAGCAAATGGCTTACTAATTTTTTAACTGCTTTTAAGAACTCAGTCTTCACAAAGTACTTTTGACATATTTGCTATAATCTCTATATTACTACTAAAAAACTGAGGTACAAAAAGCATGAAAAGTACAACCAAATTAATATAACTTGTATGATGGAGATAAGATGTGTCTGTCACATTTTAATTACAGAATACACAAATTGTCTGGTCTCTAAAGAAACATTGCCAAGTGATACTTAAACCTGAGCTTAAAAGAACTTTCTTTAAAAAAAAATTCTTTTTTTTAAAATATGAATGAACCCATATTATCCCAAATTTAATAACTATTGTAATTTCAATCCATTTTCTTGGCATAAGGATTGGAGGGGGGATGGTCTGGGCCCTACTATTATTGGATCAAATGATACTGAGTCAAATAGTATTTGAGGGAATCTAGGACCATATCCAGTGGCAATCAGAAAAATGCGATGCTGGGAATCAAACCTAGATCCTCAAACAAGCTCTAAATGAGAACTGAATTCTAAAATGAGCTCACACAAGCTCTAAAATGAGAACTGATAAACTTCTTCTAAAAGAAAAGAACCCATTTTTCTTCTTCTACTAAATTTCTTTCAAGTTCAATCAAGTCAAATATTTTACACTTAAATATTTAAATGTTATACAATTGTATAAATTTTCTTTTCTCTTGATTAATATAAGTAAGGGAATATTCAGAATTGAACTTATAAAAGGGTCATAACAGTTGTTACATTTGTGCTTGCATGTCAACTAATTTGTTACTCATTATCATTATATTTTTCTGTCTGTTGAATTTTTTGTCTGTTGATTTCTCAAAAATTGAGCTAATTCTGTTTACAAAACTTTATGTTTTACAGACAATTTCATGGCTTTTCAAAATTTATGTTGTCACACCACACCTTCCATTCAAATATCAATAACCCTCTATCAAAATCCACTGTGATGCTTCCCCCTAACCCGCCGGTGACCTCAATTCTGCAAGTCAGAGACTGTTTTGTTTTCATTGTACTTTGTTCTCTTTGTTTCTCTATATCCCACATATGAGTAACATATTCAGGTATTTCTCTTTCTCCATCTGACTAATTTCACTAACTTCAGTAATCGACTATTCCATCCATGTTGTTCCAAAGCCAATATTCTATCTTTCTCTATAGCTGAGTAATAATCTCTTCTCTTTCTATTGCTCTCTCTGTGTGTCTGATTCTTTCTCTCCCTCTGTCTTTCTTGCATGCACATAAACACACACACACACACACACACACACACACACACGTATACACTCCTTTATCCACTAATTGAGCAAAGGACAAATTAATAAGTTAATTTGTATTCCTCAGATGGATACCTAACATTTTTTGTTAATCATATCGTGGATCTATTTTTGATATTTTAAGAACTCTCCATACTGTTATTTATCAGGCTTACATTACCATCAAAAGTTTACAGGACTGGGGCTGGAGCAATAGTACAGTGGGTAGAATGTTTGCCTTGCATGTGGCCAACCCAGGTTGGATTTGCCGCATCCCATATGGTCCCTGAAGCATCAGGAGTAATTCTTGAGAGTAAATCCAGGCATCGCCACATGTGACCTAAACTGAAAAAAAAAAAGTTTACAGGACTTAGAAAATCCTAGACTCTACAGAAAAGCTCCTAGAAAAAATAGGAGTTTATAGTAAAGTGGCAGCTTACAAAATCAATACCCAAAAGTCCATGGCTTTCCTATATATAAATAATGAAAGAGAAGAAAGAGATAGTTTTTAAAATCTCATTCACATGGATGGTGAGCTGGAGTGATAGCACAGTGGGTAGGCCGAGCTGGGTTTGATTCCTCCGTCCCTCTCGGAGAGGCCAGCAAGCTACAGAGAGTGTCCCCGTGTGCCGCCCCCCTCCTCCCCCCGCCGACACAGCAGAGTTTGCAAAGATACTTGTGGCTTATTCAATTTGCCAAAAACAGTAACAACAAGCCTCACAGTGGAGATGTTACTGGTGCCCGCTCGAACAAATCGATGAGCAACAGGATGACAGTGATACAGTGATTCACAATAATGCCTCATAAAATCAAGTACCTTGTAATCAGCTTAACTAAAGAGGTGAAGGACCTATACAAAGAAAACTACAACACAGCACTTCAAAAAATGAAAGAAGACACTAAGAAATGGAGGCACATCTCCTGCTCATGGATGAGAAGGATTAACATTCTCAAAATGGCAATACTCTCCAAAGCATTATACAGATTCAATGTGGTTTCTATAGCCATGGCACATTTCAAGGAAATAGACAAAGCACTTCTGAAATTCATATGGAGCAATAGACCCCCATGAATAGCTAAGGCAATCCTTGGGAAAAAGAAGATGGGTGGCATCACCTCCCCCAACTTCAAACTATACTACAAAGCAGCAGTACTACAATTCCATGGTATTGGAATAGAAACAGACCCACAGACCAATGGAATGGAGTTGAATATTCTGACACAGACTTTCAAGTATATGAAATGTTTGATAAAGGAGCAAGACATGTGAAAGTGGAGCAAGGAAAGTCTCTTCAAAAAGTGGTGCTGGGAAAACTGGACAGGTACCTGCAAAAAAATGAACTCAAACCTCTGTTTAATGCCAAGTACAAAAGTCAGAAAAATGGATTAAAGACATCAATATCAGACCTGAATCTATATAGCACACGCAGGAAAATTTAGGCAGAACCCTCCATGATATTGAAGCTAAAGGCATGTTTAAGGATGAAACACCACTGAACAAGCAAGTGGAAACAAAGATAAACGAATGAGACTACATTAAATTAAGAAGCCTCTGCACCTCAAAAGAAATAGTCACCAAAATACAGGGAGAGCCCACAGAATGGTAAAATTATTTACCCAATATCCATGAGATGAGGGTTAGTATCCAAGATATACAAGACACTGGTAGAACTTTACAAGAAAAAAAAACAACCCCAACAAAAATGGGGAGAAGAAATGAACAGAAACTTCCTCAAAAAAGAAATACAAATGGCCAAAAGGCATATAAAAAATGTTCTACATTGCTAATCATCAGGGATATACAAATCCAAAACAACAATGAGGTATCATCTTACACCACAGAAACTGGCACACATCAATAAGAACAAGAACAACCAGTGCTGGTGTGAATGTGGGGAGAAAGGAACTCTCATTGTTGGTGGGAATGCTGACTGGACTAAACTTTTTGGAAAAAAATATCAACATTCTTCCCAAAACTAGAAATTGAGCTTCCATATGACTCAGCAATACCACTCCTGGGAATATATCCTGGAGACGCAAAAAAAAGCATAGTAGAAATGATGTTTGCACTTGTATGTTTATTGCAGCACTGTTAACCATAGTCAAAATCTCAGAACAACTCGAGTGCTCAAGAACAGAAAATTGCTTATAGAAAGTTTGGTACATCTACACAATGGAATACTATGTGGCTCTTAGAAAGGGTGAAGTTATGAAATTTGCTTATAAGTGGATGGATATGGAGACTATCATGCTAAGTGAAATGAGTCAGAAGAGAGGTACAGACAGAGAATGAATGAATCTACTCATTTGTGGGATGTAAAATAACAGTATGAGACTAACTTCACTCCCATTCCTTCCCATTCCAGTCGTCGCATGATGTTCTTGAGGGTGGCACTGAAGAGTTTTGGTGAAATGGTATCATCCTGCCACACCCCTCTCTTTACATCAATGATCACTTCCTTGTAGAATGGTGAGATCCTGGTGGTGAATCCACAATACCGCTCACAGAGGATTTTGATATACTGAGTTTGAAAACCCTGTTTGGCCAGTGCTTCGATGACCGCTTCAGTCTCAACAGAATTGAACACCTTCTTTAAGTCAATGAACGTTAGACAGAGTGGCATCTTGAACTCTCGCGAAACTTCAATGAGTTTGGTCACTGTGTGGATATGGTCTATTGTGCTGAATACCCTTCGGAACCCAGCTTGCTCCCATGGTTGTCCTTCATCTAGTGTTCTGCCTATTCTATTCAGGATGACACGAGTGAACAACTTGTAGATGACAGACAGCAGGCAGATTGGGCGATAGTTGCCAATATCGTGGATGTCTGCCTTCTTGTACAACAGAACGGTCCTACTGGTTTTCCACTGAGACGGAACCTTACATTCAGACAGGTAGCATGTGAAGAGTCGAGGCAGTGTATTGATGAGTACTGGCAGCAGATTCTTCAGGTGTTCGGGTCTGACCTTGTCCGGACCAGGTGTTGTATGCATCTTTACCAACAAAATGGCGTGTCAGATTTCAGAAGGACGTTGAGAATGACATATCCATCCTGCAGAATTTGGTATGTGGACAGGTGGACATGCCTATCAAAGAGATCCAAGTAGAAGTTGGGAATAATCCTCTCCATTGCCTTTCTGGGATCCATCAGGACATTGGAGGGCAGTCATCTTGGTCTTATAGTTGGTGAAGGACAGGCGAGCATTGTGAATACTTTTTTTTTTTTTCAGCTTCTGCTGCATTGGCCAACACTGCTGCTTTTCTCTCATGTGATGACTGGAATGGGAAGGAATGAGAGTGAAGATAGATGGTCGGCAAACACCTCCGCTTCGCTGATGACATCGTTCTCATAATGCCAAACATTAGCCAAGCGGCACAAATGCTGGCGGACTTCGATCATGATTATGGAAAGTTCGGATTGCAGCTGAATCTCAACAAGATGATGATCATGAAAAACTAACTACTTCCTGATGCTCCATTTGCTCTCAATGGAATGAACATATCCGAATGCAGCAGCTATGTGTACCTGGGTCGAGAGATCAAATGAGGAACGAATTGGCGCCGGAACTGCGCAGGAGGAAGAGAGCAGCGTGGAACGCCTTCAGGAGCGTCAAAGAGGTGGTTAAAAGGATGAAGGACCTCCGAATCTGGGCACATCTTTTCGATTCCACTGTTCTTCCTGCCCTAACATATGCCTCAGAGACCTGGACCATATGCAAACAGGATGAGAGCGCTATTCGGGTATCCCAAAGAGGAATCGAAAGAGCTATGCTAGGAGTATCACATCTCACTCAAGTGAGAGAAGGAATCCGGAGTTCTGACCTCCGTTGATGGTCAAGAATCAGGGACGCTGTCTCATTTGCCAAGGCATCAAAAATCACATGGGCTGGTCATGTAATGCGATTCAGAGATGACCGCTGGACTAGAGCTATTACCGACTGGATTCCACGGGATGTCAGAAAACCTCTCGGCCGCCCACCAACTAGATGGTCAGATTTCTTCGTCAAATCCCTGAATGATTTGAGGCTCTTCCTGTGCCTGGAGCAAGCAGATATCATTGGGCTGCACTGGCACGTGACAGGGACAAATGGCGATGTTACTGGCACCCACTCAAGCAAATCGAAGATCAATGGGACGACAAGTGAAGTGATACAAGTGATGAGACTAACACCCAAGGACAGTAGAGAAAAGGGTCAGGAGAATGACTCCCAGTGTTTGGAAGCCTGCCTCATGTACTAGGGGAGAGGCAATTGGGATGGAGAAGGGACCCCTTAGCCAATGATGGTTGGAGGGATCATTTGGGATGGGAGATGTGTGCTGAAATTAGACCAAACATTATGGCCTCTCAGTATCTGTATGGCAAACCTGATGCACCACACCGAGAGAGTTAGAAGGAAGGAGTCTGCCAGAGAGACAGAAGGTATGGAGTGGGTATGGTGGGAGGGATATTCCGAACATTGGTGGTGGACTGTGTGGAGAGATGGGTGTTTGATCATTGTATGACTGAAAATCAATCGTGAAAGCTTTGTAACTGTATTTTATGGTGATTCAAAAAATATTTTTAATAAAAGTTTACAGAATTTTATTTCTCCACACTTTCACCAGAATTTATCCTTTGTTTCTAGTCTTTTTATATAGACTATTCTTACAGGTAAGAGTTTTATTTTCCCGTCACTTTAATTTGCATGTTCCTGGTACTTAGTGATGAAGAACACTTCCTTATATGCCTTTTGGCCATTTGTATTTCTTCTCTGGTAAATTATATTCCTATTTCAAAGGAAAAGCATACAATATTCAACTTTGAGAATGATATTAGCATGGGTTTATTACATAGATGTTTTATAATGTTGAAATTCCTTCCTTCCTTCCTTCTTTCCTTCCTTCCTTCCTTCCTTCCTTCCTTCCTTCCTTCCTTCCTTCCTTCCTTCCTTCCTTCCTCCCTCCCTCCCTCCCTCCCTTCCTTCTTTCCTTCCTTCCTTCCTTCCTTCCTTCCTTCCTTCCTTCCTTCCTTCCTTCCTTTCTTCCTTCCTTCCAAGTTCCTCATTTTGTTGTTTTATCATAAGTGGATGTTGACTCATCATTTTCTCTGTCTATTGATATGACTATATGGGTTATTTTATTTTATTTTTACAAAGCTGCTCACAATAATTCATTACATTTGATATTCAAACACCAATATCACCACCATATTTTGAATGTTTCCACCCCAGATCCCAAACCGTGCCCCTCAAAGAAGAACAGAAACAATTTTGCATTGCTTGTTATGAATATAGTTCACTAAAAATGGTCAATAAAGTTTCCTTAGAGGAAAGTGTGTCAAGATTGTTGTATTTCATCCTGGAGCCATTAAACCCTATATAAAAGATTACTGACATGTTTGTTAAAGGTTGAGCCTTGTGTGTTTACACACACATAAACATACACACACACACATACACACATGTGGACTGGAGCGATAGCAAAGCGGGTTGGGCATTTGCCTTGCACACAGTTGACCCAGGTTCAATCCTCCATCCCTCTTGGAGAGCCCAGCAAGCTACCAAGAGTATCCCGCTCACACAGCAGAGTCTGGCAAGCTACCCATGGCTATTCAATATGCCAAAAACTGTAACAACAAGTCTCACAATGAAGATGTTACTGGTACCCGCTCGAGCAAGTCAATGAACAATGGACAACAGTGCTACAGTGCTCTCTCTCTCTTTCTCTCTCTCTTTCTATATATATGTATATATATATATTTTTTTTTTCCCATGAGATTGGATACCTTCTACTTTAAACCCCATCGAATATTATGTGCTACTCTTGGCACATCAGTGGTGTAGAATATGAGAGGTTGGCCGTAAGCATGGCAGTAATTGAGTTCTGGAGGTTTTTGGCTGCTGGGATTTGTTGGGACAGGGAAGGAAACTCACCCGTCCTGCTCTAGGTTGCCTTGGTTAAGGCAGCCTGGTGCAGGGTCTGGAAGTATCTCTGCAGCATCTCGTTCAGTGTTGCATTCTTCCGGGAGCTTTATTTCTGAGTCTCTAGATCATGGCCATTGATAAGATTTTTATGGTGCCAGGGGCAATTTGTGGCTGTGACTGACAAGCTACTGGAAAACTAGGGAGATGGGAGAAGGTGACCCATTCCTGCTCTAAGCAAACTTGGAGATTTCAGTCATGGGTCCCGCATACTTGGGTTTTTCTTCAGATTTACTCATGAGAAAGGCTCAGCTAAGCCCTGTGGACAGCAGCCGTGAGCATGGTGGCGATTGAGTTTTTCGACGTTTTTGGCTACTGGGCCTCTGTTCGAGTCAGGAGGGAAGCTCACCTGCCCCTCTCTGAGTTGCCCTGGTGAAGACAGCCTGGCTCGGGGCCTGGAGGCATCTCTGCAGTGTGTTGCGACCAATGATTTTTATCTGTACTGTTATTGATATTGTGTATTATTCAAATTTAATTGCATTATGTTGAGTCATTTTCAAGTATCCTTAAAATGCATTGCTAAATTTAGTTCACTGAGATCTTGTGGGTCTTTGCTTCCATTTTTCCTGTATTCTCTAGGGATATTGGTCTGCAATTTTATTTTTATTATTACATTCTGCTTTCTTTTTTATGACAAGGTAATGATGATATCCTAAAAGGTGTTTGGAAGAATTCCCTTTTGTATATTTGTTTGAAATAGTTTGAGAAGTATTGTAGGTCGTTTTTGATGGTTTGGTTGAAATAAATCCCAAACCATCTTATCTTTGGACTTTGTTTAGTTGAAAGTTTTGATAACTGCTTCAAGTATTCTTGCTGTAAAAAGTCTATTTGTGTTTTGGATTTTCTCATGATTCAGTATTGGTAAATTGAAAGTTTTTTAAAAATTGTTCATTTGTTCTGAGCTCTTCAACTTAGCATAAAGTTGAAGAGCTCTTAGAAACTCTTAGAATCCTTTGTATTTCTCAGATATCTGTTCAAATCTCTCCCCCTTTGTTCTTATCTATTTTTTAGAGCTTTTCTCTAGCTTTCTCTTTTCTCTTCGTGTGCCTAGCTAAGAATTTGTCAATTTGTTTATCCTGTTAATGCATAGTTGGCTTCACTGATCTTTTTAATTACATTTTCTTGAATTAGGTTTGTTTTAAAATTGTCTACCTTTCTTACAACTTTAGATTGCCTTTTTCTTCTCGATTTCCTTTGGGTAGGGTTCCAGATTATTTAAGGCTTTCCTTGTTTCCTTATGTATTGTTAGAAACTGACAACCTGGCACTGCTATGTACCATATGTTCTGATACCTTGATTCTTAGAAGTATTACTCTTTCCCCTTTGACTTTCCTCATTGACACAATATTTATTAAAAATCATGCTGATTAGTGTCCATGTATTTGATGTGTTTCATTTTCAGATTTTTGGTAATTTATATCTAGTTTATTTGCGTTGTGCACTAAAATGAAAATTGGTATAACTCTAGCGTTCAGGATCTCTTGGTATTTGTTTTCTGTCCCAACCTGTAGTCTATTCTGGAGAATCTCTCAAGTGCACTTGTGAAGAATGCTTTTGTATTCTGCTTTTTTCAGGTGGAGAACTGTGTCAGTATCTGTTAAGACTATCTGTTTCTACTACGTCTTTAGGGCTGTTGATTCCTTGGGTTTGAGAGATAGTATGGAGGTGAGGGCACTTGTCTTACACATGGTCAGTTCTACCTCAAGCATTTATTCCCAGTGTCACATATGGTCCCCTAAGCATTAAATCATCCCTGAGCAGGTAGACAAGATTAAGTCCACAGGCTAGACAAAGGGGAAAAAAAAGAGCACCTGTTGCTTCTTTGTAAATTTTCTGTCTGGTTGATTTGTCCAGTGGTAAGAATGAAATGTTACTATTGTATTACTATTATTGTCCTCTTCTATCCATCACTTTGAAATTATAGAACATGATGCATAAAGATCAAGAGTTTGTAAAAGACATAAATTGTAATCAGGACATATAAATATAAAAATTCATAGAACAAGTGAAAAGCAAAAATATTTTTTCAAAGCCTTCAAAAACTTGAAGAAATATTATTTCCAACATGTCTTTTCTCAGACCAAATATTAACTACAGGTAAGAGTAGGATAGATAAAATTTTAATACATGGACTTGAGGTAATCGTCATTTTTTAATTTTTCTCAAAATATTAATGAAGCTTTTTTTAATGGGAAATGTAAGGAAAGGTCAGCAAAGCCTTGAGCTAGTAAAAGAAAAGATGTCCTAGAACAATTATGGAATTGAAGACCTAGGGATTAAAACTTTGGGGGTTGGAACACATAAAAAAGGCTCCAAAAATCATAACTCAAAGAACAAAATAGTTTCATTTAAAAGTGAAATCAGCTAAATGATGTAGGTAAGGCATTTTGCCTTGCAAGCAGTCTGCCTGGGCTCAATCCCAGTACCAGGTACAGTTCTCAGAGTCTGGTTAGGGGTGATCCCTCACAATAAAGGCATGAGCAACCTTTGAGAACAGCCAGATATGATCCAAAATAATAAAATTCATGTAATTTAATATTTATACAATTGCATCACTGTATCACTGTCATCTCATTGTTCATTGATTTGCTCAAACGAGCACCAGCAACGTCTCCATTCGTGCCTGTTGCGTGCTAGTGTAGTGTAGCCCAGTGGCGTATAGGGGGCTCTTTCAGGGTCAGGGGAATGAGGACCAGGAGAATGAGGCTCCACCATGCAGGTGGGATACTCTCAGTAGCTTGCAGGGCTCTCACTGTATATAATTCACACAATTATATAAATCAATATGATAAATAATAATAAAGGTTTACCATATAGAGTGTTATCCTTATTCATAAATTACGATATGAATCAATAGTTGGTGTATAGGAAACCAAACCACATAGAAAAAAGGAGAATATAAGTAAAAAATTCTCTGTAAGGAAAATGCAATGATCACTGTAATTATATATTATATAATTTATAAATAGTATTTGTGTAACTATAATGTTTATGTAAAAATAAATGTATATTCATCTACAAATTGTGAAATCTTAACTTTGAACTAAAGTGATCACATGCAGGTTATATCATCAAGTATCAAGACTTATATTTTTCTTTCCTTTTTAAACATATACATAGTCACAAGTGTGAAGTCTGAGTGACAAGTTTATCCAGAAATTAAATATTCAACTACATTAGCAATAGTCTTAAGTCACGTCTCCTGCTTCCACAATAATCCAATCTGGTAAGGCCAGAATCTGCCATTTGTTCTGTAGCATAATTTAATTCATACTTACTTTAATGTCATGGTCTTATTCATTCTTTATCCGAGTTGCAAGTGACAGTTTGGGATTAAACAGGTTATTTGTATTTATATAATCCTTCTGTGCCTCTCCCCATGGTGTAACCTCAAATAACCTCCCTACTGGCCTAAGTAGGACTTCAGTGAGGAATTGTGGATGGAAGAAACTATTTAATGACATTTTGGTTTTCAAAAATCATCCTTATGTCAGAAGAAAACCTTCATCCCCCCCACTGAACATGCAGACATTCTTGGAATAATATATTAGAATGTCAGCAATCCATAATGGATTATTTGTGCTCTAGGTCTTTTTGTTCTGTCTTTATCACCAACAGGTTACTAATGTCATTAATGCTTATAAGGCTGTCTAATCCTTTAAGCCCACTTAAATTTTTTGTTAGAATTATTTCCCAAAGGAGTGATTTTTATTTATTATTCAATAATACCAAATATATAATCACGTATTACTTTTAACTTAATTTGTAGGCAGTGTTACCAATGTTTATTCATTTTCAATAAAGAATATGTGTCCCAAAAGATGTTTATTTGTTGCTCTTTTATATCTCGTCTCTAAATGAGACATAATATAATCATCACTTACCACACACCCGAAGAACATGCTGTGTTTGCTTATTCCTCCATTAGCCATCACTCTAGCTTAATATACCAAGGTGGATGAGGTTTCTATACTATACTTATACATATTGTATTAAATTACTTTGTGTCCTCTAATAATAGTCACTGCTCAAAGGATCCCCTTCTTTATAAAAAATTTTTAACAAAGGTTAGTTTCCTTTTGGGGGTAGGGGGGCTGCTATTATACTCATTTCTCTATATGGACCCAATGTGATAAAAGTTTTATATATAGAAATAGCCAAACACATATTTTCTATCTTTTAAAAATTCAGAATTCACTGAATGTTGCACTACTGCAAACAATGTAATATAAAAATTGAGCTACAGAAAGAAAGTGTTGATTGGGAATCATACTGAAGATTTGGGGCCAGATGCTAAAACAGAAAGAATGGCAGGCAATAGATTATCAAAATAGATTAGTAAAATAATCTGGACAAAACAGAGGAAAAAATTAAATAAAATAAAATGAGCAGTTGGGAAAAAAAGGTTGACTGATTTCTCTCTGAGTTCATAAAGTATACTCATCTATGTAAAGAGAGAAATTCTGTCACAGTCCAAGCTATTGCTACATGTTTTTCTCTCAGACCATGAAAGGTAACGGGGAAGGAACAGTTTATAGTCCGAAAAATCCATTAGAGTAAGTTGAAATGTAAAAGGTGCGCTTTAGTAGCTATACAGGATCCTGGCTGGGAAAATCAAGAGGAGAGAAGATGTAAAGCAATAAGTTAAAAGAGCTTTGCAAGAGACTTTTGGCTGAAAATTAAACTGGAGGAGCTGGTTTGTTGATTGCAAGTGTATGTACTATGGAAGCTATAGAAGGTAACATCTGAAACAAGAGTTAATCTAATCTTGGATCTGTGGATAACACTAGTGATATATAGCCTTGAGAAAGGCTTCAGAAGTATTAGACTATGTAATATTTCAGATTAACACTTTTGTAACACTTTCTATTAGTAAGAGAAACCTTACATTAAAATCTCATAATTTACTTTGTTTGGGATAATCTCTTTAAGACTTATTTTATAAAATTATGCATATCTCAGTTTAATTTATTCTATAGTAATGTTTCTCCAAAGGAATGTATTCTATATTTTATGATCTCTATAAAATATTATCAGTATGCTTTCTTAGAGGAAGTTTTAGTAGTCTGAGTAAACACCAATATGTTATTCTCTTATGCAAGTTTGATTCCTGCACATTTGTCCCTAATAACTATGTAATGGAGCTAATCAGAATTCCCATGGTAGATTCACTACAGCTTAAGTTTCAGATCAGTATTAACTATTAAACCTAAGGCAGTAAGACGGAACTATTAGAGATAACATCTCATAGCTTAAAAGAATTGGTAGGATAACATTTATTCACAAAGTAATTTTTATCATGCATTGGGGCAAATGAAAAGAGAATTTCTTTGAGGAACAAGGGAAAATGACAACACTATACTATATAAAAAGACATAAATATAGGAAGGCTAATGGGAAATGAAAACCCGTCTTCTACTTAAAAACTCTGCCATGCTCTTAACTATGATTTCAAGGAAGACAACACCTCATTGAATGCCAGGAGTGGAGAACTATCTACAGAACCAGTGTACATTGCAGCAGCATCTGGTGAAAGAATAAATTAAAAGCAAAAATTGGCTAATAGGGCTGGAGCAATAGCACAGCGGGTAGGGCCTTTGCCTTGCACGTAGTCGACCTGGGTTCAATTCCCAGCATCCCAGATGGTCCCCCAAGCACTGCCAGGAGTAATTTCTGAGTGCATGAGCCAGGAGTAACCCCTTTGCAATGCCAGATGTGACCCAAAAAGCAAAAAAAAAAATAATTGGCTGATAAAATCTGCACGAATTATATACCCAAAGATGGAGGAGGGCTGAAGGGATAGTACATTGGGGAGGGCATTTGTCTTGCACACGGAAGACCCAGGTTCAATCCCTGTCATCCCATATGGTCCCCCAAGAAATGCCAGGAATAATTTCTGAGCGCAAAGCCAGGAGCAACCCCTAAACATCACTGGGTGTGACCCAAAAACCAAAAAAAAGAAATTAAAATGGGAGGAAGAAGCAGAAAAGTAAGGTGAAGACAGTTACATTCCCATATGTTTCTCTCTGATCACGCTTTGTAATCAATTTGAACGACCTCCTTCCAAATTAACTTTCTTCCTAACATTCGTCTTACAGAATATCCATTAGAAAAATGAAGACTAAAAAGAAAATTATGAATGATTTCCAGTGTTGTAAATTTAATTTTCAAAAATATTATAAAACAAATTAACTATTATTATAAAGCTGTTTTAATTGACATTTAATTACAATACAATGTATTTTATCTTGCCAGCTAGAGTATCTTATGCTAATTGCATTTATTTATGTTTTATGCTTGTATCATCATAATAAACAATATATATTATATGTTTATTTAACCAATGTTTTAATCTCAAAAGATATTCTGGGATTTCCTATAATAAATTTTGGTAATACTTCTTAAAAAAAGAAAAAGAAAAAAAATAAAGACTTATCTACTTTTCTTGAAAGACAAATAGATGCATTTTTGAGTGAGTCTTTAAATTTGGAACATTTCCCAAGAGTCTAATCTCTTAGGAATTAAGTCATTACTTCCTCTGAATTTTAGTAAGTCAATATTTTAAAAGAGTTTACCATCTTAAGCATAAACTTAGTTCATAGGTTCTGTATTATTTACTTTTTTAATTTCCTTTGTACTTTCAAATTTTAAAAAAATTATGAAATCATATTGGACAAATAATGAGGGATCAAACTACATTTTAATGAAGGCACGACTACAGATCTCCCAGCCACAAACACCTTTCCATGAACATGAAGCAAGAGGAAGTCAAAGTTTTGTATTTTGCTTGGCTTATAAAAGCAAATTATTCCACTATCTATTGGTCCTTAAATAGTTGCAGGGGTAATGAAAGAACAATGAAGTCTATACTTCAAAAGAGACAATTACTTGGTGTTCTGCTCCTTTAAAGTCTATAGCTTTTCTAAATTATCTGGATGACCCTAAGTTAAAGAAATACATGTGTATCTGAAGGAGATATTCCCAACTCTCCAGAAATCCATTAGGCTACAATGCTGAGCTAATCCTGTAAGTGTTTCACTGCACAGCAGAGGTAGCATGGCTTTGGTGGATTAGTCTTGCTGTCTAATGGAATTCCTTTGTACCTAGTGCCCTTCCCTCCCTCAAGAAATTACTAGTTTTAAGTCAGAAAAAAAATGTGACTGTTTTGTCTTCTTAGACAGTTTTTTCACCTATTTCTTTTTTTTAAAATTTTTTATTAGAAAATCACTGTGATGTAGTTACAAACTTATGAACTTTTGTGTTTGCATTTCACTCATACAGTGATCCCTCCACCAGTGCCCATTCATCTCCACCAATGATCCCAGTATCACTCTCACCACTCCCACCCCATCCCCCACCACCCCACCCTGCCTCTGAAGCAGGGCATTCCCTTTTGTTCTCTCTCCTTTTGGGTGTTGTAGCTTGCAATAGAGGTATTGAGTGGCCTTCATGTTCGGTCTATAGTCTACTTTCGGCACGCATTTTTCAACTCGAATGGGTCCTCCCAAGATCCTCCCTTCTCTATCTCAGCTGCCTTTTCCCCCAACATGTGAGGCCAGTTTCCAAGCTGTGGGCCTGGTCCTTATCTCTACTACTCTTGGGTGTTAGTCTCCCACTCTGTTATTTTATATTCCACAGATGAGTGCAATCTTTCTATGCCTGTCTCTCTTTTTCTGACTCATTTCACTTAACATGATACTTTCCTTGTTGATACACTTATATGCAAATTTCATGACTTCATCTTTTCTAACAGCTGCATAGTATTCCATTGTGTAGATGTACCAAAGTTTCTTTAACCAGTCATCTGTTTTGGGGCACTCTGGTTTTTTCCAGATTTTGGCTATTGTAAACAGCTCTGCAATGAACATACGAATGCAGATGTCATTTCTACTATACATTTTTCACCTATTTTAAGTATTTTATTAGGGAAGTATGGAATAAAACAAAAGTCACATTGGTCATCGATTTTCTCAACGGTCTCAATAACGTCTAATAGTAACGTCTCCATTTGTCCTAGCCCTGAGATTTAGAAGCCTCTCTTTACTCATCCTTCCCACCGGTGCCCCACTGGAGGCTCTTTCAGGGTCAGGGGAATGAGACCCATCATTGTTACTGTTTTTGGCATATGAATATGTCACGGGGAGTTTTCCAGGCTCTCCCATGTGGCCAGGAAACTCTCAGTAGCTTGCCAGGTTCTCCGAGAGGGAGAACTAGTCTCTAAGATGTTGTGTGGCCGCAAAGTGGCCGTGAGCTTCCTGGAGCCCCAGAGCTTGGTTGTATAGTCTCTGGATGTTGGCGGTTGATGGGATTACACAACCTGGCCCTTATTCCTTCCTTCACCTGCTCATCACCTTCAGCCTCCCCTGGGTTGGGGAAATTGAGAGCACCGAACACAGGTGGTGAGAGAGATAGAGCACCACTGCCCTTTGGGAAATACACAGTACAAGGGTTGGACTAAATAGGACATCTCATGCCTCCCGAGCACAGGACCCTGGGTTTGATCCCCAGCACTTCAAACAAGCAAAGAATATGAAGAGCAATGAAGGAACAAATGGTGGAAAGAAAATAATAATACTTAAATTCATCTGTTATTGACAACAAAAATGATGTTGATTATACATTTAAATGCCAATGAAACTAGCGAATTTGCAGATAACTTGTCATACTCATTCAATCATACTTTACAAAGCTTTCTACAGGAATTGTAGACAGAAACTACTGGTAGCTCAAAAAATTTTTCTTGCAATAGACAGGGAGTTATCTAACTCTCCTATCCCCAAAAATGCAATGACATCTTCTTTTCTTCCTCTGTCTTTGTCTTTTTTGTTTGTTTGTTTGTTTGTTTGTTTTAGGGCCATATATGGTGTTGCTCAAGGATTACTCCTGGCTTGGCATTCAAGAATTACTCCTGGTGGTGTTTAAGAGACTATATAGGATGCCAGGAACCGAATCTCGGGTATTCATGTGCAAAGCAAGTGCCTTACCTGTATATATATATATATATATATATATGAGGTATTGATATGAAATATATATTGATATATATAATAGGTATATATTATATATAGGTATGAGAAGTAGAGAAGTATTCATATCATATCACTGTTTTATGTATAACGTATCATGATTCATATCATATCACTGTTTTATGTTTTATGTTTTATGTATAAAACAGTGATATGATATGAATACTTCTCTAATTCAGAGTTTAACTGGGGCCCTGTGACTAACACTTTTTTGAACAAGAAAAAATTCCTTCTGAGTATGTTTTCTTTTTTTGCTCTTTCATTCCTTTTTAGTAACAAAAATAGAGAAATAAGCACATGGATTATCATAACCAATGATATTATATTATAGGAAGAACTGAAAAAAATGACATACATCAAATTTAGGCAGGAAACAGTGGTATTAGCCTTTTGAATTCAGAAGTTTCTGATATAATAAATATGTACCTAGATTTTTTTTTGCTTTTTGGGTCATATCTGGCAATATACAGGGGTTACTCCTAGCGCTGCACCTCAGGAATTACTTCTGGTGGTGCTCAGTGGACCATATGAAATGCTGGGAATCGAACCCAGGTCGGCCACGTGCAAGACAAATGCCCTATCTGCTATGCTATTGCTCCAGCCCCTATACCTAGAATTTTTAAAATTTATTTTATTCTTTAATTAGTGAATCACCATGAGGGTACAGATACAGATTCACACATTTTCGAGCTTGTTTTTTCCTCATACAATGTTCGCAAACACATCCCTCCACCAGTGCCCATTCTCCACCACCAATAAACCCAGAATCCCTCCCCCGCCCAAACCCATCTCCCCCTCCCCCACCCCACCCTGCCTCTGTGGCAGGGCATTCCCTTTTGTTCTCTCTCTCCAGTTGGGTGTTGTGGTTTGCAATAGGGGTATTGAGTGGCCTTTATGTTCAGTCTCTAGTCTACTTTCAGCACGAATCTCCCTTCCCGCGCAGGATCTCCAACCACATTTTACTTGGTATTCCCTTCTCCATCTAAGCTGCCTTTTTCTCCAGCATATGAGACTAGCTTTCAAGCCATGGAACCAACCTACTGGTATTTATTTCTACTATTCTTGGATATTAGTCTCCTACTCTGTTATTTTATATTCCACAGATGAGTGCAATCTTTCTATGTCTGTCTCTCTCTTTCTGCCTGTACCTAGATTTTTGATAGCAAATTCAAACCATGGAAAAGAATATGTATATAAAAATATGTCTCACTAGGTTCACTCCTTTTCCAGAGCTAAACACTGCTTATGTGTATAACAGGTAAACATTATTTGGTAAATATTTTTCTAGAATTGAATTAAATTATTTTTACCTGCGGTGGTGCTCAGAGGGACCTGGGATGACATCAGGCAATTCTCAGCCCAGCCTGATCAGTGGCCCAATGCTAGGCCTAAGGATGCTATCCTTCTCAGCATCACATGTGGATCACCGTGAAGCTGGTCAGGGGTGCCAGGGTCATACCTGGCAATGCTCAGAGACTTCCAGAGCTGGCTGTACCAAACAATGTTTGGAGGTCTATATGGTGCTAGGGGTCAAACCTTGGTCTGTAACATGTGAGGCATACACTTTAATTCCTGCTCTTTCTTTAGAAAATTCCAGAGATTCTGTTAAACAACATTCAGGATTTAGTGAAAAAAATCACTCAGTAACATATATATATATACATATATACATACATATACACACATATGTGTAGATAGATAGATAGATAAATAGGTAGATAGATAGATAGACAGATAGATAGATATCTTTAATAGTCTTTTACAAAATAACTATTAGGCCACTGTCCTTCCAATGAGATAGATACTAAAGTCCAGTGGAATCTGTGAAGAGAGTGAAATAAATCATTCTGACCATATTCTTTGTAAAGGTATTAACTTACATCTTCTATAAAATCATTCAGGTGCAACGCAAAAAGAATATGTCAACTTTTAAAAATGATATTTAAAAAGTACAGGAGCAAAATATTTTCATTTTAAATAACCTTAAATAAGTAACTTGATTTTTTTCTCTACTACTTGTATTGAGAAATTTAAAAATCACGCTGCTTACCCCAAAGAGTTATTTAAAAGATTAACTAAGCTAACATGTGTGACATTGAAACATAAATTACATCAAAAGGTAAGTTATTTTCATTGCAATTAAGCCATAGACCAGAGAAGACAAAACAGTGGGCTAAGAGCCAAGAGATCTCTATTCTAGTACTCACTCTTTCATAAACTAGTTGTTTGGATGTGGCAAACACTAAACCTCTGCTTATCTGTAAAATAAGATAATTAAGTCTTAAAGTAAGACAATGGAATCTGATATTTTCAGACTGAAACTGACTCAATCTTTACTATTAACAAAGAAGCAAAGAAAGAGGAAAACACACAGCTGATTTTTGTGTTCTTTGGGATTTTGGAATCTTGAGTCCATTTTCTTCTTAAAGTTTTTAGGTCACACCCTGAATTCTCCGGACTTATTCTTGGCTCTGAAGTCGGGGATCACTTTAGTGGGCTCCAAGAATAACATGAGATGCCAGGGATAGCATCCTAGTTGGTCACAATCAAGGCAAGCGTCCTACCCACTGTACTATATCTTTGGGTCCCACACGGCTAATTGAATTTTTTTTTTAAATAGCAAGAATTTATTGACTGCTTGTAACCTGGATTTAATCTTGGATAGCAACTAAATCCTAACTTCCATAAACTCACTTTATTTCTAAAGTTGTGCATAATCACAGAATAAGTATTTGAGAAGAAAAAGACTCAAGAGTAGAGCACGATGAGGACACATGGAAACTCCTCACACCTGTGAGTCTCATTGTCACAAATAGCAGCTTCTGGAGCAGAGCAACTACTTTACTTCCGCCTCTCAAATGTCATGTAAACTATCTCCAATAGCCAATCCTAATGTGAAACAAAGAGAACATGTACTTTTAATTTAACTAAACTGGTGAGACAAAAGTATCATCGTTTACTCTTCTTGTCAATTCCCATGCCTAGACACTCTCATTCAACCATATTTAATTTTTATCAAACCTAATGGTAAAATCATGATTGCCTCAAATATGCTACAACTTATCTACACAACCAAAAACAACTACAACATCAGATAATAATACTATAAGTGTCATTGTTCATTTTATATAGATTACACACACAACACACACACATACGCAAACACACATACATATCTGTCTTCTGAATCTTGGAATTGAAATGCTGATTTATAAGGTTAACCACAATTGAAACATCATATTCTACACGGAATGTAAGTGGAATCTGGGACTTAAACAGGCTTGCTTATCACTATTGGAATTTTGTGATTTTAATATATGTTTTATAATAAAAATTGAAATATAAAAGAACTATAATAGGTGATCTCTTGGAGTTCAGACTCTTGTCTTAGCCTGTGTGGAAACTGCAATTTTCTTTCATGGTCATGGTTAGTCATTCGAATCAGTACAGCGTAATATTTTCTTTGCCCTTTTATTCACTGGTGTGAGCATCTCAAGATGAAAAGGTGGTATTTTCAGATTCTAGCTTAATAGAATCATTGTTACATTCTCTGATAGGAGCATTTCTCCCTTGGAAACAGAAAAACAAGTAGTGATTATGGAGGGAAAAAATATTGCCAGGTGTATCATTAGAGGTAAGAATGAAATGAGCTAGTTCTGGTTCCACTCACTTGTTCTCATAGCTAAATTATGACTATGAGAGAAATAGTGACATTAGTTATTTAAAGCCTTCACAGACATTTCTATAGCTTCACACTGTGCCACCCAGCTGTGTCTAGAACTGAGCCATGAAAATCACATCCACTTTTTCTGTCAAGTCGACTGCTTCAGGGTGATATGGAATACAGTAGGACATGATCCTTTGCTCTGCTTTATTTGCCATACTCTGAGATTTTTTTGGTGAGAAGCAGTGAGTAGGATGCCATTGTTATGGATAATCCATCCTGTAAAATGGTAGTTTTGACTGAAGCAATATAGGTAGGGAAAATAAACCCATTTCCAGATACTGCACAACAATGCAGTATCTCGTCCATACTGGGAATGGTATAGTACACAATTGCCCATCATGAGGTCCAAAGATTCTCCGAGGGCATGATGGCATATCAAGGAACAATGCTGGTTTCTGCTTTGGACTGGCTAGACATTTAGCAATGGTGATAGCCAGACTAGCCTTGGGAAGTGGAAGCTTCTTGTTTCTGAGTCTATATTAATCATTCATCTTGTTACTGTAGTCACAATGTTAAGGATAAAGGTAGGTGGAGAAAGGAGAAAGAGGCTGGCCAATGTCTGAAGAGTAGTTATTCGGTGAACATATACATATCTGCAGAAACTAAGCCCACACCTGTGCCTATCTGTACATGACTCCGCCCCCCAGACTCCATCTTCAAATTCCCTAATTTTACAAGTCCTTTCATTTAGGTGAATTCTCATGTGGCTCCAGCTATTTTCAGGTAGCACTATAGCACTGTCTCACTGTCGTCCCGTTGTTTACGAGCAGGCACCAGTAACATCTCCATTGTGAAACTTGTTACTGTTTTGGCATATCAAATACCACAGGTAACTTGCCAGTCTCTGCCGTAAGGGTGAAATACTCTCAGTAGCTTGCTGGCCTCTCCGAGAGGGACAGAGGAATCAAAGCCGTGTGCAAGGCAAACGCCCTACCTGCTGTGCTATCGCTCCAGTTAAGGTAATGATCTAAAATACTAAAAATCTGCACTATTATAAACCTACATGGACTTATTAAAGATACTATCTCCTGACTCTTCAAACACCATTGGACCTGTCAGATATACGCGTAAAATGGCAGTAGTTCCCACTGTATACTGGTCCTGTGGCATAGACTTTACTTGTTTTGCATCCTATTCAAAACTGCAAACCTTTCAGGTATCTCAACAAATAGTTCAGAGTATCATGTCCTTAAAAGCCTCATCGATTTTATAACTATAGTATACCTCACAGACTAATTGGTTCCAGGATAATTCTCTCTAGACAGTAGGATTCTGACTTTTGTGGAACTTCAAATGGTCTAGTATATATTTCTTGCCAAAGATTTGTAATTAAGTTGTAAATACTCTATAATAATGTTTCTCAGTGAGAAGCCATATAGAATATCTCCCAGGATATTCCAAGGAAGCCACAGGTGAAAATTGCATAAATAGATTCCACAGCATGTGACTGGGAAGTCACCTGGTAGGACAGGGAATGGAAGGAGACAAGTTCAGAAGTGGGCCATGGTCAGAAAAACATGGTTGAGAAAAAAAGGGATCAGAAAGAGTTTGCTGAAACAGTTTGATAACATTCATGGAAAGGCAATCAAAGTCCTTGAGGATGAGAGTATAAGCAAAACTTATATAATTTGTAAGTAATAGTATATTGTTTCCCTTGCTCACTGAATGTGAACTGAACATATTTCAGAAAACACAGCATCGGACCACTATGATAAGCACTTACATAGGTGCTTTTGGTTTTGTTTTTTGTTTTGCAACAGTTGTAAGCAGCTGGAGTTACCAGCTGATTAAATGTGTTAAAAGTTCACTGCTATTTTCCATGTTTATTCATATTCAGCATAAACATACAAAGTTAAATGAGAATATTGTGGAAACCATTTCCTCCACAATTACCAGGTACTTTGGTATTACCGATGCCTGCTATATCTCCAAATATGCAGTGTTGCTGTAGGGTTACTCTCTTTGTAGGCAGAAGCTATGTACTGGCCTCTACATAGCCTTTACTGTGTAATAAACAACATGAATTATGAAAGTTCATCCATTACAAGTTTAGATCCGGCAACTAACATTTTGTCCAGGGAGCTTTTGAGGACATGCTCATTTGGTGACAGTCTGGGACAATGCCAATATCCCATCAATGTCTTTCCCACATCCCTGTTCTGAGTGGTGAACCACAGTAAAGTTTTGAGTTTCTAGGCGTTAATGTCATTTGAGCAACAGTGTCTATTAGTGCTGAAAAAGTTGGATTATATGCCCTTTCTCAGTGAATAGTCATGTCTCTAAGGAGCCTCAGATCCTTTGAGAAAGATTTGAAGGGACAATGTCCTATAATATATCAGGGTTCTTCCTCAAGGGGATCTGGCTTTTTCTTTGCCCCAGGTACTCTGCAAACTGGCTCATTTGAAAATTGGTTAGAGGACTCATCAGAGCTCTCTGACATGGTGACTCAAGTCAGACTATTTTTTTCACATTACAGAGTTTTCTTCTCTTATTAAGTAAAACTTCAGTAGTTCGCAAGTTAATTCCAGTTCAATAGATATTATTGCCTAGCAATGCCTATGAATTCTCTTGGCTATATCATCTTAATCATTACCTTGTTTGTGCTGTTTATTGTGATGATCAGGCCTACGTAGATACTGTGTGGTGATTATATACTCAAATGCTGCCATCCAGTAATTATTTCCAGTCAACTCCATGTGTCCCAATTAATGACAAAATCTCCCTCCTGGCCTAGAGACAATATTTTCCTTAGGTCTCTATATGGACACAAGAACTCTCCTTGCCAATTTGTTTCCTTCAATACTTGGTTGAAAGAGAATTCTCAGAACCTTACCAAGGTAAAGGGAATGGTGTTTCTTTTAGTACTGGCTATGGTAACATTAATGCTTTTAAGTTCAATAAGATTAAAGAACCCAACTTTGAATCTTGTCTTTTAGTTTCTATTGACCTGGAACTTTAAAAGTTCCATTACCAATGACTTAAACAATGAATGCTTAATCAAGGAAGCAAAATACATATGATATAGAATATTTATTGAAGTGTATATTAAAATAATGATGTATAAAAGGAATATTATTTTTAATAATTTATTGCAGTAAATGTACCTCATATAATTATAAAAGAGACTGATTTTTAAGTTCTGGAAGAGATTAAGTAAAAAGGTTTCTAACCAGCCCTGGTATGCATGAACCAGTTGACTTTTCTAAGCTAAAAATGGCCACCAGCTTGTATAGACCATAAAAATGATTAATATAGCAATCTATGGGATATTTATGGTTCTGTGTGGCTCATTGCTTCTGTGATATTTTAGCAAAGTATTTGATAGTGAGCTTGGGATTGCTCTTAATCTAAAGTGCTTAAATTCGAGAAAAAGAATGGACACAGAATGGTGAGAATCAAGAACATATACAAAGGTCCAGAAAGAAGAACCAGTTTTGTTTGTTTAGGAAAATGGGGAACAAAAGTGGTATGGCTAAAGAAGAAAAGAGATGGCTATTTCAAGATGAGGTTGGAAATATAGAATTCAACCAGGTCATGTAGGCCTTAGAGAAATTTGCAAGTTATTCTAGGTAGATTGGGAAAAAAATCATAAGAACCGGTAACTGAATCACTATCATACTGACTTGCTGTGTACAAGGATCTGTGAAGGATCTGTGACAAACAATTTACATAATTATTCAGTTAACATACTATACACAAAAATACTGTGATAGTTATTAGAAATTCACTAGAAAGTGAACAGGATTTTAAACATGGAAACTCTTTTAAGTATCCTCCTACGTTTAATTTTAACAACTCTATGCGATAAGAAACTGAATCACTAGAGTGAATAATTAAATGAAATTAAATTGCCAGAGGTTACAAATAAAAAATTATAGGGCCAGTGCATGGACCCTTCTCAGACACATTGCCAAACTTTTCCTTCCAGCAGAAGTACATCTGCCTCCCATGCTGTTATGTAAACACCCAGATAAACCCGAGAAATAAATCATTGGGATATGATTAATTTCTTAATCTCTTCATAGTCCTCAGTTCACTCTGGCTATGTCAATGTGTACATCTTGGGTTATAAATTTCACGTGAGCAAGGAAATGAGACAGCCTTGAATATAAGAAGTGTCCTTTGCAGAATTCATAACCATCAAGTTTACCAGTTCTCTCAGTTTATCACGTGCATGGTGTATGTCAAGCTCGACTGTCTATCACAAGATGTTATGTTCTGCATTACATCGGACCTGCTCACTAGAATGACACATCCAATTTGGTGGCCTCTATTGTAATCACATCATCTTGTCATCTTCCTTTTAGTGGAAAAAAGTATAACCATAAGTGCTTTTCTAAAAGTTGTTTTCTTTTATATTTCCCACTGACTCCAAGGAGGAGAAAAGTTAATTTAGTGCTGAATACATCGAACCAGCATCGGACAGATAAAAATCTAAACGTGGTTGTCATAACTGTC
The DNA here is from genome assembly GCF_027595985.1 of Sorex araneus. NCBI lineage: Eukaryota > Metazoa > Chordata > Mammalia > Eulipotyphla > Soricidae > Sorex > Sorex araneus. The sequence goes on from NC_073313.1 coordinate 245,479,520, forward strand.
AAGCCATTTAGAAACCGAATAACTCACACCCCGCTAATTGCTTTTATGTTCATTTATCCAAGAGACATGAGTCATCTCTCACAGAATCCTAATTATGAATGACTTACACCTTGTTGATGACAGAGCTCTGTGTTATTCTTAACAGAAACGTTCCAAGATGTACTTTTCTTCCAAAGTAATTTTAACTTTCTTTGATTTTAATTTACCTGCTAAACATGTGCTTTCCCTTCTTTATATATGACCTCAGGGCCTAACTTTGTCTTTACGTCTTGTAGCCGAAGTTGGTTCAGAAGCCAAGAAAAGTGTGTTTCTGAACTTTTTGCTGCAGTGTTGATGCTGTGATAAGTCAATCCAAGCATGAGATAGCTGAAGCTCCTTTCAGAAGCACTGCTGATTCTCTTCACTAAGGGATCCAAAAATACCTTGAAAGGCAGCAGAGGTGTGAAAAATTGGTGTATGTTGGAGTCTAGTAGAGGTCGGGTCACCATGTCCTAGAGCAATCAAATTATTCCATCACAGTTAGGAGTCTCAGTATACTTTTCTTAACTGAATATCCAATAAAAGGATTTGTTTCAAAATTGAGGAGGGACAATGACTTGAAATAAATTATCAAATATATATGAATAAAAATGTTAAAATGTTTGGATATAAAAACGAGCTCAAATATAAAAATTAACAGGTTATATACATTTCCATGCTAGCTGCGACACCTCCGCCCCCCAACACACACACACAATCATTTAGTAGCAAACATTTTAAAATATGTGTCCTTCCACATTTTATGGCACTGGAAATAGCAACATTACTTAATCCCTATCCTGCCAGTATTTTCTTCCCTTCCCCACGCTTACATCAATCCCGCTGAGCAGAGGCTTGAAGTCTGAAGCAAGCATAGTTTAGATCCTATTTTTGACAAGCATTTCTTTGGTAGCTTTCTTGTACAGTATCTGTGTTCTGTGGTACAGGGGACCATTTTAGGTCATCTCTGTGGAACAGGCAGCACAAACATGACTTTCCAAGAATTAAGTGATGGGGAATAATCCTTGGCTTCTTTAAAATAACTTTCACAAAGACGTTCTACCCTTATCCTATGTGATTTGGAATTTCGCATGAAGAAAAGATTGGCACATAATTGAAACAGAATCCTGTATTATTACAGCATAGGGAGTGGTAGCACAAGCCATCTGGAACATTATTCCAAATGGGAGGTTCCAGCAATAGGGATCAATCTTTCTGCTGAGTCAAATACTGACTTCCTTTTCTGAGAATTGTGATACATGGGCACCAACCAAGGCTATATATAATAGTAGCTTTTGCTATGTTTATATCATGCTAACAAAGACTAATATTACACCGGTTTCTCTTTCAATCAGAAACTTTCCTGATCTTATATTACCATTAACATTTACATGACATGGTGCTTCAAAAAGACCCCATCTTGACAAAATAAAACATAAGATTTCTATTTTGCAAACACAGAAATAAGAACACAGATACATAGGATAAGGCTGCATGTTTTACGATCAGGATAAAACCAATTTTAAAAAAATACCTTTAAATTTTTTAATGTTGAGCATAATAAATCAGACCCTTTTATAAACAATCACAATTGTTTATAAAAATTATAAAATAGGACTTGAATTTAATAACTGACATGATTTTTTCATCATATTAAGAGTTCTCAGACCCTAAATAAAGTTCTCTCAGGTTAAGCCTCTCTATACCCTATGAATCAAATGCAAGTTGATTTTTAGTTGAGACTCTATTAGCCTCCCTTGGAATGAAATGATATCTATAAAGAGGAAGCTAACACTGTAGCACTGTTGTCCCATTGTTCATCGATTTGCTTGAGCAGGCACCAGTAATGTCTCCATTGTGAGACCTGTTACTGTTTTTGTTTTTTTGTTTTGTTTTTGTTTTGCTTTGTTCTAAAATTTTTATTGAATCATCATGTGGAAAGTTACAAAGTTCTCAGGTTTATGTCTCCATTATACAATATTCAAACACCCATTCCTTCACCAGTGCCCATATTCCACCACCAAAAACCCCAGTATACCCCCAGCCTCCCCACCCCCAACTGTATAACTGATGAATTTCACTTCATTTTCTCTTTACCTTGATTATGTTCCATATTTCAACACAAAACTCACTATTGTTCTTGGAGTTTCCACCCAAGAAAGACAGTCCTACTACCAAGGGAGCATTTGATAATTAGTTTTCCATTGCTGAGAATGAGGAGATATGTAGCCCCACTACTCCAAGTACATAACTCTTTTTTTTTCCTTTTTCCTTTTCCTTTTTTTTTTTTTTCCCTCATCCCCCTTCCTGCGCCTCATAGTATGGTGGACGCCAAGCCGCGTTTCTCCCTGAAAATGGGAAACAACCGGGAAAGAGGGATATTTCCTCTTCTCGGCCAGCGTGGAGCTGTTGTTTAGTTCACAGTCCAGAGAAGTGGCTGCTACATTAATAACCTTCAATATTTCAACAAAAACTCACTGTTATTATTGGAGTTTCCCCCCCAATTCAGACCTGATAAAAAGCAACCGTTTCACATTGCTGACAATGAAGAGATGTTAAGTTTTGGATTTCTGTATAAAGTCCAGGGAAAATTCTGCCAGAAATTGCATAGCCCAGCTCACAGTCCTAACTCTGGGTTAGGAGTCTTAGAAGATGGCTCCTTCCATGTGGATGATGCTTCCGCTGCCATTTTCCATGCAGGGAGACAGGGTGGGGAGGAAAGATCCACCCCCAGGCAGCATGGAGTTGTAGCCCAGTTCACAGTCCCAGTGCATTGCTATAAGAAGCTGCGCTGTATGCCCGAATGTATTAGGTCTCTGGAATCAAAGTCTTTAGTCGCAGAGGGTCGAGTTTTTGGCATATCGAATATGCCACGCGTAGCTTGCCAGGCTCTGCTGTGTGGGTGAGATACTCTCCATAGCTTGCTGGGCTCTCTGACAGGGATGGAGGAATCAAACCCAGGTTGGCCACATGCAAGGCAAACACCCTACCCACTGTGCTATTGCTCCAGTCCAAAGAATGACATCAAGCTAAACTTTTAAAAGAAATTATAGCATTTTTATAATCTTAGAAATATTTTCATGCATTGCAAATATTTTCATATAGCTTTCCATATTCTAAAAAATACATTTTGAAACAGAACTGCCCCCCTCACCAGCACTCACTAAGTGAGTGAAACTACGTTCTCCAAATTATTTCTATATTATCTGAAATATCTTATTTATGAAGCAATAAATAATTTCCTTTGAGGGGGATACTAGTATAATATAGGGTGCATCCAGCTTATTACAACTTAATGTTCACCACCAAATAGTTCCTAAATATACCTCTGGGTATAACCCTGGTGTCCAGTACTCTAGAATTACCAGGAGTTGACCTGGAGACCCCTGAGCACCACAGGAGGGGCCTGGGTAATCCCTGGCAATGCAGAGTCCATGCAGCACTATTTCTCGAGCCCTCGCTCCAAACCACCTACCCAATTTGCCGAGTACTTCCAGGAGGAGAGACATAGCCACGAAACACGGAAGACAGCAACTCGTCAGAGATCTCTCCGACCCCGTACAAAGGGGCATGGGGCTGGAGCCATAGTACAGCGGGTAGGGCATTTGCCTTGCATGCGGCTGAGCCGGTTTCAATTCCCAGCATCGCATATGGTCTCCCAAGCACCACCAGGAGTAATTCCTGAGTGCAAGCCAGGAGTAACCCGTGTGCATCGCCAGGTATAGCCCAAAAAGCAAAACATAATAAAATAAAATGTTACTGGGGCACCTCAGATCTAGTGGTGTGGTGGCATGGAGACCGGTTTTCCCTTCCGATCTCCCCACCGGCTTGGGATGCTGGTGGTCACGCCCATTATCTGCCTCCAGGAACCATCTCAGCGCTTCAACAGCCTTGATCCAGAGATTCCCAAATGAATCTCAAACTGGATTAGCTCCCTACAGAGATGTCTCTGGGCCCCAACCATGAACAATTTTAGAATTCCAGAAGACCTCTCATGATGTTCATAATAAGCAATAGAAAATAAATTATCTAGCATCTGCCCCTGGCAGGCCGGCTTGAATGGTGGTGGGAAAATTCTAAATAATGGTGATGGGAAGATGTCATGGTGGTGGGATTGGTGTTGAAATGTTGAAAGTAATCAATGTGAATAACCTTATGAAAATAAATTTAAAAAAAAAAAGAACTTCCAGGAGGCGAACCACCTCAAAACTACCCATCCCAAAATAATTCCTTTCCCTCTTTCTCTCTCCATTTGACCCTTCTTCCTAGTTATTTTTCCTCAATTTTTTCCTTCTCCTTTTTAGTTTCTTTGTTTCTTGAAGTAGAATCTCATATTGTGTCCCAATAAGAATTGCCATTGTTTCATCAAACCATCACATCACTATAAATTTCTCACATAACAGTGTGTATTTCTTGCTTTATAGCCCTACTAATTCTCTTCCTGCTGTCTCATTCTTAATCAAGAAACAAGTGCATTATGATTCAAATAGTAATTCTCCTTAGATGTAGGAATTGTCAGATACGTCATTCTAGGACAATTGAAATTCTCTGTGGTAAGGCTTGTTTCTAAAAGATATACAGTATTCTTTGTTTCACTGACATATCCTTGAGTAGCCACCGAAGGAATTCTTAAACACCTTTGTAGATCGTTTTCTTAATGAAAAAAGAAAGAAATATCTGGTTGTCAGTAGTCTCTTGTTACAGAATTTTACTTCCTCAAACAAATGTTTATTAGGAATATTGAAAAAAAATACAAAACTGTTTGTAGCTAGGATCAGAAACCAGGAAACATGGAGTCAAGTAGACCGCAATCAGCAAAGCGGGCCTTGGTTACCAAGCACTGGGGCAGGATCAGACAGGCTGGGAGGCTGCTGGCATCCTGTTTCCTGGTTCCAGAATATAGGCCAACCGTAGGAGCACAAGGCAGAAGGAGTAGGTGAAAGAGATGGGGCTGGACTCAAAAGAGCAAATGCCTGAGAGAAAGATTTTACATCTGATTCTTTCATGAAGCCACAAATACACAATTTTGAGCTGGATCAATTTGTCTTCCATGTATAGGATAGCCTAGATGAACAATGCAGATGGATGAAATGTGTTGAAGCATGGCTAGAGATGTATCGGAGATGATTTGTAACAAGTTTAATATTTGCATATAAAAAGTATGTCATTGTCATGGAAGACTATCATTTTCAGTTGTAATTTTCAGTCTTTGAAGCAGAAGGATAAAGTCTTAGTGTTTTATTATTGACAATAAGGTGACTTTACCTAAAAAAAAAAGAGTACCTCTAAAGTCTTAACTTTAGGGAAAAAAGGCTAAACTACATGTTCTGCTTTACCTCTTCATTTAAAAACAGTAAAGATGCAGTGTGAAAAACAAAATAAGTTGTTCACTCATTCATCCTCCAATTACGATCAGGTCCTGACTGGAGATACAGATTTGGGTGTGATCAGCTATCAAGAGATTAAACCAAGGATTTTAGAAATGGCACATCATAATTTTAACTCATAATTTCTTTATCTCAAGTTGTTAAAGGACCATGGAAATTGCACAGGGATTTAGGCATTTGTCTTGCATGAACCTGACGCTGGTTGTGTCCCTGAAACTTCTTATATTCCTCTGATCACCACCCAGAGTGATTCCTATAAGCCCTGTGCATAATTGGGTATGGCTCAAAACTAAATAAACAAGCAAACAAACACAAAACTACTACAAAGTAAGTAAAATGGGATATAAAATTGACCTTTGGCTTTTGGATTTTAAAACAGGAGGATGCTTAGTGACTTTGACATATAGCTATTTCCCTGAAGTGGTGTAGCAAGAGAGTAACTGAAGGAAGTTGAAGAGAAGATGAGAGGAAGAGACATTAGAAGCTGAAATGTACCCAACATCTTCAAAGTGTTTTTCTAAAAAGGGGGAAGAAAGAAATGTAGCATTATCGGGGGACTCTTTTCTGGTGAATGACTTGCCACGTATTTTTAAGTAGATGAGAAATATTCAGAAGAGAAGGAAACATTGATGATTCATATGCAAGAGAGAGAAACAAGTGGCACAATACTCCTGAGTAGATGAGAGGTAAAAACTTAGGAAAGATTTGGTTCCTGTTAGGACCCCAAATACCAATAAAAGAAAAGCTCTCAAAAAGAATCTTAAAATGAAAAGTATTTAAATGCTAAGGAGAATATTTTTAAGAATTTTAATGTCTCACTATTTTTTCACCTCTGCATTTCATATATGTGTATTTTCCATATATATGGATATCAGTCTTCTTTAAAATGAGATATAAATACATATCTTCTTTTGTAGAAGGGATAATATAGTTTAGAAAGTCTGTAAGTAAAACTAGCAACTCAAAGGAATGGACATATAGGAGAAGCATAGAAAGACTATGTGAGGGACAACTAGAGTCTGGATTCTATCACAAACTATTCTAAAATTAATATATGGTTAGTATTCAACAACATAAAAGCATAAACAATTCTTTGTTGGGATAGTCTTTACAATAGATAAAGAAATCCTGAAAAAAATTAAGAGCTATAGAGAAGTTTTTTTCTCCAAATATTATACATTCTTATGTCTTTATGCCTGACAGATGGCTTGACTGCATACAGACTACTAATGTAATGATAAACTTGCAGCGCATTATTACCAAAGCGATAAGCATCTCACCGTTTCATGAGAGAAAGATCTCCTATCTTGGAACTTTTCAATAGAGAGTGCAGATTCTGTTCCTCCCATGTGAATCACTTTGACATTTAAAGAGTTCATGGAACCAAGAGAAAGGTAAGGCCCATTATTGTAAGTGGAAAATGTTGTAACGCTCATGGAATGTTCCTGGATTTTTGCCATGAAGAAAGGACTTGCAGAGGATGGCAGTAAGGAGTGAGAGTTACGGGGTGATGTGTGTCCTATCAAACTATTGAAGGGTTTGTGATCATCGGGACATTGCAGTGTCAGTCTCAGCAAAGGTTGGGCTCTGATGCTAGTAGCCCTGACTACTTTCTATCGTCATCTACACAAATGTGTGATCCAAAGGGATTAAGAGACTCAAGCCCTTCCTTCGTTCACTCCCCAAAAGAGTAAAACAGACGTTGGTAAATATTTGTTTAAGAAAGATCCTTTTTGATAACTGAACTGGATGCCTTTTCAGAGTTACCACAGAGGTAGGATTAGAATTGTCTGAGTGGACTAGAAGGAGGTGGTTAGAGAAGGGAAGTTGGGTGTTACCATGGAAAGCTGGAATCCTGCTCTACTGGTGTGTTAGCCTCTGCCACTTTGGAATCTTTTATTTGCCACAAAGCTCCATTTCTGGGTAAACACAATAGGACTCATTTTGAAAGGAGGAGGGGAAAGGGGAAAGAACAGAGAAGCCAACCTTCTTATTAAGGGAAAATGGTAGGTAACTAGCACTTTATCAGCTGGGGAAAAGGTTTTTAACATTCCTCAGGGTTTAGCAAGACCTCTGTCCAATGTATTATGTTCTCTGAGAGAATGAAAATTTCATGTCTGAAACTTCCATGGACATGCAGCGAAAAACCTTCTATGTTTGAAATGACCGATGCTAAAACACTCAAAGCAGCAGACGAATAAAAGGGAGGAGATACTGTCTCAAGTTCTTTCATTACACATGGCATTTCTGGCTTTTAAAAAAGATCACCTTATATTTTTCTCTCTCTATTTTAGCAGACTAGCTCAGAGAAGAAACTAACTGTCCTCCTTTTTGTCAAAGCACTCCTATCCCACAGCCAGGCTAGACAGCTTAGGCCGAGTTGAGTGCCACTGGCTAAATTTAACACCGTGACTTTCTTGTTCTTGAGTGTGAAGTCAAACAGTGCTCAGAGGTGCTATGCTCTAGTTCTTTTAATCCCATTTTAATTATAGCATAAACACAATACACACAGCAATGGGGTGATTCTTGTGGATTGTTCTGACAGGTATCAGCTTGTTTCTGGCTGAATGACTTATTTTCTTCCTTTCTTCCTGCCAACCCACCAACTCCTTATCTTCCTGAAGGAACACCTCATTTGAAAAGCCTTTGTCCATCTTGTTAAATAATATCCTTTTCTGAGGAACTATAGAAGCTTTAAACTTAGAACAAGCAGGACAAACGTCAGAGCTGTCCTATTTTTGTAAAAATGATGCAATGATGGGGAAAAGAGTAAGGCAAAGAACATGGGTTCAAATTCAGCAATTTTCTATTAAAGTAGGGCTCTCCTCATTGTTTCTGCAGCATACGCTGTTATTATTTTTATTTTATATGTATACACTAAGTTTTAATTATAAAATACTTATATTTCATAATATAAGTATTATATTTGTGGGTGTATTTTGGGATATACCTGGTGGAACTCAGGGCTTACTTCTGGCTCTGCACTTGGAGAATCACTCCTGGTAGGACTTGGAGGACCATTTGTGATTCCACGAACTGGACCCAGGTCAGCTATGTGCAAGGCAAGTGCCCTACCTAAAATGCTATCTCTCCAGACCCTCACATGAATTATTATATTTTTAACTTTGTAATAGCATATAGTCCTATTATTCCCACTTAATGAGGGATTCAAGATTCAGAGATCAAGTGACTTCCCAATGTCAGAGAAATAATAACGGCAGAGTCAGAATTTGAAAATAGGCCTTCCAGTTCCATATTTAGTTATCCTTTTCCCACCAATACGGCAATGTCAGTATTTCTCATTTTCATATTTTCCCTTAGAGTCATTGTATTGTCACTGCACACAAAAGTATAGCAATTAACCTTGAATTAATATTTCATTAGAACAAATTTATTAGTTATCTCCTTTATGTCTGCTTTCCATCAAGTATTTCTAAAGTGTTAAGGCAAAATTATTTCACATTCATTTAAGACATATTTTCACAAGCTGTCGAATCTGTTTGGATCTCTCTACATCCACAAAACGGAAATTTGATCATTGCTACTCTTAGGATTATTTAAACATGTTTGAAGTAATATGCATCTTCATTATCATAATTTATTTTTTATTATAAAATAACCATATTTTATTTTAAAATTTACTTATTTATTTTTAACTGGCATGCTTTTATTGAAAATGTCATTAGTAGCATAGGTTTTCATACAGCTAGTTTGGAGTTAACTATAGAAAGACACAAAGGCAAAGATTTTTCACGAAGCAAAAAGAAACAAAAAAAATACTGAGAAAAAAAGCAATTTCTTACTTTTATGCAGTGTGATAATAAGCAGACTGGATTAGCAAATACTTAAATTTTTAAAGAATAGTTACATTGGAGGATGTTGCAAAATTTCTAACTCAACTTGACCTTTTGGTGTTTGAGTTTGTCTACTTTTGGCATAAGATAACTTCCTGACTTTAGAGCCATCAGGCAAATCTTTCCAATGAACATTTAATTATTCAAGTTGCATAAATAACTTGAAAACATATGGAATCAATTTCCCACACAATATTCATTGGTTAAAAAATTGTGAGAAAAAGGACTTTGCTATACATAGATTAAGTTTTTTATTTTTTTAACTTCAAATTTCATGGGCTAAAGGGCACATTTCTTTTTGACCTCAAAACAATTTAAATACAGTGAATCACAATCCCAGTGCTAATATGAACTGTTTCAAGTAATTCATATTTATACCAGGTATTTAGAACTGCTATTTCCCTATCCCATAATATATTCATATTTCAGATCCTTTGCAACTGATGCAAAAACTCTAAGACAAATCAAGCATGGAATTTCAAACAGAGCCAAAAAGCATTTTGTGGAAATAATCATTTTGCAATGATTTTATGACTAAAAAGAAAAGACAAGTTAATAATAATATCATATTGTGGAGGGCTCTGTTTATCAATTCACCCTTACTTATATGCTCCAGTTTTTCCCCATTAAATGACCTTCATTACTCGCTTTCTAAGTCTGAATTCCAAGTCATTGGAAGATAAAACCCTGCTGTTCTCTCACTTATTTTACTTCAGTTCACTTAATAACAGTGAGCATCATGTGGACTGCGTGGGATTATAGCACTTGGTATGAAAATGCTAGTGGGAGGACATCACAGCAACAGTTATGTTGAGAAGAGAGTCTGGCATACATGCAAAACTATCTTCCAATTCTTTCCCTTTTCCAATCTTGGTCCTACTATCATGCATTATTACTAACATGTATTGTGTCGTCACTCTTTGATTTGATTTTATGACAGAATAATTTTAGAATTATTATGCTTCAATTGATTTATTCTTAGAACTTTGATAGGAAAGTGCATCATCAAATGTGAATTAGTGTAGACCAATGTGAGCTTGATAACTGTGTTAACTGGTAACTCAACTTTCCATCGACTTCTGAATGTGGATAGGAACAAAAGTGACCATAAGGTAAAAATTACTTTTACATTGTTTGCTTTTATTGTTGATTTTTATTGGTCTCTGATTCTGTTCTTGTAAATTTGCCTCTCATAGAAATTTATTCATTACTCACAAATCAATTTCACAGTGTGTTGTGGCCATTTATAAATGTGCCCACAGTAGTGACAAATTTGAGTTACTCATCTACATATACCAGCTGCAGGAGAAAAAATTTAATACTTCCTGTAGTAGTACTCATATTTTAAATAAGTGTTTATTTTGCCTATTGGGTGGTACTTTGTGTGTGTGTGTATGTGTGTGCCTTTAATTGTGATTTTATAAAATGAACCCCAAGTATAGATCAAGTGCTGTTTCAAAGAACAAGAAGATTATGATGTGCCTTACAGAGGAAATATTTGTATTATATAAACTCTGTCTAGAAGTTGCAATGCTCTTGCAGACTATAATTCAATACTAATGAATCAATAATAATATTTAGTAAAGAGCATTTAAGCACAAACACAAAATGAGAATATATATAATTAATCAGTTGATGAAAATGTGATGAGATTCATAAAACTCTAGCCCTGCATTTCCCTTAAGAAAAAAGGTTTAGTATTGGATGTCAGTTAATAGACATAACTACCAGAAATGACAAGAATTGACTACATGGCGCCATTTTCGTCACCTTTTGAAAGATGGCAAGATATAGATTTTTTTCCAAATAAGAAGCTATTTTTCCATGTATCCCATGTTTCTCATAGTCTCTAATTTAATGCGATTAATAATTTCTTTCAAAGTTTATTTATTCTTACCATGGTTAGGGTATCACTGAAGATATTTTCTAATCCATAGCGCAGTTAAGAATGGCTTGCTGTGCTCCCTAGCGATTAACTGGTGTTTGTGCCCAATAGACCACAACAGAGTCAATCTTTGCCCTCCCCTGTAGTATCAAACATCAGTCCAAAGTCCAGCAACATGCAGCAGAAAGTAAAGCAAATCATCCTCATAGACATAAACAGGCCCAAGTTTCACTAATTCTTTCTACACACACGAAATTTCCGAGTTTCTTTCTCTCTCTTCATCTGTAAAATCAAGATAAACATACTACCTACCATCAGAGGCATTTTTAATTTTTTTTAAATTTTTACTAAAAAGTAATCTAGAAAACTTATAACCTTAGAAGAAGAAGTTATATGCTCTGGGGCCGAAGCAATAGTACAGCGGGTAGAGATTTTACCTTGAATGCAATCGACCAGAGTTCAATCCCTGGCATACCTTATGGTCCCCCAGTACCGCCAGGAGTAATTCCTGAGTACAAAGTCAGGAGAAAACCCTCAGCATCTCTGGGTGTGACCCCAATCTCCTCCTGTTTTTCCATTATGTGAGGCTGTCACCCTTTCACTCCCCTTGTTAGCATCCATAGGTCCTCTCCCATGTTGGCTTGTCCAAAGGTGTTCGAGCTCTTGACACACTGTCCTCTCCGAGTCAAGCAGGGAAAAGGCTCCCAGGTTGTAAGTGAAACATGAGAGGTTTCAGCTCTCCTACTATGCAGAAGCCACTGGATGAAGCTGTCCTATGCCTTCTTATCCATCGGCCAAATGCACATATCAAAGCCAATGCCCATGGCCCATGGGTCCCCAGTCCGGGCTGGCTGTCTTCTCAGCTGAAGACAAGAGTCTCACGATTCTTCACTTTGCAAAAGCACCAGTTACTGCACAAGAATTTGGAGCATGTTGCTAATGAAACCTGCATTTGCCTGAAATATTTGTCCCATTACATGCCTGAGTAGGACACCTGGGAAGTAGAGTGATCTTTGCTAGCAGGATAGAAGCATCCCAGTATGAAGCAAAAATATATGTGGTATCTACTTTAAAAAAGTGTCCTTTTAGAACAGAGACTGGTAGAAGAGACTCCATGAACGATAGCGGGAAACAAATGGCTGAACTCTCCTAACATATTCTCTCAGTGGTGACTCACTGGATAGTTTTCCTCAAGAGGAACAAGGTCAGAAAGTAGGCGTAAAATTCCAAGGAAGTGGACTTAGATTGTGAAGCCCATGGTGTAGATACTTCAAGATGGCAATGGAAAACTTCATCAGGATTGACTTCTAATTAGAAGAACTTGAATCAGAGACCTTTATATATTAGTGTAGCTTGTTATGCTTTTTAGCTAGTATATATTTGTGTCCTTTCTGGTTTTATTGTTTTGGTTTGGCTTTTATCATTTAGAAAAACACAGTCATCTAGAAGGAATGAATCTCCAACTGTTCTCATAAATGTGGTTTGGAAATTTTGTCCATGCAAAAAAATTCATGCAAGTGAAGATGGAGGGTAAATATAGTATTAAGGACTAGCATCTTAATGAAGAATCGCCAAGCAAGAAACTTTATGAGACAAAGCTGAATTGTTTGGGCCAATGGAGTTTTCAACCAGAGAGAATACCAAAATGATTGTCATATGGATTGAATAAACAGTATATTTTTAAATGTTTAGTTTCATACTGTGGCTTCTGAAATAATTTTGAAAGCTAAAACAGATATGATAAAATCAGATTTTTAAAAACTTTAAAACTTAGCAAACTTCTACTAGATAAGGCAAGGTTGATATGATCATTTTAAATTTTAGTTATTTCATCCATTCAGCGTATAAGTTGTATTGTAATATAATCATAATTTTCAATAAAATCTATAGCTGTAAAAATTACCCCTCTAATACCAAAGGCAAGCTACAATATGTATATATTTCAACCCAAGGATAGGTTTAAATTAGGATGGAGAACTTTTGCTTCTTAAACACAAATCATGTTCAATAAAACAAATGAATCCATTCAGTGCCCTTTGGATGACAATAAAAAAAATCCTTCTGTAAATAGTGCTAAACTAGTATTAAACAGCTCCTGCAAGCTGGTGGAATCAGGGAAAAGGGGATCAAAAGCATGAATCTATTTCCGGATTCAGAAAATGACTCGCCATGTCACTCTGTGAACATTGCTTAACCTTTCAGCATTCCAGTTTCTGCTGCTGAAAAACAGGGATAGTATTTGTCTGCCTTACAATAGTAAACACTCTAGAAATACAAAAAAAAAAAAAAAAGTTAATCTTGTATCAAGGGACGGTAAAGCTGGTTTTTCATGTACTTGAGATATCACTGACACATTCACAAAACAGTTTCTGCCCGAGTTGTGTGTGGTTAATGCTTCCAGATCACCTCCCTAAACATCACATTGTGCGTTGAACTCTTTATCCTGCCCTGAATCAGAATGGTGCTCACCATGGGGTGTGTTCAACATGACTGATGAGCCACATTCTGCAGCCTGTGTCACCTGCCTATGCAAGAGCCCTTTCTGCGTGGTTGCCAAGGAAGACAACACTCAACACAGGGAAGAATATCCATACAGTGGGAAGAAACTTTCTTCTTGAATATTGAGTCTGGGAAAATGACTCAGCTGTCAAATGAGCCAACTTCCTCTCCTATCTTCCTGCTTGAATGTACAACTGCTCTTTTTTTCCCAGCACTACATGTACCTATCCTTTTTTTTTTTTATTTTTGGCAATTAACTTTGACACCCCACCTCCACCCCTTAGAAGGTGAGTTTCTTTGTTTTCTGTTTTTCGGTTTTGTTTTGTTTTGTTTTGTTTTTTGGCAGATGATGGGGCACACCTGGTAATGTGCAGGTCTTCTTCCTGACTCTGCACTCAGAAACCACTCCTGGCACTGCTTGAGGGACCAAATGGGGTGCCAGGATCAGACTTTGGTAAGCCTCATGCAAGGCCTCATCTGCTCTACAATCTCTCTGGACCCTCTTTAAAGAACAACTATTTAAAATTGTTAACTCAGGATCTCCAGATATCTATTGCTTGCCTTTGCCCCTACTATTCTCATGGCAATCAATAACTATAGTTTGGGTTTCTGGGCCATTTTGAATGACTCTTAAATCACTGATTTTGCATATATGACACTTTTCTTTTAAATGACAAGGCCAAGATGCCTTAAGAAGGCAGAAACAGAATGGTGTAGCCATAAAGACCTAGCAAGCAGGCAATGACAAACTACCTGACTCTCTGCTTTGGACAAAGTTCTCGTGCCTTCAGAATAGGTATGAAATTGTATACTAATCATGCTCTGGAATTGCCACACACAACCAGTGAAAAAGGAGGCTCAACATATTAAGAAGCAGAGAGAGAAATAGGGCTACTTTGGAAAATAATTAACACTATATGGAATGAAAACAAGCAAACTTTTTCAAGTGTAAATAATTTGAAATGGAAAGACATAATATGATGTTTATCAAATGGCACATGATCATTGTAAACCCAAGAGGACACGTTCTTTGTATTGAACTGTGGTTTCATGCCATTGCTTGCACCATTTAGTGACCAGCCCATTTTATAACACTAAGCTTGAATCTTCCCCCCTCTTTACCCTTTCATTGTAGTTGTCGCTATTGCTGGAAGGGAGTCACACCCATGCCAGGCTGCAGTGATGAAAAATTTAGCTGGGAAGTTTGCACACTCAGACACGATGCTGGCCGCAGGTTGTAGTCCTTTAGTTGTGGTATTTGCACACTGGATTGCCAGGGGTTACCCTCATTTCACTGAGATGCCTCATAACTCCAGCCTGTGGTGTTCATACTGTGCCACCAGGACTGTCACTAACCAGAAGTGACATCAACACATCTTCCAGTTACAGTGCATTTCTGCCTGCCAGGGGGTTACCTATTTATTTGTGGTGCTCTTGCACACATAGTTGTGCTGTTATTGGAACTCATTTCTGGTACAGGGGATCTTAGGCCACAAAACTGTCAGCTTCCAACAGTAGAGCTCCCTAGAGGGTGCTGGGTGCTCTTGGTGACCTACAGACTGAACTCACAGGTCTTTCTGTGCAGGCATTCTCAACACTGAGTTATCCCCTAAGTCCCTAGTCTTGCGTATCTTTCCTTCACTACCCACATACATATCAGAGCAGTCATTGGTGTTTGTGTTTATGCATCCAGAAACATGGACATATCAAATGCACATGCACTAGAAGTTAATACAATGGGAGGACCTATGTGCATTAGACACGGTCAAGATGTGTTGATAACCTACTAGACAACTTAGACCTAGCTTCAATTGAGAATTCTGCTTATTACAGACATTCCTCTCCTAGAAAGTCTGTCTTAATAAATAGTAAGAGGAAAAAGAAAAAGAAATTCCCAATATGCATTAGTCACTTATAAATTCCAAAGTTGTGTGGGGGAAAGCAGGACCTTTCTTTCACAGTGTTCCTAGCAGTAATCAAGGACTGTAGCACTGTAGCACTGTCATCCTGTTTCTCATCGATTTGCTCAAGTGGGCACAGTAATGTCTCCATTGTGAGACTTGTTACTGTTTTTGGCATATTGAATACGCTACGGGTAGCTTGCCAGGCTCTGCCGTTCGGGCAGGATACTTTCGGTAGCTTGCCGGGCTCTCTGAGAGGGGCAGAGGAATCTAATCAAGGACATCTTACATAATTGTTTTTTCTGAGGATGCCCAATAGAAATGCTCAGACAGACCCTCTGATGGGGTTTGGAAAATACCATTTTGGGAGAGAGGGTAACTTCCAAGGGGTGTTCAGGGAACCCTGGAACCACAGTTGTTGATACTCAGTCAAGTGGGATAAAAATTCCCCTGAAATGGCCCAAAGTAAGTTGCCATGCTGCTCAGGCTTTGTGGCATCAGGGACCATCAGGGCCACCTCAGTGTTGCCTAGCAACCCCTCCCCCCCAACCAGGCCACATTCCCTGATGCCCAGGAGACCATTTGATACGGGGCATCAAACCCAGGTTGGGTGCATGTGAGGCCTGAACTGCTACACTATCTCCCAGATTCTGGAAAATACCATTTTATTTACTCATTTATTATTTTGTTTCTTGTGCCACACCCTGCAGTGCTCAAGGTTTATTCTCAGCTCTGCACTCCGGGATCACACCTAGCAGTGCTCAGGGCACCATATCTGATGTCAGGGATTGAACCCAGGTCAACCACATGCAAGGCAAGTGCTGTGTCTGCTTTATTATCGGCCTAATAAATACTATTTTATATCCACATTTGTTCCTCCTTTTATGATGGAAGAAGGTATATGAGTGCATAATGGTATAATGTTCTTTTAGCAATCATCGCTTCAACATGCTCCTTGAAATTTGATTTTAAAAATAGAGTAACTTCCCTATAAGCAGAGACCAAATTTAGGTGTGACCTAGGAGGGGATTAACCACAATTCCTTTTTCTTCTGAATCTTCCTTTAAAGAATTCATGGGTAAGCAGCTTCCTCATTTTGATGGTGAGCAAGCAAGAAAATGTTTGCTTAATTGCGTTCTACTATGCCAACATTTGAAACTTCCATTTCTTACACTAATAACCATTCCAAATGGCAAAGAGAAAAAGTGGGTTTGATTATTCTTTTTATACACTTTTATATATTCTGTTAAAAGATTATCTGCCAAAGACAATGGAGAAAGAAAAAAAAAGCACTTTATTTCATTTCATTCCTCTGCACCTCCCTGTGTACTGAACACTGCCCCAGCCCCATGGCACGGGGGCTGAAGCTGTGAATTGACAGTGAATTTAGGCAGCAGAAGCTGGAATGCAGTCTAGCCATCCCCTTCTTAACAAATAAGTACACTAAGTTCATATACACTGTCCTTGATATACAGCCACTTTTCCCCCCTCTCTGACCCACCCTTTCCCTCATTGCATTCCCCCCATTTATAGTTTTGTGCTTGTGCTTTTAAGTTTTTCAGCTAGCATCAGAACATTGCAGAGAAGTCTTGAAATGCACATTTTTTAAAAAAATTATTATTTCATTAATTGAGTTCGGGAGCCACAGCAGAGATGCTCAGGGGAATTCCTGGCTCTGCGCTCAGGAGTGGGCCCTGGCAGCTCTCAGGGAACCATGTGATGCCAGGGAGAGGAACCAGGGTTAGTCACTTGCAAATCAAACACTTTTCCTTCTGTAATCTCTCTCTGGCCCTAAGGTCTATTTAAAAATAAATTTGCATGGGTCCAGAGAGACTTCTGTATCCAATCAGCTGTGGACTGGCATTTAGATTAAACTCTGTTTTAGTTATTGTGAACAATGGTGCTATGAACATGATGATTGCAAAGATTTTGTTGGAATTAGTGTTTTCATAACTTTGGATATATGCCTACATACATATTTCTGAATCATAAGAATAGTTGGGTTTTTTTTAATTTCAATTACACTCTTAATTGATTTTTTATTTATCATAGGACTAGAGTGATAGCACAGTGGGTAAGGCATTTGCCTTGCATGCAGCCGGCCTGGGTTCGATTCCTCCATCCCTCTCAGAGAGCCCGGCAAGTTACTGAAAATATCCCACCTGCACAGCAGAGCCTACCAAGCTACCTGTGGCATATTTGCTATGCTAAAAACAGTAACAACAAGTCTCACAATGGAGATATTACTGGTGCCCGCTAGAGCAAATCAATGAACAATGGGATGACAGTGCTACAGTGAGGTCCAGAGAGAGAAATAGTACAAGAGGTATTGTGGTTGTCTTGCATGGTAGTTTACCAGGGTTCAATCTCTGGTACCACAGATGGTCGTGAGAACTGCCAGAAGTCATTCCTGAGCACAAGACCCTGTGTAAGCCCTGAGCATTGCCAGATATGCCCCCTCATATCATGAAATAAACTAAAATAAATTTTCCCTCCCCTGGACTCAAATTCTTCTATCTCAGGATGCTTGCACATGCTGAGTCTCATGTATATTGAAGTTATCTTTTGTTTCATGAGATAGACTCAAGTGTTCCGATCATTATTTTCAAGGTGGAGGACAGTGACTTATGCATTGTCACTGAGTGAGTCATCTTCTTCCCTGGAAGAGGAAGCCGTTTTCCTTATTACTGATTTTTTTTTCCTGCTTTTGCACTTAACTTTGCATCCACTATCAAATACACTTTGATGATGAGTCAGAGAAATATGATCTGTCTCTCTCTGTCTCTCTGTCTCTGTGTCTCTCTGTCTTTATCTGTCTCTCACACACACATACACACACCATGCACACACATGCACACACACACACACACACACACACACACACACACACAACCTTTGCATCATCACAGCATTATCCTTGGATTTTTAAAAAAACATTTCATTAGCATTTGTACCAGGTCAAAGCTAGTTTCCCTGTTATGCAAACCCACACCCATGCTGAGACTCTGGGGTTCAGAACATAGTGATAATGTGACTATTTGTTTTCGGTGTTTGTGTACAAGGAGTCCCAGGTCATTTCCAGGGGAAAAAAAAAGAAAAAAAGAAAGATTTAGAGTAAAGCTTCACTAGTAAAACAGACTCTCTTTCTCTCCCTCTCTCTCTTCCTCTCTCTTCCTCCCCCTCTTTCTCTTTCTCTTTCTTTCTTTCTCTCTTTCTCTCTGTATCTCACCTGCCCTGATCCTCCATTATCTTTCATTACTTTGAAATAAAATAAAAACAATTGTGCTAAAGTATCAAGAGGATACAAATATCCAAAGAAGGAAAATGAAACCAAATTCCATTTAATTGAATAGTTGTCAAGCTAAACGTGGAGGTCATTGAGTGTTTTCTGGGGTTTCCTTAAAAGGCCATCTATGGTTCCTCAAGTCTTACCAAGAGTGATCCCTGAGCAGAACCAAGAGTAAACCCTAAACACCAGAGTTTGGCCCAAAAACAAAAAAAAAAAAAAAAAGAAAGAAAAAGGAAAGAAAAAATAAATAGTCACACAATAAGAATCTGGGAACTACAGAGCTCAAAGGGCAAATAAAAAAATGACTCCTGATTTCTGGGATAGGGTGGGATTCAGGGGGAGATGTTGTGTAATAAAGGATGTGTGATGAATCAGATCATTTTGATGACAGCCAAGATCACCTTGATCCATGAAATTTATATGCAGTGTGTGCAAACTTTTCCAATTCCAAATCCTGTGTATATCAAGAAAGCCTTCTCTGATTTTTGCACATTTTGGGGGGACAGCAGCTCCCAGAAGCACCCCTGTCTTGAGTACCTACGTCCCTACCGAGGTCTCTGGTTAAACAAAGAAATAACACTCGGTCTTTTCCAGTTTCCACCCTAGGTCTCCTCTCATCCTGAGATGCACGCAAGAGTCTCAGCCTTGGAAGTAGGGTGGGGGAGCAGGGGTAAGGGGAGGAATTAATAGGGTTTATGTTGAAGGAGTGGAAACACTTTCAGGGCCCAGATCTAGCCTGGGTTTGATCCTTGGCACCACCTATGGTTTCCCAAGCCAGCAATGTGTGATTTCTGAACTGGTGGTGACCCAACATCGCCCCCAAACCCCCAGAAAGTCTATGCAAACACTTTGAAACCTAACTTTAAGAAGCCCCATTCTGGGGCTAGAGAGATAGTACAGCACGTAGGGCATTTGCCTTGCACGCACCCGACCCGGGTTTGATTCCCAGCATCCCATATGGTTCCCCACCCCTGCCCCCCAGCACTGCCAGGAGTGATTCCTGAGTGCAGAGCCAGGAGTAACCCCTGAGCATCATCGGGTGTGACCAGAAAAGCCAAAAAAAAAAAAAAATCCCCATTCTTAATTATGTAAACATCCTTTATTATGCAACTTCTTCCCCTGAATCCCACCCTATCCCAGAAATCTATAGTCATTTGTCTTTTGAGCTCTGTAGTTCCCAGATTCTTACTCTGTGACTATTTCCTTTTTTTTTTGTTTGTTTTAGGTCCACACCCTTTGGTGTTCAGGGTTTACTCCTGGCTCTGAGCAGGGATGACCCTGGATAAAGCTTGAGGGATCACACCTGGACACAGGGACTGAACCTGGATTAGCAGCATTTAAGACAGCTGGGTTGGTCGCATGCCAGGCAAGTGCCCTGGCTGCTGAGCTATCTCTTGAACCCCCTGTCTTCAATTCTTAATACAAATCATACCATACTATGCTTTCTCATAAACATAGCAATTGAGGGGCTGGAGAGATAGCACAGCGGGTAGGGCGTTTGCCTTGCACGCAGCCGACCCGGGTTCAAATCCCAGCATCCCATATGGTCCCCTGAGCACCGCCAGGGGTAATTCCTGAGTGCAGAGCCAGGAGTAACCCCTGTGCATCGCCAGGTGTGACCAAAAAAAGAAAAAAAAAAACATAGCAATTGATTTTTATTTAATTTTGTTTGGGGAGCACATCTAGAAGTGCTCAGGGCTTACTCCTGGCTCTGTGCTCAAGAAAAAAATGGCTTGTGGGGCCGCATGTGGTGTCAGGGATGGAACTCTGGTCCTCTGCCTGCCAGCTAAGTGCCCTATACACAAAAATGTTTTTCTCGCCCACCAACTTCTTTTAAAAGCTTTCACAGACCCACATCCTCCGCATCAAACTTTCTTTTGGGGGAATGCAGTCTGAGCTGTGCTCAGGGCTTACTCTTTGTTCAGTGCTCAGGGATTGCTTTCGGTTGCACCTAGGGGACCACATATGATGCCAGGGATCAAACCTGAGTCAGCAGTATTTAAAGCAAGAGTTTTCTTTTGGGGGTGGAGCGATAGCACAGCATTTGCCTTGTAGGGCATTTGCCTTGCACATGGCTGACCTGGGTTCGATTCCTCCATCCCTCTCGGATCCTGGCAAGCTACCTGTGGCATATTCGATATGCCAAAAACAGTAACAACAAGTCTCACAATGGAGACGTCACTGGTGCCCGCTCAAACGAATCAATGAACAACGGGAGGACAGTGCTTTAATTTTCTTTCTTTTTTCGCTACACTCAGGGGTGCTCAGGGCTAACTGCACTCAGGATCACTCCCGGTGGGCTCAGGAGAAACTACCTTAGGGATCCTGTGGGGCCTCCTTCGACGCAAGCACTCTACACGCTGTACTATCACTCCAGCCCTGGCAAGTGCTTTATTATCTCTTAACCCGAGCTTTTGACTTTCTCTCCCTGCAGCTGATGATGAACTTTTCCTGAATGCTAGGATTCTGGATTTCAGGGCTACTCTTAGCAGAGAGACTCTCATTCAATTTTGCCCAGGGTCACTGTTGCTGCTTCTCTCTCCGAGGTAATCCCACATAGAGAACAACTTTATAAAACTCTATTCATTCAACTCAGTTACAACGGGTCACCAGTCTCATAGCATTTTGAAACCGTATAAGCTGAGGTGAGAAAATGAGGAAAGAAGTACTTGCCGCACAGCTGGATCCGTCATCCCCACTGAAAGCGCTTAGCTCATAGCGGTGGCAGAACAAATGGGTTTAGAAGTTAGATAACAGCAGTTCCCCATTCTGACTTGGCCCTTCGACATGGGTCCTGGCTGGCCCTTTCTTTCTCTCTGAATATCTTTATCCCCTAGCCTACAACATAGCAGCACTCCCCTTATACAGACTCCAGTGCTAACACATATGGATTTTGAAAAAAAATGCCTGATATCTGCGAGTGTGAGTAAGTTTAGTTTTCCCTTGGCCAAATGATACAAGACTGAGGATGGCTTGGTAAAACACAGGCAGTAACTGAAGCTTGTTTGGCAGAATTTGTCCCCAGGGGAGAGTGAAGAGATAGTTGATGTTCCTATTGTAAAAGCTTGGAAAACTCCACTCAGGAATTAGTCCTCTTGGCAGACTTGTTTTGGCCGTAAAACTTTTGGAGGTTAAAAATCCTAAAACAAAGCTAGGGGTCTCTCCACTCCAGTATTGCACATCCGTATTTTCTTTCTTTTTAAAAACTTTTCTTCTAAAGAAACTAGGCTTTCATTAGTACACTTAGGTTTTTCATGACACCAGCATTTCAATTAAAATCATTTCTCTTCCTGTCCTATTACCTTCCTCTGTTTTCTGAGCAAAGGACACTCAAAAATCGCCGAGGGGAAAAATAGAATGCATGAATGTATATACCCAACACAGGTCTTGCTAGCACTCTCTGAAGGAGACCTCTCCTGCAATTTCATATCCATGTACTACATGCACAGTAACTATCAGAAAATTTGATTTAAATCTTTCCAAAGACAATAAAAACCCAAACATAGAAAAACCTGTTTTAAAAGACTGGCAACTTCCACACAAGTTTAACTGCAGCAGCAACAACAGCAATTTAGATAAGTTTTCCATCTGATTCTGTAGGGATTTAATCACTTGGGTTTGTATGTTAATTTGCTGCACTTCTAAGCACACAGGAGTCTTAGACCTGGGAGTAACTGGTGTGAAAAGAATATCCTTGTTCTCATTTTCAAGTGTCTTAGGATAAATTGTATTCTAGTCACTGGTGCTAGCATAAATCAATATACACCATAAGAGTCCAAATACTCATTACATGTGAAGGAGCAAGAAACAAAAAATAAATAATAAATAAAATCCCCACGACATTCTGAGGAACCACAGAGAGAAATCAAAGCATACCTGAATGTTCAAGATGCACAATTCTCAGAGCACAATTTGTATTAAGCAAGTGAAAGAGTACCTGGAATTGTTCATAGCAGTTCAAATTATAAAATGCCTTTGGTATCTAAAATTTTGAGTGACTTGCCTTATGTTCCCAAATAGTCGTTCATTTCTCTGTGTCTCAGAGCTCATTTAGAGTGATGTTCAAATGGATTAACAAACCTCCCTTTCTTAGTTGGAGAGAAAGCACAGTGGTTAGGGGATTTGCCTTGTTTGTGGTTGACCTGAGTTCAATACCCAGTACCTCATATGGTCTCCCAAGCCTGCCAGGAGTAATCCTTGAACGAATATATCCCAAGGATGCAAAAAAGCACAATAGAAATGACATCTGTACCTATATATTCATTGTAGCACTGTTCACAATAGCCAAAATCTGGAAACAACCCAAGTGCCCTAAAACAGATGACTGGTTAAAGAAACTTTGGTACATCTGGAATGGATGGAATACTATGCAGCTGTTAGGAAAGATGAAGTCATGAAATTTGCTTATAAATGGATAAACATTGGAGAGTATCATGCTAAGTGTAATGAGCCAGAAAGAGAGGGGCAGACATAGAGGGACTGCACTCATTTGTGGAGTATAAAATAACATCACATGAGACTGACACCCAAGGACAGTAGATACAAGGACCAGGGAGATTGCCCCACCTCTAGAAGACTACTTCATGAGTGGAGGGGAGAAGGCAGATGGAATAGAGAAGGGATCACTAAAGAAAATGATGGCTGGAGGGACCAGTTGGGATGGGAGATGGATGATGAAAGTAGATAATGGACCAAACATGACGACCTCTCAGTGTCTGTGTTGCAAGCCATAATGCCCGAAAGTAGAGAGAGAGTATGGGGAATATTATCTGCCATTGAGGCAGGGAGAGGGTCAGAAAGGGGGGTATTTATTGATGGTGGGGAATGTGCACTGGTGGAGGGATGGGTGTTTGATCATTGTGAGATTGCAACCCAAACATGAAATCTTGTAACTATCTCACGGTAATTCAATAAAATTTAAAAAATAAAAAAAAGGAGTAATCCCTGAACATAGAGCCAGGAGTAAGCTCTGAGCACTGCAGGGTGTGAAATCACAAAAACAACAAACAAAACAACAACAACAACAACAAAAACCACCTACATTTCTTTGAGTGTTTATTGAGCAATTACCACTAGTTAAGCAGTCTGGACATATTTATTTGGGAGTTATTTTTAAAAAATTGTAATAAGTCTCATGTCCATTTTACAAATGAGAAAACTGACAAATGAGAAAAGAACTCACCAAGGTTACACAGCCAGTAATTAAGAAGGAGGGTTCAATATACTGGTTCTCTGAGAGGTCATAAAACTGCCTGCTTCATTAGGCCACGGTGCCAGTAGCATCGTGCTATTCATGACCATTGTGCTTAATTACATTTCCTGGTTGTGTACCTTGAATATGGGCTTGTTTTTATTGGAATTTTAGAGAAAAATAACAAGAAGTTTCCTCTTTGAGAAGTCATGAGGATGTTTATCAACCACCAGAGGGGCTTCCAAAATACCACTCACTGGAAAACTTAAGAAATACTGGATGTTAAATCTTCTTAAAATCCAATGGGGAATCTTGGGAAACCAGGAACAAAACATTTGGGCTCTCCAGAGCAGCTTTATTCTATATGGAGCTACAAAATCTTCCTGTTTAAGGGCTGAGAATTGGGGGTTCTCTGAAGTGCTGGAATGCCTCCTGTCTCCAGCAGAAATAAAGTGAACACAAGTGCATAGGATCTTCGGGTAAGTAGGCCCAGATGGATTCAGAATTTACCAGGAAATCTTATTCATACACTGGATTTAGGGCTTCTTACCTCATGTCTCATTTCCTATGTTCTCTTTGTGGGGTGATTATTATTTTTTTTTAAATGTTTGGTAGTTCAGGACTTTAAGATTCTCAGTCGGATGCTTCCTTGTGAGTGTAAGGCAATCTTTTTATTTTAAAGTCATTTGATTATTCTCAGATCAGCAACTCTGTTTCATTGCAAAATCTTGATTGTCACTTGTTTTCCTTTGAAGATAATAATTTCAAAAACAAGTATGTAAGGGAGTTATCATAAGAGTGTAAAAAGTATGTTTGATTGTGTGTTGGTTATTTTTAAGCAAAACCAATAGTGGAAACAAGGAAGAGAATAAGAGGTTTTACTTTTCTCAAAGACTAACAAAGTCCCACCTTAGTCAGGGAATATCAGGTTAGGGTAGTTCTGAAAGGATTACCTGGCTCTCAACCCTTGGGAATTCTCAGTTCTGTGGTGTTTGTCTTTGTCTTCCAACAGAGGTGTGGTTGGAAGGGGTCACGGAGGAGGTGAGTATGATGTTAAATGCCCCATTTCCTCACTGTGAAGTAATACACTGCAGTCAAAACAGGTTAGCTGAAATAACTGGATATGCTTGGCATGGAGCTAATACATTTTTAATCAAACTCTTCAACATGTTTTACTCCCTAACTAAATCATCCTTTGCTACTGCCAATTATCAGTAGAATGAAGATAAGCATATCACCTTCCAAAAAGAGAATCGAAAAAAGAAAACAGGAATGATAGTTTGTATTGTCTATAAAAGAGCTCATTTGTACTACACTTTGTCTATTTGAACGAGTTAAGTATTTGTTTCTTAGTCCAATAAGAAATAATAATAAGTGGCCCCGAGAGATAGCTCAGAGAGCAGGATGGCATGTTTTACTTGCTGGAGGCCTGGATTAAAATTTTGTAACTGAATGATCTCTTGAGCACCACCAGAAGTGGTTCCTAAGCACTACAGTTAGAGCCCAACACCGCCCTCCAAATAAAAATAGAAAATAACATGGTTATATTTAGTTTTTAAATTCACATTAACTACTCTCCATGGCATAGAGTTAACTACCACTTATTAGCCACTCAGTAAATAAACTGGTGATATATTCTAAGCCAATCTATGGCTCAGTTTTCCCATCAACTAAACTGGAAATAGGACTAAATTATTAGGAAGAGCAGTTCTTGCTCTGAACACTTTTTGTATTTGAATATTCCTTAATTCATAAATATATATTATACTTATATATATATATATGTCACTGTCAACAAAAGCAACTGGTAGTACTGCTGAAGCTGCAATGAAACCTAGAATTGTCTTGTAGAACGAATACAAGAATGAGGGATTTCAAACCAGACATAAATGAGCAGTATAAGATAGACAACAAAACTTTTGGTAAAGCCCTTCTATGTTATCTATTCGCCTCATTAAAACTTTCTTACTGACTATCCTTTAGAAGCTCTCATATAAATTATAGACAGTCTGTTTTAAAAGGTCACAATTAAAGTTTATTTTCAGTAGAACATTTTTATTTCCTCTTTTTAAGATCAGCCCAGAAACTCAAACAATCTAAGAAATAGGGACTACTTGGAGTTGCCAATGTAATCAAACTCCCCTTTGTAAAAGAAAACTTGCATATTCTGAAAGGATTATATCAGTTGGCTGACAAGTTCTTGAGTGAGCAAAAGAACCCACTTAGGCAGACCTAAATAGTGGAGTCTGTTACTAAAGGAGTTGATTCACTCAACTCTTTCACCCCGCCCAGTTCACCTCCTACACTCACCACACCTTTTCACCTTTTTTTTTTTAAAAGCTTCTCCAGTTCTGAATTAGGTTTCAAATAAATGTTGGCATCTTCATCTAACAGTTAGTACTGAGCATAATTGGAAGGCAGCCTGATCCGCTAGGAAGAACATAAACTTTGAAGTAGATCTTCCTTCAGTTCCCCATTTATTAGCTTGACGATTTGGAGCAAAGAACCTTCTTTTTCTAAATTCAGTGGTTCTTCTATTTAATGGGAATTAGAGCACCTACTTTGCAGGGTTATTGTGATTAATCAGTAATTTAATACTAGCAAAGTAATCGGCATAATAATGACTTGAATAAATTAATTACAACAGAAACTCAGAGAATAACTAGCTTTGATAGAATTTTTGAGTGAATGTATAATCCGATCCTGTTCTTATCTTAACATTTGAAGGAGTCCCCTTTTGTTCTTAAAATTGCACTCACCCTTCTATAGTTTGGTATGCGCTTCCTGCTGGGATTCTGACCTCTCTATCCCCACACCTTTCAATGTATGCTCCAGCCATGCTGGTGCTTGGTTCTGATTGTTTTTTCACGCTCAGAGAAAATTCATTTCATGCTACTCCTTCTGCCTGAAACTCATGCTTTTCCTCCCCTAGCATACTGCTATCTCCTAGTCATCTCTCAGCTTCGTTTAGTCACGATTGCTTTTCAATAAACTTCCTGAACAAGCCTAGATCATGCCTTTACCATAACATCCTGCATTTCCGCCATCATAGTACTCAACACATTAGTCGAGGATTTCCTAGTCAGATGTTTATTTGCCCCTTCCGCTGTGAGCTCACTGAGGCCTGGATTATCTCTGCCTTGTTTCTTCACTGGAGCCTAACACCATGCCTAGGCACAAAGTACGTGATCACTATGTAAGTCACAGCAGTTAGTAATTGAGTGTGTAGTTGCCATTTCTGTATGTGATCAAATAGATGCCTTCAGGCAGCCATGAAAAAGATAGAAGCTTCCTCTATCCTTCTTGCTTTACCACCCTCTGTTCTAATGGAAAACAAACATGTGCATCAGAAAGTGAGTAATTCTTAAGGAAAATTCTGCAGATTGGCAGAAAATCAGGGAAGATGTTTTATCCCCAGAGATCAATATAGGGGAAAAGTCAAAATCAGTAGAAAGAAAGGTGATTTCCATAAATTTAACTATTAAGGGCTAGAGAGATAGTTGCCTACTGTCTGAACTCTATCAAATATGGCATGGTAATTTTAGAAAATGGGTGGGAAGTGTCTTATAACGTGTCCAGAGTCTGGCAAGCTACCAAGAGTATCCTGCTCACATGGGCAGAGCCTGGCAAGCTACAGTGGCATATTCGGTATGCCCAAAACAGTAACAATAACAGGTCTCAGTCCCCTGACTCTGAAAGAGCCTCCAATCGTTGGGAGAGATAAGTAAGGAGAGGCTGCTAAAATCTCAGGGCTAGGAGGAATAGAGACGTTAATGTTGCCCAATCAAGTAAATCTACAAACAACAGGATGACAGTGATACAGTGATAGATGAACAACAGGATGATAGTGATACAGTGATAGAGAGATAGTACAGTGAGTAGGGTGCATGCCTTGCATATGGTCAACACAGATTTTATTCCCCTATCCTCGATAGTTCCCTGAGCACCATCAGGAGGGACACCTAAGCACAAAGTAGGAGAAATAAGTCCAGAGCACAATTGGGTTTGGCCCCAAGGTAAAAGAAGTATTATTATTATTATTATCATTAAAGATGTGTAGTGAACATATGATGTGATTCCAATGCATAAATACATATATCTAATGGAAAGAAAAATACTGTAAATATAAAAAGCGAATTTATAGTAGGTTTCTCTAGATATTTTTATTTTCTTTTTCATGTTTTCTTGCATTGTCAACTATGCTGTAATGCCTACACCTTAATTAAATCATTATTTTAAAAATTATAAAGAATAATGTCTTTGAAAAGACACCCCACAGAGTAAGAGACAATATTTGGTTGCCTTTATTGATATATAAAGCACATGTATAACTTTACAAGATAAAACAATGAACCTCATTGGACACTGGGGAAAGAGAAGTAGAAAATTCCTCAAAGAAGAAGTACAGGTGGTTATGTGGTATATGAAAAAATTCTCTACATCACTTCTCATTAGGGAAATACAAATCAAAATAACAAGGAGATATAGTCTCATACCAGTGAGACTGGAACACATCACAAAGAACAAAATCAACCAGTGCTGGCATAGATGTGGTAGCAAAAAGAACCCTCATTCATTACTTCTGGGAATGCTAAGTGGTCCAACCTTTCTGGAAAACAATATTGAAACTTGAAATTGAATTCCATATTACCATATTTCCTTTCTGGAAAACAATATTGAAACTTGAAATTGAATTCCGTATTACCCAGCAGTTCCACTTTTTAGTATCTATCCTAAGGATGGAAAAACTCTGTTCAGAGAAGACATGAGCAATATTATATTTATTGCAGCACAATAGCTAAATCTGGAAACAACCAGTCTCCAAAAGATTACTGGGTAAAGAAACTACAGTACCTATCTACAATCAAATGCTATTTGGCTTGACGAAATCATGCTATTTGCTGCTCTTTGGATGGGTCTGGAGAGTATTATACTGAAAGAAGTTAGTCAGAAACAGACACAGCGTCATCTCTCTAATATGTGGGATATAAGGAAACAGTGTAGGGGAAGAACAATGACTAAGGGCAATAGAAGCTGAGAACTGATCTTCAGGAAGAAGCTTACCATAGGAGTAGGGAGGGTGGGGGAGACTGGAGCTATGGGGGAAGGAATTGGATACTCTGGTGGAGGATGTTTGCTGTAGTGTTTTATGTAAGAAATGACACTACTAAAATAAAATAAAACTTTATGATTAAATTAAAAATATTTTAGAAGAAGCTCATGTTTCTATTTATGGCAGACACAAGAAGAGAACTCTAAGAAACCGGTGAATTTCTTTTAGCTCTATTCCTTACTTATTTAATTGATGAATCCTCGTGAGGTTAGATTCTCTTGAGTTTTATTTATACTGCTCCTTCTGGCTAGAACATTTCTAGAGTAAGACACATTCCATGGCTATCTTCAGAATTTACATCCATAACAAATTCTTACCAGAAAGGGTACTTAAGTAAAATATTCAATAAAATCATTTTCTCTTCTAGTTAAGCCTGATAGTAATGAGAGTTTAAAATAAGTGTTCCCGATTTTCACTGTTTTCTCAGGGGTTTTGTTTGTTTGCTAATTTTCAGATTCTGTATCTTGCTTATAAAAGTTAGGAGCATATATTTCAAAGATTTCATGGCTCTAGATGGTACTGGACATACAGATGAGTCTTCCAAAATACTATTGATTCAATAAATATTGCATAAGAGGATGCATTCTACAAGAAAATAGCAAGTAAGAGTGCTGCTATGTCAATTCTTGAGATCTAGGTAATCATTTCCTAGTGTTTTAAGACCATTATTGGGTTTGGAACTAAACTATGTCCTTTAGATGTAATGAATGACAAAAGTTAAATTAGGGAAACACAGAAGTTTACTATCTTCTGGAAAAAAGAAAGCCAAACTACCACTGAAGATCATTGTGAAAAGTTGCATCTATAAAGTATGCTGCCCTAAAATACAGAGAAAATATACAATAAAATAGTAATGATATGTTACTAGATTATAAATTGGGATTATAATGGTCCATGAAAATAAATTTCACTTTGTTTGTTTATATATTTATATGTTTACTTTTATTATAGTTCAAGTAACTTGATTACAATACTGTTAATGTCTATGGAATTTATGCATACTATTATATCACTTCACTGACACCAAAGTGCTCAAGACCTTCCACCAATATCTTGATGTCAATTCCAATCTATCCCATCATTCCTCACACCCAACCCACTCCTCTTTTCCCAGAATTCTCTTTTCTATGAAACAAAACCAAATGTTTTCATTTGATTCATTTTATTCCTTTGTTTTATTTCTCTATATACAGAAATATGATATCTGTCCTTGTCCTTCTGATTTATTTCAATTAACATGATACCCTCCAATTTCACCCAAAATGAGGCAAACTGCACATTTTTTTAATGTTTATCCATTCTTTATCCATTCATCTGTTGTGGGACATCTGAGTTGAACATAGCTGGGCATGTATCTTTTTTGAATTAAAGCTTTTGTGTTTGGAAGAGTAGACTCCAAGAGACGAATTTAAGGGTCATATGAGAACTCTACATTTAAAAAAATATATAGAATCACTGTTAGATACAGTTAAAAAGTTTTCATGATTGAGTTTCAACACCCATCCCTGTACAGTGTAGCTTTCCCACCACCAATGTCCCCCATATCACTTCCCCCATCCCACCCTTGTGCCTGCCTCTATGGCAGGAATTTTCCCTCTTACTCTCTCTCCACTCGGGATATCATGGTTTACAATACAGATACTGAGAGGCCATCATGTTTGGTCCTTTTTTCTACTTTCAACACATATCTACCATCTCCCATGTCATGTGATCCCTCCAAGCAACATTGACTTGGTGGTCCTTTCTCTATCCCAACTGCCTTCTCCCCAGGCACTTGAGGCAGGCTTCCAACCATGGACCAGTCCTCCTGGTCCTTGTCTCTACTGTCCTTGAGTGTTAGTCTCATACTATGCTATTTTATATTCTACAAATAAATGCAGTATTTCTGTGTCTGCCCCTCTCTTTCTGACTCATTTCACTTAGCATGATACTCTCCATGACCATCCACCTATAAGCAAATTTTATGACTTCATTTTTTTTCCCTAACAGCTGCATAGTATTCCATTGTGTAGATGTACCAAAGTTTCTTTAACCAATAGTCTGTTCTTGGGCACTTGAGTTGTTTCCATATTCTCTACATTTTTAAGAAATCTCTGTATGTTTGTTCCAGAAAGACTGAACCAGGCCACATAAACAACAGCAGTGAATGAAGCTTTCCCCATAGAAGTGAATTTTTAAATAAGGAATAAATACAAGAAATTGCTTTCATAAAATATTTTTGGGGATGTTCATGTTCAATCTTTGGAATAATTTTAGAAAGGTGCAGTATATAATTCTTTGAAATGTTTTCCTCAAATTTACTAGTGATTCCATCCAATCCATAGCTATTGTCTTTAGGAAGACTTTTAATAATTTTTCTATTTATATGTTTGTGATTGGTGTGCTAAACTTATCTATTTAAATCTTGGAGGATTATAAGATTCTAAAACTTTATTAAAGTCTTCTAAATTGTTCAAGTATGTTGCATACAGATCACATACTACAGTGCTCTTATGATACTTTGTATATCTATAATGTTAATTTTAGTTTTATTTAGTTCTTTCCTGACAAGCTTTAGAGTTTGTTTGTGAGCCATACCCAGCAAAGTGCAGGGTTCACCTGGCTCTGTGCTCAAGGATTACTCTTGGCAGTGCTCAGAGGACTACACAAGAACTCAGGTCAGTTGAGTGAGGCAAGTGTCCTACCTGCTCTCCTATCACTTTAGCCCCCAATTTGAATTTTTTCTTAATTAACATAGCTAGGGATTTATCTAGTGGTTTTTATTAATCTTGTCAATGAACAAATGCTTGGTTTTAGTATATTTTGTATCACCTTATTTTTTTATTTATAGTTTATGATTTATTCCCTTATATAATACTTTGTTTTCAGTTTTCATTATTGTTCTAGTTCCCTCAGTTGTAAGGGTATATTTTTTTATTTGGAATTTTCTTATTTATTGATGTGGGCCTCTATTTCTATGAACTTCCTTCTTATTACTATTTTTGCTAACTCCATAGGATATGATGATTTGTTTCTTTAATTTTATTGGCTTTGAGATAACTTCCTATTTCTCCCTATAAGCATTTATTGACCTAAAGGTTATTCAGAAGCATGTTGTCAAGTTTTTGCATTTCAGATATTTCCTCTTTTCATTTACTGGTTGATACTAGCTTTAGACTACTGTAGACTATAACTATGCTTAATATAATTTCAATCTTCATATAATTATTGAGATTGTTTTATGTCCCAACATAAAATATGTCCTTGAAAATGTTTGTCATGCACTTGAGAAGAATATATTTTCATTTCTTTGGGTATATACATTTTATATGTATATAGCAAGTCTATCTGATTGATTATATTATATAAAGCCATTTTGTCTCTACTCTTTTGTCTGTATGATTTATTCATTGATGTAAGTACTGTGATGGTATCTACTTCTATTATTGTGTTTTTGCCAATGTCTCCATTAGGTCCATTGTTTTATATGTATAGGTATACCTGTCTTTAATATATATAGTATATATATATGTGTGTATATATGTGTGTGTGAGTGTATAAATCACATATATGATAGTAATTTTTCTTTATTATAATGTTTTTATGATCATTACATAGTGTACATCATTGCTTCATAAACTTTTTGAATGAAAGTCCATTTTATCAAACATATCAGCAGTTCCTACCTTTTTCTCTGTTATTGTCTTTCAATATCTTCCACCAGGAGTCGATGTTTATCTTTGGATTTGATGAGGGTCTCTCATATGCATAATATGTATGGATCTTGCTATTTTTAAGAAAAAATATGTCCTATATGTTTAAATTAACAGAATACTACTAACGTGGTCATATTCATAAAACATTTTATTGTTTAAACACCATTCTTATCAAAATTCCCAAAGTATTTTTAATAATAATAGAGAAAGCTCTTCTACAATATGAATGGAACTACTAAACGCTCCAAATTGCCAAAGCAGTCATAGAGAAACAAAACTATGCTAAAAAGCTCCAATGATGATGGGGCTGGAGCGATAGCACAGCGGGTGGGGCATTTGCCTTGCATGCGGCCAAGCCGGGTTCGATTCCCAGCATCCCATATGGTCCCCTGAGCACCGCCAGGAGTAATTTCTAAGTGCAGAGCCAGGAGTGACCCGTGAGCATTGCTGGGTGTGACCCAAAAAGCAAAAGGAAAAAAAGCTCCAATGATGAAAACATAATGGGATTGGAACAAAAACTGACATGGAGATCTATGGAATGTAATGTAGAGGTCAGATTGAAATATACATATATATGGACATTGAGTTTAAAACAAAGAAGT
Source organism: Sorex araneus (assembly GCF_027595985.1). NCBI lineage: Eukaryota > Metazoa > Chordata > Mammalia > Eulipotyphla > Soricidae > Sorex > Sorex araneus. The sequence continues at coordinate 245,512,954 of NC_073313.1, forward strand.
CAAGACCAATCAGTGAAAAAAAGAAATACAATTTTACTCATACTTACCTCACATATGAGACAGGGTTAACAAATGAAATATATAGAGAACTCATATTATTTAATAATTTCAAAAGAAAATAGAAATATAAGCAGAGATGAATAAACAATTGTCCAAAGACCTACGGATGCACAGACATATTAAAAAATGCTCAAGGTGACTTATAATTAGGAAAATACAAATCAAAACTATAGCAAGCAATTACTTTATACCTGTTAGAATGGCTGATAAGACTAGAAACCTGTGTTTGTGAAGAAATGGGAGAAAGAGAATTCTTGTGCACTTGCTGGAATGTAATTGGTGCAGCCTCTATGGTAAGTGATTGGAACAATCCTTTAAAAAATTATACCAGTTTTTGTGGCCGTAGAAATCTCTAAATATGCCTGGAATGACCATGAATCTCTGAGCATTGTCAGGTCGACCCTTGCAACAGCTAATACCTACAAGGAAGAGGAAGAAAACATAGAAGAAAGTTTTTAACCAGAAATACTGCAATAACCATTAATGTCACTTCTATGTACTTCTAGACAGAATATGAGAATATTAATTTAAAAGACCTGTGACCCATTCTATTTATAGAAGCTTAGTTCATATTAGACAGCACACCAAAATCTTAAGCCATTCCATAGGGAATGATATAGAAGTTATGGTATATATACTCAATGGAATTTTCTTCAGCTATGATAAAGGATGAAATTATGCCTTTTGTAACAACCTACACTGAACTTGAGATATTTATATAAAATATTTGGTGTATTTATACAATTGGTGTATCATTTTCCCCACACCATAAATTGCCAAAATACTATAAAGGCCATAAACTAACAAAACTATTTAACAAATTTCAATATAAGTAATGCATAGACTCTATGGAAAATATGGTGATTACTTTCTCCTGCTGAGTGGCAAAACAAAAACAGTAGGAGGAAAAAGATAGAGGAGGTCAAAAGAACAAAAGCAACCGCTGTTGGAGAGGATGTGGAGAGAAAGGGACCCTTCTACACTGCTGGTGGGAATGCCGACTGGTTCAGCCCTTCTGGAAAACAATATGGACGATTCTCAAAAAATTAGATATTGAGCTCCCATTTGACCCAGCAATACCACTGCTGGGAATATATCCCAGAGAGGCAAAAAAGTATAATCGAAACAATATCTGCACATGTATGTTCATCGCAGCACTGTTTACAATAGCCAGAATCTGGAAAAAACCCGAATGCCCTAGAACGGATCACTGGTTGAGGAAACTTTGGTACATCTATACAATGGAATACTATGCAGCTGTCAGAAAAAAGGAGGTCATGAATTTTGTAGTTAAGTGGATTGGCATGAAAAGTTTCATGCTGAGTGAAATGAGTCAGAAAGAGAGAGACAGACATAGAAAAATTGCACTCATCTATGGCATATAGGATAACAGAGTGGGAGACTAACACCCAAGAATTGTAGAAATAAGTAACAGGAGGTTGACTCCATGGCTTGGAGGCTGGCCTCACATTCTGGGGAAAGGGCAACTCAGAGAAGGGATCACCAACTATAATGTAGTCGAAGGCCATGTGGGGGAAGGGAGTTGCGGGCTGAATGAGGGCTAGAGACTGAGCACAGTGGCCACTCAACACCTTTATTGCAAACCACAACAGCTAATTAGAGAGAGAGAACAGAAGGGAATGCCCTGCCACAGTGGCAGGGTGGGGTGGGGGGAGATGGGATTGGGGAGGGTGGGAGGGATGCTGGGTTTACTGGTGGTGGAGAATGGGCACTGGTGAAGGGATGGGTTCCCGAACTTTGTATAAGGGAAGCATAAGCACAAAAGTGTATAAATCTGTAAATGTGCCCTCATGGTGATTCACTAATTAAAAATAAATTAAAAAAAAAAAGATAGAGGAGGTCAAACTGTTGAAAGCAGTAGCTAGAACTTTGGTGATGGGTGCAAAAGTACAATGCTATATAGAAAAAAATGTATATAGTATATTAAAAATAGGAAATAATAAACTTTTTAAAAGTATGGATTAAAAGCTTAGAGCTAATCATAGAAAATGCTTTACCCAATATTATGCAAGATAACAATTGCCATAAAATATGATTTAAAATCTTATTCTTGTTTTAAAATTGAAAAGTCAATAAAGAGTTCTTCCTTTAAAGAATTTCAGTATCAGGACAAGGAGGTCACTCCTTGTTTAAAGAAAGTTTAAAGAAAGAACTTCTGTAAAGAAAGAACCAGACTTTGTATTGCTTCCAGGAATTATCATGAATTAGAGGAATTGTAACAGGGGTGCAGGTCTTGCTTGCACAGGACACCAAGATGAGTTCCCAGATGTGGCCATGGTGAACCTCAGTCCCACTCCTTGGTCCTAGAAATGAATTATCTAGTCTGGCTGACTAAGTCTCAATAGGAGCATCACTTGGATCCCTGGAACACTGCTTGGGAGTCTCCTCTCTGATTAAAGAAAACTCCAATATTTTAGAAATATTCAGTTAAGATAGTCCTTTTAATACATTCCTATGCTTTGTACCTTATCAGGTATGCTGTATTGTGAAATCATATTGAAGAGGAAGGTTGGGCCATACTATGTACTGCTTATGAATTGCTCTATGCTCTGTGCTCCTTGATCAATCATGGTGATGCTCAGGGACCATTGTAAGGTGTTGGGAATTGAAGCCGGGTGAACGACATGAAAGGCAAGAGTCTTAATTCCTGTACTATCTTCTAGGCTCTCATAAAATGACATTTGCTAATGGGTATAGCTAGATGACAATTCCTCTAATTCATGGTAATTCCTGGAAACAATACAAAGTCTGGTTCTTTCTTTACAGAAGTTCTTTCTTTAAAGAACAGTTATGAAAGTTTTTGGTGTGATGAAAAAATCAAAGGACTGAGTTTTGGAAAGCTAGAATCTGGGATGATAGAAAGAATTCAGGTAACACATTCTGGAAATCATCATGACGTGGTGTTGGACTTGTCTTGAACTTACCTGAAGATGAGAAAATCATATTTTCCAAGCCTTATTATGTTCCTTCATGTGAGCAAAGAAAAAGAAGAAAGATGGTGATGTCAAAGATTCAGATTTTTAGATCCAAGATGTTATAGTTTTCTTGTGCTTTCCTTTTGTCCTCTGAAATATTAGATTAATAAATCCCCAACACACACATACACCCAGGTGAACACACACACACACACACACACACACATTACTGATCCATTGGAATGTTGAGGAGACAATGAGTTGGCATTTGAAAAGAATTTAGGGTAAAGGGTACTGTGTGTGCTCAAGTAATTTGTTAATGTGATTTCTCAATCTATGTTGGCCCAATGTAGAAACAAAAGCAAATTATATTACAAAAAATATTAATTGCTAAAAATAAAAAGAGACATATGCATGAGTATACAAACACATAGGATTAGCTGACAAAGGTTGTGATTCTAAGCTAAAAATGCTATCTCTTTTGACAAGATTTGTTTTTAATGAAGTCCCCCATCTCCATCACTTTATTTGTGGTTGTCTTGACATGTGCTTGGTTGTGGTGTTCACACAGTTAATAGCTGAACCGATTGGGGGTTGCACACTTTAGCTCATGTGCTCACATGCATGATTGCTGGAGGTTGCACACCTGGCCATGGTATTGTTCTTGCACTTTAGTTGCAGTGCTCACACACACACTCACACACACACATACACACACACTTGTGCATCATGTACCAGAGATCGACTCTCTTGTAGCAAGAGGCTCCCCAACAGCACAGCCCGAGGACTGAACTCATCTGGGCAGTACGAGGAATCGAATTCGTGGTCTTATGTTTGTAAATCAGGTACTTTTGCCACTGAGCCTTCCAGCTCCAGTGTGCACCTACCCACCTCATATGCACACTTAAATCTTGAAGTAGACACATCTGAAAGTTTTCTTCTTCCCTCCCCATATTTCTTCCACAGAGACAGATTTTCATGAGCATAGCAGTCTGACATTTCTTCCTTCCTTCCTGTATAAGGAATACTTTTATGTATAGTCTCTTGACCTCCCCATTTTTCTGGTAGTTAGATGCCTACAGAAGGTTTTCAAATTGTCCAATGATGGGATTCAGTTTTCATAAACCTGAGGTTCAATACATCAGTCATCCCATTCTCCAAATCAGTATTATCTATGAGAAAAGTGATTAAATTGTTCCACATCTGCCAATTGTCACATCTTAATCACAAATAGGTAGTATTTCCCCCTTTCTCTAGATTCTCAGATTCTACAATTTTAGAATGAAACATTGGACCCCAGAACCTGTGCCTGTTATGCCCAATGAATGAAATAATTCTGAAGATGCTTTACTCCAGAGCTAATCTGAGTGTGGGGAAATACATCGTTAAAGAAACAGCCCGCGAAGCAGAGCACATGTCTGGTAAAAATATGTCCCCCTTTTCCCAGTACCAGCTGTTGTAGCCTGCCGGTATCCCGCACTGCATTTCCCAAGCCTCACTAGCTCCAACCATGCACTTCCCTACAACTGGGTCAACAAATATTGCCAGGGAAAGGCCTCCCAAGCACTGCTGGGGAAGTACACCCCCCCCACCACCAAAATTTTTTTTTTAATGTGAAGTGCAGAGTGCAGAGTTAGAGCCAGGAAATCCTAAGATGAAAGTCTTCAAGGCTGACATTTGTGGAAGCTATGTTAAAAGGGAATCAGGCAGTCTTTAAAGAGAAATTACATTTCTTTAAATGGGGCCAAAGCCAAATGCAACTGTTTTGTGCATCTTCTAGTAAACAATCTTGATTATGGACTTTTAGTCCATAAAAGGAGGACATAATCAGTAAAATCACCATTTCATCATTTCTAGAGGATCAGTTACCAAGAACAGTTTATGTTTGGAAACACTGACTAATTCTTTATCTTCTTTTACACAACACCCCGTGACGTGACTTTGTCTAGCTACATTCACATTTTAGGATTTTTACCCAAATCTGTGTGTCCTGGATTGCAATCCTTTGATCCGCCAAAATGTGTTTTGCCATTTAAAGAGAAGATACAAATATACTATCATCAAGACCTTGGAGAATCAATAACATAAAATTAACCTACATTTGGATTTAAGATTATTTGAAAGGAACATATCAGAAGGTAGTCACCATTTTTTGTGCATGTATTTAAATCATCAACTTTTAAAATATATACCATTTCATTTTCTACATAAATATTGTAAAGTATGAATCAAACTCTTTATTTGGGGGCCATACCAGTGGTGCTCAGGACTTATTTCTTTTTTTTTTTATTTTTATGTATAACAACTTTTTTTTAATTAATTAATTTATTTTTAATTAGTGAATCACCATGAGGGCACATTTACAGATTTATACACTTTTGTGCTTATGCTTCCCTCATAAAAAGTTCGGGAACCCATCCCTTCACCAGTGCCCATTCTCCACCACCAGTAAACCCAGCATCCCTCCCACCCTCCCCAATCCCATCTCCCCCCACCCCACCCTGCCACTGTGGCAGGGCATTCCCTTCTGTTCTCTCTCTCTAATTAGCTGTTGTGGTTTGCAATAAAGGTGTTGAGTGGCCACTGTGCTCAGTCTCTAGCCCTCATTCAGCCCGCAACTCCCTTCCCCCACATGGCCTTCGACTACATTATAGTTGGTGATCCCTTCTCTGAGTTGCCCTTTCCCCAGAATGTGAGGCCAGCCTCCAAGCCATGGAGTCAACCTCCTGTTACTTATTTCTACAATTCTTGGGTGTTAGTCTCCCACTCTGTTATCCTATATGCCATAGATGAGTGCAATTTTTCTATGTCTGTCTCTCTCTTTCTGACTCATTTCACTCAGCATGAAACTTTTCATGCCAATCCACTTAACTACAAAATTCATGACCTCCTTTTTTCTGACAGCTGCATAGTATTCCATTGTATAGATGTACCAAAGTTTCCTCAACCAGTGATCCGTTCTAGGGCATTCGGGTTTTTTCCAGATTCTGGCTATTGTAAACAGTGCTGCGATGAACATACATGTGCAGATATTGTTTCGATTATACTTTTTTGCCTCTCTGGGATATATTCCCAGCAGTGGTATTGCTGGGTCAAATGGGAGCTCAACCTCTAATTTTTTGAGAGTCGTCCATATTGTTTTCCAGAAGGGCTGAACCAGTCAGCATTCCCACCAGCAGTGTAGAAGGGTTCCTTTCTCCCCACATCCTCTCCAACAGCGGTTGCTTTTGTTCTTTTGGATGTGTACTAGTCTCTGTGGTGTGAGGTGGTATCTCGTGGTTGTTTTGATCTGCATCTCTCTGATGATTAGTGATGTAGAGCACTTTTTCATGTGCCTTTTGGCCATTCATATTTATTCCTTGGTAAAGTTTCTGTTCATTTCTTTGCCCAATTTTTTTATGGGGTTGGATGATTTCTTCTTGTAGAGTTCAACCAATGCTTTATATACCATTGATATCAACCCCTTATCTGATGGGTATTGTGTAAATATCCTTTCCCATTCTGTGGATAGTCTTTGGATTCTAGTCACTGTATCTTTTGTGGTGCAGAAGCTTTTTAGTTTAATGTAGTCCCATTTGTTGATCTCTGTTTTTACTAGATTGCTTAGTTCTGTGTCACCTTTGAAGATACCTTTATCTTCAATATCGTGGAGGGTTTTGCCGACCTTGTCTTCAATGTACCTTATGGTTTGTGGTCGAATGTTGAGGTCTTTAATCCATTTTGATCTGACTTTTGTGCATGGTGTCAGGTCAAGGTCTAATCCCATTGTTTTTGCATGTGGTTGTCCAGTTGTTCCAGCACCATTTGTTGAAGAGACTTTCCTTGTTCCACTTCACATCTCTTGCTCCCTTATCAAAGATTAGATGATCATACATTTGGGGTTGTGTGTAGGGATATTCCACCCTGTTCCATTGGTCTACGGCTCTGCCTTTGTTCCAGTACCATGCTGTTTTAATTGTTACTGCTTTGTAGTAGAGTTTGAGGTTGGGGAGGGTGATGCCTCCCATCATCTTTTTCCCAAGAATTGTTTTAGCTATCCGTGGGCGTTTGTTGTTCCATATGAATTTTAGGATTGCTTGATCCATTTCTTTGAAGAATGTCAGGACTTATTTCTAACTCTCTGCTCAGGGATCACTCCTGTCTGGGTTTGGGGACCAAATAGAGTAGAAAGGATTGAACCCAGGTCAGCTGTGTATGAGGCAAGTACCCTTTCCTCTATACTATCTCAGACCTCTGAATAAGGGCTGGAGAGATAGCACAGTGGGGGCTGGAGCAATAGCACAGTAGGTAGGACGTTTGCCTTTCACTCAGCTGACCTGGGTTCGATTCTCGTCCCTCTCAAAGAGCCTGGCAAGCTACCGACAGTATATCACCCACACAGCAGAGCCTGGAAAGCTACTCATGGCGTATTCGATATGCCAAAAACAATAACAAAAAGTCTCACAATGGAGGCGTTACTGTTGCCCACTCTAGCAAATCAATGAGCAGTGGGAGGACAGTGACAGTAACAGTTTATACACACACATATATTTACTATCAATTTAGGACAAAATATATCATTAAACCTTTTTATAGTCCTGGTTGAAGCATTTGTTGGCAGAGTTCAGGAACTTAGTTGTTTTAATCTTTGTGTTTATAATATATGATGGAATTATTCAAATGACTGGTATGAAATTTTCACTTCACTATTGAATTCTGAAAAAATTCAAGTTTTAACTGAGAACAATTGCTTTCTTATGTATGCTGAATTTTAGCATAGTCTTTCTACCAAGGTAATTGTTTATTTTATATATTTATGTTCTAGCAATATTCATAAGATTTGCCATTTGGCAAGACTTTACTTATACTAATAGGAGTAGGAAACAGCAGTGAAAGGCAGTCACTTAGCTTCTATTAAGTATGCATGGTAAGAAATTTGTTCTCAAAACTGTGTGTGCGCTGTTGTGGTTAGGACACACTATGCACAATACCAAATATCCCTCTAGCTTCTCTGTCATGGAAATGACAGGCGTTGTTTTTTCTTCAGAAATGAGCCAAGGTAGCAATTTCAGGTCAACAATGCTTAGTTCTGCGTAGTTGAATGGCAGTTTAGGATAGTACTGTCTCTGTTATCCTTCCAAACTCTGTGTTCAATTTGTTTGGGGGAAGTCAGAGAAGAAGGCATGCAAGTGTTGCAGGAAACAACAGGGTATACCTACCTTCTGGGGCAAAATGGAAAATATAGCTTGATTGTGCACTAGAAAGAGGAAAAAGTGGGCCAGAGTGATTGGACAGCAACAAGAGTGTTAGCCTTGCACGCAGCGGACCTGGGTTCAATCCCTGGCATCCCATACCATACACCGAGCAGCACCAGGAGTAATTCTTGAGTGCACAGTCAGGAGTAACCCCTGAGCATCGCTGGGTGTGACTCAAAAAGAAAACAAGAAAGAAAGAAAGAAAGAAAGAAAGAAAGAAAGAAAGAAAGAAAGAAAGAAAGAAAGAAAGAAAGAAAGAAAGAAAGAAAGAAAGAAAGAAAGAAAGAAAGAAAGAAAGAAAGAAAGAAAGAAAGAAAGAAAGAAAGAAAGAAAGAAAGAAAGAAAGAGAGAAAGAAAGAAAGAGAGAGAAGTAAGTTTGGTGAACAGAGTGCAGTATTTGCTTCATACAAGTTTTCTGCCTTAACAAAATACAAGATAAATAGTGATTATGAACCTCTGGGTTAGTCACAAGAAAGCACACCTCTGAATGGTAATGATTCATTCTACCCAAGCAACTAGTTATATGTATTCTATCTAAGGGAAGAGAAGAGAATCTGTTTGTTTTCTTTTATTATTCAGTATATTGGCTTACAAAATTTGTCTCAAATGATGGAGATGCATATGTTGTCTTTTACTTTTTCAGTGAGATTCAGTATTATATAGTATGTGTTGAGTTTAGTTCAATCTACTGAAGAAGGAAATAGGTCAAGGAAGTTAAACTTCTTTTCTGAGGGGATTTAAGCGTTGGCTCTGGCTTGGTTCAAAGAACTGAAAGAAGGAATGGTAACTGGTGGGGCTGTCCCTTTGCTGAAAAGAGAATAGAAGCAGAATTCCAATTCTGTTTCCCAGGCATAAGAAGAATCAGGAAGCAAGGAAATCTCCAATTTTCAAGTCCACTGAGCAGAATACAAGAACAGGGTTCCAAACAAAGAGTTCTCCATTGAGAACCAACAAGATGGAGCAATCAAGACCTGCAAGCAGGTTGTCGTGGAAAGCAGCCCAGAAGCCACGGGACGCTTGGAGGGATGTGGAGGGTTTCTGGGGGCCCTTGCGGAGCTGAGATCTTGATATTTCCACCTTGTCTTTAGATGGAGGGTGACTTACACCTATGTTTTGAGAACGGTACCCTGAAGTGAAACGTTCATTTTTGTTTGAATGGACAATTCATTCAAGAATGCAAGTTAGTGGCAACTGAGAAAGGAAAAGAAACAAGACAAAAACTTCACAAGAAAGTGAGTAGACTCATTTGTAGAATGTATCTTGAAAAAGAGAAATGAGCTCTCATAGATAACTGGTATCATGGCAGGCAGGGCATGGAAATTAAGTACATTGAGTTGGAAATTCAAAAAGAGTTTGGTTCCCCTTTTGAACCTCGCATGAACTCACCTGGTATGTGAAATAAGTGTTCTACCTTCTCTAACTCGTCCGTTCCTCGTCTGTAACATGGGAGATTGAAAATCATACTTAACTCAGAGGTTCTATTCCTTCTTAAATATTTAAATAAAAGAATGTTTACATATATTCAAGAAGGTAGAAATATATTTACATATATTTAAAAGACTTAACTAGGGGCTGGAGCAATAGTACAGCAGGTAGGGCATTGGCCTTGCACGCTGCCAACCGAGGTTTGATTCCCAGCATCCCATATGGTTCTCCCGGGCACCACCAGGAGTAATTCCTGAGTGCATGAGCCAGAAGTAACCCCTGTGCATTGCCGGGTATGACCCAAAAAGAAAAAAAAAGAGACTGAACAAACACTAGACTGAGATAAAATTAAAATATTTTCCAAAATTAAATTATTTTTCTTGCTGGGTATAAAACTGTTCCTTATCCTTCTGAGGTGAGCATCTTTGCTACCTATCTCTATGTGAGTATCGATCCACAATTTTACAAACCATGTTTGAAATTACATTACTTTGTAAGTTGTGCCAATCACAGCAAGGTAGGAAAAAAATAGTTCTTGTAAAGACCACAAAGACTGCTTACTTCCATTCCAATTACTACCTCAGGGTGCTAACCCAGGGCCTTCACCAGACTCCATGTAAAGAAGCTATGATATTCAAGACTGAAGAAAAGCTGTTCAATGGGAGAAAGAAAAGTAAATTATCATTTCAAAAAATCAAATTTCTATATGTCTTTCATATCTAAAATATAAAATCTAAAAATCAACCAATCAGTCATATAATAATCTGTTATGGGGAAATGGCTGACTGATTGGGTTTTATTGACTGATTATAAATGACTAATTAGGTCTTGTGAATAAACATTATGGAAAGGTATATCTCACAAAATAGTGTATTCATTTAGGAGCAAATCTTTTCAGACACATCTAATTTTCTTAAATCTCTAATATATATTTAATATGCTGAGTATATAAATTCTTGAAAAGAGTGACAGTTAATGTGGAAGAAAATGTACACAGGAATATTTCTCTATTCTTTCCTATGAGATTTCCTATGCATCGCGAATTAGGAATTTTCTGCAATTTATTTCATAGCTCCAAAATGGCCACACTTTTCTAACACTAACCCAACTAAGACTAAGTGTTATTTTCAAGGACTCCCAGTCCTTTCCTAGGCATCCCTCATCACTGGGCATGTCTGTACATCTTTTGGCAAACTGTGAGAACACATTCATTGGCAGCTAGGAGAACAAAAGGAGAATTTTCTAAAGGCGATGAGGCAGAAAGGGAGATCAGATGCCCCAGAGGAACCGGGAAAAATGTCAAGGCAATTGGTCTCTCTTCTTGGCATCCTTCTACCTGAAGAGGAGTGGGCTGCGTCAGCCAGGCCATTGCCTCATGAAAAGCAGTAAGGGAAAGATCCAGTTGATTGTTCAATAAAGATGACTTGGAAAAGAATCTTCAGTCATAGGAAAGATGAATTGCAACATAAATTGGAAGGTAGGTTAAAGTCACTGTGGTGATAAAGTTTAAGAAGTTGCCTAGGGGCCGAAGCAATAGTACAGCGGGCAGGGTGCTTACTTTGCATGCAGCTGAGTTGGATCCATGGTTTGGTCCTTAGTACCAATCCTATGGTCTCCTGAGTCTTGCCAGGAGTGTGGCAAGTGTGGCAAAAAGTAAAAAAGAAAAAAGGAAAGGAAGGAAAGGAAAGAACTGTCCAAAGGCTCGAAGAAAATTACTGAAATCTCCTTAGTATTGCAAAATCATCACATGATACTGGCACTATCTGGTATTTATTAGGCCTATGTCAGTACTAAGTATAATACTTTGTGTGTTTCACTTAAATTGATATTGCATGACTACCGACAAGCAGTAAATTGTTCCCTATATGCAGACTGAAAAATTAAGGTTTACACTTGTTAAAAACTCAGTCTTAATTTATTGATTGTAAAACATAGCATCAAAACCCCAACTAGATAAAGAATTTTGTTCCCAAATGTTCTTCTCAGTGATGCACAAACTTTATTCGCATTGGATGAATTGGTAATTAGTCTTGTGTCTGTAAAGGTGTGTCTCTGAGATCATGTTGCAGTATTTTCAAACGGGCTTTCCTCAGCTTTATTCCATCTATTAATTTTAGCAAAAGCATCTCTCAGTGACCAATTTGCATTAATTGTGACCAACAAGTCTTTGTTGAGTCATTCTCCTTAGCTATAACACCCTGAGTCATCAACTTATTTATTCAACATTGATTATATTTAACATCTGATATCTTCTTTGCCACTTCTCCACATCAGTGAATACTAGAAGACAAGCCAAACCCAGATGGGTAAAATAATAAATGATCATGAATGATTAAAACTGAAAACTGAATAAGCTCAGTAATCCATGAAGCATAAAGAAAACTTTATATTTTATAAAAAAATATGGAATGCTGATTGCCCTAATTTAATGACTGATGTCAATTTTTCCCACAAAATGAATAATACCAATGTAGTTTTTTTCATAAAAATTTAAATGTAATCTTTCTAAGGAGTGAAATGATCAATAGGAAGCATTGAATTAAAGTGACATGCCTTTCTAAATCTATGTGAAACATCAAAATGTCTTATCATAAACAACTTAATCTCAAAATTGTCATGAATGTACATATTAATTGTGCCCTGGCCTTCAGTTGAAAGCAATATTTGAACCCCAAAATAGCTGTGCAGAAAATTAACAGGATTTCTGAGTTAGAGTGTCTTAGAAACTTTTTTCCCTTTAGTAAAACAACAGTGTGATGTTGAATATGTTTTGTTGTTTTTGTTCCAACATCCCTTTCTTTTGGTTTCTTGTCCTTCTAATCACTATGCAACTGCTCATACCCAAGTACCAGCTTGATGGGATCATAAAACTGTGAGTTAAAGTACACAGAAATATACTAATACTTCTTTTCAACCTTATAGTAACTGCAGAATAATATTGAAGGATTATGGATCAAGGACAGAAGATGGTAGGACTAAGTATTACATTCTTGTATTACATTTTCTGCAACTGACAGTCTTTATTTCTTCATACTTTCTTCAGATTCTTTCAACTATTGTTTCCCTCATTTTTGGAATATTGCTTGTAATTTTATATCTCAGATAATGGATAAAATATAAAATTCACGTTCTTCCTCTAATTCCACTCCTTTCAAATGTAGCTAGTTTCTGTAGCTTAACTAGTATGGTAAAACAGTTTCTCTTTTTTTTATCTTATAATGAAACCCTAATAAAATTACTATAATCACATTACAAATGAGATCAAACTTTTCCTAAAGCCACTTTAGTTTTAGCACATACAACATTTTCCATGCATGATAAACTTTCTTGATTAAAAGAATCATTTCAGAATCTAAACTATGCAATAATAGTTATATATTATTGTAACAGGCCCTTTAATGTCATTTTATTCCTGTATTTGTTATAGCATTGATGAAAAAAGAAGAATTCCTATAGAGAGAAAAGATGTTATTTCAGGACCTGGTTTTGTCCTATGTTATATATTTTGTTACACATTTAGCTTAAAATTTCTGTTTCTAAGAATCCACTGATGATAGTAAGTGATGATTTATCATACATAAAGTATAAACAAGAGATCTTTATTTCTTCAAAATCCTCTTTGAGTTATTATCACTTGGATAAAAAGTTTTGTTTACACTTGAGCTTTCCCCTCGCTTGTCTTCTAGTACTTTGTATTTATTGATCAGCAGTTGTTGAAATTTTCTCATTAAGTATTAAGATTCTTAATAAAGTATGTTTGTCAGTTAGGCTACTTTTGTGCCCTACTATCAAGAATTAAAGAGTCAGTTTAAAGATAATACAAATAAAATTCATGTAGGTCTCAGTATCACTTCATTTTGACTTGAGGTCTGTCTAGTTTGATTGAACATAGATCCAGACAGACATTCTGGAATGTCAGTTATCAGGCTGGATGTGGAAAGTGCCTGTCGAACCAATCAACACACTAATCCAGCTGACTCCACCCCATATCTCTCAGCATATTCAGGACCAACACCCATGATGCATGGAGAGATATTTTGTTCATTAAATATGCATAGAGAGAAATGCATAAAGTAATCATACTCAGAAATTTTTACACTGATCATATTCATCATTTTGTATCTATGCCTACTCCTCAGGCCAAGATTTCAAGGCTTCAGGGGATGAGCCCCTGCCCTTATTTCTGAAAAAAGGAACAGCCCCAATCTTTCATCTAGTTGTCCAGACCTCATCCATCTACTGATATGAATTGTGCTTGATTTCCAATATATCATCCCAGTTAGGGATGAAATGGGTCACCTAGTAAATAATCGATAGCTGTGACTCCTTCACTGCCTTTAAGGACAGTTAAAAGGGAAAAGTAGTAAAGCAACTATTAGTTATAATTTATTATTTTTGGTAATGAAAGTCAGGACAGAGTAAGATTCAGGAAACTGGCACTCAACCAAAATTTTGTATATATAATGTCCTGAGCATCAATAGCAAGTCAGGTGTCATCAGCTAAAAAAACGACAAAGAGAAGGATCAAGATCCTCAGGGAGTAAGAGGCTTGGAATTTGACAGGCTGCTAAGAGACTAAGAATCTAAATCAGGGTTCTTAATCCGGACTCTAGAGATCCTTAAGTGGCCCACAGACAGAATACACAGAGGGTCTATGAATTTCAATGGGAAAAGGAAAATATATGTTTTCACTTTTCTCTAATTTAAAATGAACATTTCAATTAGGAACATATAGAGCTATAGTCATCATGATAACCTGGGATTTTATTATAAGACCAATAACAGAAAATTTTATATCATAGTAGTGTTATTGTAGATATCTTAAAATATAATTCATTGATAATTTGGGGCTTTTTTCCAGATACTTTATTAACAAATCATTGATAATTGATAATTCATTCTCAATTATCAATTCTCTTCAATTGATAATTGGGAAAAAATGAGCACTCCATGAGATCTTTATATTTATTTCAATAACTGTAATACATTAATATTAATACATATACATTTGATATTAATAAATATACATTTAAAAGGGACTGAAGCGATAGCACAGAGGGTAGGGTATTTGCCTTGCGCATGGCTGACCTGGGTTTGATTCTTCTGTCCCTCGCGGAGAATATCCCGCCCGCATTGCAGAGCCTGGCAAGCTACCTGTGGCCTATTCGATATGCCAAAAACAGTGACAACAAGTCTCTGTTGTCTCACAATGGAGACGTTACTGGTACCCACTCTAGCAAATCGATGAACAATGAAAGGACAGTGCTACAATGCAGTGCTACATTTAAAAGATACTCTCTTTGGAGGGGGTTGCCTCCCAAGCCATGCTCAGGAACCTCAGTCGATAGAGTCATTTAGTTGATGCTAAGCTTATGACACTGGGGGCCAGTTAGGTCACCCCCACAGTGCTCAGAGGTACAGGTCTACGCTAGGCAGCAGTGCTTGGGTGGGAGGGCATTTGGCACCAGAAATCAAACCTTGATCAATCATGCATGCTAACTCTCAAACTGTCTCTGGAGTCCTCTTGGTTTTTTCTCCTTTTTGGGTCACACCCGGCGATGCACAGGAGTTACTCCTGGCTCATGCACTCAGAAAGTACTGCTGGTGGTGCTTGGGTGACCATATGGGATGCTGGGAATTGAACCTAGGTCAGCCACGTGCAAGGCAAACGCCCTACCCGCTGTGCTATCACTCCAGCCCAAGAGTCCTCTTGTTCTTTTCAGTATACAGATGCCTATCTCTCCATAATGATTTTCTTTGTAATTCCAGATATTTTATTGTATGCGTTGAAACATGAAAATGTTGTTCCAGATTGACTAATGGGTCCAGGCCAACATAAAGTAAGAGCCTCTGCTCTAAAGGTTACAGGTAGGAGTCAGGTATGGGACTCTTCAAGGGAGGGGTGAGTGGAAATCTTGAGATGGTCTTTCACCGGCGTGGACAACTCAATCACACAAAAGCTCTTCTTTCCTCTCATCTTTCACTATTTGTCCTTTACTAGGATCCGACACCCTACAGAAGCATTTGCTTACACTTAAAATGTATCCAAGTCAACAAAAGGAAAAACTTGGTAATTTATGATTTCACTGCACTTAGGATTTCTGAACTAAGTTACTTTTTAATCACCAATTTCAAAGAATAAGAAGCCGAACACTGAAACTGAGAAAGAATAGAAGAATGAGAATAGAGAATTGGGACTGGAGTGATAGCACAGTGGGTAGGGCATTTGCCTTGCACGCTACCAACCAGGGTTCAATTCCCAGCATCCCATATGTTCCCCTGAGCACTGCCAGGAGTAATTCCTGAGTGCATGAGTGACCCCTGTGCATCGCCACATGTGACCCAAAAAGCCAAAAAAAAGAAAAAAGAATGAGAGTAGGTGGAGAGAAGAAAAAAATTATCTATCATTATATAGAGTATGTATGGTAGGATAGAGATAAAACTGTATTCCCTCAAGAAGGGAAATGAATAGGGAGATACAGAAAAGAACTTCTTTTTGACTCTACTATCATAGTTTTATAAATTTGAACTATGCAAAATGTAATACCTAAGTAAGAATTCAAATTAAATTTATAAAAAGAAAATTATATTACTGTAAGTTAAAAAAACAGAACATTTGGGGCTGGAGCAATAGCACAGCAGGTAGGGTGTTTGCCTTGCATGTGACTGACCCGTGTTCAATTCCCAGCATCCCATATGGTCCCCTGAGCACTGCCAGGAGTAATTCCTGAGTGCAGAGCCAGGAGTAACCCCTGTACATCGCTGGGTATGACCCAAAAAGCAAAAAAAAAAAATTTATAGGGTATAATATCAGTATTTAAAATACAACATTGAGCTTCACAAGTTTATAAATATGTAGTTTATAAACATATAAACTTTATTTTTTTTTTTGGTTTTTGGGTCACACCCGGCGATGCACAGGGGTTACTCCTGGGTCCTCACTCAGGAATTACCCCTGGCGGTGCTCAGGGGACCATATGGGACGCTGGGATTAGAACCCGGGTCGGCCGCGTGCAAGGCAAATGCCCTACCCGCTGTGCTATCGCTCCAGCCCCTAAACTTTATTTAAAAGTAAATTAGTTTTAAAATATCATAGAAAATTTTTAGAAAAATGTACCTAATTTATTTTCAAAGAAGTTTCACATCTACTGTCTTCATAAATAGTTTTTTAATTGGTAGAATATGTACACTGTAGAATACAAAATGACACATATTACTCTAAGTTCAACTTTCATTTATTTTTATGTAATCACCCTGTCACTGTGAGCTACAGTTACAAAGCTATAACATACAATGTTCCAACACCCATCCCTTCACCAGTGTACATTTCCCACCGCCAATATCCTCTGTATTCCTCTACCACCCTTCCACCAAGTCTGCCTCTATAGCAGGCACTTTTGTTCTCTCCTTCTCTCTCTCTCTGTCTCCCTTTTTCTCTCCCTCTCTCTGTCTCTGTCTCTGTCTCTCTCTCTTTCTCCTCTTTTGAGCATTAATCTTAGTCTGTATTCCAACCCTAGAATGAGTCTCATACATTCACTGTATGATGGTCACACAAATTTCACTGTATGATGGTCACACAAATTCAGCCGACAAATAGAAAGTGAAGAGCAGTTCTAGGCAGATAGTATGAAATTCTGTTGTAAATATGTTCAGTTTTTTTAAAGTTTGGAGAACAAGGGCTGAAGATATAGTACAGCAGGGAGGACATTTCCCTTGCATGCAGAGGACCCAGATTCGACCCCCAGCATCACATCTTGTCCCCTAAACACTACCAAGAGTGCAGAGCAAGGAGTAACCTCTGAGCATCGCCAGATGTGGTCCCCCAAAAAGTCTGGAGAATGCCTCTGGTGAAGATGTTTGATAGATACTTATGTCTCTAAGTCTAGAATTTATAAGAGATGTGGAGAAGTCTAGGCAGAGAGGATGGTTGGTGAAACATCAGCATTTACATTGCTGTTTAAGTCACAGGAATGGATGAAAATTCCCAAGGATATTGCAGTGTCAGAAGAGAAACAAGTGGGGGCGGGCGTGGGGGGCTCTAAGGGACACAAGAACAAAGAGGTCAGAGAGAA
This sequence comes from Sorex araneus, assembly GCF_027595985.1. Lineage (NCBI taxonomy): Eukaryota > Metazoa > Chordata > Mammalia > Eulipotyphla > Soricidae > Sorex > Sorex araneus. The sequence continues at coordinate 245,530,681 of NC_073313.1, forward strand.
GTATCAGTGACGGAGGCAGAGAAGGAATGTGAACACACACCTGGAGCTACCCATTCCAACCATTATGGTCATAATGGCTCCTTCTCTGTTCCAACAGGGCAAGTTAAACTTAACATGGACTTAACACTTGCTATCCACTAGGAATCTATTATGTTTGACAGTGAAATGCCACATGGAATAAAAGATATAATTTCTAACTTGAGTTATATCTGTGATTTAATTTAATTACAACCTAATCACATGTGTGAAAGAGCATGAGATTATATATCACTCTCCCTGTTAACAAACTTCAAAAGCAATACATTGGATTATAGTAATGTTAACATGCAGAGTTGGGGTTGCTTTGTAGAAGACGCTTATAAACTCCCTTCATAAACAGATTCTTAATAAAGGAACTCACAATTATTGAACATTTAGTAAATTATAGGCACCGACGCAGCATTTGCCAAATTCATCATTTGATTTTTGTTATTGTATTAGATGATACTATTATTAACCCCATTTTACCAAACATTAGAAAAACTAAATAAGTCCCTCAAGGTAATATGGCAAGTAGGTGTTGGATCCCCTAGGTGTCTGAAATCCAGTCAGAGCTCTTAAATTACAGCCTCCAGGGAGATTTGTCTGGGTCCTTCTATCTCTTTGTTAATATTTCTGAAATAATTAACACTGAGCCTGGCATGTTTCTGGTGTTTGAAAGTTCATGGTTGAGTGTGTTTTAACTAAATGAAGACAGAGTGACTCTCAGTCTACTAAGTGATAAGAATTTTAGGCAACTGCCTAGTAATTTTTCCCATTAAATCTACTGCTCCCAACAACAGCACAAACACAATTGCACTTTATAGTGCCTTCTTTATTTTAGCTTAGCACTGAACAATGAAAGGCATGAAATATAGAGAAAGGCAGTGTGGGATGAGCTGATGCTTCTGTGTGTGTGTGTGTGTGTGTGTGTGTGTGTGTGTGTGTGTATGTGTGTGTGTGCCACGTTATTTACTGGGAACTCCAGTCAGTCATCCAACTTGAGTCCTTTATTTCAATTTATTGCAGAACCTATTTCAACGTGTTACACAGTACCTATGAATTTATTTACCTTGCTATTATTTTAATGTTATGGATATAGAAAAATATACTGGACTTGAACTTTGTTTTCCGTTGCATTTTAATTTTCACTTTGTATCAGATAAAGTCACATCTCTACAAACAAAAAAAAAAAAGATGACAACTTATATATTCTCTTTACTGCTAAAAAGATTGTAGTTCCCGGATCTATCACTTGAGCTACAGTCTTTGGTTTCCCACTGTCTTCAAAGGAAAGCATCCAGTCAGGGTTTTACTAACTTTGCCACTTGACTTCCAATATAATTCTCTTTATATTCTTCTTTTCTCCCCAGAGTAAGTTTAGCTGAAAGGCTTTAATTGTACTATATACATTTTAGAAATCTTCCTATCATTACCCAGAATAATTGCAACTAATATCAACATTTTATAAATATTAACATGTATATCAAATGCATCTCAGAGTTCAACATTTTATTTTATTTATTATTATTATTATTATTATTTGCTTTTTGGGTCACACCCGGCAATTCACAGGGGTTACTCCTGGCTCTGCACTCAGGAATTACTCCTGGTGGTGCTCAGGGGACCATATGGGATGCTGGGAATCGAACATGGGTCGGCCGTGTGCAAGGCAAATGCCCTACCCGCTGTGCTATAGCTCCAGCCCCAATCAGAGTTCAACATTTTAAATGCTATCCCTTTAACATTAGCAAAATGGCGCTTTCAATGATCTCTGACAAACTCCTGATGGTTACCTCAGATGACATATTCTAGATGGATATTGATTTTCTTCTTAATTTTTGTTGCATAATTTTGCAAGTTCTTGACAAACCAGTCCCTGGAGAATATTTAGAAAGTGATATGCCCAGAACCAGTTCTGGAATAAAACTCTCCTCTTTTCCGGATCAGATTTATTTTGGCTCTACTTTTTATTTCATTTGTTTGTTTGTTTGTTTGTTTGGGTTGGGGTGGGGGCCACCCCTAGCAGTTCTTAGGGGTTACTCCTGGCTCTGGCTCTGCGCTCAGGAATTACTCCAGGCAGCACTCAAGGGAAAGTATGGGATTCTGCAGATCGAACCTGGGTCGGCCACATGCAAGGCAACTGCCCTCCCCACCCCACTATCACTCTGGCCTTCCCAGCTCAGGTTTTGCTTCTCCATCCATGGTCACGCTGCATTTCCTCACAAGCTAAAGTGTTCCCTACCCAGAGCATCATCCTCAGAGAAGCCTTTGCTTCCCTTAGGAATGCTGGAGCCTGCATCTGCTGAGTCAGAACCTAACTTTTCACAAGATCCCAGGGAACTTTTTTTTAACAGTCTGATCTTGTATGCTTGCTCAAAATGTTTGGTGTGTATGCCTGGAAGGAAATGTATAGGTGAAAAGTGACAGAACTGACTAGTGTGAGTGCAATTGGCTTTTATTTGTTTACTTATGTATGTATGTATGTATGTATGTATTTGTTCTTTTTGCTTCCGGGGTACATGTGTAGATGCTTAAAGTTGACTCCTGCCTCAGTGCTGAGTGGACCATATAGGGTGCTAGGAATAGAAGCCTACCCACCGCAAATGCCCTATCCATTGGACTATCTCTGGTCCCCTAAACCGTTTTTTATTAATTCTTCTTCATCTTTTTCTCTCTTGTCAAGTACACTTTATCTGGATTTTTCCCCTACAACCCATCCTTTATAATTTGCTTTACAAACATTAGAGAATTCCCGTCATCTGTTGGTCATGCCCCTTTCCAACGAGTGTTTGCCCTAGTTGTTAACACTCCGGATGCCCGAGACCCCAGGATGCTGCATGTAACAGGAGCTCTTCCTCTTGCCCATTCTTCAGTTGGTAGTCGAGACCATCTTCCAGGATTTAATTAAAGGTTGCTGTTTTCCTTATGGCTAGAAGTATGCTGAAGAATTATAAGAGATATGAATTGAAACTGGCCTCCGGAGAGTATTTTCTAATGCAGGAGTCCAGCTTCTTCTCTGGGTCCAATGGCAAGCTAAATCTGGGGAGCACACTGCAGATGTGGGCTCCTTTGTATTAGTGCAAAATGCCTGCCACTGTGTAGCAGAGAAGTGCAAAGACTAGGGGCCAGAGAGATAATACGGTGGATTAGGCACTCTCCTTGCATGCGGTTGACCTGAGTTCCACCCTGACACTGCCTATGTTCTCGCAAATTTCATTAGGAATAGTTCCTGAGCTCAGAGCCAGGAGTAAACTCTGAACACCGCCAGGTGTGGACCCCAAATCCAAACAAAACAAAACAGAAAAACAAGTGCAACTACAAAGGGCCATACACACACCACCTAGATGAGAGAGCTAAAACCTGCAAAGCTAGGAAATTTTTAAACAAATAAACTGGACATTTGGTATTTTCAGCTTCTACAGGAAAGAGCTCAAATCTTTAATATAGGGCAACTGGGGAAGAAAATCCACAAATGAAAAGCCACACTTGATGTGAAATGCATGTATAACAACTTGGGTCTTTCTGTGATTTTAATTAACGTCGTTGAAGCAAGATACAGATTCTTATAACCAGGAAAGGATACAAAAGGATTATTGACAGTTTCTAGAAAAAAATAATCAAGACTCCCTGACTCCAGAAATTTTGTTCTTAGTTACAGATCTTATGATATAGCACAGCCGGTAGGGTGCTTGCCTTGCACACAGTCGGCCTGGGTTCGATTCCTCTGTCCCTCTAGGAGAGCCAGGCAAGCTACAGAGAGTATCCTGCCCACATGGCAGAGCCTGGTAAGTTACCCATGGTGTATTTGATATGCAAAAAACAGTTACAAGAAGTCTCACAATGGAGACGTTACTGGTGCCTACTCAAGCAAATCGATGAGCAACGGAACGACAGTGCTACAGATATATAGTATATAATATATAGTATATAGTATATAGCAAGTATATAGGGTTCACTCATTCTTTTGGGGGCATTTCAGCAGTCACAGCTGATGGTGCTCAGGGGATCATTTCTTTCTGGATTTGGGGGAAATATATGTGATCCAGAGCAATCACATGTAAGATGAATATCCTACCCACTCTACTATTTCTCCAGCAGGTTTGCTCATTCTTTTAAGCCCATTGTTACCTGAGTACTCTAATGGTTGCAGTCTGATTCAGGATGGTTGTGTGAAATTGACCTGGGTAGAAATAAACTTGGGAAACTGTATTGGTTGAAAGAAGATGATTTTTATATCCCTGTATATTATATTTTAGGGTGCAAATTTTATCCACCTTCAAAAATGTTATCAAAGTGTTGTCTACCACCAAGTTTCCAATATGCCTCCACTGATGTCCAGAGGGAGGACTAAAATAGACTCTTTCCCATTCTCTGTTCCCCATTCCTGACTTCTTCCTCCCTCCACATTTAGCTCTGTGATCTCAGTGCAGGGTTTTATTTGGTGGTGGTGGTTCTGTCTATCCCCTTGCTTTACTTCTCTGTATTCCATAGATGATGGTTAGAGTATTTTTTGAGTAGGGGAGGACAAAAAAGCAAGATAGCTTTTATTAACACTTATTCCGCTCAAGCAAACCAATGAGCAACGGATGACAGTGACAGTGACAGCGATATGAGGGGAGAGAGAGAAGTACATGTTCAAGAGAGAACACAGGTTTCTCCGGAGTGAGAAGAGACAAGCAAAAAGCAGAGATATGCAAGCAAGACACAAGTTCAAGACACAAGTTCAAGTTGAAGAACAAGCCTGGAGTATTTTTTAAAACCGTGAAACTGGCAAACTATAAATCAGGTCTTGATGGCCCCTGACAAGCTTTTTTTGCTTGTTTTTTATTTGTTTGTTTATTTGGGGGTTACACCCATCAATCAGGACGTACTTCTTATTCTGTGCTCATAGCTCTCTCCCAACACTGCTTAAGCAAACATGCGGTGCCCGAGATTAAATGCAAGCCTCCAGCAAGCAAAATATGTGTTCTGCCCATTGAGCCATCTCTCTCGCTCTAGAGAGGGTCTTTGGTTCTAAATCTGCCAATACACAACTGCTACTTGCCAAGTTATGCAATGATGATCATTTCTGAGTAGACCGCATATTTACGACACACAAACCAAATGTATACATTTGTGTCTAAATCTTATGTCCAAAGGCATTTGTTCAATTTTTTAAAAGATTTTCTCAAACATATCAAGAAATGACATTTATCACTGTCCTGCAGAAATGACAAGTATCAGTAGTTAAATGTGCCACTGTTATTTCCCCAATTACTTTATGCAAAACTGATTTTAAAGGAATGATTTCTTGTCCAGAAAGGTAAGACAAACCAATTCTGTGCAAAAGAAAATGAAAAACAGAAAAGAAAAAGAGAGAGATAGAGAGAGAGAGAGAGAGAGAGAGAGAGAGAGAGAGAGAGAGAAGCCTGCACCTGGTCAGAAAGTGCAGCTTCGCTTTCAAGAAAAATTAATAGCCTAAAGTTCTCCTCCTGTTGGTGGTTATACTCTGGGCTTTATTTTACTGAAACTGCCAAGAGCACAAAAATTTAAAAAATCCAAACAAAACAGGTGTGTGGTGGGGGGGAGAGGGGGAAGTGTGGGTGTGGGTGTGTGCATGCGTGCATTTCCTATAGGAGTCTGTCATCCCTCTGGTTGTAAGAAATTGTAAAAAAAAATAAGAAGTTTCCTCTAATTCCTGCTTCGACACGCGAAGGGTGGACACCAGGCACATCTGCTCCCCTTTTCTGCACGTCTCTCAGCAGCAGCAGCATGAAGATGAACGGGGCGGGCACAGCACGGGTGACCAGCAGTCACCTGAAGAACTGGGCACGGTCCCCGTTGTTTTCTGTGTCAGAAGGCATAATAACATTACAAAATTGGGGGGGGGGCGGGAAAGGCAGAACTACAAGGCAAACTGCATTACTCCTCGACTGGGAATCAGGATGGTAACCTGTTTTTATGGTCTGCCAGCTTTCAGCACATTTGGAGAATACTAAACACATGTGCATTACTCTGATTTATTGGCAACATCTGTGGAGAAAACCGCAGACGCTAGCTAGGCAGTACAAAACAACGTCTTCTACCCATCTCCAGCCAAAACAGTTGTACTTTCTCTATATTCTAACTTACACTTGCACACACATACACACACACACCCAAAATCCCCCAAACTGGAAAGTACATTTTAGATATTCAGTTGGAAAGCTTCTCATTTGCATTACTATGAACAGTTATGATGTGATAAGTGTTAATCTGACAAACAAAAAATTTTAATTTCTAAGGAAATCAAAAGATTAGGTATCTCCTTCACATTTCCTGACTACAGAACTTTGAAGTAAGGGCTAGAGTAGATGCCCAGTAATTTGCTGTAGTAGGCTTAATAATGACCCCTCCCCCTGCCATGCAAAGATATTGCACCCTAATTTCAGAATGGGTGAATATTTTGGGCTGCAGCGATAGCACAGCAGTAGGGCATTTGCCTTACGTGCAGCAGACCCGGGTTCGATTCCTCCGCCCCTCTCAGAGAGCCCAGCAAGCTACCTAGAGGATCTCGCCCACATGGCAGATCCTGGCAAACTGCACGTGGCATATTAGATATGCCAAAAACAGTAACAAGTCTCAAGATGGAGACATAATTGATGCCCACTCAAGCAAATCGATGAGCAATAGGATGACAGTGACAGTGATAGTGAATATGTTATGTTACATAGCTAAAGGGTCAAGGAACTTTACAGGTATGACTAGATATTCCAAAGTGGGGATAAAATTCTGGATTATCTAAAGGAGCCCAGTGTAAACCAAGGGACTTCATGAAACCTAGAAAATTAAATGTTATGCTGTCTTCTTTATTGGGGGTGACTCTGGTAGCATCCAGAGTTTACTCCTGATTCAAGGATCTCTCCTGGTAATGTTCAGAGGTCACTTTTGGCAGTGCTCAGGGATCATTCCTGGCCGTGTTCAGAGCTCATGGGCTAGAATCTAGGTCAGCAGCATGCAAGGCAAGAACCTTAACCTCTCTACCATTATCTTTGGCACCTGCTGTCTTCTTTGTAAATAGAGAAAGGAGTCTACAGGTAGGAATATAGAGGGCCTTTAGAAGATGATAATAGAGGAAACAGTTACTCCAACACACTTGCAAAAAGAATAAAACTTGCTGAAAACTTGCTTTTAGCCCCACAGAAACCAGTCTGGATATCAGCCCTCCAGTGCATTCTTTTAAACGCCAATTACTTTTAACTATGGTAGAAAAATGAACCCACTTACAAAACAAAAGTTAATAATCTGTTCAGTCATTATGAGGGAAATTGCATCTGAAATCCACAAAATCAGGGTCACAATCACAAGTGAATCCCGCTCCAGATTTTATGCCCAAGAGACTTGTGACTCAACAGTTACTCCCCTTCATCTTTTTTCTAGAAAATAAAGACTTCACCAGATCAGGTAGTGTGGATCTGATAGCCCAGTTATTGGACCAGAGTGGCCGGTACCAGTGTTAGTACAAGAAAAAATATCCCACAAAAGAACGAATGTCTCAGGGCCGAAGAGATAGTATGATTATTCCCAGTCACAGGAGTGATCCCGTGCACAAATGTAGGGGTAAGCCCTGAGCACCACCAGGTGTGGCCCACAAATGAAAACAAATAAACCAAAACAGTGTCAAGCTGCCTTCTTACTATTATAGTATTGCTTTAATTATTTTTCTCCATAAATACTCATAGGTACATACTCTCACATAGTAATTTAGTGAGAGTGAGTATAAAAATTTACTTTGTGGTGGAGAAACAACTACCTCCACACTTGCTTTTTTTTTTTTTTTTTTTTTTTGGTCAAGTAGAAGAAAGCCCATTCTGTTTTTCTCAGTCCCATGGGTGGGAAACCAAACAATGACTTTTCAATGCTGTTTCTCTCCCCTGTTTACCTTGTTAAGGACATGACAACAGACAAAGACCTGCATCATAGACCAGACCTGAACCTGGAACCAGAAAGCTATGGAAACCTGCTGCCGAATCACTATCCCGGAATCAACAGTTGTTCTTGCTATTCTGCTCGATTAAAAGACTTCCTATGCTTCTTGGAAAAAGAAAAAAAGATGTCCTATGACTCAACCCTGTCCTGTGATTCTGCTCATAACTAATATATGTAAGATCCTTCAGTGTGGAGACTTCCCACTGCAAATTGACATGGAGACACCAAGACTGGGGGTGCACGGGGGAGAGCATCATGCAGGCATCAAACTGAGGGACTTATGAATGCAAGACATGCACGCTATTCCTCAGAGCCATTGCTTGGTTCAACAGCACTGTTTATATTTAAATGCCAAAGGGTAATTTTTGGGCTTAAGGAAAATCATGCGATAGCATTAGTAGGCAGACATTTACAATACTAACCTAGATTCAGCAGAGCTGAAGTATATAAGTTGCCAGGTAATTATGATATCTTGACTTTTTGAAAAGAAAAAAAATTATATTCTGTGAAATGTGTGTGTATATGTCTGTGTGTGTGAATGTGAGTTCCAACAGTGAGTTGGAGGGTGGCATGCAGGAAAAGAACTCATTTTAGGAACTTTATATACTCAAGGGGCTGGAGAGAGAGTACAGCAGATTAGGATGCTTGCCTTGCATATGGCTGACTAGGGTCCAGGAGGACTGGTCAATAGTTGGGAACTTGCCACAAGTGTGTGTGGGGAGGGGTAGCAAAGGACAATTAGGATAGAGAAGGGATCAGTATGTTAGTAGATGGAAATGATAACCCTGGACAAGAACTGCATGTTAAATGTAGGTAAAAGGATATAAATATTAACCTTTATGTGTACTGCAAACCATAATATCCCAAAGGAGAGAGGGAGGGGGAAAGGGAGGAGGAGAAGGAAGTGGAGGAATATAGAAGAAGGAGGAGGAGGAGAAGGAGGTTAAGGAGAAGGAGGAGAGGAGAAGGAGAGGAGAAGAAGAAGGAGAGAAGAAGGAGAGAAGAAGAAGAAGAAGAAGAAGAAGAAGAAGAAGAAGAAGAAGAAGAAGAAGAAGAAGAAGAAGAAGAAGAAGAAGAAGAAGAAGAAGAAGAAGAAGAAGAAGAAGAAGAAGAAGGAGAGGAGGAGGAAGAGAAGGAGGAAGGAGGAAGAAAAGGAGGAAGAGATGGAGGAAGAGGAGGAGGGGGAAGTGGAGGAGGAGGAGGAAGTGGAGGAGGAGGAGGAAGAGGAAGAAGAAAGAGTGTCTGCTATAGAAGTGAAGGAGGGAGGCAGGAGGGAAACTGGGGATACTGGTGATGGGAAATGTACACTGGTGACATTGCACATTGGAACATTATATGACTAAAACCCAATCATGAGAAACCTTATAAAAAATACATAAAAAATGAATAAATAAAACTTTTTTAAAAGTGTAAGTCTGACTTTCAATTTTTCCACCTTGAGAAAATACTAGGATATAAGAGAGATTCCAAGATGAGTGGGAAAGAAGTGCCCAACAGAAACTGGTTTATACACTCAGGTGGGTGAAACTAAAAGATACCAGCAGGAATATGTCTTTAGAAGACCAAGAATGTGTGTCACAAAGGAAAATAAAGACTCCTCTGTGACCTAACGAGTTGCATGACCAAAAAATATTACCTGTAGAGAGACCTACCTTGGAGAAAAATTAGAGCCACCTAACTAAAGCAAGGCTTGATATTTTGTTGTTATTGTTGTTGTTGTTTCTTTTGTGTTGTTTTGTATTTTTTTTTGTGGAGGAAGGGTGTGGATTCAACTGGTAAACAGAGAAAATAGCAACCAAAATTTTTTTTTGGGGGGGAAGCGTCCCTGGTGTTTACTTGCTGTAAAGTTAAGGAAAACTCAGAAAATAAAAATCAGAGATATTAGAGTGGCATTCCTGAAGTTAGCTGCTTTAAAAGTGTTTCAGGAAACAGTCTTTGTATAAGCCTGGAGTACATGGAGAATCACCAATTCTGATGTGTCAGTTTTACTTTATATAACACAAAGAGGACTACAGGGCTGGAGTGATAGCACAGCGGTTGGGCTTTCGCCTTTCACGCGACCAGCCCGAGTTCGATTCCTCTGCCCTCTCAGAGAGCCTGGCAAGCTACTTAGAGTATCGAGCCCTCGCGGCAGAGCCTGGCAAGCTACCCGTGCGTATTGGATATGCCAAAACCAGTAACAATAAGTCTCTCAATGAGAGAAGTTACTGGTGCCCACTTGAACAAATCGATGAGCAACGGGATGACAGTGACAGTGACATGGGTCTCTGAGTATGTTTCAGAACAGGGCAATGGGCCAGGTATAATGGGAGGTAGGATCTGCGCATCCTTTCACCTGACATGGAACCAGTGAGTAAGATTGTTTGGAGGCCTGGGGATGTTTTAGTAGCAGAAGCACCTAACTTGCAAGTGTGAGACGTCAAGTTCAACACCCAGTGATCCCCACCCAGGCCAAGCACAATTCTGACAGCTCTGGTGTTGGGGATTCCTCTGTGTGATAAAACAGCTCTGACATACCTCTGCCACGTATGTACAACTACTGCAACTAAGTGTAGAACCTCCAATGAACACTGAAACTAAAATAGGTGCAAGAACAACAGCCAGGAATGGTCCCCAGCAAACACAAAAACTCTTTGCATGTGTACGTGTGTGTGTGTGTGTGTGTGTGTGTGATATTCCTGGTTATCATAATAATAGCAAAAGCAATTAAGAGAAAGGGTTGGGGTGGGGGAAGAAAAGACACCAGCTTTCTGTTGAATATCAAAAGCTAGAAACTCACATCTTAATGAATAATATAGTGACGTTCTGATGCCCTTCCTAAACGTAAATGAGCTATCCTATTTAATCAAGCTCCACTTGATTGCTCCAACATGCGATACTTTGCAGAATTAAGCAGGGTTTTCTGTCTCTTCCATGTCCAATCTAGCTGATAATGATTTTAAATACTGGGCTCTCCACGCAAGTGTCTTTGTGTCCCTTCCCCACCCACGTTGTTAAAGCTGTTCAATTTAGATGCCAGTGGTAGCTTGCTAGCTGTTGTTTCACGGGCCCCTTTAAAAATCTACATGCAGCCTTCCCAGCCTGTGCAACCAGAAGACACTATAGAGGCCTGTAATTCAATACCCAATGCCACATGTGTCTCCCTGAGTTCATGAACCCCTGCAAAAGGCTCAACCATGGAAGCCCATGTTTAAAGAGGGAAAAAAAATAAGGGCTTGCCTTAAAGGATTGTTTCACACTGTTTCGGGGTTGCCAAGAGCTCTAAAAAGTGAGAGGAGTGCAATGATGCATATGCCTTTTCTTTCAAGATAGCTTGGATCTCTCCATGAGCTGTTGAAGAGTAGAAAAGCAAATAAACGTCAACTGTTCTGAATCCCAACATTGTTTAATGACAACCTTCCTGTGTTTGCCAACTTGGTGCTTAACAACAATCCTGTTGACACTGTGTGAAAAGCTTTCCAGGTCCTCCCAGGTAAATAACCCACCCCTACCAATCACCTGGCCGCCCAACCATACTCTTTAATGCACACGGAATTCACGAAGATGAGTCACACTCTGCCAAATGTACCTTGACATGCCAATTTGACTTCTTCAGGAGATCTTTTCCTATTCGCATGTCAGCAAGAGACCATCAGAAACAGCCTCTATTCTAAGTGATATCGTGTGAGCAAAGTGAAGTGAATCCATTTTTTTTATATTTGTGAAAATTGTCGACATTGTGCTATTCTGAAGCAGTTAGTATTGCTTGAAAATATCTAGTCCGCGGCCTTTGAGGAGAGTTGAAAATACCCCCTTTCATTTCTCTTTTTCATCTATGCTGCTGAAGTTACATCTCACCAGTTCATGTGAAATTCAATGATGTGTTGAGAGCAAGAAAGTACAACTGTTTGATTTCAACATTGTAGCAGTCATCGAGACATTGTAAAAGGTTCATTATGAAATTCGTCACAAATGGGTGAAGGGGTAGGTTTCCTTTCCTTCCGGTCAAGGAGTAAGAGTTAAAAGAAGCAGAAATTTTGTTGTGGAAAAGACAGTTGCAGAGTGGAGAACAGATAAACAGCCCGGTGCCCTTGCTAGCACCACTGCCAAGGTAATTTGATAGCTCTCAGTAAGACCTGGCACAGAGCCTTCCGCTGGAGCAGAAAACTAACCAAGGGAAACCGGGGGTGGGGTGTGAAAGTTGTTGGATTGGCTAATCTGGCCCTTCCCTAACAGCCAAGAAGGAAATGGATTACCTGTGGCTGTGACTAAGAAACCTATGGCCAATAGAACCAGTTGCCTGCATTAGAATCTGCCAGCAAGTACAAGAATAGTTCCAGCTTTCATGGTGGTTTTACTTAAATTTGAAACAGGTGGGGATATCTAAAGAACCAGTGACCATTTTAACGGGACAATAAAGAGAAAATACTTCCTAGAACTCAAAGTGGTGAAATGTTAGAGACAACCTTTAACGTTACAGCTCAGATTGGGTTTGCAGGTGTCAGGCAGTGGATTCAGCTATAGGCTTGAGGTGGAGGGAGGAGCCCAGGGATATTAACCTAGAAAAAGTTGGAAAAAACTTGGAAGAACTTGAAAGAACTTAAACTATTAAAGAAATTAAAATTTTTTGGCAACATACTAATACCATTTCAACTTGATGAGGAGGCGGGAGGGATAGTAAAAGGGTAAAACCCTTGCCTTGAACTCAACTAGGAGTGACTCCTGAGCACAGAGCCAGGAGTAAGCCCTGAGCACTGCCAGGTGTGCCCTGCCACTGCCCACCCCACCCCCCCTGCAAAAATAAAGAGAGTCAAATGACTTACTACTTCTCTTATTTAAATATAACATCCAGGGAAAGATTGTTCAGCAATTTGTCCATATAGTAAATGACTTAAAATGAAGACATTTGATTATTTCTAGATATCAGTTCAAAGCAAAATTTAAGTTTGGCAACATTATTTGAGTCTAACAACACATAAACTTTAAGGAGGGCTAGAAGCCTGTAGTTAAAAAAAAAAGATACTGGACTCTATATAAAACTCATAAAAGAACATCTTCCACTTTAACACATGAACACAGACAATATCACCCAGGGCTCGCACTTGAATGTGGCTTAATTAACAAAAATTGCAGCATCAATGTGTTACAAACTAGGTGAAAGACTTCTAGGAGCTTTTCACGAGTTTATCAAGAAATTTTCTGTTGAAATTTGTCTACCCATGTGTCATATTGTTAAAATTTGCAATAGTTAGGTACCCTTCACTATAACCACAGTTATATAATTATATAGTGATCTAGTAATATGGATCAAAACATACTTTTAGAAAATTATAGATCCTAATTGAAAAAAAACTAAAGAACCAACAAATCAGTTCTAAATCATGCTAATACGTTTTTATAATTTGGCGTTTTCACAAAATTTAAGTCTATCCAATTAAAGAACCAATCTTCAATTGGTTCTTCTTATTTTGTATTAAAGAATAATGTTATTTTTCTATCAGATCTGATCCTGTATGCCCATACTAGAAACAACTAACGGGGTGCTGGAGAGATAATTCAGGGGTTAAGGCAATTGCCTCACATGTGGCTGATCCTGGTTCTGTCTCCAGCATCACATATAAGGACCCTTGAGCACCACCAGAAGAGATCCCTAAGCACAAAGCTGGAAATAAGCCCTGAACATTGCTGAGTGAGGCTCCCAAACAAAACAAACAAATTACTAGAATCCCAAACTTAAATCCCCTAATGCATTTCTCAATAGAGGCCATATGACCATCGGTGAAAATTGCATAAATGGGGAGCCAAAGTCTGAAATTGGGGCCTACGGAGGTAGGAAGAAGTAAAGAAAACAAAGAAGTCACTAAGAAAAGTGAAGAAACAGTCAAAAAACACTACTCCACCAGGAGACTACGGAGACAATGTATGAAGGAAATGGGGTCAGAGGAATAGTACAGAGATTAAATCTCTTACCTTGCACAGTGACTGACTGTGGTTGGATCAACAGCATTGCATCTGGTCCACTGAGCTTCTCTAGGAGTGATCCCTGAGCACAGAGCCAGCAACAAGACCCAAGCATGGCCCAGCAACTATTTCTCACCACCACTATGTAAAAAAAGAGGGAGAGAGAGAGAGAGGGAGAGAGAGAGAGATGATGATGATGATAATGATGATGAACTCTTGTTCTTATTTTAACAATTTTCATTTTGTTAGAGAAACTATTTTAATTTTCCATGGCTTGGTATTTCAGTAAGAAAGATGAACTAGTTGAAAATAAGTCAGTGGTAGCACATAAAAAATTTTGACATAGAAGGAAATGTCTTAAGTACTTTGAACTTCCAAGGAAAGTATGATAAATAACAAGTGTCACAGCAATATAATTTACAGCAATATAATTGCATCACAACCAATCATTGGAGCTCATAAGATAAAGCTTTTCCCAAACATTAATTTCATAACAGATGGAATGTATAGAAATATTAACAGGGTTGTCCTGAGACCTGCTAGAGTGTTTTCAGAGAAAGGTAGAGCATGCGATGCCATTTATCTTTGAGAAGTATTTTGAATTGAGTATTCTGTAGAGTTTGAAAGGGGAAGTTGAGAAAAGAAGAAAATGTGTTGTGGAGTAATAAGAAAAGAAAAATGCATTAGCTATTTAAGGTCCAGGCCGTGTTTCTTAAGCCAGAATCCTCAACAGCAATGACCGAGCAGAGTTGAATTCATTCTGCCAGGATTTAGGAATATACTGATAAAGTTCCAAGTACAGTGACTGTGCATATCACTCCCATCTCCAAGAAACTGCCAGGACAATGTTTCTCAATTATGTTTCCAGTTGAATTATCAGAAAGTGTTCATTGGAGCACTAACTTACCCTTCAGAGAACTTCCATATTATTCAAGGTACTTAGACAGACAAATCTAATTCCAAACAGTGCAGAGACAGCAGGAAAAAAAGCAGTTCAGCTTCTGTCACTGGCCCTGGGAATTTAAGCCAATCTACAAATGCCAGTGTCTTTGCATCTGTTCCTCTTTAAATTTATCTCCTTTATTCCTTCAACCATACAAAGTATGAATTAACGCAATATGTGCATTAACACAGATATGTAGGACTTTTTGGTTGAAATGATAATCTTCTAGTCAATATTTCTTTATACACTACAGGGTTCTTTGGAGTCTTCTGCTCTCATAACAAGGTCAAATGCTACTTTTGCACTTTTTCATCTGTTACGTGTTTTGATGGTTAACATTTTGTCTATCCATCTATCTGTCTATCTACCTATCTATCTACCTATCTATTTCCATTCCACAAAAAAAGAGAAATAAAAGATCAAAGTTAAAGTACAAATCTTAAGAATCTCAGGAATCTCCAGGAATCTATTACCAGCTCATTATATTCCAGTAATATAATGCTTATTATATATTATAATTCCTTTTGTGCTATGTAGAGTATTTTTCATGGTCTTTTTATTTTTTGTTTGTTTGTTTTTTATTTTGGGGCCATAGCTGGCAATGCTCAGTGATTACTGCTGCCTCTGCATTCAGGAATCACTCTTGGCTGTGCTTGGGGGACCATATAGGATGCCAAGGATAGAACCTGGATTGACGATGTGCAAGGCAAGTATCTTACTCTCTATGCTATCATTTTGATGAACAGTACATACTTTTTCTATTGCAAAGATTTCTTTAGTGCATTATAGAATTTTTTTCTACTGCAAATATCGAGAAAGATTGCAAATTTACAACCTACTATGAATTCTAGGTTTGAATAGAGTGTTGTCACAGTTTAATCCCAAACATAGGCCTACAAAGACAGTACTTTGTTGGAAGGAGGGATGTTAAAAATGAGAATTTCCATTTGATCTCTAACAGAGATGCATAAACATGATCTTTATGATCACTTCCAGGAGGAAGCAATCTAGTTAAAACAAACTGATCTTATTAAGATTAAAAAATTTATTTTGTATGCATTTAAATCCTTTGGGATAGTCTTAGAGAGCTCAGAAAGAAAATAGCATCATGAATAGAGTATTTCCATAGCCATTCTTTCGTTCAATAGGTGCTCATTAAACAAAGAGGAAGGTCTTTGTGGGGGAGAAGAGTTTCTCTCCCTCAGACTTTAACCTGCCAATCTGATATTAGCTGCATGCAATATTTTAGGGACCACTTAAGTAGACAACTATTTATATAAACATCTGGGTGCCTTGTGCTGTATTTGGGGGGAGTTAGTATAAAAATAAGACAGAAAATGCAGCAATCACCCATAGGGGAAAAAAAGCATTTCATCAATTCCTTTGAAATGTGTCCAATTTCTAATAATTGTTATAGCTTAATTTTTTCAATGTTTATCTATTAATTGACTTGTTTGGTTTCTTGGGTTGCACCCCTCTTAGAGTTTGGGTGTCTCCCCAAGCAGTCTTCAGGGGACTGTGCAGTGCTGGGGATCAAACTCTTGTCTCCTGTACACAAAGCATGTTCTTCAGTTTACTGAGGCATCTCCTGGCCCTTCTTTAGAGGATTTACTGAAAGCCCAGGATGTCCTCCATTTTCCACATCATAGGATATTATCCCTGCTATTGAGGTGTGCGCACCCCAAACAAGTGTGCAGCCCCAGGTGAGAATTACGTCCCTGTCAAAGAACCCCAGTCACGTGTGTAAGTCCCAGACATCAGGACACAGCAGCAAATGAAAGGGAAGGGAACCATTTCTTTATAAAACATTTATAAAGTATTAATTAAGATTTACTGTGGTCCATGTTCCAAGCATTGCCTATAGCACATGCTCCTTTTCTTCTTCCGTAGAGCTCACTAGCAAGCAAGAGATGACTTACTACAAAGCTGCAGAGGGAAACTCAAATACACCCGCGGGTGCTCCATTCATATCACGATGCTCTTGTTTTATGATAAAAGGGAAAAAAGAGAATTGGGGGGAAAAAAACAACAACCAGTTTTTCATGTGTTGATTTAGGGGCCACACCCAGCAGTGTACAGGGCTCTGGGTTCAGGGATCACTCCTGGTGGGGCGTGGGGGATCACGTATGTTGCAGAGATCGAACCCACTTAGCCATGTGCAAAAGCCAGCACTCTACCCATGCAATCTCATGCCAGTACTATGAAAAGAAAACCAACTTTTTTAGGAATTCATCTGTGATCTGTTGATTTTAATTTAGTGATTAAATTATTTAAGAAAAAACTAGCTTTTAGAGATTAAAAACATAGAGTGAGTCATACTTATTTGTCTACATTTCCACTGAATTACCCTGGAAGTAAGCCTGTATTCTTGTTTGTCATTCCTTTGTCTCCGTGAAATGAGACGGGGTCTTTAATAAAGTTACAAATCTTCTGTTCCACTCCTCAGTGGGAGCTTGAGTTTGAAATACATGTCTTCGAAGCTGACAAAGACAGTGAAAGGAAATTGTGATGATTTTTTTCTTGCGAAGTCAGTTCCTTTTAGAAACTAGAATTATGTTTTATGCGTCTGCAAATAATAAATTCTATAGAAAAAAAGTATTTTTTTCCAGAGATGACTTATATTTCCTTTATGAGAAGTAGACTGTAGAATGAGATAGCAGCTTTGAACTCCTGAATTTGCTCAGGGGATATGACAGAATCTGGGCTTGCACGGGTAACCTTTCTAGCTGTACCCCAACCCATTATTACTAATATATCCCGGGCAGCAGGTAGAGTGGCCCACCTTTTTAAAGTCAAATGAAACAAATTTGAACCATGCTCCTAATGTAGTGGGAACTCCACATTCCTCATGATTTCTTCGGGGTTTTTTTAACATTTAAGAGAGAGGTAGGTAGGGTGCAGGATGGTAAATTATTTTTAAAAAAATATTTAAACACTGATTTACAAAGTTGTTTATGGTAGGGTTTTACACATACCATATTCCCAACCTACAATTCACTACCTCATGACCAGCCCAGACCTCCATCTATGACTACATTCCACCACTAGCGAACATAAATACTTGACAAATACATTCTTGGGTTTTATTATTGAAGTTTTGATCCCATGGTTTCAGTAGTTCTGGGTCTAATGGTTTAGATGTGTACAGGTTATCTACCTGTGCTTCATAGGCAAGTCTAAGGCCACTATTCCTAGCCACTGTTACTCCCAGACCTTCTTCCCTCCCTCTCCCCCCTCTACTTATCTCCCTTCAGACCATTTTAATTTCTGTAATCCAGAGCCAATATTTTGCTCATCTTTCATATATTTCATTTCCTTGTCCTATTATTCTATGTACTACAGATTAATGAGAACATCCATATTTGTCCTTGTCCTTCTGACATGCTCTATTTAAAATGAATCCTTAAGTCCCATCTAAGTTGCAATAAATTTTATTACTTCATCATTTTGGGACATATATAATGTTTCTCTATACCATGAGCACGACAGTTCTGTGAACAGCTGCAGTCTTCGCCGTAAGTCCTAAATCCAAAAGGTGAAGAATTAAACTGGCCAAGACCTCACGCCCACGCCAGACAGCTCTGTGTCTGCTCTGCCCCCGGGCGCATAGCTCACTGTGTGAAGTGTCTGTGCTCGGAAAATGCCCTCCTCTGCCCAGGAGACCGGGACACACATGCACCATACCATCTTTGCAAATTTAAAAAATGTGGAGTTCTCAAGTATCGGGCTCCAAAGGTTCTGATTTGGAGACTGTGGACCTGGGTGCCTTCTTGAGGCAACTTCCTCCTGCCTAGGTCAGAGGGTCACTCTGGTCCACTGCTGACCAGGGTCAGTAAGGAAGGGGACAGAGAACCATGCTTCCGAAGCTCCTTAGCGCGAGGCCAGCGGGCAGGGCACAGGCTTACACTCAGCCGGCTGGGGTGTGAACCTGGCACCACACACAGACAGTCCCAAGCCCCACCGGGAGCAAGCCCTGAGCACTGTGGAATACGGCCCCAAGCCAACACTCAAACCTCCCCCCAAAATACTCTGAAATAAAACAAGGTCAGGCCGGAGTAAGAGCACAGCGGGAGGGTGTTTGCCTTGCACACAGCCGACCCGGTTTCGATTACCAGCATCCCATCTGGTCCCCCAGCACCACCAGGAGTGATTCCTGAGTGCAGAGCCAGGAGGAACCCCTGGGCATTCATTGTGTGACCCAAAAAATTTTTTAAAATAAGAATTAAGAAATAAATAAAAATATAACCCCAAGTCAGTCTTCTGTCAAATGACACCGGAGTTGTTTCCATACCCTGGCTATTATACTAAGTGTGGCAAAGAACATATGTCTTTTTAAATAAATTGTGTGTGTGTTGGGGGGATATACCAAGTATTGAAATCACTGAGACTTATGAAGTTTTTAAAGAAATCTTCATATTGTACTCCATAGGAACTGAAGCAGGCAACATTCCCAAGAGCAGTGCAGGAGAGTTCCTTTTTCATTATGTTCCAATGGACAAAAGTTGTTTCTAGACTTTGCTGTATGCTATTCTACCTGGTATAAGGTTCATTGTCATATTAATTTGGATTTCTTTGATAAGTGATAATAAATACATTTTCAAGTGCCTATGGACTCTATATTCTTCAGAGAAGTGTCTGTTCATTTCCCTTCCCTAATTTGTATAGGAATTTGGGGCTTACTGAAACTGGCCTTTGTGAATAGTTTGTATAGCTTGCATATTAACCCTTTATTTGACACATAATATGCAAACATTTTCTCTCATTCAGTAAGGTGTCATTTAATTTTAACCCTTGTTCATTTTCTTTCCTTCTTCTTCTTCTTCTTCTTCTTCTTCTTCTTCTTCTTCTTCTTCTTCTTCTTCTTCTTCTTCTTCTTCTTCTTCTTCTTCCTTCCTTCCTTTTTCTTTCTTTCTTTCTTCTTTCTTTCTTTCTTTCTTTCTTCCTTCCTTCCTTCCTTCCTTCCTTTCTTTCTTTCTTTCTTTCTTTCTTTCTTTCTTTCTTTCTTTCTTTCTTTCTTTCTTTCTTTCTTTCTTTCTTTCTTTCTTTCTTTCTTTCTTTCATACAGTTCCAACACCCATGCCTCCACCACTGTTGATTTCCCATCAACAATGTCCTCAGTTTCTCTCCTCCAACCCCCCGCCTTCTGCCTGCCTCTATGGCAGTCATTTCTCCTCTCTCTCTCTCTCTCTCTCTCTCTCTCTCTATCTATCTATCTATCTATCTATCTCTCTTTCTCTCTGCTTTACTTCTTCTGATATGCAGAAATCTGAATTTTATGTATCCCCATATGTTTTATTGTTGTTGTTGTCGTCATCTTTACGAATGAGTCCTATTATTAATGAGTCCTTTGATATTTAAATTCTGGAGTGTCCTACCTATATTTTCTTCAATGCATTCTACGGAATCTGGTCTAATCATGAGTTCTTTGATCCTCTTTAATTTTAGTGTTGTGTACAATTACCATCCTCATTCTCCTGACCCTGAAAGAGCCCCCAGTATGCCGTCAGGCTACATTAGAATGTGACAGGGATGAATGGAGACGTTACTGGCACCCACTCGAGCAAATCGATGAACAATGGGATGACAGTGATACAGTGAAGTACAGATACATATCCAATTTTTTCTTTATCCATCTCTGTATCTCTCTCTCTTCCTCTTTCTCTCACTCACTCATTTTCCTTGTATAAGTGCAGTTTCCCCACCAACACTTGTTGTAAAGGCTAACTTTACTCCATGTCATGGGGTGGGCTCCCTTGTCTTAAACTGTCCATGTATCTGAGGATGTCTCATTGGCTTCTCAGTTCTAACCCATTGGCCCAACAACCTGTCCTTATTCCAGTATGATAAGTGGTTCTTTTTCTGTCTCTAAATGGCTTCTTCTAAATTTGTGATGGATGCCCCAAACTTTATTGTTAACTGGACCATGTTTCTTCTGAAGCAAAACATATAACTTCCTCCTGATTTTCCTCACTAAAGTATTCACTCATAGAGGTCATGAGAATACGGAAGACATAATAAAGGTTTGGGATAACAAGGAACTTATGTAACTAGCTGTATGTACCTTTTCCTCAGAGTTTCCCATAAATTTTTATTCCCAGACTCTATTGTGCCACATGGTTATGCCCTCCTCTCTGCACAAACACACATCTCTGTCCCTGCCTAAACAATGGGATCTCAGGTCTTGCATTTTCTTTTCAACTTCCCAAGAGATTCAGAGTATCTGTAGACTTTTCTTTATTCTGCCTTACTCTCCCATACAGTCCCTAGCAAAGAGGACAATTTTGATTGGTATCTTCTGATATGGTATTTGTCACTCCGTTATGAGTCAAAGTGGCTTTAGTTTAGGTTTTAAATGTAACCATTGTCTTATTCTCCATTTTACTAAGGCGGTCTCTCTGTTATAGATTTCATCTTTTTTTGTCACGGGACCAGTGGGAAATCCCTCTCCATAGAGACTGGTTTGTGGGAGAGCTGTGAATTACTTGTAATTAATTATCTCAAGATTCAGACTCTTATTGATCATGCCAAAACTCTAAATAGGAAAGGGAACAAAATAGCTATTCAGTATTTGAGAAGCTACCATATGTTCAGAATGAATGATACAGCTATACTCACAATAAAAAATTAGAATATATACATATACTAATATATTCAATTACATATTCTGAAATCAGATCAATAACTTGATGCAAAATTACTGGGTATTGGGGACAGGGCCAAAACTGAGCCCAGGTCTTCCTGACAGCCAAGATATATGTTAGACTAGACAAAAAGATGTGAAACTATTTTCCATGATATTTCACCTCTCACACCTGGCTTCTGAGAATGTCTTAGCATCTCAGATTCTCCAGCAAGTGATAGGATTTTAATACAAATTGCCCAGAGAAAAATTCCTTAATGATTCCAAAGGAACCCTCTTCTTGTTAAACCTGGGATAAATTCAGACCTTCATTTCAGGAGTCAATACTGAGTTGAGAGATCCTAAAGTTTATTGCTAAATTGTAGGTTTGAAATAAATTTAAAATCAAAAGTTTATATTGTTAAAAATCCTGAAGGAGGTGAGATGGTCAATGGTTTGGAACCAGGGAAATAGAAAATATGATCCATAAGTAGATAGATTGATTCCCACTTTTGCTTCAAGTCTTTAGCAAACCACTTAAGCAAGAATGGAGAAATGTGGCATTGTAGCTGACCAGTTGACAGCACATGTTGACTTTCTTCTGTATGTGTGAAGTAGACATATAATATTTACTTTTTTAGCATTAAAAATATGAATGAGTAGCTGTAAATATATTCATGTTTATACAACTGTGAGTTTCAAGGAAAAGCACAAAAGCACGTGGGCACGAAGGTGCCTCAAGCTTTGGGTGACCGAGAACCATTCACCTGGCTGGCCCACAGGGACAGATGGATGGATAAAGGATGGAGGGATGGAGAAACAGGGTCCCAGGCTGGCTGGTCGTCCATTTATTTCTCTCTCCTCCCCAGCGTAGTCTCACCTCTCCCCTTATGGCACAATCGTAGTCATAGTTTTGGTCATAGACCCAGTCATCATAGTTACATCATCCTAGTCTCCTTGTAGACCTCAAAGTCCTCTACTTCATTATATCTTCTTCCTCATTTTGTTGTAGTCTCATAGTCCCTTGTTTCCCCTTACAGCATAGTTATATAGCAATCATGAAGGGTGGGGGTACACATAAGTGGGGTTAAACATTGTCAAAATAACAAACAGAGTTAAAGTCACTCCTTCAGGAAAGTTCTAGGAGATTAAGTCAAGGACAAAATCTTATCTGAGGATTCAGCACTCCAAATTACTAGGAGATGCACTTAAGGGTGAGATTCCATCCAGGATGTACTGCCTTCTCCTTTCCTCAGCTAGTAATCCATTTAAACAATCATATTAAATCTACTTCTTATGATATCTCTAGTCATGAACACAGTAAAAGATAGGTTAATCTTAAAGGTTGTCTCTTCCAGGGGACACCTTGCTTTATATTCCAGATCGCAGTCCTCAGGCTAGATTAGTCTTTCCTAACCCCAGCAGGGTCTTTATTCAATTACTTCTTTTTTGGGTTATGACAGATTTTATCCTATGACCATGCTCTTAACTTATATTTATGGTGCTTAGCTTATCTTCTTTTGATGCCAGTGTAGCTTACAGCTTGCCTTGGGCCCATCCAGTTCCTTCCTCAGGACCCTCCTTTTGGGGTGTTAGGAAGTAAAAGCAAATGACGCTTAATTCAAGTGAATATGATGGATGCCAAGAAGTAAATATTATTTGGAGTCAATTAACTCCCATGTTATAAAGCATAGCGTCAACCGTCTTCCTGTGTCTATACAAAAAGGAAATTGCTAAATGAACCATGCAAGTGACATAAAGGAAAGAGAAAAGCAATATAGAATTATCAATGTTTGATGGAATTGGGTGTGCCTCAGGGGCACTGTTGTGGGAGTAATTCAATAAACCTAAGCTCCCTGAGGGAGGAGCAAGGACAACCCAATGTTATCCAACACACAACAGTCATAGCTAGTTAACCTAGACATTTTATTTATTTAGCGACGTGGAGATGCAGGCAGGTGCATGCTTGTCAGTGTGCAGATCGTTACAACATTCCAGTAGACCAAAAGCTTACATTTGATAGGCTGAGAACATCTGTAAAGGTCATTAGAAGCCACCCCAAAGCCTCCGTCCCTCTTGGAGAGCCTGGCAAGCTACGGAGAGTATCCAGCCCGCAAGCTATCTGCGGCATACTCGATATGCCAAAAACAGTAACAATGATGGTTCTCATTCCCCTGATCCTGAAAAGAGCCCCCAATATGCCATCAGGTTACACTAGCACGAAACAGGGATGAATGGAGACATTACTGGCTCAAGAAAATAGATGAACAATGGGATAATAGTGACAGATTTGTGGATCATATATTTGGTTTGGGGCAGTAATGGGAGCTCCTCTTAGCTTTGTGCTTAACCTAGTCACTCCTGTTGATGCTCAGGGGACCATATAATGCATGGAATCAAATCAGGATTGGCTGCTTCAAAGGCAAGTGCCTTAACCTCTATACTATTCCTCTGATCCTAATGTGAGCTTTTTATTCTCCATTTACACTATTCCCATTATATGTCAAGTCTGGTTTGTCTCAGCATTCTGCCCCTAATTTACATGATTCAACATCATCTTTATAAAAGTCTTTATGATCATTCCAGGTACCGCATATAAGTAGAATCATACCTACTAATTCTCCCTTTGTGTCAGACCTATTCATTTAATCGAATACATTTGATCTCCCCCCTCCCAAATTGTGATTGTGCATCATTAGCTTCTCTCTACCACCTGTGGACAAAGACAACTTCTAGAGTGAAATGTGCAACTTGGCCATGTGATGATATATCTGTGAGTTAAAAAAACATAAATTAGTTATTAAACATATAATAATGATAGCTTATTTTCATAAACACTAGATCAGCAAATAGGGAAGCTTTATGTATGCATTCTGCACACATAATTGATAAATACCGAACAATAAAAATGAGTACACTTAAAATTGCTAAATTTATATTTAGAAATTTAAAAATTTTTTCCAAGTACCTACTGTACTGGAAAATGAGAGCATGAGACAAAGATTTGGTCCTCAACAATAATTATGTAAAAATTATGTCTGTTATATTTATCTGCAAGTCATTCTGAGGTCATATTCAGTTATTATATATAAAATAAAGGGATTTTTTAAAAGGTTTTACAGCCCCTTCCAGTGAATAATATTCCTAGAGAAAAGATCACATGTTTTCAAAGAAGATGCTTTGTAGTCCTATAAAAACTATATTGAGAACAATGTGTTTCTAGCAAGGAATCTTGAAAACAAGTAAAAAAAAAGTTGATATCACCTATCATCACTCAATGATCCAAGTTGTTCTTCTTTTTTTAAATTCCTTTAAAATTAGAACAAATACTAAAATACACATTTAGGGGGCTAGAGCAATAGCACAGCAGGTAGGGCATTTGCCTTGTATGTTGTCGACCCGGGTTCAATTCCCAGCATCCCATATGGTTCCCCCGAGCACTGCTAAGCGTAATTCCTGAGTGCATGAGCCATGAGTAACCCCTGTGCATCGCTGGGTGTGACCAAAAGAGAAAAAAAAATACACATTGAAATTGGACAAATGGAATAAAATTAATTTGTCTTCATTTATTTTCTTTCAAAAAAAGGTTTATGATGTACTTTGCTTTCAATAAGCCCTCTATGAGACTGCAACTTTTCAGTGTTGACTGTATGAGTATATTTGAAATTTAAATAGAGAAAAAATCTGGAGCGGATCTTCCTCCTTTGTTCCAATCATCAATAGGAAATATAGGCATTGATGGAAGGAATGAAGTTTTAAAATCCCATAGAGCAAAATCAACCAGTCATGATATAGATATGGGGGAAAAGGAACTGTTATCCATTGTTGGTAAGAACGTAAACTCATTCAGACTCTTTGGAAAGCAATATGGACACTTCTCAAAAAATTAGAGATTGTGTTCCCTTACGATTTAGCGATCTCACTTCTCGGAATCTACCTCAAAACACTATTCAAGAATACAATCATGTTCCTCTGTTCATTGCATCACCATTCACAATAACCCAAAGCAGGAAACAACTTGAATAATCAAGAACAGATGACCGGATAAAGAAACTGGTATGTATACACAGTGGAATACCACTCAGGCCCAAGAAGAGATGAAATTATGCAGTTTGCTGCTATGTTGACAAAACTGTCATGCTGGGTGAAATCAGTCAAAACAGATATATAATAACCTCTCACATGGAAAACATAAGGGAATAATGGACAGCAAGGGAATAGCAAATGACCGTAGCGACAAAACATAGGAACTCAGAACTGAACTTTGAAAGCCAGGAGAGGATTGGGGAGCAAGGAAAACGAAGGGAGGGGACATTGACACAATGCTGGAGGGAAGTGGACACTCTGATGAAGGGTGTTGGGACATTGCATGCATGAAACCCTATCATTAGCAGTGTTGTAAGTCATGGGAAATCAATTTTTTTAAATATAGTGATGATTAACCTGCGTACTTCCCTATGGAAGATTCTAGAACATAGCTTTCCTTGTTTAAATCTTGGGCCTTCCTTTAATTTGTCCCACACCTCATTGTCTCCATTTCCTTTAACAGTGAATGATAGCTTGTCCTTCCTTAAATGGCGGATGATATCTAACCCATAACATGAAAAAGGTCAGTGAGTTTACTATAAGGATCTCCTAACAATATTTTGGCCTTCCTCAATTGTTTTTTTTTTCCAGTTTTCATAGTCAGCAAAAAATGACCATATATTAGAGATTCCCAAACTTATTTGAACTGGTCCCTCTGATCTGGAAAGAGTATATTACTAAATGTCCTCCTAGAAATCTACTTTCTTTAAGCAAACAGAAAGTGACTCCCTTTCTCCCTTCCTTCCCCCTCAGCCCCACCCAAGCTGTAATAATGGCTCCTACTCCCTTCCTGGGTCATTCCGTTGTCCCTAAGACTTGGTTTCATCATTTTGGAAAAACAATGACCGGGGACACCCTCACACAGCTCTGTGTCACTCACACACTATATCCCAGCTGTCAGCAAAGCCACTATGCCTGCCTTCAGCTATAACCATTTATCCTGGCCTCTCCTGCCTTTGCCCCGACTCAAACCTTGAACTCTCTTGAATAGTCAAAATAGCTTCCTACTGATTCCTCAGCTTCTTTCCTCCTTGCTTGTGATCCTTTTTTTTTTTTTTCTCCCTTTTTTCCACCCAGGGCAGATCCTTTAAATGGCAAATCAGGACCATGTTACACTTTTGCCCAGGACATTTCATTCATTTCCACCTCACTCTGAGTCCAGATGAAGCCCAAACACAGCTTCTAGGCAGTTTAACCCCACACCCTTCCTCCTGTCTCCCTTTTCTCCACCTCTTTATGCTCCTGCCAGAAGCTGCCACCCTAATTTCTTCACATGACCCCTGTGCATTGTGTGCTTCCCATCACTTTCCGCAGATATGAGGGTGACTTGTCCCTTCATTTCATTCTAGATCTCTAGAGGCCAGGCCTGATTCCATCCATAACCATCATTTGAAAACTGTATCCATGTGTCACCTCACAGCAAACCCCATGTCTTCACATTTTCATTACACATATACCACTGGTTTATGATGTATTTATTTGCCTTTTTCTGTAGGATCAGGGACTTTGTTCTGCCTCATCTCTAGTGCCTAAAACAGATTTGGGCTCAGACCAGGGACTTGGTAAATACTGAATAAATTAATCAAGTAATTCATGTGTCACTTTCGAATAATGGATTTGTTGGGGCCTCATTCGAGAGCCTGGGCTTCCCCAAACAGATTTGCATTCTATGGGTCTGTGAAAATGTTAAGATTGGATTTAAAGCGTCTTTTATTCTTTTTTTTTTGGCTATCATGTTTTCTTCCCAAGGTTTGGATACAGTTTCTCCTACTTGTTCAGAGCTAATCAGTGTCACCCTTTACTCTGCCAAAGTGGTTGCTGAGTGATGAGGCATTTCATCCCTCAGGGAGCTTAAAGTACTGTGTGTGCAGCTCGTAGAGTTGCTACTGGCTATAAGGAAATCTGTGAGCTTGATCAAGCCAAAACCTTCTACTCTAGAGCAGAGGCAAGAATATTCAGACTCTGGATCTGCTCAGAGGTTCTTTCAAGTTTTCCTTTCAATATTCCTGCAGATTTCTAGTGCTGGTGAAAGTAAGACACCCTAGAGATTTTGCTGCAGTCTGATACACAGAAGGGTCCCTATAGAGCTTCAGCTACAACCCTGGAGAGGGTGTGTGTGTGGTGGGGGGGGTGTCTCTCTTGTGGCAAAGCTCATCACATACCACATACTTTTATAGCTTAATTTCTCATAAAATATTACTTGAAACAAGAGGGAAATTCCTTATGAGTCTTATGCTCAAAGCTGGGACAGTAAAAAAATCAGCTCTTCTCATGAAGATGGTGTTTTTGTTTACAGGCTGTAGGACAAGTATATTGATGACCTAGAAATGTGGTGGACTTCCCTTTCTGGAGCTGCTATAGCACAACATTGTAAGACTGTGTGTCTTAACAGAAGTTTATTCTCACAGTTCTCAAGGCTGAGAAAGGAAGATTTGTAATGTTCTTTGCTGTTGGACAATAACCCCATTATGGGGGCTCTATTCTCATGACTTCATCTAATTATTTCCCAATTTCATCCTCTCCACATACCATCCACTGGGAGTGAGGGTTTTAATACATGAACAGTGGTGGGTGGGTACAAAAACATTTGGTCCATACCAGTGGTTAGGAGCCTTAACGTCAGCATAATTTTGATTAAAATCATTCAGATCATTATGAGCTGATTGAATAGAGCTAAGGGTTTGAACTTTTATCTGTCCCAGTTTTGTTGTTTTTTTAGTCTCTAAGATTAATAGTTACCTCATTTAAGTCCTACTGGCAAAATACTTAGTAAATCCTCTCCCTAGAGCAAGTGTTTTGATGGTTGCTGTCATTTCCCACCCTTTCCCTTCTTTTTTTTTTTAATTTTTTTGGTCACAGCCACCTGTGGTCAGGACTTACTTAATCCTAGATATGTGCTCAGAAATCACTACTGGAGGGGTCAGGGACCATATGTGGTGCCAGGAATTGAACCTGAGTCTGGCACATACAAAGCAAGTGCCCTACACACTGTACTATCTCTCTGCCCCCCTTTTTATTAATTGTTTGTGGTTGCAATAATCAGTACTCAGCACACAATTGCTTGTGGTGCTCATTCTTTTCTTTTCCAGTTTTATTTAAGGTGTTTCACAAGACTGTTAATGGTAGTTTCATACATAAAGCATCTTAGCACTCTACACTCCACCAGAGTGCCCACTTCCCTTGACCATTGTCCCAGAGTTCCCACCCAACACTCTGTGCTAAGCTTCCTACTGAAAACCAGTTCTCAATTTCTGCTTCCTTTGAGTATGTATTATCACCCAACTATTTTTTTTTAAATATATACTCCCTCCCAAGCAGAGCTGTGAGAGTTGAAGACTTCCGGAACCCAGCCACAGCCATGCTCAAGGCCACTCTTCACACATTTAGACGAGCCTCACACATGAAGGAACGAGCAGAGGAACCCAGGTGTGCTGAGATCTCCAAGCCTTTTCAGATTGAGACTGGGCCTTCTCCACCCAGATCCCCCATTTTCCAGAAACTTGGCAGCCACACCCACAAACTGTCCCTGGTGCTGTGTAATCCCACCAACAGCCAACATCCAGAGACTATAAGACCAAGCTTTGCAACCATGTGACATGCAATAGCCGTGTTCCCCCTCTTGGAGAATCTGACAAGTTACCAAGATCTATTGTCCTCATGGGAGAGCCTTGCAAGCTCCCCATAGCTTATTCATGTCCCTAATACACTAAAAGATATATACATACCTCTCGGAGAGCCCAGCAAGCTACCGAGAGTATCCTACCCGCGTGGCAGAGCCTAGCAAGCTACCCGTGGTGTATTTGATATGCCAAATACGGTAACAATAACAGGTCTCATCCCCCTGACCCTGAAAGAGCCTCCAGTCCTTGGGAAAGACAAGTAAGGAGAGGCTGCTAAAATCTCAGGGCTGAGTGTAATAGAGACATTACTGGTGCTCGCTTGAGTAAATCATGAACAATGGGATGACAGTGATACAGTGATACAGTGATATTCCGTATATGAGGAAGATCATTCTGTTTGTCCCTCTCTTTCTGGCTAGTTTCACTCAGCGTGATTCTTTCCAGATCGACCTGTATAGTGGCAAATTGAATGATTTCATCTTTTCATGCAGCTAAGTTATTTTCCATTATGTATATATACCATAATTTCTTTATCCATTTTGTCTGTTCCAAACACAAGTGTCTCGATATTAGTCTGAATCCAGTCAGACGTCAAAGAAAAAATTTAAAGTAAGACACTTTAAAGGTAGGAGAGATAAAGAGCAAGGGAGGAATCAGAGATTCTTAGATTCACAGCTTGATTAAATAAAAACATTAGCAAAGCTTAAGGCACAGAACAGGTTTTTATAAATGGGGAAATTATCAAGTGTTTTCCCATGTTAAACTCAGTATGTTTGTAACACATAGGCAGAGACATCAAATAAGTTATTGAATATGAGTCAAGAGTTGAGACATATGTTTAAAGTTATTGGTACCTAAGTAGCATATAAATTCAGGGGACTAGGAGTAAGCATTCAGTGAGGTGGACACTTGCTCAAGCTCTGAGGAACTCTAACATTTAAAAGGAATTAGCAAAGAGAGGGAGCATTTAGAGAAGATAAATGCCAAAAAAAATTTGACATTGAATAATAATAATCAACAAAAATTTACAAAACAAGCCTGAAATTGGCTCATCATATATTAGGGGTTTTTTTTTTTTTGAGGGATGGGGGTTGGGGGGGGGGCACACCAACAGTTCTAAAGCTTACTCCTGGCTCTGCACTCAGGGATCACTCATGACAAGGTTTGGGGAACCATATGTGGTGCTAAGAATTGAACCTGGGTTGGCTGCAAGCAAGGCAAGTGCCCTACTTACTGTACTATCACTCCAACATCTCTCAGATGCTGTTTCAACTGGCAGAGACTAATTTAATCCCTATAATTTCAAGTGTTGAGTACTGTTGTTAAGCTATTGTATTGATAGGGAAACCAAGGCAATAGGAGTTAACTAATTCAAGTAACTACAAAGTAATAAATTTAGGGCTCAAATTAAAGCTACGTAATGCCAAAGCTTCTTTTTACATTTTTTTTAGAACTTCCCTACCCCAAACCCTAACCCTTAATGTTTAACCCTAATCCTAACCCCAATGTTTGACACTTAATAGCTAAGCCATGCCAAAGGTTCTTATTCCAAATATTCCAAATTCTGGAATAATATTACAAAGTAATTATATTATAATTACTTAAAATAAATAAATAAATAAACTAAAAATAATTATATTATAAATGAAAAGGCCTGTTTATGAAATATAATTCACTTGTATCGCTTGTCATCCCTTTGTTCATCGATTTGCTCAAGTGGGCCAATATTGTCTCCATTCCTCCTGGTTGAGTGCTACTGTAACCCAATGGCATCTGCTCGCTCCAGGAACATGAAGAACCTCAAACCATTCATTTAGGTTTTTGATGAAGAAGTCTGACCATCTCGTAGTTGGGCGGCCTCTTTTGACGTCCTGTGGAATCCATTTGGTAACAGCTCTAGTACAGCAGTCGTCTCTAAATCACATTGTGTCTGGTCCATCTGATTTTTGACGCCTTGGCAAACAAGACAGCGTCCCTGATCTGACTGTCAACGGAGGTCAGAACTCCGGATTCTTTCTCTCACTTGAGTGAAACAAGATATTCCAAAGATAGCTCTTTCCATTCCTCTTTGGGATACCTGAATAGCGTCCTCATCCTGTTTTCGTAGGGCCCAGGTCTCTGAGGTGAGGTGTATGTTAGTGCAGGAAGAACGGTGGAGCTGAAAAGATGTGCCCAGAGTCGGAGGTTCTTCGTCCTCTTATCCACTTCTTCCACGTTCTTCAAGGCGTTCCACACTGCTCTCTTCCTCCTGCGTAGTTCAGGTGGCAGGTTGTTTGTCGTTTTGAGTTCTTGATCCAGGTACACATAACTGCTGCATTCAGAGGTGTTCATTCCATTGAGGGCAAACAGAACATCAGGAACTACTCCGTTTCTCATGAACATTGTCTTCCATGAGATTCAGCTGCAGTCCTACATTTCCACACTCATGGTCGAAGTTGGCCAAGATTTGGGCCGCTTGGCTGATATTTGGTGTTATGAGAACAATGTCATCAGTGAAGGTGGTATAGTTGCCGACAGTCTATCTTCACTCTTATTTCTTCCGATTCCAGTCGTCACATGATGTTCTCGAGGATGGCACTGAAGAGTTTCGGTGAAATGGTGTCACCCTGCCAAACCCCTCTCTTTATGTCGATGATCAATTCTTTGTAGAACGGTGAGACCCTGGTGGTGAATCCGTAATACAGTTCACAGAGGATTCTGATGTACTGAGTTTGAACTCCTTGTTTGGCTAGGGCTTCGATGACTGATTCAGTCTCAACAGAATCAAAGGCCTTCTTTAAATCCATGAATGATAGACAGAGCGGCATCTTGAACTTTCGCAAAACCTCAATGAGCTTGGTCACCATGTGGATATGGTCAATCGTGCTGAATCCTTTCCAGAACCCGGCTTGCTTGCATAGTTGTTCTTCGTCTAGGTTCTTCCAATCCTATTCAGGATGACTGAGTGAATAACTTGTAGATGATGTACAGCAGGCAGATTGGGCTATAGTTGCTGATGTCATGGATGTCTCCCTTCTTGTACAACAGGATGGTCCTGCTGGCTTTCCATTGGGATGGAAATTAATTATTACACATTATAATTGTAAGAAAAAATAATTTAAAGAGTTCATATTTCAAAGATTCTTAACTGGGACCTGATATTGCCTGTGATTTTAAAAAACGAGTTATTTTTTTTCTTTTTTTTTTTTTTTGCCTTTTTGGGTCACACCTGGCGATGCAAAGGGGTTACTCCTGGCTCTGCACTCAGGAATCACCCCTGGCGGTGCTCAAGGGACCATATGGGATGCTGGGAATCGAACTCGGGTTGGCCGCGTGCAAGGCAAACGCCCTACTCACTGTGCTATCACTCCAGCCCCAAAAACGAGTTATTTTATTTTAGGAGAGTCCACACCCATTGGAGCTTGAGACCTTTTCTAGTTCAGTGCTCAAGAGTCACATCCAGCCTGAGTCAGAGGAACATGATTTTCCAAGGCATACTCTTGGGATGCCTCATGTAAAGCATGTACTTCAGCATCTTGAGCTATCTCCCTGGCCCCAATTTTTTAAGGGGACAGAAAACCTATGAAAAACATGACTAAGAGGCAATATAAGATGACAAGAAAGTATTTGTTGGTTTGCAAATGCTGATAGGTGACTTCAGTGAAGTTAGCTTTTTCACGGGAAAAGTCTCATTAGTTCAATCACGAACCCTGTCAAAAAGTGCGCTTGTATTGGGCTGGAGCAATGGCAGAGTGGGTAGGGCGTTTGCCTTGCACACAACCGACCCAACCCGGGTTCGATTCCCAGCATCCCATATGGTTCCCTGAGCCCCGCCAAGAGTACTTCCTGAGTACAGAGCCAGGAGTAACCCCTGAACATCACCAGGTGCAACCCAAAAAGCAAATAAATAAATAAATAAATAAATAAATAAATAAGTGAGCTTGTGGAGGCGAGCTTCACAAGGAAGAGTATCAAGAATCAACGGTTTTGCTTTGCTCAGACTGGATAGCGGGCTGGAGTGATAGCGCAGCTGCAGGGCGTTCGACTTTCACGAGGCTGACCCATGTTTGATTCCTCTGCCCCTCTCGGAGAGACGGAGAGCCCGGCAAGCTACCAAGAGTATTGTGCCCACATGGCAGAGCCTGGCAAGCTACCCGTGGCATATTGGATATGCCAAAAAACAGTAACAATAAGTCTCACAATGAGAGATGTTACTGGTGCCCGCTCGAACAAATCAATGAGCAATGGGATGATAGTGACAGTGAATCTGGATAGGGTAATCCTGAAAAATTCCTGCCCTGGTTTAATGCAGTCAGTTATCCAAAGGTACAGCATCTAGAGGCTTTTTAACTAACCTAATTTACAACTGACCAGGGCTTAATTGTTTTTGCACAAGAGAACTTTCAAATATTTGCATACTAATGAGAATCAATGTAAAGCACACTTAAAGGTAGCAAGAAAATTAGCACAGGGCTTAATTTTATTTTAGTGACTGAAGCTTCTAAAAGCAATGTGTTTGGTTAAAGAAGAGATATTTTTCAATGTTCCTTTAAATGTCACTAAGGAAAGTATTCTTTTTTCTAGAAGCTACTTCACGGAGTATCAGATCAGAACACATAAATCCTACAAATCAAAAGCAAAACAAACTTAAAAACAAAACATAATTAAAATATTGGCATGGAATTTGCTTAGAGAGTTCTCCAAAGAAAGATATAACTAACCTATGGGTATATAAAAATATATTCAACATCACTGATCACCAGGAACATGCAAATCAAAACAAGAGAGACAATTCACTTCACCTATAAAAAGTATTATTTTTTAAAAAGTGTAAGTTTTGGTGAACACATAGGGAAATTTTACCCTTTGTATACTGTTGATATAAATTTAAAATGTTCATGAAGTTTCCTCAAAATGTAAGGCTACCTGGGACTGGAGCAGTAGCACAGTGGATAGGGCGTTTGCCTTGCATGTGGCCAACCCGGGTTTGATTCCCAGCATCCCATATGGTCCCCTAAGCACCGCCAGGAGTAATTCCTGAGTGCAGAGCCAGAAGTAACCCCTGTGCATCACTGGGTATGACCCAAAAAGCAAAAACAAAAAAAGTAAGGCTACCTTACAATGAAGCAATTTAATTTTTGGACACTTATTTTAAAAAGCTACTGAGAATATCCCTCCCTCATGGGCAGAAGCTGGCAAGCTACTTGTGGCATATTCAATATGCCAAAAACAGTAACAATAGGTCTAATTCCCCTGACCCTGAAAGAGCCTCCAATAATTGGGAAAGATGAGTAAGGAGAGGCTGCTAAAAATCTCAAGGCTGGGATGAATAGAGAGGTTACTGGTGCCTGCTCGAGTAAATCGAAGAACAATGGGATGACAGTGATACAGTGATACAAAAAATAATTGAAATCAGGATCTCCTGAATAATTTTGTACTTCTATGATCACTGCAGAATTATTAAATATAGTCAAGATGTGGGAAAATCTATTTGTCTACCAACAGATTATTGAATTGAAAAATGTGACATTATGAAGTCAGGGAGATAGAAAAGGTGAGAAGGTGTGTGCTTTGCACATGGCCAACCTGGTTTCATCCCCTTCATCACAGATGTTATTGCTTGTGCAATTCGAAAAACAATCTTTGAGCACTGAACCAGGAGTACAACCAGGTGTGCCTCCCTTTCAAAAAAGGCAAGTGCAGCACACACATGTGATGGAATATCATTTAACCAGAAAGATGGAAACCCCACCTTACACAAATCCATTGACACACCCTTAGAACTTCATGGTAAATGAAGTGAACCAGCCATGGAATGAGAAACACAAATGATTCCTGTTATCTGAAGACTCTCTATAATCAACTTCACCAGTTAGGTAATCAAATGGTGATTTCAGGAGCTCGAGGAAGGGGGAAGTGGGAAGTTGCTTTTCAATGGAAATAAAGCTTCAACTATGTACAAGGAATATGTTCTGGATATCAATTGCACTGCACAGTGACTGTAGCTAACAATACTGTATTGTTCACTTAACATTTTTAATAGGATAAATCTCATGCTAAATGCTCTTAACACATTAAAATAGACAGGTAGCAAAAAAATAGACTCAAGTGAACAAAATGAAAGTTTATAAGTCAGGCTTCTCTACTTGTGGTCACCTGAATTCAAATGATTAAACACATTGGGCTAGAGTGATAGCACAGCAGGTAGGGTGTTTGCCTTGCACACGGCTGGCCCAGGTTCGATTCCTCTGTCTCTCTTGGAAAGCCCAGCAAGCTACCGAGAGTATCTCGCTCACACAGCAGAGCCTGCCAAGCTCCTCGTGGCATATTTGATATGCCAAAAACGGTAACAAGTCTCACAATGGAGATGTTACTGGTGCCCACTCAAGCAAATCAATCAGCAATGGGATAACAGTGATACAGTGAAATGCATAGGCCATGAGAAAAACAATTGTGAAATAAAGAATACCCATAAACTTTTAACCATATCACTTTCCAGTTTGTTGACTTTATGGAAAAAGAAACTTACCTTTATTACTTCTCAGCATATGATTTATTTAAGGAGCTCAATGCACTTAGTAATAAGAAATGAAATTAAAACATTTTCTTATTGTCACTGAAGTGGTTCACAAAATGCAATTGAAACACTTGACTGATAAGACCAAATTGTGTCAGAGATTACAGAGATCACTGGACTAAGTTATATTTTTTATAGACCTTAGAAACCTTTTCAGTATCAAAATCATGATAAAGAAATCAAGAGACATTTGTCTGAAAGTAATCAAAATTTACTGTAGAAAATACTGGTCTTCTTGTCTACTTAATTGGGTATAATGTCAATTACATAGTCTATATTAGAATTAGGGATTTTAGCTGAGTGGATTGAAAATTTAAATATTTTCAGTCATTCGATGTTATGAACAAATATATACACACCAAAGTTAAAGCTCTTCTCAGATTAACAAAAATACAGACAACATTTTTTTTGTAGTAGGCCAAGTTATGCCCACATTCTAAGGTCAATATAGCATGTATTGCTGCAAGAAATAGCACTTTGGTATATTTTCCCACTGAGTCAATCAACCTCTTATTACAAGTAAAATCATTCCTGAGATTTCAATTGCTTGGGAATTCTTGGTTAAAAAATGACTCTAGTTGTCTGAGGCAGCGTTAAAGCAATAACATAGCCAGCATACAAAAATATTCACAGCTCCTCTCTGTTCCCTGGGAATTTAGATGGGTAATCCCATATGGTTAATAGTACTTGTTATGTATGATACAGAATGATTCCAAAACAATATATGTCACCAAGGGATAGTAAGAGGGAATTAATAATGAAGGGAACTTTGCTTTTCTGATGGAAATAGAACTGCTGACAAATTTTGCCAGTGGCTGCCAATAATACCATGCCCTCTTCAAACTTAGATGCTAATTTTGTTCAAGAACCTGACTGTGGAACAAGTCAGTTTATTTAACTCCTTATTTCACAATACAGTGATGTTATTTAGATGACTAACATGTTTCTCTCATTGGAGCTACAAATTATTAAGCTACTACAGAGTTATCTTTGTGGGAATGATGAGGATCATATCTGATTTTGGAAAAGAAGAAAACTGGGAAACTCTGGAAATATTTTAAGGCAAAAAAAAATTGCAACTTCCATGCTCCTAAAACAAAAATCTCTCTACCTATTACCTAATGTTTATGAGGTGAATTCTTTTTTGCAAGGTACAGAACACTGGTCATTATATCCTGGTTAGATATACTTTGCTATATTTATGTAAATATAAAGTTACATTGATGATATATGTAACATCTGATATGTGAATAAGAAGCTTCATTTTTTTATGAAGACCCCCAAAGTGAGATAAAGTAGGTCTCAGACTCATAAATTTGGAGCAATAACTCTGCAGAGCACAACTAATTTTGTGTACTCAGGCAATAGGCTTAAGTTAATGCCACAAGTTTTTCTCTTTGTGAAAGGTAAATTTCTCCTGGCTGAAAGGAACAGCAATAATTATTCAAAATTCCTGAAGTAGGCCAACCATTTGTCCAGAGGGCAAAGAAATCTTGCTTGACTGGCTTCCACTCGAAACCAGTGTCAAGTTCCTGACCTTTTGAACTTTGCAGAACAATATTAGGTAGAAAAAGGAGATGCTGATCTCTTTAGCTTCTTTCTCTCTTTCTTTTAAAATCAGGGCAGGCAATGGGGTTATACTTATATTGGCACTCACAGGTTACTTCTCCAATAGAATTATGAAAAGGGAAGAAACAAAGTTCATTGTAAAATACAAGGGAGACTTTTAAGGTTACCTTTCTTGAAATTAGAGTATTCCTAAAGGGATTCATTTCTTTCCTTATAATAGGAAGGGTGAGCAGCCGAGAACAAAATCTACATGCACTTCAAGAATTTATGAAGGTATTATTCCAGTAAAATATACTTTATACATGCCATTCCAAAGAAATGAACTCAGGGAGATAGACTGATGATACAGTGGGTAGGGGACTTGTGTTTGATGCCCAGCACCCCCTCTAATCCCCAAGCCCCACCCCCAGGAGTGACCCCTGAGTGTAGAGCTAAGAGTAAACCCTGAGCACCACCAGGTATAGCCCAAAAAACAAAACAAAAAAGAAAATAATCAAACTAAAAGTCAAAAATATACTTAATAAACAACAAAACCCAAATAAAAGAGGTGTCAAGAATTTGGACATGAGAAATTAATTTACATTTGATTGGGATTTTATTACCTATTTTCTATAAGAGTTCTCTGAGATCATAGACAATTGATCCCAGAACTGGAAGCAAGAGAACTGATCATCTATAGCCATGACTCTAAAATTGTGGGATGTCACAATCTCCTTAATGACTAGGCAAAAGCTGAAAAAAACTCAATCTCCAGAGAAAACCAAATTCCTGTACTCACTCTAGGAGAAAAAGTCATATGCCTACCACAAAATTTATAGTCTTTCAAATATCACCAGATATTTGATATGAATTAATAGGTTCTTATCCCAATGGTTTTTAATATCAAATCATTACTATTTGATGAAGGGGTAAAAACTTCTTATTTCTACTCTATTAAGCATTAGAAGACTTGCATATCCCAATATGCCTTCATCTATGGCTGAAGTCTATAGATATTCCTTATTTGTCCCATTCTTCTGAGCACTGCTACTAAGAAATGCAAGGAAGGAAATCATCACTTGGATGAATTCTTTCTAAGCACTGGTAAGAAATACATGCTAATCATAACTTTCTCTAAAGTTTAAGTTCTTAAAACTCAGAAGAAATCCATTGTAAAACTCACTTAAGGCACTCAAAAGTTCACTTATAGGAAGACACATATGATATCAAAACTAGGTCTAGTTGGGTGGTTTTACAGTTGCCTACGTAAATTGATCTGCCAATTTTAAATTTGATCTTCAGAGAATGTAAATAAATCTTGATACATTCTTCATAATAAGCAGCTGAATAATGCTCCTACTCTTGAATTTAAAGATTAAAGTATCTACAGAAAGAATGAGCCTCTTTCTTCTTGAGACATTTTCTCCAGTAAAGGCTGAAGGTAAACTGGGAAAAGCAAAGAGGGAAACTTATAATTTTTAAAGTCACAGTATCAGCGGTTGTCAATTCAACAACCTTTGCAAGAATTAAGCCACTTCAAAATGAAAAAAAAAGAGAGCTTGAAAGTGTTATACCATTAGCTATTCTGATTCTAGTCCATGCCAGGAAGGAAAGGTTCTTATTATACCATGTTCTATTTTGATCTAATCCATATCAATAGCCTGAAGTCTCAGCATGGTAATACTGGGGGAATTCTTTGATGATAATTGGAAACTGTACTATCTTGCCCCTTAAGTTATACAATCTGTCACTAAAATTGTCATTTGGACTATAAGGAACCAGTAATAAGAAAATGTGCATGAAAAGTTATAGTGGGGTTATAGTAGCAAGTCAGCACCTTCTATAATGTTCTCGCATTGACTGAGAGGTCATATAAACGGGAAAAAAGTGTGTGTCCCTAACCTGATATTTCAGAGCTCAAGACAACCCAATATACTCTCATTCAAGTAGCCAAGCAGCATTACATCTACTTTTTAGACAAACAATATAGGAAGAGGAATCACACTACACAGCAGTTATTGTAAACAGTTAAATATGACACCAGGCATTAAAACCTGGTACTGTCTTGTCATGATAAAGATTGTAGCAAGAACAGGAAATGGCATAGCACAAATTCGTTTGCATGATAATGATCTCATGAATGTAAAGCGCATAGGAAATGGAACAAATATAACCATTCCATTACCACCTTGAAACGGTTACCTCCTTGTCCTAGTCACATGTCCTACTTATGGTCTGAATTAAAGTGCAAAGGAAATTAAAAGACTGACAGCAGAGAACAAAACCACCCCCCACTTCTGTGCATTCACATGTGTGTATGTGCTTTCCCCCAAGCTCTCTACACTAGAGAATTCCTTCTCAGATGATATCACAAGTTTGGCCTTACAACATAGGTCAAAACTTAAAGGAACAAAGAAAGTTAAAAATCAGACTATATGAGGAAGGAATAAGCACCCTTTCTCGGGGTTGGGAATCCCCTGAAAGTCGTTTTCCATCCTGCCCTCGAAGCTCCTCAGCATACTGAAGTGGAAATTCGGTCTTAGGCTGTGTTCTCTTTCTCCTATCCCCAAAACTTGCCACCGGACTCAAGGAAGTACAAAGGAGAACAAGGATGCTCGAATGGATTGCGCTCACAATCAGATCAAATCAGAGCTGATGTTCCACTGCTCTTTGACTTGGTCATGTTTTCCAGGAAGGTATGTTTCCCTTGGAAAGCCCTTTCAATAACGCTTTGTGTAATTTATACTCTCCTCACCCCAAGATAATTGCTTCAGATATGAGGGGGAGTAGCGAGGAACAGTGACTGAGTTTGCCAAAGAAATATTGGAAACGTTGGAAGCCAGATTGCCTGGAGTGCTACTGCCCACACCCACCCCAACCAAATGTCATTCAGTGTGTGCAAATGGCTAGTAACTCTTTACACGGCATCCAAGGAGCTGCACTACATGTTCTCTTCTCCTGGGGATTTATCCAGGCAAGCAACCTTGCTCATACTTCTCATGTTAGACATGCTGCAGGTCTGTCCATAACAGACCATTCTTGCTACCAAATGGTCCTGTTTGGTTAATGGGGAATACAATAGTTTCCCTTGCTCTGGTTATCTATCATTTGTTAAGTGACTTTAGGAGATTCCTCGGTGATTTCACATCTTGAGATTGCAGTACGTAGATTTGCCAGATGCTATGCAAAAGCATTTCTATGCAGCCCATCAGTTTTCTAAATATTCTGTGTTGATTCCCACATACAATGCGCTTATCTTTCAAAGATTGGAAATTCCTATGTTCCAAATAGCCAAAAAAATAAAGTGATCATATAGACTGAAAAATAATAATTTACATAAAATCTTGTATAAAAAATAATGTATGGGACTAGAAATAGTACAACAAGTATGGCATTTGACTGCACGTGGCTGACCCAGGATTAATCCCTGGCACCTCATGTGATCACCAGGATTTGTCCCTGAGTGCAGAGCCAGAGTAAGCCCTGAGCATTTGCCAGGATAAGATATAGAAATCTAACTAATTTCTAATCTATGTGGCCTTACTACAATATATTAAATGGTGGCAAATTAAAACATGGGTCTGTTTAATTCATTTAAAATTGTCTATAACACTTTTCCATAAAAAATAACACACTTCTATAGAAATACCTCTTCTATTAAATAATATTCTCTTTTTAATAATAATTTTTGGGGCTGGAGCAATAGCATAGCAGGTAGGGTGTTTGCCTTGCACGCGGCTGACCGGGGTTTGATTCCCAGCATCCTATATGGTCCCCTGAGCACTGCCAGGGGTGATTCCTGAGTGCAAAGCCAGAAGTAACCCCTGAACACCACCAGATATGACCCAAAAAG
Organism: Sorex araneus; assembly: GCF_027595985.1. Classification (NCBI taxonomy): domain Eukaryota; kingdom Metazoa; phylum Chordata; class Mammalia; order Eulipotyphla; family Soricidae; genus Sorex; species Sorex araneus. Next base: position 245,571,814 of record NC_073313.1, read on the forward strand.
CCAATATTATAATAATAATTTTTTAATATTATGAACATTAGCACAGTGGTTAGACGTTCGCCTTTCACACAGCCGACCCGAGTTCAATTCCTCCGCCCCTCTCGGAGAGCCCGGCAAGCTACTGAGAGTATCGAGCCTGGCAAGCTACCCGTGCGTATTGGATATGCCAAAACCAGTAACGATAAGTCTCTCAATGAGAGATGTTACTGGTGCCCGCTCGAACAAATCGATGAGCAATGGGATGACAGTGACAGTGACAGCTCATTAGTAAGATAGCTAAACATTAGGTAAGAGTATTGAACCAAACAGATTGCTATCATGCAATCTTTAAATGTAATTTTGTTCTTTCAGTCTCTAAATGGCCAGGGTAAATATATTTATATATGTAAACATACTTTTGTAGATATTTAATTCTTTCACTATTGATGGAGACATTTTTCCTGCTTAGAAAGAGAATTAAAATGAGAGTAGGATAAGGAGAAATTTTTCACTTGTTGTGCAGCTGGAGGGTAATTTCTTGGCATTTCCGAGCTACATTTTTCTCATTTGCAAAATTTATAAAAGGAAGACCTTCATCAAGAAATGGGGGGAAAAAATGTTGAATGGATACTTGTGCTAGAGAAGACATACAAATGGCAAACAAGCACATCAAAATGTTCATTATCAGGAAAAAACAAATAAAAATGACAGTGTGATATCATCTCACACCTGTTAGGATGACCTATATAAAAACAACCAGAAATTGCAAACACTGGTGAGGCTGTGGAGATAAATAAACCCTTATGCACTCTCAGTGAGAATGTAAATTAGTTCAACCTCTGTGAAAACAATACACAGGTTTATCAAAATATTAAAAATCAGGCTACCTTATAATCCGTGGCCTAGCAATTGATCTTGTAGGAATCAACATGAAGACCTGAAAAAAATAAAAACATCCCCACCCCATAAATGCACTTGTATGCTTGTTGCAACTTCATTTAAAATAGATAAGATATGGAAGAAATCCAAATTCCCAACAACAGATGAGTGGATAAAGATGAGATATATAGGGCCAGAGAAATAGTACAAGGGTTAGGCATTTGTTTTGCGTACCGCCTACCCCAGTTCAAGTCCTGGCACTTCTTATGATCTCCTGGGAGTGATGCCTGAGCACAGATTCATCAGTGAGTCCTGAACACTGCCAGCTGTAGCTCTTGAACAAAGCAAAATATGTGCCATATATATCCAAAATAATATCATTTAACTAAAAATATTAACTTTCTTATAGCTCTGAAATCTGAGATGTATTATTTTCCATTGATATGCAATCTAAAACTGAATCACAGACTGTATTGCCTATATTTGGTTGTTAATATTCTCTTTCCACAAACATTGAAGTTCTTTCTTTCCTACTAATTGTTTAAGCTTATTTTATAGGTGAGAGGTTATTATCTCTGAAAGATAATAAAGCTATGAAGTGAGTTATACAGAAAATTGACAAAACACACTTTGCTGTAGTCAGTGTCTACTCAATGTCTCATTTTAAGCAGTAAAGACACAAGACAAGGAAAGAAAGTTATTAAGTTGCTCTTGGTCTTTTGGATATGTGCCATCTCTGTGATGTGACATGATATCTCATTGTTGTGCATCTCCATGATGATTAGTGATGTCGAAAATTTTAAGGACTCTCCTTCATTGTTAGTGAGAATGTCAACTGGTTCAACCTTTTTTGGAAAACTATATGGACATTCTTCAAAAAACTAGAAATTGAGCTCCCATTTGACCCAGCAATACCACTTCTGGGAATATTCTCTGAGGGTCCAAAACCACACAGCATAAACATTATTAGCATATCTATATTCACTGCAGCACTGTTAACAATAGTCAGAATCTGAAAACAACCCCAGAGCTGGAGATCAGATGACTGGATAAAGAAACTATAGTACATCTACACAATGGAATATTATGCAGCTGTTAGGAAAAATGAAGTCACAAAATTTGCCTATAACTGGATGGGCATGGAGAGTATGAGAGTACCATACTGAGTGAAATGAGTCAGAAGGAGAGGGACAGATAGAGAATGACTGCATTCATTTGTGTGATATAATATATATATATATATATATATATATATATATATATATATATATATAGTATACTTTTTATCCAAGGCCAGGGAAAAACAGGGGCCAGGAGGACTCATCAATGGTTGGAACCTTGCCCTGAGTCTGCGGGAGGTGAAGGCAAGTTATGATAGATAAGGGACCAATATGACAATAATAGTTGGAAATGATTATTTTGGACAAGACTTCAATGATGAAAGTAGGTAAAGGGATATATATGATATCTTTTTAGTATCTGTATTGCAAACCATAAGTCACAAAAGGAGAGAGAGGGAGAGAGAGGGATCTGCCTGCCATAGAGGCAAGAAGGGATTGGGGGGAGAAGGGAAACTGAGGGCATTGGTGGTGGGAAATACACACTGGTGGTGGAACCAGTCAGGTGCTGGAACTTTATATGACTGAAACCCAATCATGAAAATCTTTGTAACTGTTTATCTCACAGTTAATCAATAAAAATAAAATTATGAAGTGGGTTGTATAGAAAATCGACAAAACACATGACTCATGGTGGAAGAAGATATTTTATTTAGGAAACTGCATGCAAAAATCAGAAAAGTAAGAGAACTGCATTTTTAAGAACTGTGAATGAAAAAATAAGTTTGTGTATAACAAAATTATGAAGTGTATTTGGTAGAAATTTTGTGTACTCCAGATATGCTCTTGGACCTCAGGTTCTCAGAACAATAAACCTCTTTCTGGACATATAATTAAAGAATATTAGAAATAATTTTTCAATTCAGAAGCATAAGCAAAACTCACCAATCATTTATGCCGTAGATTTATGATATCTGCACATAATCCTGAAACATCTCTAACTAGGACTGTCCAACTGGCAAGGAGAGCTCCACCATGATCTATTCTGTTACAGCAATCTCTTGGGTAACTACCCATGTCTGTTTCAAAAGCTTTCAAACTCTGGAATCAGAGATAAGTATTGTCTCACTCATGAACAGATAAAGACCAACCACAGCAAGGTGCTACTTCCCATCCCAGAAGTGATATCAACAACTGAAAAGGGAACTTTATCTTATCCAGGGACTTCACATCATTTTTAATTGCTCCACTGTGACATCCTATTTCCCAATTCCATTCATCTCGGTTGGTTGTTTATTTGAATATTTAGAGTTACCTTCTTTGAAATTATTTTCCACCTAGACAAGTCAACCGAGCACTCATTTACTATACAAAGGGTATAGTCTGCATCTTGTACAAAGACAAACCAATAACAAGATGACATTTGAGTTTGTGACTAACAAGACTTTTTGTGCATCAAATGCTATCTTCTAGCTTTACATTAATAATTTTTTCCTTAGTTGAGCATTGGTGTCAAGGTACCTTTGCTTAAAAAGAATCTACAACCGGGGCTGGAGTGATAGCACAGTAGGTTGGGTGTTTGTCTTGCATGTGGCCCACCTGGGTTCGATTCCCAGCATCCCATATGGTCCCCTGTGCACCACCAGGGGTAAATCCTGAGTTCTGAGCCAGGAGTGACCCCTGTGCATCGCCGGGTGTGACCCAAAGAACAAAAAAAATAAAAGAAAGTACAATCAAACATATGTGAACTTTTTACTTAAGATCGGGAAGAAAATGGAGCAAGTAAATCAAGCCCTATAAGCCATGACATCAACATCTGGTCCAGAAATAACCACCGAAAGTATAGAAAAGAATGTCGAAAATCAGTTTTCACAGATAATATATTTTTTGACAAAGTATCATAACTTATACATCTTGCAATCCTTACAACTCCTTTGGAAAGTATTGTGTGAATTATGAGAATGATTAGGGAACTGCAGGCAAATAAGATGAAGTTAGTATTTGCCATCTCAACTATACATTTAAAGTACCTGGTATAGAAATAAATGTTTTATTTATAAACCAAGTAAAATAAATTTTACTGAGTATTTTTTTATATCCATGAATTTAAGTTGTGGGGAGAAGCCTAAAGCCATGTTTTATAGATCTTGACTTTACAGGATAAAATAGTCTAATTAAATACAAATGGTCATGTTTGTATAATGGCACTTATAATTTTTCATGTGATTGGAATTCTTATGTGCAAATTTGAATCAAATGTGCAATGGTATCTTTGAAAATACTTCAAATTCCCCATTTGCCTTTAGACAAATGAAAAAGAATTTATGAATGAGCTGAATTTTGAGCTATGTGTTGAAAAAAAGTTTAGAAATAAAGATAAAGGGCCAAAGAGATAGCATAAGCGTTAAGGTACTTGCTTTTCACACAGTTGAGCCTGGTATGATCCCTGGCATTGCCTATGGTCCCCTAAGCACCACCAGGAATGATTCCCGGGCATTGAATCAGGAAAAAACTCTGAGCATTGCTGGGTGTGGTCCAAAAACCAAAAAAGAAAAAGTAAAAAGAGACAAAGATAAGTGTGTGGCTAAAGGTCTGGTTACAGAGAAAGCAGGGAACAGAGGAAGAAATAGGGCAATAGCTACATATGCCAGTGGGTATGTGGATGACCTCAAAACCCAATTCAGATAGCTAAAGAGTTTTCAGAAAAGAGTGACATGATCCCAGCAATGAAAATCATTTCATAGCATTCAATAAGCATATCTATAGAAAAGAGGATCTTGAATAAGAATGGTAAACTCACATACTATAGCTAAACCTGAATAATCACAACCTAGAAAAGAAATGCAGCTAAAACAATAAGAGTTAGACTGGGGAAGGGAATGTAGAGCCTGACAGTTCTATGTTTTCTGGAGACAGGAAAGACCTCTGCGAAGAGGCAAAGGTTGTCTCCTCTGCAGTTCACTAAATGGAGTGTTCTTTCCTTTTTCTCCCCTCACCTCTGGAAATGGATTTTAAGTAAAATATTAAACAATATAGATTTTTATTTATTTTTTTATCAAAAGGAACTTTAATTTTTATAATTGTTGAAATCATTAAATTATTAAATGTCATATAATTATTGCACTGGAGCGATAGCACAGCGGGTAGGGCATTTGCCTTGCACATGGTTGACCCGGGTTCAATTCCTCCATCCCTCTCGAAGAGTCCAACAAGCTACTGAGAGTATCCCACCCGCACGGCAGAGCCTGGCAAGCTACTGTGGCAAATTTGATATGCCAAAAACAGTAACTACAATGGGCCTCATTCCCCTGACACTGAAAGAACCCCCAATATGGCAGCATTAAGAAGAATGAGCAAGGAGAGGCTGATAAAATCTCAGGGACAAACTAGTCTGCCAAAACGAAGAAGAATTAAAATGATGGTCTGTACTTCATACATTCATGCATAGAACTTATACTTTAGGTGTAATGGTTGGAGAGATAGCACAGAGGGTAGGGTGTTTGCCTTCCACACAGCCGACCTGGGTTTGATTCCTCCATCCCTCTCAGAGAGGCCGGCAAGCTACCAAGAGTATCCTGCCTGCATGGTAGAGCATGGCATGCTACCCGTATTCGGTATGCCAAAAACAGTAACAACAATTCTCACAATGGAGACATTACCGGTGCCTGCTTGAGCAAACTGATGAACAATGGGATGACAGTGCTACAGTGCTACAAAAATATACATTCATATTGTATGTGCTATTCAGGTACTATACTACTACTTAAAGAGTAGATCTGTACATTGCCAATTTTATGAAAGAGAAGTATATAATAATCTATGACCATACCACACCGAATGTCGCAATCTCATCTGATCTCAGAAACTAAGCAAGGTCCAGCCTAGAAATGATTAGCACTTGGATGGAAGAAAAAGTACACGATAATAGGTCTTAAAGCAGAAAATTCCCCTAAGGGAAAATTCAGAATAATAGATATTTACCAATGTCTTCTATATTATATACTTGAATCAAGAAGCAAAAACACAAGTAAATATTTGAGAAATTATACATTCTATCAAGAATTACAGGGATTTTTACAACTAATATATTCAGTTAAAATACTTAGGATACTCAAAATGACAGGTAGGGATGACTAGTGAGAAAACATCTAAAAAATCTGATCAAGCATTATAAAAACTGCATAAAAACCCTTTCAATTTGTCTTTACTATGAAATATCCTACTAGACTTTCAATATTTCCTATAGTTTTTTCAAGTTGAGTTTAGCTATGCAACAAATGAACACATAGATCAAGATTTGGAAATGTACAGGAATCAAGAGCAAATTGTGGAGAGAATTGCAACATTTGTCCTTTGGGCAAAATTTTACCCACTGTATATATTCAAATTCATTACTTTGTTTTGAAGCAACATTCCTAAGATATGGGTTAATTTGGCCATTAGAAGTATTCATGTTTTATTGAATAGCAAATGAAGCTTCTATCCTTGCTACCAATGAGTGCTCTATGGAATTTGTGTTTAGACTACAAACCTAGAACCTTGTTGATATTTCCAATAAAACTTACTGCCTTTCAAAAATAGAATCAGGAAAGATTTTGACCCCAACAAGTTGGAAACAACTTAGAAAAAAAGAGGAAATTATTCTTAGAGGAAACAGATTGTGAATTTTTATAGTCTTTGTGATGATTTGATTGTCATTTTCAGTCCAACCCCTCATGCTTTGTTTTAGCACATAATGTTTTTTATTAGGGTTTTTTAAAAAATTCTTGCTTCCTAAATTAGCTTTCACCAAAAATCTCAAAAAGAAGCTTAAGAATATCTGAATTTCTACAGCTCATGATGAAAACTCCTTATGACTTATATCCCTCTTTTTTCTTATTGGGTCACACCCAGTGATGCACAGGGGTTACTCCTGGCTCTGCACTCAGGATTCACCCCTGGTGGTGCTCAGGGAACCATATGGGATGCGGAGAATTGAATGCTGAGAATTGAATTGATGCTGAGGTTGGCCGTGTGCAAGGCGAACACCCTACCCACTGTGCTATCACTTCAGCCCCTCTACCCTTTTTTAACCCCTAAAATCACCAATGTTTATTACTTCTACCCTAGAGTTGTGTGACATTTGAAAGATTAAGTGATTTTATGTGTAATATTTAAAATTCTTCTTACTTATATGTCCAGCATGTCAATCACTTTTTTTTTTTTTTGCTCTTTGGGTCACACCCAGCGATGCTCAGGGGCCACTCCTGGCTCTGCACTCAGGAACCACTCCTGGCGGTGCTCAGGGGACCATATGGGATGCTGGGAATTGAACCCGGGTCAGCCGTATGCAAGGCAAACGCCCTACCCACCGTGCTATCACTCCAGCCCCTGTAAATGACTTTTATTTGGTTATATCATACAAATTTATATGATTCTTTCTTAATAAAATGATAATCTCTGCTAGTTAAGACAGACTAGGAAATTATTTCTTTTCCAGGTTTTTTTAAGATAATTTAAATTTCAATAAACAAGAAAACATCTTGTATATTAAAAACACATTTAACCAAAAAAGACTAAGTTTTGGGGGGAAGCAGGGATTACTGAGCTACACCTGGCCATGCTCGGGTCTTATTCTAGCTCTGTGCTCAGGAATCACTCGTGCTGGTGCTCAGGGGGCCACAGGTGGTGCTGTAGATTTACTCCAGGTGTGGGGGGGTCAATCTTGTATTACCTCTCTAGCCCCTAAAATATTATTGACACAGAGATCTGCATTGTCAATTTTAAGTGATGTATTGTGATTTTGGTACTTCTGTAGTTAATTCTGTTAAAATGTTATTTATCAACACATATTTTCTGCTTCTAAATATTAATTCATTGTTTAAATTTCTAAAAATTATTCTGACTAACATTGTTACCCACACATACATACAGGAACACACACACACAGACACACACACACACACCTACTTTTCAAAGAGCTGGCAAAATCCAAAAAAACTAGTTCCTAGACTTAGTAAAAACTATGGAGTATACATATTGTGGAGCAACAGCACAGCGGGTAGGGCGTTTGCCTTGCACGTGGTCAACCTGGGTTCGATTTCTCTGTCCCTCTCGGAGAGCCCAGCAAGCTACTGAGAGTATCCAGAGCCTGGCAAGCTACCCATGGCTATTCGATATGCCAAAAACAGTAACAACAGGTCTCACGATGGAGATGTTACTGGTGCGTGCTTGAGCAAAATCGATGAACAACGGGACAACAGTGCTACAGTGCTACAGTGCTACATACTGTGGTTCCTAGAGGGAAGGCTAGGGATGGAAGGAAAGAGCAGAGGGATCTTTTATTCACTTTCTGCCTCCCCCAACCTGTGTCTGTGGCAGGCACTTTCCTTCTCTCTCTCTCTCTCTCTCTCTCTCTCTCTCTCTCTCTCTCTCTCTCTCTCTCTCTTTCTTTCTCTCTCTCACTCTCTGTCTCTCTCTGTCTCTCTCTCCCTCTCTCTCTTTATCTATCTCTCCTTTTGGGCATTATGGTTTTCAATACAGATACAAAGAAATTATCGTGCTTGCTTTTTCACCTACTTCCAGCACGCAATTCTTATCTAGATGATCATTCCAACTATCTTTATTGGACTCACAGAAAGAGAATCAGAGGGATATTTTAGATGGCAGATTCTCACTGGAAGTTTGATTGTGGGTGTAGTGAATCCTATGTTTGTAAAAGTGAAATGCTACAGAAATTCTATAATGTTGAAAACTAATGATGAATCAATAAAAAGGGGGGTGAGACAAAGTGAGTGTGGGGTGTAATGTCCTCCGGCACACCTACTCAAAATTGCACAAGTTTGGTTCTGGTGCTATAGTGAGTCCTGCTGCCTCAATCTCCCCATCTTTAACATCTTTAACATTTCTGGTTTCTAAATTTCCTTCCCATGACTCACAGCCTTAGACATTTCCACTCATCAAATGGGCTTTAGTCAAAGTAATTTTTTTAAAGCATAGGAGACATCTACGTGTTGTGGTATTTTTAATTATATAACTTTTCTAAGTATACAGAGACATTCTCGATGCTTCTTCATGAACATTGGAAGACTTATATTATATTGCAGAAACTTTGGTTAAATTTAAGTTAAAACTTTAAGGAAGAAATGTGACTGCTCAGTAGCCATTCTTCCAGGACCCTCTACAGTACTTAGGGGGATTCTGGGTCCCTCCTGGTGAGGTGTCATTGGTGTGAGCCTGGGAGTTCAGTGTTTGGGCCTAGAGAGACAGCACTTCTCTGAACTATGACAGTCTGGGGGTCACAAGGATATACCCAGTAGAACTCAGCTATGGTGCCAGGAGTGGAATTCGGGGATTCACGCTTGATAGGTATGTACTTGACCAAGTTCCTATGTCTTCAGTCTCAAAAGGGAATTTTCTACTCAGAGAAAACAAAACAAAACACATACAAAAAAACCCCAAAACTTATCAATTTAGAAATCATTTTTAAAAATCATTCCCATTTCTTGTAAGGGCAAAAGTAACAGAAAACAGTGAAACTGAGTTTAGATAAAGCCACTTACTGAATCAATTTTCTAAAGAAGTTCTGCTGTTGTTCTAAAACCAGTGGTTTTGTACTCATTTCAAACTCTAAACTTAGAAAAGTTGAATTCTATTTAAGTCTTAATTGGAACATATAAGGCCAATGGTATGAAAAAGTATCTGGCGAAAACACAGAAATGTATGATAGGTCCCACATACAAGGAAAGATTACAAGATTGCCTTTGGGTTTCAATTAAGAAGTAGTACTCTCCTCCACAGTCACATGGGAATTTTGAAAAAAGAGAAGAACCCTGGAGAGACTATCTGCAATGGAGAAGTATAAGCATCAGCAGAAGACAAGGTTTGGAAGGATCAAGTTTGACTTGAAACATTAGTAAACTTTAGTGAGTTATGGCAAACACTCTTTGCAGAATAAGAAGGGATAGTAAAACACCACTCTCTCTCTCCCTCCATGAGAGCAACTAGTAAGGATAGTCCCATCACTGTGAAGCTGCAAAACCTGAGTTCAGTGATGCACCTTGATTCTAACAAAAATAAAATCCATTCAAGCAGTAATATATGCAAAGACTAAGACTCTGGGGTTAGTTAGGTCTCCTGAGCACCTGTGTGTGCTTGAACGAATCAGATCAGAGCACCAGGTTTCCATCCCCCACTCTGTGGATGAGGAATTATAGTGACTATTTCCCAGCCTGGTCACAGCAATCATTGCTAAACACTGTAAGTCACCTGTTATGAAGAAGACACCCAACACTAAGTACATTATTACATAAAAATTTTAATTTTTATGTAATTTTTAAGGGCTGCACCTGATAGTGCTTAGGTCTTACTTACTTCCTGGCTTTGAGCTCAGATATCACTTTTCGTTGATGCTTAGAAAGCATATGGGATGCCAGAGATCAAACCTGGGATGGCTGTGTGCTAGGCGAATGCCCTATCCACTATACTCTTGCTCTGGCCCCAAGAACAATTTTTTTTGTTAAGTGGTAAAGAAAACAGAAAGGTCAGTAAAAGATTGTTTTTCATTTTCATTTTTTCAAAATAAGTAAAATCCTCATTATTTTTCCTTGGAAAATGATTTAATCTGAGACATGAGAGAGGTTAAAAACTTGTTTGTTGGGAGCCAAAGCGATAGCACAGCAGGTAGGGCATTTGCCTTGCATGCAGCGGACCCGGGTTCAATTCCCAGCATCCCATATGGTCCCCTGAGCAGTGCCAGGAGTAATTCCTGAGTGCATGAGCCAGAAGTAAATCCTGTGCATCGCCGGGTGTGACCAAAGAGAAAAAAACAAAACAAAACAAAACAACACTAAAACTTGTTTGTTAAAGTTAGCACCCTCTGGAGATAGCCAGTAATGATAACTAAAGTCACTTGTATTTCAGGATTTTACCCAAAAGAATAAGCATATTTTTCTTAAAACTAACATAGTTTTGAGTAAAGTATAGAAGATTCTCATAATGTTGAATTTCACTGAAATTTTATCTGTCATAAATTAAACTTTAGAGTTATAAAGTCACTATGAATTATGCTTTTATATAACAAGATCCAAAACAAAACAATGTCCTCTGCCAATTATTGACTCACTGGATTTTGCAAAACTTAAGTATAGATCAGACAAGTTAAAATTAAGGAAATAGTGAACTTTATAACAAACTCCCTTTTGTAGCAAGATTTGTCATCACCTTCTGCCATCATCTAATACAGTTCTCATTGAATAATTCGTGTGTAACAGTGTCTGATAACTTAAAGAGAATGCTAGCAGCATCTTCCTCTACTTAGTTCTATTAATGATTTTATTTTTTTTTGCCAGAGAAGACTGGTAGGAAGTTATTTCACTGTTTCTCAATTAAAACATTGAATTTTACATTGAAGGAGGATACTGGAATAGGTCAACAGGAAAAAGTGATTAATTCTAGAAAAAAAATAGTGCATAGCAGCAGGCACAGTCAATTTTATGCTTGCTAGAAAATGATGAGTGGGAAATTTGTGACACCTGATTAAAAATCAATGCTCCTGGAAGGTGATATAATGGCTTTAAAGTGAATAAAAAAAAAGACGAAAGAAAAATCAAAGCTGACACAGTGAAACTACATAAAAAGAAGTGGGTATAATAATGACAATGTCAAGCAACTAATGGCGTTAATGAGGCATAACGTGATGGTACTAAAGATCTCGTGTCTTCTAAAACAACTAGAGAATTTAGCTGATTAATTTGCTTACTTTTCTCCTTAATCTCTCAGGGTTACAGGGTTTGTCTTCTTAAATCATTCTTTTTATACTATTTTTTAAAAAAATCAAAATAATACATAATATGAGAAGCATATACTGTAAAAGGAAAAGAAAAATTAAAAATACAACCTTTAAATGATATAAAAGCATGACTGCCTAACTTTCTAACACATTCCAACATTACGTCTCCATATGTGAAAATAAGTGAAAATAAACTGCATCTCTAGTATTTCTGGCTCCAAGAAGAGGTGGGAGGAGCCAGTAACCATTTGTAATTTATTCAGAAAGTTTTATTTCTGTGCCCTAGAAAAGTGCAAATTTGTGCTATATTGGCATTGTGTTAAATTATCACTGAACATGGTTATGATTGCAAGGAGACGCATCAATAGCTTCCTACACATTATTCTGTCTGAAAAATATTAAGAAAGGGGTGCAGAAGAGATTGAGAAGAGAACGGTAATGAAAGGGGCTTCACAGGCTTCTGACCCATTTTGTAAACCTCCTTAAAACTGCAGACATTATTTTCAAGGTATACCCGTGCCCTTTACTGAAAGCAATTTAACTTGGCTGGGCGATAGGCATCTCTTTGGTAAGTTTAGGGTCTCAAACAAGAGATGTTTTATCTTGGTTAAGCGGGTAATTTGTCCTACTTAGGCAAGTAATGCAAATTTCCTTGCAAAGCTCTGCGCTCATTAGCTGGTAATTAGGGTAATAAATCTGGAATCACCAAACAGATCTGTGAAAACATCATAGTGCTAGAAATGTAAGAGTGAGTTTACCCTATCTGATATGAACCACTTCGCAAAAATCTATTCAAATTCTGAATTTGAGGCTATCATATATTTAATCCCCAGGGTTAAGAGGAAGAAAACCATCTGAGGAGCATTAAAAAAATGTTTTTAACAATTTCTGTGGAAACCAGAAAGGTTATGGACATTTATTGGAATTAAGAACACTTTATTGTAAATTCTGATTTTGAATTAGCATTAAGTGGGTCTTTCACACTGATTTTCATACAGAAACTTTTATTTATTTATTTATTTATTTATTTATTTATTTATTTATTTATTTTGGTAAAAAGCACTTACTTGTTCTTTGGCGGGAAACCAGTGACCTGAAAGTAGTGACAATCAGTCAGAATTCTCAAAGTGATTCAAAATATTGTCAAAAGAAAGCCCAGAAAAAGAATTTTGCAAAGCACAAAACTCTTACTCCACCCTTGCTTTACAGCATTCTGGAGTGGCTAAGATAACTTGAACAACTCTGGAAACCGGAGTAAACTGCCAAGTTATAAGAAATCAAGCAGTTCTGCTTCCTATTTTTTCCTCAATGAAGATATGCTGATTTTGCCCGACTACTTGTAAATGATCACACACCTTTTTGTATTCTTTGCTTCCTAACTCTTCGCAATAGATAGTTTTAAAATCATTACAAATGAACCCAATCCTTCTCCAAGATTCACATGAACTGATACCAGTCTAACTCATGCCTGTACTTGCCACGTACTTTCTGTTTATTTATGAGCTCCTCCCAACTTGTTAATTTTTTCATCACCCAAGATTTAGAAAACTTTGATTCATGTGGTATCTCACCAAGTAAACTAAAACTTGTACACTACAGTAGACATGACCTCTCTGTAGAATAAAATGAAGGTTGCCTACAACTCTGTGTGGTAGTGCTTATTCCTGTGATGCTTTATGTAATAGAACTGAATTCCTCTGTGGCTAACTTTTCTATGGAGAATATGCTTCTTGCTAAAAACCACTATATTGAGATTCTAAGTCTCTTCTCTTCACCAAGGAGACAGGATTCTTCGTTGATCAATCTACTCCACGTTTCAATAAAATGATCAATTTTTTGTTTATTATCTGATTGGGCTTCCCTTGGGACTAAAATATAATTTTGAGTAAGAGAACATGATTTGTAATTTAAGATAACAGAAGTATAAATTCTATATTTAAAAAAAACTGATGCAAAACCAAATAGCATCCATTTATATTTTATCCTTGGAAGGCAAGCTTCTGGACACCAAAGTAGTACTTACTGGATGGTAATAGGTCAGCAAGAAGAAATGCATTCAGTCACATTAACTAAAATATCAACTGCCACTGTGCATGCCAAGGTATTTTTGTGTCTAAAGAAATCAAAAGGTGCATTTAATCCTGGACCCACGCATGGCTGAACAGACCAGGATAAATCAGAGGGGAGAAGGTTGGCCAGGGGCCCGCCCAAGCAGAGCCCCGGGAAGCCACTTGCTTCCACAATCCAAAACCGCCAACATACCCCCGGCCTGACTCAAGATGGTCCTCACCAATATTTAATCTGCTGAGAATTCGGGTCTGCAGGTTTTGTGACTGAAATCTCCAGGCTTTCTCAGAGTTGGGATGGGCTACCTCCCCCTACTTCCCTGTATTTCCAGAAGCCTGGTAGTCACATCCATACCTCAAAGCGGCCACCCACTTGAAAAGCTACTGCAGCCTTACTGTCCCAATAAAAATACTGAATTCCCTGAACAAACACCATGACCTCATAGCACCTCTATTGTAAACAATAATTCACAAAAGAAAAAGGAGAGAGAGAACAAGCAAAAAGGAAAGTGCCTCCCACAGAGGGAAGCTGGGGTGAGGGGGGGGAGGTTGAATTGTTGGACGATGGTGGTAGGGAAACAAGGGATATTGGTGGTGGGAAATGTACACTGGTGGAGGGATGGGTGCTGGATCATTGTAACATTGACATCCAATTATGAACATCTTTTTAATGGTCTATCTCATGTATATTCAATTTAAATTTTTTTAAAGTAATAAAAAAAGAAATGTGGAGTTCATACTCAATTCAATCATCTTAATCAATGGCTGAATAAATAGCAGTACTCCAACATTTTAAAAAATAGTATTTTTATTTTGAAGGCAATTCTATAAAGTTCTTTAGTAATTTTGGCTGCAATGTGGAGTATTAAATATATGATACATATAGATATGAGCATAAAATCCCATCATTGTTCAGAAATGGTTAGAATTTCTCTCACTTAAAAAATAATTGTAAATATGTCCTCATACCTGTTCCATACTTTGCTTCTTGACTTTCAGTGAATAAATATATATATATATGTATATTTGTATATATATACTGGAGCAATAGAACAGCTGGTAGGGCTTTTGCCTTGCACGCGACCAACCTGGGTTCGATATCTCTGTCCCTCTAGAAGAGCCTGGCAAGCTACCGAGAGTATCCCGCCCACACGGCAGAGCCTGGCAAGCTACCCGTGGCTATTCAATATGCCAAAAACAGTAACAACAAGTCACAATGGAGACGTTACTGGTGCCCGCTCAAGCAAATCGATGAACAACAGGACGACAGTGCTACCGTGCTATATTTTATATATATATACATACATATATATATTATATAATACAGATGTTGGGTGCAGAGATAGTTTGACAGGCTGAGGCTGAGTCTCCTGAGCTCCCCTAGGACTGGCTGCCAAATACAGAGCCCCGAGTAGCCTTTGAACACCACTGGGTATGGACCCCCAAATCAACAAACAAATATTAAATATCTAAGTCACTTCTTAGACTTCTATCATAAAAATGCTACTTAATAGTTCATCACTTTTTTTTTTTCAACCAACAGAAGTACCATGACATTTCCCAAGAAGAGTGGGTGGGTGTTTCACCTGAAAGACCCAAATAGAAGGGCACCTTCTAAGTAAATGCCTGAAGTCCAGACTGCTATATAACTACATTAGAGTGGGGAACAAAATGGAGATGATCAGGCCCCCAGAAATGGGGGCAAAGGAAGCACCTGCCTCTCACGCGTGAAGCTACATATTTAATGCTCAGTGCTGACCACATGTAGTGAGCTCTGATCACTGGGAGTTGGCACAACCACATGAAGGTAAATGATCTCTGGCCTCTGATGCCAGGGCTGTGACCACATCTAAAGCAATGTGCACTGCAGTCAGGAGCATTACTCCTAAAAAGCATGTGTGTGAGCAGCACAGCACCCCGACGAGAGATACCACCAAACTGTGCAAAGGATCACACTTAAAGTGTGCACTCCCTGGCAAACACCACAGTCGAGTGTGCACACACCACAACCAAGTATGCGTGTGTATGATCCCTAATCATCATAGGAACAACAACAAAAAAGAGAAAGGAAGGGTACAGGGGTGGAATGACTTTGTTTTCAAAATAAATGAATAAAATGACTTTATACTGAAGGTTAGGGGCTGGAGCAATAGTACACTAGGTAGAGTGCATGTGGCTGACTCAGGTTCAATTCCTGGCATCTGATATGATCTCCTAAGCTTACCAAAACCCAACCAGAGGGGCACCTTCCAAGTAAACCTCTTAAATCCAGACTGATACATAACTACATTCGAGTGGGGAACAAAATAGAGATGATCAGTACATGAAAATATTGGTCCAAGAAATATTTTTACTTAACTTGAAACTATGCTATAAAGCCATACTGATCAAAACAGCGTGGTGATCCACTGACCCTGCTCTTCAGTTTGATGAAATGAATCTCCAAGTAGATACAAGACAATCAGCTAAAATTCATGGGCACACCAGTCTTTTGGTTGGAAATTATGGGGTGCCTCAGGAGGTGGGTAGATCAAGTCCCTGCTCAGCTGAAGCGCTGGCAGCCACACCCTCACCCCACTGCTGCCTCCATGCCAACAACCCAACTCCATGACTTTACTAAGAATCTCTGAAGACTCATCTCAGTTCTGTAGATCCTGAAGTTTCTGGACCATGCAGCCATGTACATGGCCCCATGACACCCTGAAATTACACAGTACTGAAATTCCAGCACACCAAATTAGATGGGAGAGTAAAAGAAGAAGCCAACTAAACTCAACAAACAAAACCAGTAGCACTAAAGGTCAACTAGCAATGAACAACTTAGTAAATCTTCAAAGACATAACAACCCTGTGGTGAAATCAAACAGGTTTCACAAATTTTATTTTACTGAGTATTTTTGGTAATTCTCTTAGGCATTTGATTGTAACAGCAATATAAAACAAATTACAAATTATTGTGTGCCTGCTAAGGGGGTAGGTTTGGGAGGTGGTTGGGAAAACGCTGCAGTCAATGCTGCAGGCAAAGTCACTCAGCTGGTAGAATTTGGTGTCGAATCACTGAAAGCCCGTGACATCTGTATAATGAAGAACTTTGTAAACCAGTTGTTTAAATAAGGTATAAAAATAATTGGCATCATCTAATGGGAAAAAATTAAGAATAACAGCAACCAGGAAAAATTTTAATAAGAAAAAATATTGCCGAGCAATAGGCAGTAACCAAAATCATAATGATAAGTTTTATCAGAAAATTACTCATTTTTTTCTATAATACTCATATTACAAAAAAAAGATTAATAAAATAATTGGTCTTATAAGTTTAGAAACAGAAGATAATACAAAAACAAATGATTCTGTGAGAAATATAGGGTTGTACTTGTTCATGTTAAATCTATGTAAGTGGTCAATGGGTAATTGGATATTTTCAAGTTTTTGTCATTGCAGTACTTTACCTCTACTTAATTATTTGAATTGCAGATTTTATTTTTATGGACCCTATGATCTATTAGGGTGTAATTGTAATATTAGTCATCAATAATGCAAATAAAAACAGAAGGTTTGTGATGTGAGTTTACCACCTTCCCATAAAAGCAGGAATCTTCTCCTGCCTCCCCACTCTATACCTTTGATGTACACGGTTTCATTAAATGACTTTGGCCAAGAGTCAGCGACAGATACCTAAGGGCTGCTAACTGGTTATGCAGCCTGTGTTTGGGAATCCTTCACGTTCCAGTCTCCTATGGAACTGTGCTTGCACACACGATTTTCTATGTAGATTTTTCTAAGTAGAACAATTTTCATTGTTAAAATAATAAACAATAAAAGAACATGTTCCTGAAACTAATAATAATAATTTTTTTAAAAATTGTGGTACTTGAACAAAGAAACACTCTTATTATTGGGTCAGAATAAAATATCCAAGGACAAATACCTCTTATATATGGTCAGTTACATTTTAACAAAGGATCTGAGAGCATAAAATGAAATAAAGATAGCCTCTTCACCAGAAGGTGTTGGGAGAATTGGATAACAACGTGTAAGAAATTAAATCTGGATCCATGCCTCTCACCTTACACAAAGTTTACTCAAAGTGGACCAAAGACCTTAAGATATGACATGAATCTATAAAGTACATTGAGGAAAATATAGGCAGAATGCTTCAAGACCTAGACCACAAAGGAAACTTCAACAATAGGATGCCATTGGCAAAGGCTACAGAGTCAAAATTAAACAAATTGCCTACATCAAACTAAAAAAAAATCTGTAGAGCAAAAGGAAAGGGCTAAAATTAAAAGACAGTTGAATTGAACAAAATATTGGCTCTCAACACATGTAATAAAGGGTTGAAATCCAGGTTATATAAAATATACACAATGATCACTAACAGCCAAAAAAAATGTAAAACCCCATCCAAAAATGGGAAGAGAAAAGGAACAGACATTTCTCTGAGGAAGACCAATGGATGGCCATCACACACATGATAAATGCTCATCATTACTTACTCTTAGAGAAATCCAGATCAAGGTGACAATGAGATATCACCTTACACCAGTGAGGATGGCACATAGAACAATCTGTGTTGGTGAAGATGTAGCAAAAAGGGAAATCTCATCCACTGCTAGTGGAAATATTGTCATGTCTGACTCCTATGAAAAAGTATAACAGGTTCTTAGTAAATTGATAATTGAGTACCGACTTTTGGGTACCTATATCCAAGACATTAAAGCATTCATTCAAAAAGATATATGCCGGGGCTGGAGAGATAGCACAGCGGGTAGGGCGTTTGCCTTGCACTCGGCCAACCCGGGTTCAAATCCCAGCATCCCATATGGTCCCCTGAGCACAGCCAGGGGTAATTCCTGAGTGCAGAGCCAGGAGTAACCCCTGTGCATCACCAGGTGTGACCCAAAAAGCAAAAAAAAAAAAAAAGATATATGCCACCATTATTCATTGCAGCAATTAGTACAATAGGTAAGATTTGAAATCAGCCTCGATATCCAATGACAGATAAGTGGGTCATGAAAATGTGGTAAATATACACAATGGAACACAACATAACTGTAAGGAATGATGAAACCATGCAATCTGTGGCAATTGGATGATATCATGTTAAATGAAGCCAGAATAAGAAGCGTAAACACAGGATGGTATCATTTATATGTGGAATTTTGAATAACTGGATGAGGAAATGCAATGGTTCAAAGGGGTGATGCCCAGATTATCCTTGGCCTCAGATTATAGGGAGAAGGAAAGATATAGAATGGAGAAGGGGGGAGAAGAGACAGATGAGAAACAATGGGGTCAGGAATCAAGGGGATTCAGGGACATCAGTGATATTAAAGAATGATAGGGCTCTATATCAAAACCACAGAAGCAACAACCCTAAAATCATGATCCAAATTTAAGAACTGAACTTAAAAAGGTGCCTGTCAAAAGGACAAGCTAGGGGAGGGGGTGTGTGTGTATGGGAAGGAACCTGGAGACATTGGAAAAGGAAATTTGACAATGGTGGTTGGTGCTAGAACAGTTTATGTCTAAAACTCACCTATGAATAACTTTGTAAATCACAGGGCTTTAAAAAAAATTAAAAGTATATTGGTACAGTCAGTCAACAATGCTTACGCATTCAGTGTCAGTAAAAAAAATGGATCAATTTCTTAGTTTTTAATATGTTCAAGTCTGTCATAGTCCAGGGCAATTTTCTAATCACATCCTGAAAATAGATCGTCCATCACATGGAAAAGCTGAGATCATTGCGAATTTGAGTCAGGACTTGCTCAGGACTGACCTGGAATCTGATCTTCTTTAAGTCAATCAGAAACCTAGTCGAATTTCTTTCAAATTTTTAATGAAGAAAGAATTTCTCTTAAATAACAGAAAAGTTCAGATTTGAGTCATGTGAGAACAGTAGGAATTAAGGATGTGAACCTAACACTCAACTTTGAACATGAGGGCAAATGTTAAGATTATCTAGTTGAACCTCCCAGATTTTACAGACAAGGAACCAGATCAGTTACATAACTTCCCAAGGCATTTGGTAGGAGTCAGACTGCTTCAGTTTGATTACTGACTCTAGTAAGTTGTAAGGCAGTAAATATGTGCTCTACTTCTCTTTGCCATAGCCTTCTCTCTATAAAATTGGGACAATTTTGTAATGGTATCTCATAAGGTTTTTGAAAAAGTAATAAATGAGCCGACTCATACATATAAACCACAGAAATCAGATTGAAATTTATTTGCACTCAATAACACACTTCTTTATGCACTTATCTTGCATGTCATACATTTAAATATTCGTTATGAATTTCAGAATAACTTAGGCCTATAGAGATGCTTTCCATTCACATAACATTCCTAGAAGAAAGAGCATCCTTATGACATCCAGAATTAAAAAATAAGAGTTATAATTCTTTAAAAATTAAATGGGTTCTTGAACATGAACTTAGGCCAGACTTGAAAACATGTAGTAACTCAACATGTTGGACAGGCATTTCAAGTCTGGTAAGCCTTGAGGAATGGGAAAAGAGGAAGTAGAATAGTCTCCTTCATTCAGAGATAACAGCTCCCCTCCAACTCATAACTCAGACAACTCTGTACTTTGAAGAGAAGAAAAGATAAGGAAAATGAGATTTTTTGCAAGTTTATCTCTCTCAGAATTTCCTTACCATCAGTATCTTCCTTTCTCCATCTAGCTCTCAGCTCTTTATGAAAATTTCCCAAGGTACCCAACTCAGACCCCTTTTATTCTCATAGAATGGTGACATTTAACCATAATTCCAAGGAATTGGAGGCCACATATTTTTACATTAACCCTAAACCTCACTCTGGTAAACTCCTCCACTGCCTTGAGGTTTATTATACTTTTTTCTGTGTTAATATTGTTTTTAAATTAGATTATAAATAATAATACTCCTGGGAGGGTTTTTTTTTTATTGGGGGAAAAGAAAATAATGAAGGTAAAGAAAGAAGAAACTGTAACTCAGAAGTTTTCAGAACTCAAATACCAGCAATACTACACAGGCCCCACCCCAAAACTAAGCAGAACTGAAATGGCAAAAGCAAAGCCATGACAAAGCTCAGCAAATATTTAGCTTATTTTAGACTCTGGCAATAGATTCCTAACTAATCAGTTTGCCTCCATCTCTCTGTCCTTTCAACTCCCTACATAAATGCTCAAATGATTTTACAATCTAACCTATATTAGGCACTCAATAATCTATTCATAAGAGTTTACTAAGCATGTGTTTTCTGTTTTTTCAATGAAAAGCAGTGATTTAAGCAACCATATCAATGTTATGCTGTAATTTAAAAGGCATGATTAGAGCAATTTAAAGATTAAGAAAGTCAGCAAAAAAGGTATTGTTTTAACACATGCCAGTATAATAAAACTCTTACAAAACTGAAAAAGAATAATTGCAAACTACAGCAACTGTTCATTGCTCTCTTGTCACTGCAGCAAAATAATAATTTCATCTGTATTTTTATATGTACAATCTGATTATTCCTTGGTTCTTGGAATAATACTCGTCACAGAAACTAAAATTTATAAAATACTACATAGAGATTTAATCAGTCAATCAACAAGCTGTTCTCAGCGCTGCTTCTCGTACATCAAGATAGATAAAATACAACAGAAACCTCCCAGGTTGTATTTTTTCATGAGAACCTGCTTTTGTTAACAGTGACACGTTACGTGCCCATGGACAACATCCTTTTCAAGCCGTCCACGACCTAAGGAGGAATCAGTTGCAATGTTCAAGTTTAGAAGAGCTGAAAGTCCCTTTCGTGAGATGGGACGAAAGAAACCACAGGGGTCAATGGAAACACTTAAGACGAATGCTAGGCTCTGTATGCGCTGGCGCTGGGCTGCAGGGGTGCAATGCAGAAATGGGTAACTGGAACCTGGAGACTAAAAGGAAGTGAATAAACTGGTGAAAAGAGGGAGAGTCAGGGTTAGAGCGATAGAGCAGCGGGTAGGGCATCTGCCCTGCATGCGGCTGACCCTGGTTCGATCCCTGGCATCCCATAGGGTCCCTCCAGCACTGCCAGGAGTGATTCCTGATTGCAGAGCCAGGAGTAACCCCTGAGCATCGCTGGGTGTGACCCCCAAACAACAACAACAACAACAAAGAGTCTTCGAAGCATCACAAATCTAAGCCAGAGTCCTGGACACCCTCCTCACTCTCTGCTCTTCCTTCTGCACCTGCCCAGATCACGACGAGCAGGGCCAGAGGCAGGGCAGAGAAGGAAGAGCTGACGCAGACACTTACTTTCTCGGCACACTTTCGAAACTTCATAGAGGGACCCAAGAGATGGTTACCAGGCTTGGGGAACATGTTTTACGTGACCTATTCCCAGCATCACGTGCTCCCCTGAGGACTGCTAGTGTGACCCCCGAGCATCACCAGGTAGCTCTGGTAGTCTCTGGTGCCATAAAGTCCAAGCGGAAGAACTTTCTTTGATACCCATTTGTTGGCTGAAAAATCACCAACAATCCTCAAGAACAGCTGGTGGGCGCTCTGAGTACTACTTGGGAGCCTTCCCTCCATCCCCAAATTAAATCAAACTTTCCTCAGTATCGACGTTGTCAGCAGGGCCTTATCAAACATGTGCATCCATGATAAATGAGAGATTTCAAGCACATTATAAAAACAGCTGAGTAATGTCTACTGATACTCCTCAGGCAAGGTGTTGGAATTGTATCAATGTCAATGTTCTTCTTTTTTTTTTTTTGCTTTTTGGGTCATACCCGGCAATGCACAAGGGTCACTCCTGGCTCTGCTCTCAGGAATTACTCCTGGTGGTGCTCAGGGAACCATATGGGATGCTGGGATGCTGGGAATCGAACCCGGGTCGGCCGCATGCAAGACAAACTCCCTACCCGCTGTGCTATCACTCCAGCCCTGTCAATGCTCTTTATAGAAGACAAAAAACTAGCATGGGAAGAAAAGGAAGAGCAATTCAAACTTGACTATCTAAAACTTTACCCATTTTAGCCAAAAAATATATATAATATCATTTATATTATAAATTGTTCAATTACTCATGTAATTTGTTCTCTTTTAACTAATGGGAGATATTTGTTTTAATGATAGCCTGCTCAATTATATCGTATCTTAGAAATCCAGGAAATTTTTTTCTTACACACTTTTACAGCATATCCTCTAGCAGTATTATGACTTCCTTTAGTAGTACTTAGAGCCAAACCATAGCCCGGCTTGGGTTATCAACTAATTCCAGCCATGATATAAAGCAAGGAAAAGCTTGTGCCAGACCCTTTATAGCTCTTAAGTCATAGGACTCAGTATGCAGTGAACTGCCACCAGGAGGATCAGATGGGCAAGGGGTGTGCTATCTTTAGCAAATGTATCCTGATCACTAAGACCACATTCCAGTTTTGCACTTGAACTAATTCTTGATTGTAGCATAAAACTGGTAACAAACTGACCTACCCTAAAACACCAGTGATTAATGCTGCGATGTGTTAGTACCACATATTTGCATTTCCAGTAATAATTCAGGACACCTATGACTGAGTTTATAATTTTTCTGTCTTGAGCATAAAACGTTTCCTCTTTCATTGTTAGACAGGCATCAGCAGTCATTCACACATTCCAGCTCCATCCAACTGCCAGAGTTCCTGAAAAATGTGTTATTCTGCAAAGATACAATTAAGTTTTTAAATTATATTTAAAAAGTCGCAATTCAGCAGTGGTCCTAATACTATAATTAAAGCAGAGTCAAGGCACTATGAGCAGTGCATTTAAAGGATTAATTTTCTTTAAAGAGATGTTCTCTTTGATCCCAATGAATATTTGCCTCACTTCCGGATAAAGCTTCATATTTAGATTTAAACGTGTGAGCATATGCAGAATTATAGTTCATAGTTCAGGGTCTCTTAAAATATGAATAGCTCTAGGGATTTCATTTATCCTTAAGGGACTCTTCTTTAGGATCAGAGAACACCTGGCTATTTCTGTCTCCTCAATTCAGATTACTGGTGATTAGAACGAAAGGTGTTCTATTATGTCCTATAATCAACACATCAGCGTGGTGATTTGAAAAATGGCCAACTGATGTGCTTTCACTTTATCCCTGTGTGTTCTCTAACTTTCAGACAGCTTGACACTATATGCAGAGATGACCACTAACCAAACGTCAATATCAATAGTCATGGTAAATAAGTATAAAAATTAAGACAACATGAGGCTACTTCTATTTGTTACAACTCTCTACAATAAAGAAGTAGAGCTAACGATACCACTTGCCTATTTTATGTTATAAACATAAATTTATCAAGTTATTAAATTCTTTGAACAACGATAGGACATCGAGACACTATGCCCAATACATAGATGAGGCGGCAAGATTAAGGGAGGCAGAATAATGATCACATAGCATAAGGAGGAGGAGGCCAGCTTGAGACCAAGTCTGTCGAGTTCTAAAGCTCCTATCCCTGTAACTCTCCTATAAACCTTAGCAATGACTTTAAAGTCCTCTAGCTATGATTGTATTCTTCTCCATGGAGATTTCCCCATTCTCTTGTACACAAAACCCCACAGCTTATCCCTGACTCTTCTCCTGCCCTCTGTTCCTTCTAAAATATGACTCAGAATAATCTCCCTGAAACAGCAAGGCATGAGGTTACTGAAGCAGAAGTATTATGATGTCGCTAGGGACACTGACCTCTGGGCTGAGATCAGTAGAGCACAGCCTGGAAAATGAATACTTTGCGGGGTCAGAGTGTTTTTGTTTATTTGCTTGTTTTTGAGATCAGTCTTGAATGTCAGGAAGTTTAATCATACAGGTCTTCTAAGAAATTTTCTAGCCAATTTTATTTTATTTTCCTCAGTTAAAAAATTATTAAAATAACCTTGCATTATATGATTTTTGTAAGTTTTGAGTATGGCACATTATAGGTCGTTGTAAACTATCTGAAATTCACCACTTATATTGTGTGTCCATTACTGCTGTAAAATTGACCCCTTTTACCTGAATGACAGAGCCTTCTTCCTTGCTTTCTGGCAATCCTGCAGGCAGACGTCTAGTCTAAAAGTTTGCTTCTGTTTTATTTAGTTTATCGCTCCATTACGCGGCTCTGTTGTCACTTATGGCTTTGGGAGGGCTATAAGGAGTTAACGAGGTCAGGTTTCTCCTTTCCAAGGTTCACTGTGGCACTTGTGCCTTTAGATCCCATCACTTCCAAATTCCTCACAAAACCTGTTACTGCATGTTTTACCTTCATCTCTAGAATCTTCTGTTTCGTCTTCATTCCACTTTTATTTATTTTTTCTTCCTTCAAACTTCACCAAAAAACGTTTAGCTGGCTCTGCTGTCCCCTCTAGCTACTACTGCATTTCTCTCTATTTCATTGTTGAGCTTTTTAAACAAGTGATCAGTGAGTTGCATTTTTCTCTCATGTAGCCTCTCTCAGAGTCTCTCAGAGTCTAGCTTCCACCCCAGATCCTTTTATGGATGTTCCATGGTTTTCTCTTAGCCAAAAAATACACTGAACAGTCTTCATCCTGGGTATCTCTGTGGCATGGTCCATTTGCCGCTCACTTCTTGAAATGCTGTCTTTATTCTTGTATCATTTTTTGATCTTTTATTACGTTAAATAGCTTCATTACATTTGTGTTTTTATTTTTTTTCTTTTCTTTGAGAGCCTCTAAGTAGGAATGACCAAATAAGTTTATGAATATTTTAAGCAGTTTTCTTGAGATATAATTATTAAATAATAAATCGAGTGGGCTGGAGTAATAGCGCAGTAGTAGGGCGTTTGCCTTGCACATGGCCCACCTGGGTTCGATTCCTCCGCTCCTCTCAGAGAGCCTGGCAAGCTACTGAGAATATCTCGCCTGCATGGCATAGCCTGGAAAGCTACCTGTGGCGTATTCCATATGCCAAAAGCAGTAACAACAAGTCTCACAACGGAGACATTACTGGTGCCCACTTGAGAAACTTGATGAGCCATGGGATGACAGTGATACAGTGATAATAAATAGAGCATATTTACAGAGAACAACTTGATGATTTGGTATAATTATAGAAAAATATATGTATTATATGTAGGTATTTATACATCACCCCCTACAATAGAAAATATATATATTCTATACTTCCAAAAGTCTCATCATGACTCTCGACTCATTCTTTTTCCTCATGTCTTCTAGATCACTGGCTTTATCCTTAACGAATTACTAATTCAGTTTCTGACAGTATAGTAGTTTAGCTTTTATATTCTAGAATTTTTATTAACAAAATTAATGATAATTGATTCTAATATAGGGGATTGTATTATTTTAAGTCAGCATAATTATTTTGAACTTCTGTTGCCTGTATCAAAAGTTTTCTATTTGTTTGTTTGGGGGTCACACCGGTGGTGTTCAGAACATACTCCTGGCTCTGTGCTCAGGGATCCCTTTTTTGGGACTCAGGAGCCCACATGTGGTGCTAGAGTGAACCTTGCTTGGCTGCAGGCAATATAAACACCTTATCCACTATACTATCTCTCTGGCCTTGATAACAGTTACCCGCTGTGCTACGGGCATTTGCGTTGCACGTGGCCGACCCAGGTTCGATTCCTCCACCCCTCTCAGAGAGCCCGGCAAGCTACCGAGCGTATCCCACCCTCACAGCAGAACCTGGAAAGCTCCCCGTGGTGTATTTGATATGCCAAAAAAAGTAACAAGTCTCACAATGGAGATGTTACTGGTGCCCGCTCAAGCAAATCGATGAACAACTGGGTGACAGTGCTACAGTGCTACAGTGCTATATAGGAGAACTTCACTTGGAAACACTATCTCTTTAATCTCTGAACTTTCCAGAACTTTTCTTCTGACAATCCTTTAGCTTTTCATGCTGGATTCATCCTGCAAACCCAGCCAATGTTCTCTCTGTAGCTCACACTTCAAAATCTGACTTTTTCTGTCATTATGCCTCTAATGCAATAAATCATTATGAGTTGGCCATTTTTTAAAATTCAGATTTTATGGTGTACATGTTTTCTTGGCTACTTTCTCATTGTTACCCTAGTGTCATGTTCCTAAACCTTAATGATAGTCTCAAAATAGAACTATCTCCATACCACAAGTCATTTTTTCACAGATTTTTTTTTCTAAAGGCAACATATTTTCAAGTTAAATCACACCTAAAAATTTGCAATTCTACTTTCATTTTACTGTCATTCACCATGGTTAATTTATCCAAGTCTGGTGTGTTTATATTTCATTTTATTGCTTTTTACTCTTTACCCATAACATTAATTTTTTAAGCACTTTCTTGATAGGAGGAAATTTTGATTTCTTTTAAGATTTTTGATTTCTTAAATAGAAAGGCTGTTGTATCCAGGAAACATCAGAGAAGCCAATCCTCATTCATACTATCCTATTTACACTGTTACTTTATTTAAAAATGTCCCTTGTCCTAGAGTTATACAAGACCTATTACATGTTAGGAAACAAAAACAATGTGCAGGGAGGATGCTATAAATTTCTGAGACCAAAAGCAAACTACTTTGTATGCTAGTCTTCTATAGCTAATAAATAAATAAATTCTAGGTCAAAATTCTGTAATTTCCCTATATGTATAGTTATATATAGTTACATATATATAAAAAAATTTCCTATAGATCTATAGGGAACTAAAGGAGATTTTTTTCTAAGTGACAAATACTATAGGCCCCTTTCTTTAACCAAAAGCTCAGTTAGTACATTTGGGAAGATAATTCAGCAGACTGGAGTTGAAGATAGTTCCACAGGTTGGATGGTCCACCAGGTTGCAAAGCATGCACACTTCACATGCAAGAGGTTGTGGTTTCTTCCCCAACATTCCATGGTAGTCTGGACACTGAGTTAGGAATAGATGCTATGCGATAGAAAGCATGTCCCCAAAACAAAATACAGAAGCTCAACAAGTATAATGAACTTACTAAATGACTAATTACTTTATACTGCCCAGATCAAATTGAAAGAAAAAGAACGGTAGTTTGCTCATTGTCATTAAAACAAGTTTTGAGTCATTTCTCACATGTAGAAAAGACAGTATGACCTCACATTTTTAAAAAGCATATTATCATTTGAGAAATGGAATATTTAAAACTCATCTTAACAATAAAAATTATTTTAAAAATTATGGTTCAAAGTAACAGAAACTAGGAAATGAATCTTTTTTTTTTTTTTTTTTTTGCTTTTTTGGGTCACACCCAGCAATGCTCAGGGGTTACTCCTGGCTTTGCACTCAGGAATTACTCCTGGCGGTGCTGGGGGACCATATGGGATGCCGGGGATCGAACCCGGGTCGGCCGCGTGCAAGGCAAATGCCCTACCCGCTGTGCTATCGCTCCGGCCCCGGAAATGAATCTTTTGATTTTCAAGAATATGACATTCTTAACATGGAATCTCTGCTCTTATGGAAATACCAGAGGGAAAAACCACTTATTATCTAAGTGCAGGTCTTTATTTTTTATTTCCCTTTAATACCTAAAAAGCTAATCATGAGACCTCTTATTTGCAGGAATGAAAATCTATATAATTCTAGATTAAAATGTTTGGTTTTTTTTGCTTTTTTTGGGTCACACCCAGCGATGCTCAGGGGTTACTCCTGGCTTTGCACTCAAGAATTACTCTGGCGGTCCTTGGGGGACCATATGGGATGCCGGGGATCGAACCCGGGTCGGGCGTGTGCAAGGCAAACACCCTACCCGCTGTCCTATCGCTCCGGCCCTTCTAGATTAAAATCTTTTTAAGAAAATGGAAGATCTTAATAAGAACAGAATGCCAAGGGGGTGGAGCAATAGCAGCTATGGTAGGGCGTTTGCTTGCACGTGGCCAACCTGGGTCCAATTCCCAGCATCCCATATGGTCCCCGAGAACTGCCAGGAGTAATTCCTGATTGCAGAACCAGGAGTAACCGCTGAGCATCGCCGGGTATGACCCAAAAAGAGAAAAACAAACAAACAAACAAGCAAACAACAACAACAATAAAGAATGCCAGCTATTACATTTATCTATAAATGTTCAAACAGTCAAAATTAAGGAGAAATATTCAGCAGGTTATTATATATATAAGATGAATTTTTTTGGAAAAGCTCCTATATTTTTAAGAATACTCAGGTTCTGGTAGATGAGATTATATAGGGTATAAGTAGAATATCGCATTTATCACTTGGGCATCCTTTGCAGTCTCACAAAACGCAACTCTATTTGTTCCAAAGTATGAGAGAATCCGTTTCTAATATTCTCACGAATGAAGTAATAGGATCCAATTTGTCTTTTTTACTTGATAAATAGCACAGCGGGTAGGGCGTTTGCCTTGCATGCAGCTGACTTGGGTTCGATTCCTCTGTCCCTCTCGGTGAGCCTAACAATCTACGGAGAGTATCCCACCGGCATGGCAGAGCCTGGCAAGCTATCCATGGCATATTCAATATGCCCAAAACAGTAACAACAAGTCTCACAAGGAAGACGTCACTGGTGCCCGCTTGAGCAAATCGATGAACAATGGGATGGGACTACAGTGCTATAGTGCTACAGTGCTATGGAGGATGATGGTTAAAGAAAACAGTGCCCCACTTAACCTCACATAGAAAGCTAGCCCAACCACTGCCTGCCGACTCAAGTTCCATATTGCATTAACTTTCACCTGCTCAGGAAAGAACAGGAAAGTGCAATCCTTTGTTTGGATGAAAACACAAGAATTCAGGTGAGCCAAACCAAACAGCTTAGCCAAGAAGATGATTCAGCTTATTAGGGCTTGGGAAAGCAAATGAGGGAAAAAGGAAAGTTAAAAAACAAAACAAAGCAAACAAAGAAAGACAAGAAAAAAATTGAAAGCAAAATAATGAAACCTCATTATTTCTCAGGAAGCCCATATCCCCCCACCCCTCAAAAAATCAACAGAAAAGTTAATTTAAAAAAATATATACGTGATGATGTAGGGTTAGAGGAGTAAAAATGTCGCAAAAGACTTGGAAATAAAGCAAATTACATGGAATGTGATTTCCGATCACTGTAGAAACAGCATTTGAACAGACTAAAAGAAAAGAGACATGAGTGAATGAATTTGTCCATTTAAGCGTATCCCCCCCCCCACCCTCCTGTCCTTACTGTTCATCTGAAAACAAGAAGTAGAACAGGTCAGGAAAGGGGTTATGGTTAACATTGCAAGATGAAAGATAAGCAGCCAGGCAGTTAGAAGCCAAAGCATTTTATCTAGAAGAGCAGGTCTGGCCTTGTTTCCATCTTGATAAGAATTAGATTGGAGAGCTTGTTTGTCTGTAGCCGAGGATGGGGTGGAGGGGCAAAAAAAAAAAATGGGACGGGGAAGCAGGGGGACTTAGTTATGGAGCTGTGGCAAACCACTAATGTAGTGATAAGCCCCTCTTTTGTGTTACACTTCCATCCGAACTTTGAAATTGTTAGACTTGTCTATTTAGATAACATGATGACTGTGTTTCTTTCAAATGTCGTGGATGTAAGTATCCAGAAAGTTTAGATGGCCTGAGCAGGATGATTATCTTCATCTAAAGCACTTACCGGTTAGGATTTTGACTCAAAAACCTACTTGAATTTTGCTCCTCTTTAAACGGTCTTTTTACTTTTTTCTGAGCATAGGTGTAAAATTTACGGAGTTTCTTTTTCTAAGTTGTGTTTTCATGCTTCCCACGTCCTGTTTGAAGCAAGCTACAAATACAGAGGTCTCCTTTTTTCTTTCTTTCTTTTTTAGTTGTTGATGGGCTACATTTGGTGGTGTTCAAGGCATACTCCAATCTCAGTGCTCAGTGATCACTCCTGGTGGGACTTCAGGGACCACATGTGATGCCAGGAATGTAACCTGGGTCAGCCATTTGCAAGGCAAATGCCCCACCCACCCATTATATCACTCCCATTCAGAAGTGTCCATTTTTATACTGTTCTAATTTAATATAACTGGTTTGGAAAGAGTGACTAAATAATTTAAACTGTCAAAGCTACAAAATGATCATGGTTTATTCTGATAAGAGCCATGACTACAAAATTAGGTTTTCCTGGGACTGAATTCACTCTTACATTTAGTATTTTAGTCAATGAAAGAAATAAGGAATCGTAAATTTAAAAAAAAAATGATCTTTTAAATTCTCTTAAAAATAGACCTTTAAAATTAGTTTAGTGGTCAATTAAAATAATTTTAAGTGTGGCAGGTATATGTGCCCCTCATGCATTAATTGTGAGTTTATATATTATAGAAGATGATTTGGACAAGGGGAAGTATTACGGTAGGTATAGACTTGTTAAGGTTTATAATCTATATTAATTGTGAAATAAAGCAGAAATCCCCAAAGTAAGATACTAGAAGTGGTTTGTATCATGACTGGTGAATAGGAAGATGTTTAATTAGTGTGCTCTTTTTTTTTTTTTTTTTTTTTTTGCTTTTTGGGTCACACCTGGCAATGCACAGGGGTTACTCTGCACTCAGGAATCACCCCTGGCAGTGCTCAGGGGACCATATGGGATGATGGAAATTGAACCCGGGTCGGCCACGTGCAAGGCAAACGCTCTACCCACTGTGCTACCGCTCCAGCCCTAATTAGCGTGCTCTTACTCTTCTTGACTCCTTCACAGAGTGTCTGGACCTTAAGGTATAGCTTCTCTGCCGTACAAAGTCAGCCATAGAAGACAATTTATTGGGGACATTGCCCTGACTAAGAGGAATGGTGTATATCTATACCAAGACAGCTCTAGAATGTACCATATTTAATTTTATTTTTTCTTTAACAGTTTACCCTTGGCACTCAGTGGCACTGGGCTGGTATTAAAAATCTACAAAACCTGACTAAATCTAAAGATAAAAACAATAGTGATTATAGCAGTTTTCATTTCCAGGAAACCTTCCACATGGCAGGACTCTGTAGAATTTTATAGATACTATTTTTCACTGGTAATAAATATTCTCTCGCTATAAGGACCTTACTGCCTTTTACAGACGAGTTTTACCAAAGAGTAATTATCACTTGCTATTCAATATCCTGACCTTCAGAACGCTTTTCATATTTTATAATAAAAATACTTCTACTGAATGTATAATATAGAATTGTAAAAGTTAAAGAATTAAATAAAATATTCATACTCGACTCATCCAGAAATAAGCACTTTGTAGCTTCTGGAAAATTATTCTGCATGGCCAATACATATTCATCCAGGTTTATGAAAAAAATGGAATAATTCTACTTGATTTATAATAACCTCTCTCTAACAATAATTCATTAACTAGGGCTGGGGAGACACCGGTGGCACTTTTCTTGGCTCTGTGCCAAGGGGATCACTCCTCGTGGTGCTCAGAGGTCTATATGTCAGAGATCAAACTGGATTGGATGCATGCAAGGCAATCATTCTGCTAACTGTCCTCTCTCTGGCCCGATCATTCATTCATCTTTTCATAACGATTAAGAAGTATATAAATCTTCCTGGTTAAATGTAATCACAAGGCATTAGTTGCTTCAGTGAATCTTACCATTGAAGATTTTTTTACATTCATGTATATATATATGTACACATATTTATTTCATATGAGGCCACACTCAACATTTTTCCAGGCCACAGAACCATACCTGATAGTACCAGGGACTGTCAGGCTCTCCTCCCTGGCCTTCTCTGGAGGCAATCAGTACCAGGGACCCATCTCATGACCTTGCACATGTTAGGCAAGTGCCTCTACCACTTGAGCTATGCCCCAGCCACTATTTTCATTATTTGTGTTATATTATAATAAGTGATGTCGTTACTCAATCCTTGTAAATTCCAGCTATTTGGAATCATGATAATGGTAATCCCTTAACTTTTATTGTCAATGGTAATTATTGATGATGATAATCCTCTTAATATTTTACAGATAAAAAAAGAACACCCCGAGGGCTGGGGTGCTAGTACAGGGGTTACAGCACAGGGCTTACATGCAGCTGACCCTGGGCCCATGCCAGCACCGTATGTTCACCTGCCCTGTGGAGTCCTCGAAGTCTCTTAGCATTGCCAGGTGTGGCCTTAGAGGCATTGCACACCTCAGCACCTAAGCAGAACCACAACCTCAGACCCAGCATGGAAACAAAGTGGAGACTGTCAGTGAGGTAATGTGAGCATCTTGGAAGACCCTCCATCCCCCCCTCCTCCTCCACACAAGTAAGATCCAACCTGAGGCACAGAAAGATTATGGACCTTGCCAAGAACACAGAGCTAGTGAGTGGCAGATTCAACTTGGGTTGTCTAGCCCTAGAATGAGTGCGCTTAACCACAGTGATAAGGCTGGAACACAAACAATGTCGAGCGAATATTCTCATTTCTTCTTTCCTCTTAGAAAAATCCCCAGGTTAGGTTTAGTATGCTTTTGAAAGACTTTTGAAAGACACTTGCATCTTCAAAAGGTTGACATGTAGGTCTTCAAAAGGCTGATACTCCGTCCTTCCCCTGGTCCAAATCCACACTCCCAAACATATACTATATTGCATATTTTGATTTAAAATTCAGTCTCCTGTTGCTTTAACTTGTATTTTCTCATTTAAAATCCTCTTCATCTAATGGAATTTTTTTTCCCAGTCACTTTCCTTGAGCATTCCACAGTGTTTGGTAATCTTGGATCACTCCCTTCTCAGGCAATCCTCTCCTGCTTTCTGTGCTGCTTCCCTGGGCTACTCCCCTCTCACTTGTGTTCACATTCCTTCTCTGCCTCCTTCACTGATACTTCTCTCTGACCTCTCCTTTGTTTTTCTGTCCCTTATAGACCCACTTCTTTCTCTTCAGACACTGCAATATCTTTGGGAAATCTCATCCTTTCCTGTGGCTTACGCAGCAAGGTAAATGCCGATGTTTCACCAACTTTCCTCTCTGCCTAGACATCTCCACATCTCTTGTAAATTCTAGATTTAGAGACATAAGTATCTCTCAAACACCTTCCCCAGAGACACTCTCCAGACTTTTTTGGGGGGCCACACCTGGCAATGCTCAGGGGTTACTCCTTGCTCTGCACTCATGATAGTGCTTAGGGGACAAGATGGGACGCTGGGGATAGAATTTGGATCCTCTGCATGCAAGGAAAACATCCTCCCTGCTGTACTGTATCTTCAGCCCTTACTCTCTAGGCTTAAAAAAAAAACAGAGGGAGGGGCTGGAGCAATAAATAGCACAGCAGGTAGGGCCTTTGCCTTGCATGCGGCCGACCCGGGTTTAATTCCCAGCATCCCATATGGTCCTCTGAGTACCGCCAGGAGTAATTCCTGAGTTCAGAGCCAGGAGTAACCCCTGTGCAGCATCACCAGGTGTGACCCAAAAAGAAAAAAAAAACAAAAACAAAAAACAAAAGGAAGTGATCATGTTTACAACAGAATTCCATATATATGCCTAAAACTGCTCTTCACTTTCTATTTGTTGGCTGAATTTGCGTGCCTATCATACAGTGAAAGTATGAGACTCATCATAGGGTTGGAATACAGACTAGGATTAATGCTCAAAAGAGGAGAAAGAGAGAGAGAGAGAAAGGGAGAGACTGAGAGAGACAGACAGAGACAGGGAGATAGAGAGAGACAGAGAGAGAGAGTGATTGTCATAGAGGCAGCCTGTGGGTGGGTGGTGGGAAGGAAACTGGGGACATGGGTGGTGGTGGAAAATGTACATTCGTGGAGGGATGGGTGTTGGAACATTGTATGACTGAAACCAGATCATGAGATCACAACTTTATAACTGTGTATCTCAAGTGACTCAATTGAAACAATTTTTTTAAAAAAGAAAAAAATCAATGAAGAACACTGCTACTTAGGGGATAATGCCTTAGCTTCCATGTTCAAGGATTCTGAATACCATTCTTATTTGGTAACTTCACTCTAATATCTTTCCTCTCTTTGCCATTCTCACAGATAATTGATAATTATGATCCAGTCATCTCCACATCAGTAGTTATAATTTGCTCTGACTTATTGGCCTTCATTTTTTAAAAAATCATAGTTTAGATAATAGGTGCTTAATAGTGTTCAAGTTTTTAGGACTGATGTACAAAGTTGCTGCACACCTTCTGGTCCAAAGTTCCTTCCTTCAAATGTTCCCTCTGAGTGTGCCCCCTCTGCACCCCCCCCACCCAGCAACAAATAGAACAAATAATGTTCACCTTTGTGATTCTGTGATTCGCTCCCTCAGGCATAGCATTAAGTACAATTCAAGAAGCTTAACTGTAACTCCACTCTTTATTTTCCCATGTCTCTAAAAATATGTACTAGGATAAAAGTAAGAGTGACATTATTAAAGAGGTACCTTGAATCCGTTCCAATTTATTTTTAAGTGTTGTGCAAATTGGGGTACTATATTTTTAGTAGCAAATTGCTTGCAGCATATCTATATGCCAAGGAAACCTTGGTTGGGAGCTTTGTGTTAACTAGCTTTCTTTACCAAGTCCCTCACCCCATACTAATCCCATCCTCCCACTATTGTCATTTTTAAATGAGCTTGTTTTTATTGTAGGGACTTTCACCAGGGGAAGAAATTTAACCCCTTATAGCCTGACATACAAGACTCTCCAGAAGCTTTTCAACTTCTTTATGTCTTTCTCCTTCTATATTTCATCTTGCATCATCATTATCATCATCATCATCATAATTATCATCATCATCATCATCATCATCATCATCATCATCCCATTGATCGTCGAATTTCTCGAGCGGTCTCAGTAGCATCTCCATTCATCCTAGCCCTGAAATGTTAGAAGGCTCTCTTTACTCGTCCTTTCCAATGGTGCCGCATTGCAGGCTCTTTCAAGGTCAGAGGAATGATACCCATCATTGTTACTGGTTTTGGCATATTAATATGCCTTGGGGAGTTTGCCAGACTCTCCCATGTGGGCAGGAAACTCTTGGTAGCTTGCCAGGCTCTCCCACAGGGAGAACTAGGCTATCAGATGTTTTTTGGGAGCTTGGTTTTATAGTCTCTGGATGTTGGCTGTTGGTGGGATTACATGGTACTGGGAGCAGTCCCTGGGTGTGACCGCCTAGCTACTAGAAAATGGAGAATGTGAGCGGAAGAGGCCCAGTCCCGATCCAAGCAGGCTTGGAGGTCTCAGCCCCCGGTCCCACACATCTGGGTTCCTCTGTGGGTTCCTTCATGCGTGAGGCTCATCCGAATGTGTGTCCCTTAGAGCCTCAGTTCATCTTGCATGACTCTTGGAACTGAGGAAAATGACAGCATTTCTACAAGTAACTTCACTTATCATCACACTGGAGTCACCAGTCAGCCAGACAATTCCTCAACTGTGTTCTTCACCCTGGGTACCTAGGGTGGCCTATAAGCTGCTGGATTCACTAAATAATTTTAGTTTAGCAAAATAGACACCCTTCCTCCCATTGGTATCCATGTGTGTTTTGATATTCTGCCCTAGGACTCTTTGTTACACAATTTTCTTCTTATTTATGCAGTTTCTTTAAATTCTAATACTCTCCTTGGCAATTTACCTCTACATTTTATGGTTTCACTTATCTTCTATCTACAGATGCAAACGAAACCTCTATTTCTAAGCCCTACCTCCCTGAACCTTCCATATTTAACTGCTTATATAGGAGTTTGTCTCCTGATTGTCTTAACATTAAGATCAGCACATTTATTTAAAAGTGACATCGTCATTATCCCTCAACCAACCTCCTTCTCATGAAAATAATTGTACACATCCCTAAATGGCACCAAATCCCCAGCATTTTAATGACAGAAATCAAGGAGACTCTATATATAAGCACCCACACTCTTGTTAACCAATACATTTCACCCAGCTATCACATCTTAAATACCCATAATATCTCTAAGGTCCAACATCTGTCTCCAAATCAATCACTGCCAAGATTGTGTCATTTGATTAACATTTTCTGTTTTCAATTTATTCTCCACCAACCCCATCGTTTATACACACAACAAATTATTTTTTCTGAAGTCCAAATCTGATACCATAATCCCTCCCCCCCTGGCCCCCAATTAAAAACACTGCAAGACAAAATGCATCCTTAAAATTAATTACAAGACTTTCTGAAACCTGAATATGGCCTCACCTGTGTGGTAGTGCATGAAAACCTATGTTTTTTCAGACCATGTGGAAGGTTTTCAGACTCTCAAGTTTCTTTTAGTTTGTTTACCTGTGTAAGATGCTTTACTTTTCTTACTCCCTTGTTTTCCATTAAGGCCTAATCACACTTTAGCATTTCCATTCCCTAGGAGATTCCTTTCCAACTTATTGATTTTTAATATCTCAGTATTTTCCATATCAGTAGTTACATTTCTTTACTAGAAATTCTATACAAAATGGTTTTAATGAAAGTAGATTCAAGGAATCAGACAACAAGGGAAAATACTATAAGAATTTATTCATCATTCATTTTTGCCTAATACTTTAAAATGTAAGACATTCAACATTTTGTAAATGGTTGGGTTATGGTTTTAAATTTAGGAATAAGTTCATAATTGAAGACACATGCAGTATTTTTTTACTATGATACATTTTAATTTATGTGTAAATTCTAGTTTCACTGTTTTTAAAAAAGTAAAATGTGGAGGACCATTTGTTGAAGAGGCGTTCCTTGCTCCACTTCACATTTCTTGCTCCCTTATCGAAGATCAGATGATCATATATTTGGGGTTGCATGTATGAATATTCCACCCTGTTCCATTGATCGGTGGCTCTGCCTTTGTTCCAGTACCATGCTGTTTTAATTGTTACCGCTTTGTAGTAAAGTTTGAAGTTGGGGAGGGTGATGTCTCCCATCGTCTTTTTCCCAAGAATTGCTTTAGCTATTTGTGGGCCTTTATTGTTCCATATGAATTTCAGGAGTGTTTGATCAATTTCTTTGAAGAATTTCATGGGTATCCTTATAGGGATCACATTGAATCTATATAGTGCTTTGGGGAGTATTGCCATTTTGACAATGTTAAGTCTTCCTATCCATGAGCAGGGAATATGCTTCCATTTCCTCGTGTCCTCTTTTAATTCGTTGAGTAGCGTTTTGTAGTTTTCCTTGTACTGATACTTTACCTCCTTAGTTAGGCTGATTCCGAGGTACTTGATTTTCTGGGGCACAATTGTGAATGGGATTTTTTTAAATTTCACTTTCTTCTGTCTCGCTATTTGCATATAGGAAGACCATGGATTTTTGGGTATTGATTTTATAGCTTGCAACTTTGTTGTACAAGTCTATAGTTTTTAGGAGTTTCTTAGTGGAGGCTTTAGGATTCTCTAGGTATAGAATCATGTCATCTGCAAATAGTGAGAGTTTGATTTCTTCCTTTCCTATCTGAATACCCTTAATGTCTTTTTCATGCTTAATTGCTATTGCAAGTACTTCCAGTATGATGTTGAACAGAAGTAGTGAGAGTGGGCATCCTTGTCTTGTTCCTTATCTTAGAGGGAAGGCCTTTAATGTTTATCCATTGAGGATAACGCTTGCCATGGGTTTGTGGTAGATGGCTTCGTTTATCTTGACGAAAGTTTCTTCTAAGCCTATTTTGGTGAGAATTTTCATCATAAATTGGGTGTTGGATCTTGTCAAATGCTTTCTCTGCATCTACTGAAATTATCATATGGTTTTTATTTTTACTTTTGTTGATATGATAGATTATGTTGATTGATTTCCGAATGTTAAACCATCCTTGCAACCACATGCAAAAAAATGGGCTTAGACCTCGACCTAACACCATGCACAAAAGTCAGATCAAAATGGATTAAAGACCTCAGCATCAGACCACAATCCATAAGATACATGGAAGACAAGTTCGCAAAACCCTCCACGATATTGAAGCTAATGGTATCTTCAAAGATGACACACAAGTGGAAACAGTGATATACAAACGGGACTATATTAAACTAAGAAGCTTCTGCACCACAAAAGATACAGTAACCAGAATACAAAGGCAATCTACAGAATGGGAAAGGATATTCACCCAATACCCATCTGATAAGGGGTTGATATCAAGGGTATACAAGGCGCTGGTTGACCTCTACAAGAAGGTCATCTACAAGAAGACATCTAACCCCATCAAAAAATGGGGTGAAGAAATGAACAGAAACTTTCTCAAGGAGGAAATACGAATGGCTAAGAGGCACATGAAAAAGATGCTCTTCATCACTAATGATTAGGGATATGCAGATCAAAACAACTATGAGATACCACCTTACACCACAGAGACTGGCTCACATCCAGGGGAACAAAGACAACCGCTGTTGGTGTGGATGCAGGGAGAAAGGAACCCTCCTACACTGCTGGTGGGAATGCTGACTGGTTCAGCCCTTTTGGAAAACAATATGGTCACTTCTCAAAAAATTAGAAATCAAGCTCCCATTTGACCCAGTAATACCACTTCTGGGAATATATCCTGGAGAGGCAAAAAAGTATAATTGAAATGACATCTGCACCTGTATGTTCATCGCAGCACTGTTTACAATAGCCAGAATTTGGAAAAAACCCGAATGCCCGAGAACAGATGACTGGTTATAGAAACTTTGCTACATCTACACAATGAAATACTATGCAGCTGGCAGAAAGGATGAAGTCATGAACTTTGCATATAAGTGGATCAACATGGAAAGCATCATGCTAAGTGAAATGAGTCAAAAAAAAAGAAAGAGACACAGAAAGATTGCGCTCATCTGCGGAATATAAAACAACCGAATGGGAGACTAACACCCAAGAATAGTAGCAATAAGTACCAGGAGGCCTGCTCCACGGCTTGGAAGCTGCCCTCACATGCTGGGGGAGAGGGCAGCTCAGATGGAGAAGGGAACACCAACTAAAGTGTAGTGGAGGATCCACTCAGGATGGGAGAGGCGGGTTGAAAGCAGACTATAGACTGAACACGATAGCCACCCAGTATCTCCATTGCAAACCATAACACCCAAAAGGAGAGAGATAACAATAAGGAATTCCCTGTCACGGGGGGATGGCAGTGGGGGGGGCAGCACAGGGGTAGGGTGGGGAGGGACACTGGGGCCATCAGTGGAGGAGAATGGGCACTAATGAAGGGATGGGTATTGGAGTATTGTGTAACTGTAACACAGGCACGAAACTCTGTAACTGTACCCTCACGGTAACTCATTAATAAAAAAATAAAATTTAAAAAAGAGTAAAATGTGGAATGATAGCTTAAAATGAAGTGAAAAACATACTTTCAAAACAATTTGCATATAGAATTCTCTGGATTGTTAAATACTTTTTGTACATATTTTCCAGTCATCATGTCCTACCCTAACTTTGATAGAAAAGTTTGCAATGATTCTCTTTCACTGATTTTTTTCCAAAAGCCAACCTCATTAGAAGAAAAAAGAAAGCTTAAACTCTTCATGTTATGTTATTTTACTGAATTATGTAAGCAATGGTTAATTATATCACATGGTTATAATAATAAGTCAACTGTCATAAATAGTTTGGGCATAAACACAATTGATTCTTGGTACACATGCAACATAGCCAATGAGGAGAGAAGTGTGTAGGATTATTGGATCACTGCCTAGTTGCTGTGGATTTCACTGAGCTTTGAATATTAATCAATTTATTTTGCAGAGGAAATTTGTAGTATTGGTTAATTTGCCAAGTCAGTTAAATGGAGATGTGTTATGGGCAATTTGTTGACATAGCTGTGTTTTTGTCTCCCCCCCTTCCCCACCCCAACACACACACACATTACACATTGACTGGAGATACTATAAAATTAGGAGAAGTGTGTTTGTCCTAGAGGGCACTATCTCTATTTACCAGCTTCATACGTAGAATACTTGCGCTCCATTCACTGTTCTTATTCTAGATAAGTGTAAATTACTTATTACAAAGTCACTTTCCTAATTTTGCATTCTTCAAAATAAGATATACAGCCTCCTCCTTCTCCCTTTTCACTTGTTTCTAGTTTCTGACCATTAACAATTCTGACCATTGTTTCTGACTTGTTTCTGACCATTTAAAAATATTCTAATATTTGATTTGAATTATTTTTCCATTTTACATATCAATGGCAGAAAATTATCTTTATTATGTATGTTCATAAAATACCATGTGCTATTTTAAAAAACTACTAAATATGCAAAAAAACACATAGAAATAAAATAGCAAATACCATATAATATTCTTTATATGGCATTTCTACAAGCTGTACTATTGCTCCAGCCCCACCATATAATATTCCTTTTGTCACCTTAGAGGTACTAACTGAAGCCAGAAAATTAAATTTAAATTACATCACAGAGCAAATAATTTGGTAATTTTTTGAATTGTTGAGTCTAAAACTAAGGCTTTCTTTCAACTCTAGTACATCTCCTTCAATTACCTATTAAGATAAAATTTCTACTAGGAAGGGAACTAAGCCTAATCAATTCTTTTTACTTGCAAGCTATTTGAGAATATTAATATTTTCCCAATATATTCACAGACAAACAGCAGGGAGGAAGGGACGATGAAAAATGCTTAGAAATGAGGATATAAACCTAAGCAGAAAAGAAGAGTATGTGGTCTGAATGAGAGTATTGTGGAGACAGAGGTAGGAAAGAGATAATAAAAAGAAAGCCATACACGATAATATAGATTTACCCTATGGCATTACTTATCTCATGGAATGAGAACATTTGTATAAATTATCATGTCATTGTTCTCTAAGGGGTATAGTGTTATTTTTCTCATGAGGTTTGGGAAGGCTTCCTGGAATAGATTGATTCCATGCGGTAACTTGAATGGTCGGGGCAAATTACAGCTTGGTGTTAGGAAATAGAGGTTTACACTGCAGGATGGAAGGCTGGGATAGTGAAGGAACTGAGACAATATTTTTGAATTTAAAAGTATTTCATTTATTTATTTACTTATTATTATTATTTTTTATATTTTATTAGTGATTTTTAATATTTTATTAGTGAATCACCGTGAGATACAATTACAGACTTACAAACTTTCATGTTTGCGTTTCAGTCACACAAAGATGAGTACCCATCCCTCCACCAGTGCCCATTTTCCACCACCAATGGTCCCAACATCCCTCCCACTACCCTCACCTTGTCCCCTCCATCTCACCCCACCTCTGTGGCAGGGCATTCCCTTTTGCTCTCTCTCTCCTTTTGGGTGTTGTGGTTTCCTGTAGAGGTATTAAGTAGCCATCATGTTCAGTCTATAGTCTATTTACTGAGACAAATTTTTAAAAAACAAAAAAATCACTGAGATGAATAGAGTGAATTGAAGATGGAACCTTTGCAATATTATAGTGAACAGTAGATAATCTCCATAGATTCAGGGGAAGAAAGTAAGAATATGGTTTTGAAAATTACATTACTAGACTCCAACACTGTACCATCGACTCTTGCCTTTATCTTCAAATTTGTCTTCAAAATTGACCCAATTCTTTACTTCTCCAGATACCCTATTGGAAGCCAGATCTCTTGGTTCTCCAACAAGGGACATCTTATTTTAATAAAATTCAGAGCTAAAATAAATTATC
Source organism: Sorex araneus (assembly GCF_027595985.1). Taxonomy (NCBI): domain Eukaryota; kingdom Metazoa; phylum Chordata; class Mammalia; order Eulipotyphla; family Soricidae; genus Sorex; species Sorex araneus. The sequence goes on from NC_073313.1 coordinate 245,614,016, forward strand.
CAGTTTTCTAAACACTTCTACACTGACTTTCCCTCAGTATATTTAATGACAAAGACTGAACTTTTTGTCTTTCACAACAAATTAGCTCTTTTCTATATAATTAGATTGAAACACATTAAGGATATACTTTATCGTTATAACCCTGGACACTTTTAGCTTTATTTCACAAAGAAATATGTCACTATAGCAAGTCACTTTGATACTACTACCTCTGTAATGTATCTATTATTTTACTATTTATAACTATTTCCACGTCAACCTGAGACTCAGAATATTGTGTGGTATCACTAGGCCACTGCAAATTTTAATCCATAGGTTAGGAGGATTTCCAATATTTAAAATTGGAATTTCCAATTCCAATCTTTCCAACTATCTTTAATCACTTTACCATAAATATACTTCTCCTAAGATCAAATTGTCTTTTCCACAAACATTTATAGAACAAAATCTCTAGAAACATGAAAAATTATATAGCACAGTGGGTAAGGCTTCTATGAGGCTAATATAAATATATATTTTACCAACATATTATATTTTATAAACAATATTTTATATTATTTCATGCATAAGACTTGTACGAGGCCAACCGGGTTTGATTCTTGACATCCCATATTGTCCCCCCAACCACTGCCAGGAGTAATTTCTGAGTACAAAGCCAGGAGTAACCCCTGAGCATCGCCAAGTGTGGTTCAAAAACAAAATCAATCAATAAATGTCATTTCAATACACTTTATCTTCAGATTTGAATCACTGCTCACACCATAAATTGAGGCAATGCATTAATTCTTTTTTTTTCCCTTTTGTTACTCTGTCTAGAAAACTGGGTTGATAATGGCATCTCCAACATGATTATTTTGAGGATAAAAATGAATAACAGAAATCACTATAGTGACTTACACATAATAAGGACCTAACAAAAGTTAACTGTGGTTATTTGGTTATTATCATAACAGAAGCATTTATATGTCTAATTAATTACTATGATAGGTCATAGTAATTAAGCCCTTGAAATGGACTGGTCTTAATTGATACTATAAATAATATTATGTTTCAGAGACTGAAAAACAAGAAAACTAACTGGTCTCATGAGCAAATGTTTTTAATTCTTTTTTTGTGTGTGGGGAAGGGGGACATCCTGCAATCCTAAGAGGCTACTTTCTTCCCTGTGCTTAGGGGTTGTTCCTGGCAGTGTTGGGGGACTGTATGATGTCTTAAACTACAGGCAAGACCCCTATCCACTCTTCTATTTCTCCAGTCCAACTTTAAAATTTTTAATGTGAATAATAGAATTTAAATTTCATATACAGGTTATCTTTGTACCATATACTACATGTCTGTTGCGCAGCCATAGATAATGAATAATTATGAAATTATGAAAGGCTTACTCATGGCTCTGTGCTCAGGGATAACTCCCAGCAGTGCTGGAGGAGCATATCTGGGCCCTTGGGAAAGAATCAGGATTTGGCAGCAGGCAGTTGAAGTGCCTTTCTCGTGTTCCAGCCTTATCTCTATAAATTTTGATGCTGTTTAATAACCTTTTACTCGAGATCAGATGATAATCATCACTCTCATCACTGTCATCCCGTTGTTCATCGATTTGCTTGAGCGGGTGCCAGTAACATCTTCATTTGTCCCTGTCACAAGCTAGTGTAGCCCAGTGGCATCTGCGTGCTCCAGGAACATAAGAGTATGTTGTTGTTACTGTTTTTATCATATCAAATACATCACGGGTAGCTTGCCAGGCTCTGCTATGTACGGGAGTGGGAGGGGGGAGAAAAAAAATTGGTAGCACGACTGTAAATGCAGCTGCACGCTCCTGGAAAAATTGTGTCACTCTCTTCCAGGAGCTCTGTTTTATAGTCTCTGGATCTTGGTCATTGATGAGATTACATGGCATGGGGGAAAGTTTGTGGGTGTGACTGCCAAGCTACTGGAAAACTGGGAATCTGAGTGGAGGAGGCTCAGTCCCAATCTGAGCAGGCTTGGAGATCTCAGCTACAGGTCCTGCATACTTGGGTTCCTCTGTTGGTTCCTTCATGGGTGAGGCTTGTCCAAGCGTGGAGAGAGTGGCCTTGAGCATGGCTGTGGCTGGCTTCTGGAGGTTTTTGACTACTGGGGCTCTGCTTGGGGCGGAGAGGGAAACTCAACTCTCCTCTCTGCGAGGGAACCCTGGTGAAGATAGCCTGGCACTGGGGCAAGAGATTCTGCATTGCTCTCTTCCGGAAGCTTTGTTTTATAGTCTCTGGATCTTGGCCAGTGATGAGGTTACATGGTGCCAGGGGAGTTTGTGGGTGTGACTGTCAAGCTACTGGAAAACTAGGGATGTGGGTAGAGGAGTCCCAGTCCTGATCTGAGTAGGCTTAGAGATCTCAGCCATGGGTCCTACATACCTGGGTTCCTCTGTAAGTTCCTTCATGGGTGAGGTGAGGCTCATCTGAGCATGTGGAGAGTGGTCTTGAGCATGGCCGTGGCTGGCTTCTCAAGGTTTTTAGCTTCCGGGGTGTGCTTGGGGTGGGAAGGGAAACTCAACATCCCCCACCCCCAAGGGGCCCCAGTGAAGACAGCCTGGCAAGGGGGCAGGAGCAGATGAAAATAGATGGCACATTCTAGTAAGTTTCTCTTATATTGGTCTCCATACAATTTTATTGTGATATACATAGTAATAAATATCATGCTTTATTCTAAAGTGATTTCCTTGTCAATATAAGCACATATACCAACCTATTTTACACTTCACATACCACATTTATAAAAATAATAAAGTAGGGGCCAGAAGGAGAGTACAGAGGATTCGGTGATTGCTTTGCATGTGGCCAACCTGGGTTCAATTCCTGGTGTCACCTGTGGTTCCCCAAGCACCATCAGGAGCATTTCTTGAGTGCAGAGTAAGTCCTGAGCATGGGTGGGCTGGATGTGGACTAAAGACAAAAACAAAAACAAAATGTAACTCTTCTATTTATGATGACAAGGAAAAAATAGTCAAGTATGCATAAGAGAAGATAGATATATATAGACAGGACCTGGTCTCTTTCCTAGCGGAGGAGTATGGGGATTTATTCACTGCCCAACAATGCTCTGTGCCTAAGCAGGATTTCATATCTGTTTCTGCTTCATTTCTCTTTCTTAGGCAAGTTAATATTCAAAGTGACTAAAAATTGTTTTATTTTTCTTAAAATCTCCCTGTAGCAAAAATTTATTCTAACATTGTATGGACTTTCTGAACACTTTCCAACAAAATTTTCAAAATCCTTCTGAAGCCTTTTATACGAGGCTTTCACTATGCTCCCAATAACTCACCATTGAGTCTCTATGTTATTTATTCTTCTGTTTTGACTCTCAGTAAGGTTTCTTTCTAGTTGATTTTCTACAAGTCCTGTTCCTTCTATTCATGTGTACATTCCTGATAGACCCCTTCATAGACTCTAATTTCATAAACTTGACACTAATACTTAAAAACATTTCTTTAATATTATTAAAGTATCACAATTCACAACATTATTCACAGTTCAGTTTTAGACATACAATGTTCCAGCACCAATCGCACCACCAATGTTAACTTCCTCCGCCAGTGCTCCCAAATTCCCTAGTCTACTCCTATTCCAGCTACTAACAATTTTTTTTACTGTATCAATAGCGCATATACCATTAAAAAATTTTTTTTATCGAATCACCATGTGAAAAGTTTCAAAGCTTTCAGGTTTAAGTCTCAGTCACACAATGATCAAACACCCATCCCTTCACCAATGCACATGTTCCACCACCAAGAACCCCAGTATACCTCCCCTCCCACCCCCACCCCCTGCCTGTGTGGCTGATGATTTTCACTTTACTTTCTCTTTACTTTGATTACACTGAATATTTCAACAGAAAACTATTAATATTTGAAATTTTTCCCCAACAATGAGACCTGCCAGAAAGGCATCACTTGATAATTTGTTTTCCATTGCTGAGAATGAAGAGCCTATGAGGTCGCGTGGCCACGATAGAGGCTGCGCAGTTTTGGATTTCTTGTATTTTAGTATCTATGTCCAGAGAAATTTCTGCCAGAAGTCACATCACTGCAAGCTCATACCTCTCTTTAGTGGGCCTTATAAAATGGCGGTCGCCACACCACTGTCTAAAGGAAAGGTCAAGAGAGAAAAACATTTCCTCTCCCGGGGAAGCATGGGGCCATGGCTTAGTTCACAGCCTAGAGTCATTTCTGAAAGAAGTTGCTGCGTGCCAAAAGTAGTTAGTGGGCCTCCGGGATCATGGACATTCAGGAATGGAGGAACCGCTCATGTGCGGCCGCTTGGGGTGACATCTGGGCAGAGAGCGGCACTGGTAATGTCCCCCATCCCGAGATTTCCCATGCATCCCGTCACTGCAAGCACACATATACAAATTTATACTTACATTCAGTATGTATCACTGTATTACTGTCATCCTGTTGTTTGTTGATTTACTTGAGCGGGCACCAATAACGTCTCTATTCCTCCCAACCCTGAGATTTTAGCAGCCTCTCCTTACTTGTCTTTCCCAACGATTGGAAGCTCTTTTAGGGTCAGGGGAATGTATTACTCTCTAGTCAAATTTCTATGACTAGAGAGTAATACATAGGGAGTAATACATTCAGTATGTATATATGTATATTCATTCATATACAAAATCCTGCACAAATGCACACACTTTGTGGATACTGACTTGGTCTTTCTAATTTTTTACTGTTCATATTTATTTGGATGTATTAATAATATTTTACATTCAATATGTTCAGTATGTTCCTTTTCTTTCTACCCTTCAAATATGTCTCTTATCCTGCGATTCTGATGCTAATAAATGGCACTACTACTGCTACTACTACTACCTACTACTTTTGACTCAGAAACTACAATGTCTTCCTTCACTTATTCCTTTTCAACTGTCCACATTCTATTAACAGCATATCATATTCTATCATTTAAATATCTTAGAAATCGAACCCCCATTTTCCAATTTACAACCATTCTGATAGTGCAAGCCAACTTTTCCAGGATTAATATAATGGCTTCTATATATATCCTAGCATTCTTCCAATATAATCTCATATTGAAACTCATGTAATATTGTCAATATAATCATGTGATTTTCAGTAGAACATTCACTAGTCTTGCTTATCTTTTATATAAATTAAAAACTTCCATGACTCTGAAACAGAAGGTGCTAATAATTTACTCTACTTCTCCATTCAATTTCATCTCTTGTGATCTTTTTCTTATTTTATCTTCCAGGCTGTCACTGTATCACTGTCATCCCATTGATCATTGATCTGCTTGAGCAGGCACCAGTAATGTCTCCATTCGTCCTAGCCATGAGATTTCAGCAGCCTCTCTTTACTCCTCTTTCCCAACGGTGCCTCATTGGTGGCTCTTTCAGGGTCAGGGGAATGAGACCCATCATTGTTACTGTTTTTGGCATATTGAATACACCATGGGGAGCTTGCCAGGCTCTGCCATCTGGGCAGGATGTTGTTGGTAGCTTGCCGGGTTCTCCAAGAGGAAGATCTAGACAATAAGAGGTCGCGTGGCCACAAATGCAGCTGCACACTTCCAGGAGCTTTGTTTTATAGTCTCTGGATCTTGGCTGTTGATGGGATTACAGGGTGCCGGGGACAGTTTGTGGGTGTGGCTGTCTAGCTACTGGAAAATGGGGGATCTGGGTGGAGGAGGCCCAGTCCTGATCCGAGCAGGTTTGGAGATCTCAGCCCTGGGTCCCGCACACCTGGGTTCCATCTTCCAGGCTAATAGGACAAAATTACTTCTGAGGTAACTATTTGAACTCTTTCTCTTCTATTACTGTCTCTCTCTAATTTCCATTTGGCCTCATAGCTTGTGTTTCTCTCATGGCTTTCTCTTTCCATCTTTCTTCATCTCCCTCTCCCTTTTCCTTCTCACTTTCTTTCCCCATCTCTTCCATCTTCCCCCATGCATTTTTCCCTCTACAGGACTCTACAGGTATCTTCCTCATGGTTAGAACCTACTTTGTGTTGTCTCTCCATTATAGCTTCTTAAGTTGAATTCTTTTTAGTCCTTTTGAATCCTGCCTTGAGATCATTTCTTTAGGCTGTATATTTGCACCCCAATGCTGAATTGGGTTTCTCTTATATTGGTCTCCATACCATTTTATTTACATATATATAGTAATAAATATCATGCTTTATTCTAAAGTGATTTCCTTGAGTATTTCGATTTTTTTTTCTCAACATTATTTTCTAACCACATAGGAAATACACTGGAAATATTGAGCAAACGAATGGATACTCTATGATATTTAGTAAAGTATAATGTGATAGTTATTTTCAACTTATTATTCAACTGTGATAGGCAGTTGAATATCTTCAATTTTGGATTATCATTTATAGTAAATACTGTACACCATTTATGCATAAAGGAGGAGATTGGATCTCAAAGAAGGGGACAGAATCTACATTCTTATCAAACTTTCCAAGTGGACTCAAATTTAATGTTGGAAACAAAATCATCTGCACATTCTATACTCTTGACTTCTTATCCTAAGGACTAATTCTGTAGACATAAATTTCTTCATGTTTACAAAGTAACCTTGTCAACAATTTGGGATAATTAATATTCACTGTACTAGCACTGTAGAATAAAAATGTGAATATATTTCTTCATATTTGTTTTTATTGCTTCTAGTACAATTTTCCAAGTATACATTTTAGAGTTTTCAAAAAACAAACAAACAAACAAAAACCTTCAACTGATAATAAGCTCTTCCTTTCACCATCATGGAATAAAGTTTAAATTTAAACTAAAAATGTTTATGTTCTTTCATAATTTTATATCATGAATTCCTGGACTCATATTACTGAGAAAAAACAAGTGATATTTTTTCATCACTAGAGCCATATATTTATTTGCTTTACTTATAGTAAAACATCTTAAGGCCTTGCTAGGTCATGAATTAGATATTGCTACATAAAAATAAGACCTTCTTGTACATAGTGATAAATGGGGTGGGATAAGTAATTTACTCTTGCTGTCATTCAGATGGCCAATGATGTAGTTGTCCTTGTTTTTCCAAATTAGTTTTATTATGGAGTTCTGCCATAGTACTCTGGACAAATAGGATGGATTCCGATCTTAGAGACCAAAACAAATTTAGAAGCTAAAACTTGTTTCTCTTCCCAAACTACTGCTTTTGTTATTTACACTGTCTCAAGTGAGTGAAAATAAGTCTTACTTAAAAATAAAGTACAAAGAGGCTTTATTTCTGAGAAATACAAGGATTATTTATAACTCAGACTTCAGAGAACTAAAGAACACATGGAAGATAAATAGAAACTATAAAGTCTACAGATTTCAAATGTAACAGCAAGTGAATAAATTATACAACTTGGACCTTAACCCGATGTTGATGTATTATACGTGACAACCAGCGTTCAGCAGCAGGCTGAAAGATTGCCATATAGACATGTGATGCTTGAATAGTCTAGGTTACCAAGGGTATCTAGCATTGCCAAAAGGTACTTATAAACCACTACCTGGGGACTAATAATTGTAATTGGATCATAAATTGGAAATGTGGTTTGAGAGTTGATATTAACGTGAGACATACCTTCACAGGAAAGAAAACATACCAACAAGCATGTTGATAATTTCTGAGAGTTCTAAGTCATTTCCTATTTCTTTGAAAAGTGGATAACTGTTTTCTGTTTGCTAAATCAGACAAAGAAATAACTAATCTACATATGTTGTAATTTATTGTGACACACTCCTAGAAAAACAACTATATCATGAAGATAGTCTATACTGGTGGTAAGATAATCTTAGTAAATTTTTATATAGGTTCAAATTCACCATACCATAGAAAGCACTTCAGTATTAAATTTTTCATAGATTAGAAACTATGACCCTGATGTGGGTTCAATCCCTGGATTATGGTCTCCTGAATATTTCCAGGAGTGATTTCTGAATACAGAGCCAGGTATAAGACCTGAGCACCAGTGGATTTGGCCAAAACCCTTTCTCTACTCTCTGTCCCCCAAGAAAATGAACCTAAGAACATGAGTAAGTTTCTCTAAGAAGAATTCAAAGTATTTTAGCATAGTGAATATTTTTAAAGTTAAGAGATATAGGGGGCTGGAGCAATAGCATAGTGGGTAGGGCATTTGCCTTGCATGCGGCCGACCCGGGTTCGATTCCCAACATCCCATATGGTCCCCTGAGCACTGCCAGGAGTAATTCCTGAGTGCATAAGCCAGGAGTAACCCTTGTGCAACACTGGGTGTGACCCAAAAAGCAAAAAAAAAAAAAGTTGAGAGATATATTGAATATGGTACTGAAGTCTCAATAATAATTTTTAAAAAATAAAACATTAAAAATAAATGTATAGGATATGTTTTCAGCATATATAAACAACTAGTTCTTTATTCTTTTAGTTTTCATTAAAACCAGAAATAATAGAAAGTGGATTTAACAGCACAAAAATTATCTTCATTTCCAAAGAATTAGACTGTGACCCACTACAAATCTAAAAAATCTATTGAATTTTTCTTAGAAAATTTAGTACTGTTGTCCCTTTACCCAGATCTGAAGAAAGAGGTTTTTTTTTTTTCCCATACTCATTATGCAATGAACGATCACCTCCTTCACTATAATCCTGACTTGTCAAAACATCAAAGAAGAAAGCAGAAGGCTCTGGGCTTCTTGTTGCTTAGAAAAGGTATCAGTGTTATGGTATAGCCAATCTACCCTTGGATTGGATGACTAAAATGTAGTTTGGCTAAGAGTTTGGAAAATCATGAGTCATTTGCTGTCCCAGTGTTTTTCCCTTGAGTGTTGTCAAATGATAGTGATATAAGCATGTTACAATCTGATGTAAATAAACAGTGAAGGGATGGGACAGTGAGGGGAGAGGAGGCATAGGATAGACTGAAAGCCAAAATACCAGCTTGCATACTTACATTGTGGAAGGAAGGCAAGGAGAACCTGATGACAGAAGGAGCTACAGCAACCATCTCTGGAGACTGGGGAAACTTATCAAAGTCATGGAATTCCAAATGGTTGTACATGAATCCTTCCTGAGGGTAGACAACATGAGGTTGGATTTTATTATGGTTATATCATTCCAGCTTGGGGTGAATCCTGAAAGTGTCCCTATGATGCTTAATTAATAGCATAAGATATGTTAGTTAGAAAACCTATATATAAAGGTTTATAATACCAAAGGAAGAAGCACAATGTCCAGATTAATCACTAAATTTGGGAGATATAATAAAGGATGACTGATTCTAATACTAAGACTTGTTAAAATATTAGTACTAATTTTTTATTACTAGTAAATTTGGATTACTCATAAAGAGACAGCTCAAGATAGAAAGGAATCAGGAAATGAGGCATAATGCAGATTGTAATTTTTCATAGGAAAAATATGTGTATGATCATAGTGATAGAGTGATTTAGAACAGGCAAACAATTCCACCAATAATAAAGAAAATTTGAAAGTAATCAATAGCACATCTTTATGTAAATAAAGTATAAATGGAACTTTTAGAAGTCTAATTTAGAATTCATCCATCTTTCAAAGCTTATGCATAACATGTTTATTTGGGATGTCTTTTGCCCTATTTAATGCCGTATTTCTCAGCTTTCTTGACGATGTCAAACCACATTTGGCATCATTCTGCTTAACCATTAGATTAATTGCAATATTACTTATAAGGTATCTGCTGAGACGCATTTTTTGATCCTCCATTACTATGCAATATTTTGTTTGTTTTAGCTATTACAACAAATACTACAGACTGTAGAGTTTATAAACAACAGATTTATTTATTTTTCTCATAGTCCAGGAGACTGGAAGTCCAAGATCAGGGTACTAATAAGGCTATGTTCTCTGAAGGCCTCATAGCTGGTATCTTCTCCTTGTATCCTCATTTGGTGGAAGAGACTAAGGAGTCGTGTAAGTCTTTTAACAAGGGCAATAATACCGTTCATGAAGGATCTAATCACCCCATACCTAAGACTATCCAGCTGACATTCAAATTTGACTTACATGAAAAGGGGGAAGCCCAGATATTCAGACAATGGAGTTACTTTTTTTTTTTTTTTCTTTTTGGGTCACACACCAGGTGATGCACACGGGTTACTCCTGGTTTTGCATTCAGGAATTACTCCTGGTGGTGCTTGGGGGATTATATGGGATGTTGGGAATTGAACTCTGGTTGACCACGTGCAAGGCAAATGCCCTACCCGCTGTGCTATCACTCCAGCCCCTGGATTTACTTCTTTATCTTTCAAATACCAAGTAAAATTCTTTAGAAAACAAAACTCCAAATTAAGTCTATGTGGTTTTAGTTTTTCACTTCTTTGGGATATGTGTGGACAAAATCACAACCAAAGTGAATATTTCCTTTATTTTTTATTCCGTCCTTGCTTATTTTTTTCTTGCATAAATTAGTTCATCTACATTTCTTCCAGGCTGGAGCAATAGCACAGCGGGTGGGGCGTTTGCCTTCCACTCGGCCCACACGGTTTTGAGTCCTTTGGACCTCTCAGAAAGCCAGGCAAGCTACTGAGAGTATCCTGCCCGCAAGGCAGAGCCTGGCAAGCTACCTATGGCATATTTGATATGCCAAAAACAGTAACAAGTCTCACAATGGAGACATTACGATGAACAACAGGACAACAGTGCTACAGTGCTACATTTCTTCCCAACTTTATTATAATTATTTGTGTTCACACCAACATTTCTTCTCTCCCCTTTTTTGAATCCATAACTTGTCCCATTTACCATGTGTTCCTCTTGACCCTGTTATAATTCTGGTTTTCTAATCCTCAGGTCTCTTTCAATAAGTAATACAACCAGAATATGGATGAGTTTTAACTATGTCACCCCTCTTAGCAAGTACTTCACAAATTAGCATAACTGTCACTGGCTCTGATTTATTCTCCAGATTCTCATGAAAAATATAGGTTTTCTGATTTTTTTTTTGACAAGGAAGCAGGTTCTGGTTATAATTTGGTTGTGTTGACTTTGATTTCTAAAGAAATCCCTTGCACTCTAGGTAAATAGGGATATATGACTGCTAAGCTGGGCATCTACTGTTTCAGCTCTAATCGCCAATGTCCCTCTCTGTCTCCCAACTTTTAAGGCTGAAGCCAAGAGGTGGAAACTTGTCCAACATTGGCAACAGCTGTGTTGCTCACGTCTTTCGGAGGTTCAGTGCTAGAGCCTGAATCAGAGCAATCCTGGCAAGCTAGGAGAGACCTCCAGAGCTGCACCTGAGAGTGCTTTGGAGGTCACGTGGTCTAGGAGCTGACTCTGGGTTGAGCATGTGACATAGCCTCAATAGGATCCCCCCAATTTTCAGTCAGAGATTTTATAACCACCAGACATAATTCAAGTCCTGTCTTTAACATTAAAAAAGAATTTACTGCTTGTTTGAATTTCTCTTCCCAAGGTAGATACAGCTGTATCTGATCCCAATCTCTATGGACTGAGGCAAAATGAAAACATTGGTGGACTTGGTGTTAGTTATAGACTTACCAAAGCTCCATGGAACCCAACACACCACAGCCCCATTCCTTACTTCCTTTTAACCTTTTGCTCTTCCTGGAACATTGAAAAGTATTGCTCTGCTAATGTTCCATGTGGCCAGATCGACTTCATTTAAGTTTCTCTGTCTAGCAACTCAAAACCAAAACGGGCAGTTGTGTTCACCTTATTGTGAGATCTGTCCTGTGCTGGACAAAATTTTAAGTTAGAAGTAGCTTTCTGGATCTGAGTCATAATCTCCAATTATAAAGCATTACGAAGGACAACTTTTTTTTAAAAAAAGCTAATGTTTCATTTTCTCAGGATATTTATGTTTTTTTAAATCTGATTCTTAAATTCTGAACTATGATTAAATCTTAAATCTGATTCCATTTTGTCCATTTTTACATGGATAGTGACTTAGAATAGTGATGTAGAAATCCAAATCACTTTTTCACCTACTTCTGCTGACTCTTAGGTTAAATTTATCTAAGCTCCTCCTTCACATATTATGCCAGACCATACAAAAGCAGCAACTTAAACTTCACTAGTTACTTTGTTTGTTGGAACCTCTAGTTAGAGAAATTCAAAATTATACTGGGATCTTTAAGTACTTCTACGGCAAAATATGAGGCTTATTTAAGTACTTCTACGGCAAAATATGAGGCTTATTTTAAAGGGAACATTTGAGAACACTCTAAAATCAGGAGGCAGAGTTGTTAAAATTGTACATAAACATCTTTACTAAGTGGCCCCTATCCCAAATAGGGCCCTTTGACTTAAGCATATTGATAAAAGTTTTTCAGCCATAACATAAAATTTTACGTATTTATCATTTCTGACAGTTCTCAGGAGAAGAATCAAGAACACATAACATATTCTAAATATATTTTACTGTTTCAATATTTTGTATCATTCTGATAAGCAATTATTTAAGAAGTAATATTTTTGGATCCCAGGGATTGAACTCATGGCCTCAGATATGTGAAGCTTGTACCTACTTCTTCTTTTTTTTTTTTTTTACTTTTTTTGGGTCACACCCAGCAATGCTCATGGGACCATGTGGGATGCTGGGAATTGAACCCCGGTCAGCCGCGTGCAAGACAAACGCCCTACCCGCTGTGCTATCATTCCAGCCCCCACTTGTGCTTATTTCTGAGTTAATCTCAAACCTCGTAGAAACTGTTGATCGGTATAAACACTATTTTAAATTGTATTTTAAAATTGCTAGCATCAATATTGTAGCAAGGTATATTTGATAAACATTTAAAATTTTTTCAATTAGAATGAAGGAATTAAAATGTTACTAGAATCTTTTCCTTCATTCTAGGTGGCACTCTAAATTAAAATTATTGGCTAATCAGTAGGTATCCATGAAATTTAATAAATATCAGTGAGAAAAAGTTTAAGTATCTCAAAGGTAATGGGAAACCTGGCAGGGGTGTTGATGTGTTTGCAATGCTCCTTGACATTTCTAGCTATGAATATGTTGGTAATAGAACGAACTGTTAAAACACAAACTGCAGTTATGATACCTGAGAAGTTTTATTTTTTTGCTTCTTTGAATCACACTTGGTGACACACTGGGGTCACTCCTGGCTCTGCGCTCAGGAATTACCCCTGGTGCTGCTCAGGGGACCATATAGGATGCGGGGAATTGAACCTGGGTCAGCCAAGAGCAAGGCAAATGCCCTACCCACTGTGCTATTCCTCCAGTCCCAATACCTGAGAAGTTTTAAATTTACATAATACTAGCACAACATGAGCAGGTTAGAAAAACAGTTTTGACCAGTGTGATTGAACAATCCCTGTGATTTAATTTTTTATTTTGGTTGGTTAAGAAATTCTTGTCATAAATTTGTTAACTCAAGTCTTGCTTGACTGAAAGGCAAAATAAGACACGTGAAAATGAAGCACAACCGAATGTCATCGTTAGTACACCAGGAATTCTTTTCCCTCTGGTCTGGTGGACTACATACATACATGACGGAGAGCTGCTCTCACACTCAGTGCTGGGCCACACAATGGGACAAGTATCTATAAAGGCAGTAACTGAAATGACTTTGATGCTACTCTACAATTCAGTCTTCTGTGTTTGGAAGATGTATGTGTGTGAAGAATTCTCACCAGAAAGTTTTTATAGCAAACTCTTTATGTCAGAAGTTTATTTTATTGGTAAAATATTAAATAATATACAGAATTAAAAACTGCACTTACACTTCTGAGAAGAAATAAATCTTGGACAAATTATATGCTTGTTCCTGAGATTCCCTAAATTTATTCCAGTAGCTGTGCACTCAGACAGTACAAACCTTTATAATATAATCCTTTTCACAAAGTATTACAAAGTTTCTGCAGCTTCTTTAGTTGTACACACATACATACACTCACACATGCATATACAACACTCATACACATATACACAGTACCCGCATACATGTACAGACCAAGTATGCGTGTGTATTAAGAACAAAGAAAATACAAGTCCCACGTTTTATTCTGCAGTGATAAAACTATTTAGTGGAGGTCTCAAGATTGGTGCAAATATACATCTGTGTATACAGATACACACATGTATATATGACTTTTCATACAGCTGCAAGACTGCTTCAGTATTTCCATAGTAAACCTCATATTTTGAGGTATTATGTTTGAGCTTTAAAAAAACTACATTACACTGAGCAAACCTAACATACAAGGTCTGGAACTTTAATTTTACATATATATTTATATATATATATTTCATTTTTTAAACAATAGTTCTTATTTCCCCAAATTATTAGTTTGAAAAAAAATGAGGTTTACCGGTTTGACCTTTATTTTTCTTCTAAAACTCAAAATATTCTAGAAACTGTCAAGCAATTAGTTTTAAAGTAGTCTAATTACCTTTGGTATTGTTAAAGAAATTAAATCTAAAATGACCAAGACACATACTGTACAAATGCAGCAACTGCTTTTAAAAGAAATGCCAAAGAAATGTTATATTTTAACAAAATATGTATTTACATTACAGCAGTTTTACTACAGAAACACAGGTATAAAAAAGAAAAAGAAAACCAGCATACTACATATAAATATGTTTGGTAAGAAAAATACTTTTTACTTAAATTTGTATGAAAACAGGAGTGCTCCAAATATTAAAAAACAAAACATTTTCTCTAATAGGTGATAGTTAAGTGTTTAAAACTGAACTAAGTGCTTTGCTTTTATTTTTAAAGTTAATTTCCAAAGGAAAAAAGTAAAAATTTAAAAAATACTAGGTTCCTAATTTAAAACATTGGGTAAGGATCCAAGAAGAAACTTCAGTCTTCAAAAGAATTTCAACTTTAGGACACATTTCTCAGCCAAATGATTACTACTTTTGACAATGGAGTGTTTTTGTCTTTGCTTCTTTTGTCCTTTAACTAACATGTCATGATTCTGAAGGGTTTCTGTTTGTCCTCAACCAAGGAAAGAATAGAATAGAAAAGAAAAAAAACAACCCATAGTTTTTAAGACTTTAGGAAAGTATTGCACTTGTACAGAACAAAAAAAACTCTTTAAACAAAACAGTAGAAGCGATTATTCTGAGAATGCAAATAACACATGGTCTAAAAGGTCCAGCTAGTAGAGAAAATACAGATCTTAAGAGAGGCCCTTCACACCTGGAATATTATTATAATAAAGTTAAAGCATTTTCTCCCAACTGGGAGACAGTTAAGACTTTTTGCTTTAGATTTCAAACATCTTTTTTTTTAATATTTGCAAACATCTATGTTATCTTCATAAAATGCATCTTAGGAGGAAACCGAATCAGAATACAAAATCCAACAGGAAGGAAAATGGATGATATTAGGGGTTACAGAATCTCTAAAGTTATATTTCAGGTATCCAATAATTAAAAAAGTAATGCAGGGTTATAGGCCTTGCTATTTTTAACCCAACTACTTTTTAAGAAATATATAAAACTACACTTGAATATAAAAAATATCAGCAGACTATACAACCAACAAAAATCACACAACGAATTAAGACTTAAGAGCCCAATGGAGTAGAAATAAGAGTTGACCTAATTTTCAAACTGAGTAGGGGGATAGACAAGCAGAGACCTCCAGAGACGGGGTGGGAGGGACAAAGATAGGAGAGCAGAGGTGGGGAAGAGTTGACAAAATTTAAGAGAGAACAAAATGCACACAACAGGAAGTGCTTTATGTTTAAAATCTGAGAATGCTTGACAAACAAAACATTTTATCACAGTTTCAGAAATTGACCTACCAAAATAACACACACACACACATACAGACAACCCAAAACACCCCCCAAATCCATCCCATGTTACAGTGTATTCATTAAAAAATCCATTTCCAGTAAATTAAATTAAGTAGTATCCTGATTAAGTGCATAGTAGGCGATTCAGTGACCTCCATTTGTTCAAGAAACATTTCTTACTGTGTGTCACTTGAGGTAATTTGAAAGGCCCAATTGCTGCAAACTGGCTTATCTGTACCTACATGAAGTCATATACTATACTTTATGTGGCTTAGCAGAGGGCCTCTATATTTTATATCTTATTCACAATATAAAGGACATCTTAGAAAACTTGTCATTCATGTACCACTCTGTATGCATTAAGATTAATTCACAACAAATCTATACATAAAATATACAAATGCAATGTTATAAGGGGAAAAAAAAAGACCCATAAACGGAATTAGGAACTTATTTCTAAGAGTGCATGTGGAAAGTATCCACAAACTTACACTATAAGCAATGAAAAACTAAAAAGCTAAAACAAAAGTTACATAAAGACCTTATGAAAATTCCAAAATTTTAAGTTTATGCCATCAATGTAAAAATATTAAAAGTATAATTATTTGGCCTAGCAATATACTATGATAAGAAGAAACACTAACATATCACAGCTTCTTGGTCATATGACATTTGCTTTGTATAACAAGCAGCTCATTATTTTTTTTAAAAGCTGTCATAGTCTAACATGTCCATAGCAAGTAGTATACAACCATAGTTTAGGAAACCATTGGAGACTATTCTTTGAAAAATAGCAATGTGATATGACGGTTCAGTTTGTTTTGCTCAAGGATAATGAAATACATGCTCCTTTACAACATTTCATCAGACATGAACTAATTTGAAGAGAGGTTCAAAGACTAGCGCATCACTAGTCTCTAGATAAAATTATAGAATACTGTAGGTTACTGACCCCAAATTCCTCTGAGAAAGCTTGTATGATATTAGAACTTATCTCTCCCCAAAGCAAAGCAAGAAACACATAACACAATTCACAGCTACACTATCACCTACCTCACATTGTACCTGCCTAATCTTATAATGATATTCAAAAATTCTATCAAACCAAGAAGATATAAAAATCGGCTTCAAAGACTCCTTTTACTTTAAACAGCTGTGCTGAAAATCTTGATTCTGGGAAATCCTTTAAAAGTCTTGAGGATGAATGATATAGTACTGATTTTTAAGTGGTTTTTAAAAAATACATAACAAAAGTATTGCAGAGCTACAATAGCTAAGCAACACTTTCTCAATGCATTTTTAAAAGGCACCAATACAAAGAAAGTTTATAAGTATTAAATACATTAAATTCAGTACCTTAAGAGACCAGTTACTGTAATATTTTAATTATTTTGCAGAAACTGGAGGTTTAAAAATACTTTAAAGATAATTTCCATGTATACAAACTTCAAACTTCACCCCCCTTTTTGAGATTTGGGGAATTTTCTGTTTTAGAATAATATTCAACAGATAGCACTAAAATGATATATGAAATATAACTAAAGATAACCACATTGTAAAATCCCTTTTTTAAAAAATGAATGCTCAAAGTTTATAAAAAATAATGTATCCACCATCTCTTATAATTTTAGTCTGCCTTAAAACTAGGGGGTATGCAGGAACTCATTTTTATTTTTATTTTTTTTTGTCTACATTTTTTGCAGTCTTTTTGTTGTTGTTGTTGTTGTTTTTATATTTTAAGGAATCAATTTGGAGCTAGAATTAAAGAATAATGGAAAGTAAGTAAAACATAATTTTCATCTAAATGTCTTCACTAATGTAAATGTCACAAACATTTATAAAATATAAAGATTGTATAGTTTCTTTTGGATGCATACAATTGAGAAACAGAAACCCTAAGTAAAAAAAAAACTTATTAAAATATTCTTGCTTTTCTCAATTCGTGAACAAGAAAATGTATCAGTTTTATATCTTCCTGTTAAAAAAAGCAATTTGTGTTTCTTTCACTTTAGCTACGACATCAAAACAGTTTTAAAGTCCTTTTTTAAAAAAAAGGTTTTGTTTTGTTCTGGAAGGCAGATAGTAAAGATCCAAGACTAACAATCACAACTAGTCCTAAGGATAGTCCAGTAACCTCTTCAATATATTTTAATACAATATGGTAAAATAAACCCAATAAGTTTCTTAGGTATAATAATCTGAATGCTCTCTATATGCTCTTGCACATCTTTTCACTCTATCTTTTCAGGAATTTTCATTAAAAGTGTGTGTACACACACATACAGTATGATGCATACATACAACTGTCCGTATGGATGTAGGAGAGATACTCCCTACATCATAGCCAAGTCTAAATCCCAGTCGCTCTTTTCATTTTGCCCCTCCAGAAAATTCTCAGCAGCATGCTTCAACAAGTCAGTCTTTTCCAATCTGACCACTGATCACTTGCACTTAAAAAAAAAAAAAACAAAAAAAACAAAACACAACCCAATTAGAATGGCATTTTAAAAGTTATTTACCACTAAGTAGTTGCAGCACAACTTCCCCAGAGGAGATGGGCATAAAATTCTGAGGGAAAATGCTAGGGCAAAACAATTTAAACATAAAAAATTTCTGAATTTTTGCCAAACTGGAAAATACAGTGACTAACCTTACCTTTTCATGTCCCTCAAACACTCTCTGTAACAGGAAATCTCACCTAAATTGGGCATACAATTGTTAAATAAATTTGATTTATTTGGTGCTTAATCCTTGTATTTATTTTTAGGTGCTACTGCCTTGCATATTTCCTTCTGTGAAGAAAAGGAATGCAAATATTCCAGAGTTCCCAGAAATCACTATGTCCACAAAAATTCTTTCTAACCTAAACGTTTGAACTAACCTACTCCTCCTTTGTCCCTGCCATATTTTGAACTATTTTATCTTTCTGTTCTTCATATCATGAAGTGAAGACAGCAAAAATATATATACACTTATATACTCTCAGCAATAATAAATCCTTCAAGAAAACAGATTCCCCAAAAGCTGAAACCAGCAAAGGACAGTGTATTAGTTCTGTCTTCATATGGCCACAATTTTAGATCAAACTAATTTTCATCCAGAGAATTTATGTGCATTATTGTTCACATGCTGGAGGAAAAATATCCAGTGAGCATGAAGGAATCTCATAGATGATGCCAGAAGAAATTCTTTACACAGCCAAAGTAATGAACGTATTGACTGCTACCCAAATGTTTCCTTAATTTGAAGTAAAACACAAAATCACTAACTTTAAATTACATACCTTCTTCCAAAAGAAAAAAGGGTTCTAATTACTTATAAATATTTAAGGTAGGTGGGCCAGGGAGTCTCAAAGACATGCTTTACCTTTCAACAGTTGTATGTTTACAATGTATTAAAGCAGGCAGAACAAAAGTACAATTTGAAACATTTTATGTATCATTTTGGTGCACTCTCTTCCACTTAAAGGAGCAGTTTGGATTCCCCTCAAATCACTAAAGAAGTTAAGGATTGCTGAGTTGTAACTGTTTCTGTCCAGCTTTAGATGTTAGTGCTTAGATAGAGGCTACCTAAATAAGCAGCTAGAAAACTAGACAATGAGTGAAGAGATTTGCTTTTCTGTGCATAGTTCTCTAATCTGGTTTATTCTCAAACCACTCTGTGAAAAGACAAAGTTTCGGCAGCCTATGCAACGAGTTTTTTAGAGCAGTTATTGGTTACTGCTTAATAGAATCTTAATATTTATAAATGGTTAATAGATAATTCAGTCATTGCTAGGCCTGTCCTCTGAAACACAGCACTTTCTGCTTCCAAATTGTGCCCCGTCCCCTCATCATATGATTCGCTGCCACCCAGTTCTCTGTTGGATTGCAAAAGAAAACAGGAACCAACGAAAAACATAGCACCCACAGTCATGAAATTGAGACCTGAACACGAAATATGGCAACATAGATATGGGCTAAAGGAAGAAAAATGTGCTTAGAGTTTGAGCTTACTTTCTGGATTTTCAAAGAGTTGAATGTTGGGGGCCGGAGCGATAGCACAGCAGGTAGGGCGTTTGCCTTGCACGCGGCCGACCTGGGTTCGATCCCCGGCATCCCATATGGTCCCCCAAGCACCGCCAGGAGTAATTCCTGAGTGCAAAGCCAGGAGTAACCCCTGAGCATCGCTGGGTGTGACCAAAAAAGCAAAAAAAAAAAAAGAGTTGAATGTTGCTGAGATGCAAATGGAAGGGAAAGACCTGATCATGTTTCCTTAAATGTTCTGTCACAGTCTAGGCTCAAAGAAGGGTCAAAGCAAACCTTGTGTTTTGTTTATCTAATAGTCCAATGAACGATTTATAAAAAAAAGTTCCTTTTTCCTTATACCCGCATTGGTAAATTTATTGTTGAAGAAAAACTAGAATAAATAACTCTACTACTTCCATAATCTCATGGGATTCAAATGACCACACTTTTGGGAGAAATTAGCGACTGCTTCAAGGCGACTTTGAAAGAAATGCCCTGTAATAAGAGTTTTAAGACCTTCCACTGGAAGAGTAAAAAGTGAATGCACTACGGACAGAACATTGGGAGGTCTCAATCTGAAAACACCAGTGAAAAGACAAATACCAGACAAAGAAATTCTAAGTGGATTTTCCCCCCTACTGTTAGCCTAATGATATTATATTCTGCTGAATGGTTAACACTGATTAATGCCGATAAAGTGACAATTGCAAGCATACTTTTAGATGGAACAAATATGTATACTATGCTGCCATCCACATTACAACTTCAAAAGAAAAACTTCCCAATTTTTATGAAAAGTAGAGGTACCTTCTGGAAACGATTAACTGTTTCTTAGCCACTTTTAGACCATATGTTATTCAGAAAACTAGATAAAAATACTATTCATTAAAGGTGTTAAAAGTAAGGCTGCCAGGGTGTCTATAAAATGCCAGTCATCAAAATTATGGAAAAACAGTGCTTATGTTTAGAAAAATAAGAATTAGAGGACCTCAGACGTATTGTAGGTGCCCTTAACTACCTGTAGTTTCAAAGTTTGCTCTATGGTACAGTGTATAACATAGTATAAATTCCAGAGGGGAAGTAAACATAGAACCCAGGACAACAACTCATTCAAGGAGTTGTTAGTAAAAACAACAGCGTGTTTGTGTTCAATGATCTCTAAAGGGGAAGAAAACTCTAAATTGTGAAACAAATTCTTCTTTGAAGAGTAAAATCACTTATGCCATTTTATACTGTGAAAGTTCTACCCAGAAAACTTCCTCCCTTAAATCATCCTGAATATCAGTGGCAAATCAGAATCTCTTAGGTGAATCTATAGGAATCGAGTGATCCTCCCTGCCCCCCCACCCCCCTTAAGCATAACACGCCTCGCATCTATGCACGGCAGAACTGCTCTTGAATTCTCACAATATTAACAAGCCAAGTTATCAAGACACACTATCCCTTGTCCCTTCTCTCTTCAGTTTCTTCCTTACTGTGATTAGGCAGAGCAAATGACACTGCGTCCACAAAATAATAATTAATGACAGTAATAATATTAAAAAATAAAGATATGCCGACATTGGAGGGAAGGTGGGATTTGTAAGTGCAGTAATTCTTCATGTGCAGTTCTTTACTTCATAGGGGTCCCCTTTGGAATGGAAAGGCCTAATGGAATGTGTGCTCCCCTCGAACGATATGTGATGAAAACTCGTAACGGTCCTGGCTTCTGTAGCCACAGATGTTGCATTCCAGTGGGTCCCGGTAGCCATGACAACCCATGTGAATGGTGTACATGACATGGTCTAGGAAAAGGACTCGGCAGTGCTCACACTTGAAGGCCCTTATCTGTTCTCCTTCGCCGTTGAAGACCTTGTAGATGTCCTTCAGAGAGCCCTTAGCGGCCTTGGTGGTGTCCAAAGCCTTGACGTCCTCCTTCATGTAAGCTGGGCTTTGCTTCCTCTTGGGATTTAAGGCAGGGTTTCCTTGGTAGGACTGGTGGTCGTCATGGCTGCTTTCGGAGTCAGTAGAATCGAGGCAGCTATTGCTGGGAGAGGCCTCTCTTTCCTGGGGTCGACTCTTTGGTCTGATGAGAGAGATTGGGCCATCCATGTTGTTTTCATGACTATCAGCGGTTTCCCTGCTAATGGGTCTTTCTATCCTGTTGGGATGATAGACCTGAGAATAAGCTGAGCTTATAACTGGGGCCACCTCAGCGATTGTGCTTGGCGGGTGCTGCATCAGAGGATGAAGGGCCTCAGCTCCAAGGTAGGTGATTGCATTGTTGATGGCTTGGTCCATCATATGAGACTGCATCAGCTCAGCCTCCTTCTCGTACGTTAAGTTCATATCAAAGTGAATGTCTGGGTAGCTGAATCGCATGAGCTTTTCCCCTTCAAGAAAGAGAGAGAAAAGAGTGAAAAGGAGAAAAAAAAATTACAACAAAACATTGAGAGTATGAAGCTAATTAGTTGCCTCCATTTCCATCATGATTTACTTTATTCCTTAGATCAAATATGTGTGCTTGACAATTCTGCTTAGACTCACAAATACTCTTCATCTGCAAAGAAGATCAATCATACAAATTTCACAAGCACTTGTTCTAAAGCTATTAAGAAAGCACATCTGACCTGAAAGTTATGATAAAGTGTCTTATCTTATTTTCATTCTATTAAAATGTCCATATATCTAGAATCAGTGACTACAAAGAAAAAATAATATAAAAATGTGTCAGAGACTATGCTTATTTTTGAATATTTAAATATTACTGACAAAGCTACCTGGTCATAAATGTGAAAATGATCTGGTTATAATGTGTCATCTCATTCTGCTAAATTAGTTTGGTTGATTTAGCTGCCATCTTATAAAAATGTTACAGAGCTAGAATTTATCTGTAGATGAATAAAAAAGTCACTCTTGTTATGAATTGTACTAGATAAGTGAATTACATATTATACATTATTATTATTAAAGTACCATGAAAAGGTATACTGCACGATAAATTGGATGATATTTAGGGTTCTTTCGGTGGTGTTAAGGAATGATTGAGTTAAATATCCAAATCTGAAGGTCAACAATGAAATCACAAGAACTAAACTTTTATATCCAAACCTAAAAGGTGACTATGAAATGACAGGCTGGAGCTGTGATGGGTGGGTAGAAGAAAACTGGGAACACTGGTGAAGGGAAGTTGATACTGGTGGCGGGGTCCGTGATGGAACATTGTATGTCAAAAATCCAACTATGAATAAACTTGTTTTTACAATAAAAAAAATTGAATCGCCATGAAATATACAGTTTGCAGAGTTGTTTATGATTGGGTTTCAGTCATAAAATGCTCCAATATCCATCCCTGGCAAGCTTCTGAGAGTTTCCTGCCTACATGGGACAGCCTTGCAAGCTTCCCATGGTGTACTCATATGCTAAATCCAGTAACAAGCTGGATCTCATTCCCCTGACCCTGAAAGAGCCTCCAGTGAGACATCCTTGGGAGGGCCGAGTCGAGAGAGACTTCTAAGATTTCAGGGAAAGGACGAATGGAGAGGTTACTGAGCCTGCTCTAGAAATCGATGATTAACAGGATTTCGTGATCGTGACCCAATCCTTGACCAGTGTACATTTCCCACCACCAATGTCCCCAGTTCCTTCCCACCACTACCCTCATCCCCCACCCCTGCCCCATCCATGGCAGGCACTTTTCTCTCTCTCTGTCTCTCTCTCTGTCTGTCTGTCTCTCTCTCTCTTTCTTCCTTGCTTCTCCTTCTCTCCTCTACTCTTCTGGGTATTATGGTTTGCAATATAGGGTACTGAGAGGTTCTCATGTATAGTCCTTTACCTAATTTCAGTACTAAGTTCCTGTCCAGAGTGACCACTTCCAACTTTCATTGTCATAGTGATTTTTTCTCTATCCTAACGAATAAATTTATCTTATGGTGCTTCAATAAAATTGAGGGAGGAAAATAAAACAAACACAGACACATGCACACACAGACCCAAACAGGAGTCATTTCTGAAAGCACTTGCTTATGAAATTGGGAAATGTTACATTTCAGTCTTAATTCTTGAAATAGTTTTATTTTCATAACACCCTTTTTATTATTCAACCATGTGTGCAACATTGATGGCATATACATCCTAGTATAGTTTATATATCTGCTTAATGAACAAGTGTTTGTAAATTTCTTTTTAATTCTTATTTCATCACATTTTATTTTATTTCTGTATTTTACTTCAATATAATAATTGCACATAGGGGTTGGTGAGAGAGTACAGGGGACAAGGCACTTGCTTTGCAAGTGGCACCCAGGTTTGATCCCTGGCACCCCCTATGCTCCTCTGAGACCTCCAGGAGTGATAACTAAGCACAGAGCCAGGAGTAAGCTCTGAGCACTGTCGGGTGTGGCAAAAAAATTCAATGCATCTATATTTTAAAAATAAAATGGTGCCCAGAGAGAAAGAGAGAATGAAGAGAGAAGAAAAGTGCCTGCCAAAGAGGCAAGCAGAGGGTGGGGGGTTGGGGATGACGGGAGGGAACCTGGGGACACTGGTGCTGGGAAACGAACACTGTTGGAGGGTTAGATGCTGGGACACTGTAGGACTGAAATCCAGCCATGAACGGCTTTGTAATGCTCTAAAATAAATAAATAAGTAAGTAAAGATGATAGTCTATGCCACTGTGCTTGGGTGTTTGGTAAATGGCTACTGTCTGGTTAAGGAAACTGGTACTTGGTGCTGAGTCCAGCAGATCACTGTGGCAGAGTGAAAAATTGGGATTCAAGAAACAGAACTCAGGTACAAACAATGGTGCCCCAAACAGGAAATGTAATATTAATTTCTCTCCTCCACTATGTTTGCACTGAATTGGAAATTTTAAAACAGAGCCCCACAGAGCCCGAGAGGTAGCACGGACATTAGAGGCTAATGGGTTCAACTTGCACACTGCCAACTCCAGTTCTATCCCCAGTACCATGTAGGGTTCCCTAAGTACTGTCAGGAGCACAGAGCCAGGAGTAATTTTTGAGCACCTCATGGGAGCAGTTCAAAAACAAAGACTACCCCCAAAGCAAATAAAAACCACTCCCAAAGTGGTTTTTCTAAATATTTGTTTCCTTGTTTACCCTTTCATGCTTAATGCTCTCCTGGTGAAATTCAGTTCCCTTAACTGTTCAGTGTGCGTCGTATTTTCTGGCTATCTTTCTCCATCTGTTTCAATAAATATAGTTGTTTTGCAAGTTAAATCTTACATATAAATTCTTCTACAAAACATATGCAGCCTTTTCACAAATGCTTAATAGGTTGCTTCAGGTACATGCCCAACATATACTGTTGCTAGGAAATACTGGTTTACCAGACTGGATTCTATAAAAGTACACTCAAGCAGCTACTATTACTTCCTTCAGATTTGAAGAAAGGGTCCCAAAGTGACATCAGAGTATTTACTAGAGCCACTAAAATGGAAGAAAAAAGTCGTGAGAAACCTTGCCATGGTGTCCAGTTAGAGATATTGGAAATCAAGATTTTGAAAGTTATACTAGAGAAAGTTAATCTATTTTCCAAGAAGAGTTTACAATTTGGGGCTGGAGTAATAGTACAGCAGGTAGGGTGTTTGCCTTGCACGCGGCCGACCCGGGTTCAATTCCCAGCATCCCAGATGGTCCCCCAGCACTGCCAGGAGGAATTCCTGAGTGCATGAGCCAAGAGTAACCCCTGTGCACCGCCGGGTGTGACCCAAAAAGAAAAAAAAAGTCTACAATTTAAAGTAGGGGCGGGGGGGAGGGGGAGAAATTTACAGATAATTTACAATGAAGGTGATAGTGTGGTAAGAGCTCAGTGAGAATATATCAAGCATAAAAGGTGAGTCAAGTTAAGACTTCTTGAAAAAAGTGGTATCAGAGATAAGAATACAAGAACAAATTTTTGCCCCTTAAAGAAAAGGAGGTTTGGGCCAGAGTGACAGTATAGCTGGTAGGGTGTTTGCCTTGCACAAGACCGACCTGTGTTTGATCCCCAGCATCCCATATGGGCCCTGGAGCAAAAGTAATTCCTTACTGCAAAGACAGAAGTAACTTCTCAGCATCGCTGGGTGTGGCCCCCAAATAAAAACACGACAAAACAAAACAAACAAAAAATGTAAAGCTGGTTTGGAACAGCTAGCATGAGAGCTCAGAGGCAAGTGGTCCTAGCTTGCTTCAGGGACTACTTGGTATTGACACAGATGAGAAAGATAGTCAGAAAATACAATGCACACTGAACAGTTAAGGGAGCTGAATTTTACCAGGAGAGCATTAAGTATTAAAGGGTAAACAAGGAAATAAATTGAATAGGGATTTATTTCACAGGGCAATTAAGGATGTTGATACTGTAGAAATCATAGTGCCCTAAACTTATAAAGTCAGTCATTGTCACTGTCATCCAGTTACACATTGATTTGCTTAAGCGGGCATTAACGTTTCCATTGTGAGACTTGTTCTGTATTTGGCATATTGAATATGCCACGGGTAGCTTGCCAGGCTCTGCCGTGTGGGCGAGATACTCTCGGTAGCTTGCTGGGCTCTCCGAGAGGGATGGATGGAGGAATTGAACCCGGGTTGACCGTGTGCAAGGCAAACGCCCTACATGCTGTGCTATCACTCCAGTCCAGATAAAGTCAGTGGGACTGGGAAAAAAAAAATCAACGGAATGGAGTGAAATTTGGAAAATCACTTCTGACTTTGGCAATTATCCAAAGAGAAAATCAAAAAGAGAAATTAAGAATGATGCTTAGGTTTCTGGTCTGGGGAACATAGTAGATAGGAGTAAGATGATAAAGATTTAAGGTATGGGAAGGCCACAATATCTTGCATGGCTTCAAAATAACAAATGATGATTAAGAATCTACATTAGCAAGCCCAGATCTTACCCCTGAAGTTCAGCACTATCTCAGTTTTGAAAGTAGGTTTTTATCTGTGGCCTTCCCAAACCTCAAATTCATAATTTCTCATTCTCTGAACATTCTGATGCTAGAGATATATTTTGGTGTGAGATGTGACCAGTGAAATGGCTGTTGGGTTGTGTGCGGTGCTAGTGGTGCTTACGGCATACTCCTAGTTCTGTGCTCAGGGGACCATATACAATACCTGGAACTGAACCAGGGTCAGCCATGTGCTAGGCAAGTACCTCAATACTAGGACTCCGGCTTGAAACATTGCTCAATATATGCTACATGAGTGGTACAATGTGAGGACAGCCTGTGGAAGGTGAGGTGGTCTTTCTCTATGTGTGAGAGCAGGGTTCGCTGTGACTATGCCAGCGCTGCCATATCTGGTGTGCTACTTTGAGGAAACAGTTTATTTGAACTCAGTTTTCCATGTTAGAAGGGCAGAACAGAACAATTTTCCAGCTTGATCTGTAGTGCTGAAACATTTAAGCCTATGAGTCAAGAGACTTATTGTGATTTTTGTTCCATTTGCACAGCTGTTAAGGGTAAAATCTTTAAGACTTGAGAAAGTGCAGAGAAGCTGAAAAACACCATCGCCAACAACAAATAAAGAGCGAAGAAATGCCATGTTGACCAAAGAAATCATGTTTCAGAAGAAATCAACTATTCAATGATGGCAAATGCCCTCTGCAAATTGTGACAGGTAGTCTAAAAAGGGGCCACTGAGTTTGATATTATGGATACTGGTGACACTATTGAGTGCAATTCCAGTGGACGCTAGGGAAGAAAACCAGCATTCATGAGCTGAGATGAGTAGATTTTTAAAATTTTTAAGTTAGGGAAAGTAATCATACAGAACTCTTCAAAAATAGCATCTTTGAAGAGGAGAATGTAGATAGTAGCTGAAGGCAGAGAGACAAGAGAATATTTTGAAATAATGATAAATGTTTATTACATTAAACACTGAAAGGAAAGAAAAATGCCAATACTGGGAGTTGTAAAAAAAATGTCACTAGTTGGAGATGTTAAAAAAAATCAGAAATAGGAAAAAAAAATGTAAGGTAACAGGATCTGGAAGAGGAGTAATGTGGAGAAATTAACCTTAATTAGAAAGGTATTTTCTTTCTCACTGAAAAAAGCAAAAAAAGAGGAGTGAAATTTTGTGTATGCCCATAATCCACAGAACTACAATATTGTATTGAAATCACTTATACTGCCTCCCCCCCCCCCCGCTAAATCTCACTATAGAGAGATTTAGGGATAAAAAGTCAAGGAATAAAATAGCATGTTTGCTATAGTAAACAATAGTCAAAAAGGAAATGATGGTGATTAAGCGAGGTTAATCAGCAATGATTTAAAAGAGAACTTCTATAGATATGGACAATTAATATCAGAGTTCTTTCTTTTTTTTACATAGTGATACCAATTTAAAAACCTTTAGGATTTTCTTCAAAATTATACCAGCAGCGGTAATATGGATTTGCAAAATATGGTAAGTTGGGTCATCTAGTTTACTATTTTCACCAGGAAAAATGATAGAAAGAAGGAAGGCACAGGAGTTATGGATAATTGGCATGAATGTGGTAAAAGTGATAAACCATACAGTCTAACCTGGATAATAAAGGATAGAAGCCCCCAAACACATATGCAGGAAGTTCGGAGATCACTGACTTGAAGGAAATATAAAGTCAAAGAACACTATTTAGCTAAGGAACAAACTAAAATGAGATGTCTAAATGTGGATACTACTTTATTTCAAGAGATATCAGGGAAGCAATGACTATAGTGACTGTTATATATGATGACGTGGACAGAATTCAAATAAAGAAAGAACGAATTCTTAATAAAAGTCTTATGTCATTAATTTAGAATCAAAAGACACTTCAGAGATTTCTGTCAGTTCCTAGGGAATGCAATCAGATCAAATTGAGTGTAATGTAATTTTTATAGGAAAAATAGAAAATCAAAAGCAGAACAAAATCCCAAAAGAAAAAAAAATCAAACAACTACATATTTTCTTAGAGTCATCCATACAAAGACATTTCCCTAATCCATATAAACTTAAGTTTTACAAACAGTTGAACTTTTATTTTAAAAATTTACTTATGGAAAGAAAGATACAAAAAATAAAAGTTACCTAAAACTCATGACAGGCATTTGAGAATACTGCCAAGGAGTTTTATGCTATTCTAATATAAACTCATCAAAGTTATTCTTTGCCTTCTTTCAAAAAGAACTGTCAATAAATTTCTCCATACTATATTTAAGCTATATATAGTTCAGTAATTTGTCAATACTTTTTTTTGTTTGTTTTTTACCAAAAGTGAAGATAAGTCTCTTAGCGTTTTCTGGAGCAAAAGACTTTTACTACCTTTTTCTCTCTACAATGAAGAAATTTTTCCCCTGGACACCACTCAACCTAGCTCTCACTAGATTGTGAGAATTTGTTTGAATTTTTTTCTTCTAGTTTTTAACTTTACAAAGTCTAGCAGAACTTGATATACTGCATATTTAATTTAATTTAATCTTTATATACAACCTCTAATTCTCACATATTCTTTTAAAAAGTATGCTTGTGTACTCATAAAGAGACACAATGTGGCTTAGTTTTATCAAATGATGCCTGGATTGATACATTGAGCATATCAAAGAATATCTAAGGGCTTGAAATTTAAAGTAGAAAAAATATAAACATTGTTTTTAGTTTTCCCAGTTGAAAAGAGGCTGAATGATACAAAGCTCAAAACATAAATTTTAGATACAAATATGAAAAATCTTTCTGTGACATTATTTTTCTAATATAGTTTAAAAAATATTCTATTAATTCTAGATCAAACAGTAAGACTATCAATATAATGTAAAGAAAACAGTTTTATAACCGAGAGCTAATGCAAAACTAAAAACGGATCATTAAATTGACCAACAGACTACCTAGTTTCTCTTTAATATTATTACTACTTTTTGTTTGTTTTTGTGCCACAACCTGGTAATGTTCAGGACTTACTCCTGGCTCTGTGCTTAGGGATAATTTTTGGTGCTCAGGACCTTATCTGTGCCAGGGATTAAATATGCGTTTGCCACAGGCAAAACAAGTGCCTACCCTCTGTACTATCTAGCTGTCCTTTTATTATTTTATATAAATGGAAAATTTATTTATCTATTGTCCTTTGTGTTTGGGGCCACAATTGACAGTGTTTATAGCTTAAAACTGGCTCTGCTCTCAGGAATGACTCTTGGCTGGGCTCAGGGGACAATCTTAGGTGCTGGGGATCAAACCTGAGTAAGCCCCATGGAATGTAAGGGCCCTATATCCTGTACTAATCTCTCAGGACCCTGGAAATCTTAGTCTAAAATGCTATTTCACCTTCTACATATAATTTCTGATAGCAATGTACTGTTATCAGAACTATTTTTTCTTAGGCCTTTACATTCCTAAGGGCATGTGTGTGCTTGTGTGTTCAGTATGACATGCATGGAGTAGCACAAATAACGGAGGAAAGAACTGAGCAAAGATTAAAGATATTTACTTCATGAAACAGAAATACATCATAGATCTTTAATTCACAGGAAAATGTTTTAACCCATTACGACCACCTTTAAAAAGAAAAATAAAAGCATTTGCGATGCTTACCCACAAACTTTTGTGGAGTGGAGCTTTTACGTTTTCCCATATTCCCTGTGAGCTTCTCTATGACAGCAGGTCTCTCAAAAGGCACCAGAGAAATATTGTTGTCCATAATAGGCTCTTGTTCCTTACAATCTTCCAGAGGAGGTACTATATAAAATCATAAAAGATGCAGTTTGATAATTTCTTCAACAATTACAAGGCATAAAAGCTGGAATTGCCATCTCCTATATATTTTACAAATGTTTCCTACTGTACTTGAATAGAGGTAGAAAAAATAAACGCCAGCATGCAAGTACACTCAAATTTTACACAAACAACTTGTTCTTATTCAAGGTTCTCTAAAATCAATGATATTAACTGTTGCCACTATTTGTGGCAAATACGTTCATCTTGTTTCTCATCTTATTCCCCGGAAAGTGTTTTTAACATTGATTAAAATCAATACTACTTTAGGATTGCACTATTCTCAAGGCTTTTGGAGTTTGTTTCTCTAAAACAATTTAAGTAAGGTATCTTATTTTGAAAGAAAGCTTAAAGAGATACTCAGAATAACCGCACTATACTTGACCAGTCATTTTTCCATTCATGTGTTTTTCCTGTAACATATTTTCTATCTGAGAAACCAAGTGAACTGTTAGTCTATTGGTAGTAGCTAAATGCCTGCACCAGGCAGTCTTCATGTAGGAGATCCAACTCTAAACATGTAAACTGTGCTGGCTTTGTAATATTTTTAAAAAGAGCTCTTCAGGAGAAGAATCAAGTTCCAAAAATTTCTTTAAAAGAATCAAGTTCCAAAATGATATTTTTGCTCCCTAAACTACTGTTCCAGTTAATTTTAATGTAAACTCTCCATTGCTACTCTCTACTCATCCCATTTGAATACATTGTGGTAAGCCAATATATTTAATATATCAAAATATGTAGCAATATACTGATATGAATTAACTCAGGAATTCACATTAAATAATGGCTTTCATGTGTAGACAAAAAACTTTAACATGGTTTTTTTTTCTTCTTTTTTTGCTTTTGGTGGGGTTGAAGGGGTTTGGGGCCACACCCAGCTGTGCTCAGGGTTCACTCCTGGCTCTGTGCTTGAGAATCGCTCCTGGTTGGGCTCAGAGGGCCACATGTGTGTGTGGGGCTGGAACCTGGTCAACCTCGTGTAAGGCAAGCACCTTACCAGCAGGACTAGCTCTAAAAATTGTTTTTGACTGAAAATAATAAAAATATTATCAAAGGACATTTAATTACAGTCCTGAAAATAAAATCAACAAATCCAAACAACTGTTCGTAGGAAAGATAAGAATTTTGTATTTAAATGGTTCGGCTTTTTCCAATTGTACTGATACGAGTTGTTTGGACTCCTAAAGCTTTCATACCTTAAGAAACTTTCACTTGTTCAGCATATGCTATATTCATTCTGCTCTTTTCACTTGTAATGCATGGTCTCACTATATGAATTATAATGAGTTCTCATTTATAAGTCTTGATACTAAGATATAGTGGGAAAGCAAGATACAGGTCAAAAATCTAGTTTATCTCGCATGTGACCTATTTAATAATACAGGCTGCTGATTTGGGGGTAAAAACTGACATTAGAAAGAATTAGTTTGGGACTGGAGCAATTGTACAGCAGATAGGGAGTTTGCCCTGCACACGGGTGACCCAGGTTCGATCCCTGGCATTCCATATAGTCCCCCAAGTACCATTAGGAGTAATCCTTGAGTTCAGAGCCAGGAGTAACCCCTGAGCATCGCCGGGTGTAACCCAAAAAGAAAAAAATTTAAAAAGAAGTAGTCTTCCAAATTTGGACATGTTTAAAGGAACTTAAGTCTACATTTTGAGTTAACTTAATGTAATCACACTGAACTTGATTACATAAAAACTAAGCTTTACAATTAATCTAGTAGTAGATGAGACAAAACAATAGTTTACTTGTTTATTGATTTTGGGCAAACTATGGTTCTCGGGTCTTTCTGTCTTCCTCCTGGCTCTGTGACTCCGGGATCACTCCTGGAGATGCTTAAGGAACTGCATTATGTGTAGTGCCTGGGATGAACTGTTATATGCAAGGCAAATGCCGCCATTTTTTTTTTCTTTTGGGCTTTGCATGAAAAATGTAACCTTCCATCTCTAGTTTTAAAAGTTTTCTTTAGCTATTAGTGTCAAGGAATTCTGAAAATAATGGATTTTAAATTGCAAAAATTAATTCTAAGATGAGATTGAGAAACAAAGAAACCAGCTATGTCCTATTATTTAATAATATCAAATGTAAAAAGTCTATCCTGAGATTTTTCATAAAACATTATGGCCCTCCTTGAGCAACACCAAGAATTTTAACATAACTTAAAAATTAGAGAAAGAATAATCACAGAATCAAAATAAGGGGGGGATCAGAATGGCACTGATAATATGGCAATAAATATGTAACAAGGTATGATTATTATAAAAATAATAATAAGTCTTTTTTTGGATGGAAAACTCATGGGCATGTTATTAAAAATAATTTTATAAACTAAAAGCAGTTCATTAATAGACTAATACTGAAAATGTGTCATGAAACCATAACCCAAAATGAAAGAAAATGAAAACATTACGTGTTGTAAACTTTGCTAAAGCCCAGCAAAATGTTTAACAGGGTTTGTCCCACAAATGAATATACTAATTAGTTTTGAAATGAACAGACGAAAACTTGGCAGTTTTGCTCTAAATCTCACCTCGAATTTTCATATCTATACACGGTACACTCAGAGCGAAACCTGGGTGTGGGAACTGTCCTATACCACATCCACTTCAATACGGAGGATCTGTCCTAAGTTCAATGAAGCTCATGTGAACTAAAAACAGTGACTCTGGCAGAGCTCTGATGTAACTTCTACTTCCCAACATCTCTACACATTGAATATTGATCTTGTTTCTATGCTATCGGCAACAACAACTGGCTTAAACTATGAGATGTAAGTGCTAGTATTGCTCTAATGCTTTGTATTTAATAATTCATCGAATCATTTCAACAACCTCAGATATGTAGGAACAATAGTTATCATCTCCATTTTACACACGGGAACATAAAGATGTTAAGTAGTTTACTTGTGATTTATCTTTGGGTAGGAAGGGATATAGGAACTGAACCTAGGAGATCTGGCTAGAGAACCAGGCACTTCTGCACTATGTAAATATGATTAGAGCTTTGACATTTGATAAGCATGTATGATTCTTGTTTGTTTGTTTGGGGGCCACATCTGGCAGTGCTCAGGGTTTACTCCTGCCTCGGCACTCAGGGATCATTCCTGGTGGGCTCGGGGAACCATATGGGATACTGGGGACTGAACTCTTGTTGGTCATGTTCAAGGCAAGCGCCTTACATGCTCAACTATTGCTCCAGCTCCTGTGATGTAATATTAAGGTGTGTAAGTGGGGAGTTATCAAAACATTTTTTAATCAATTCCATAAATTAAATTTATTTTTCATGGATCTAAGTGATGGGCATCAAAATATTATGAGACATATATATTGCTTGAATCACAAGACAAGTTTTTTAGCTGGTGTAATGCATTAATCACACAATATAATATTCATATTAGGAGTACTCAGATTAGATGTATATTTAAATACGAAAATTGATATATGAAATATCAATATAGCCAACTTCAACAATACAGCAAACACCGTAATCATGATCAAGCATCTTCCTTCATCTTATATGTGAATTTATCACTGTATCACTGTCATCCCGTTGCTCACTGATTTGCTCGAGCGGGCACCAGTAATGTCTCGATTGTGAGACTTGCTGTTACTGTTTTTGGCATATCAAATACGCCACGGGTAGCTTGCCAGGCTCTGCCATGCAGGCAAAATACTCTTGGTAGCTTGCTGGGATCTCTGAGAGGGACGGAGGAATCGAACCTGGGTTGGTCGCAAACGCCCTACCCGCTGCGTGTGAATTTATAACCAGGTAAAATATATAGTTTACCCAAAATGCTTCAGCATTTCACTGCATTGCTAAATCATAAAGACAGAAACCTAAGAGTGCTCTGAACATAGCTATTTTTAACAAACAATCCACTTAAAATTCAATTCCAGGACAATGTGAGGGGCTTATATTAGGTTAAGCGTCTGCTCCTCTTGTCATGAATGGATAGGGCTAGACTGACAATCTGGCTATGGCTTTATCTGTAGGAGCTGTGTTTCTCAGGGAAAATGGAAGTTTTGTAATCAAAAGGGGCAAAATAGGTAGAGAAGAGACAAAATGACAATGTTTTTTTTTAAATTTTGTTAAGTTCTCTCCTTGTGGCAGAAGCTAAACCCTTTTTTGTAGTTATTTTATTTTCTTGACAATACTATACAATGTTAATACTTGCTTTATTTGTTTTAAATCTTCCTTCTTTCTGTATTCCTTCCATCCATATAACCTTATGAAATATGTACAAGTGAAAAAAATCAACCAACCAACAGCAAAAAAAAAAAAAACGCTATAAACTCTGTAATCATGACTTTCATATCTCCTATCCAAATTTTTATAGTCCCGTTTCATTTGGCTGCTTCTTGCAAATACCATGAAGATGAGTTCGAAACAAATATTTATTTTTCTATCCAAATTCTATTTAAGAGTATAGCAAATCGCTCTACCACCAGCTTGGCCTTTGATTATAGATGTCAGAGGCAAAACCTTCCTTAAAACAAGAGGCTCTTCATGAACTGGTCATAATAATCTAGTTCTTCAACCTTACTACCTTCTGATTTTTCTTGCCCTTACTCATGGACTCTGATAAGACAGAGCAGGTGGTAAGTCCATGCTCTTTTTTAGACTTGTATTTACTTGCATCTGCTGTTTTCTCAGAATGAAATTCCCATCACTTATTTATCTGTGCCCCATAATGAATCACCCACTGTGCTTGAACTCATGGTAGTGCTGGCCTTCCTTCCAATACTTGGAATTTCTGGGTAGGGACTGCATTCTATTTGCTTTTGCCTTGAATTCCTGTTATGTTATGAGACAAATATAATGTTCAATGCATGTGTACTGAATTCCTTAATGAAGGAAATGCTATCACCCTAAGTCAAGAGGTTGATGAAGCTTGCTAGAAAGTTCATAGGTTCCCAATTATCTCTTCATACTTAAAATATTGACTGTCATCTGCCTAATAGTTCAAAGTATAAAATTATGTAAGCATAAAATTATATATCATATATAATACAAATAAAATTATATATATATATATATTGCTTTCAAGTTGATTATCCTTTTGGTTCGCACTATCATTTTTTGTCTCCAGACAAGTGGGGAAAAGCTAATTATATACACAAAGATGTTACTTCAAGCTGAAAATACTTAAAAATTGAGTATGAAGATAACTTTCAAATAATATAATTTGCCATAAATCCCCACTGATTATCTTTAATTCCAAAACAACATGAATTTACTGTCTTTACACCAACTTCAAACAATTCCTTTCACTCCTAAATGTGTCCTCGATGGATGCTTCCTGCTGTTTCCTTGTCCTATCACCACCTTTCATATTCCTCTTTTCTTTCCCTCATCCATCCATTGCTCATGCCCCTGTCAGGCATCTGTCCAATAATAGACAAAGGTTACATTTTCTCTTTGGAAGACACAACTTTGATTAAGTTAATAGCATTCAAGCCTATCAGCATAAACTGCTTTCTCTTTGCATCAAAACCTACAATTTCAGGGGGCTGGAGCGATAGCACAGCGGGTAGGGCATTTGCCTTGCACGCGGCCGACCCAGGTTTGATCCCCGGCATCCCATATGGTCCCCCAAGCACCGCCAGGAGTAATTCCTGAGTGCAAAGCCAGGAGTAACCCCTGAGCATCGCTGGGTGTGACCCCCCCCAAAAAAGCAGAGAAAAAACCCCCTACAATCTCAGTTTCATTTTCTACTACTCCTAGTTCAATCCCCTTTTTCAAGCTCTTCTGTACTGCAAGCCTAGCATAAGGGAACTTCGCTGGAATGTACAGTCACTTAAAATCTGACCAATCTATGCAGTTTTTCTCATCCTCAAAGCTTGAAGCTTTTCTTAGCTTCTCCAAACAGAGATCAGTTCTACAACTGTACAAGAATTGTGTGTACACACTAGAGCACTTGATTAATTTCAATTACCGTAAGTAGCACTGACTACACTACAAATATAAGAGCAAAAGTGTCCATTTATTTTATATATCTAGAAAATTCCATAGACATTACTACCTATCAATGTTATTACATGTATTTCTTAACAACTACCAGGGGATGGCCCCAAGTACTGCAGAGGCGGCCTCAGTTACCCCTCACCTCTACCCACCCCCTGCCTGCCTATCTCAAACACTGGACCAGAAAATAAAAATATTTGCCCACTAGCCTGAGCATATATGGGAACGGCCCCTTGTTTCCACGAGCCCTATAGGGAGGTTTCTTCTCCCAACCTCCTACAAATGTTTCCTGAATGAAGTAAAAGAATGTCTCTGACTTCAGACATTTCCTCATTGGACACTTAACATGGGGGAAAACATGCTTTGGGAAAGGGAGGCGACGAAACACAACTGTGTCTTATGTGACAACAAAATAGGAATCAAGTTTATGTGGCTAATGTCAAATACAATGATAGTCATTCCCACGCTTGCCACTTGAAAAGAACAGAAAACGATCACATAAAAGATATATGTAAGAGAGGGAAAAGGATAGAGATGTGTTTCATCGGGGCTCTGTTTAAAAGGAGACATGTGCTTGTAAATGCGGCATGATTACTGACAAATTCTAGCAGCACATTATTCACACTTGATGGCGCTTACAAATTCCTACCTCAGAGAGTCAACTCTCCAACAAATGGGACTACATTAAACTAAAAAGCTTCTGCACAGAGAGTCAACTCTCCATCAAGCATGTTAACAAGAGGACAAAAGAGAATAGGATAATCTCAAGTCATCATCACTATATGCCTTGGAAGAGTATACAGTGATATAGCCTTGTATTAGTATAAATGTAGGATTACTATTAGTATAAAGTTAGCATAAGTTTTAGATTAGTATAAATTTACATGAAACCGTACCCAATATTTAGACTATTTGGACCCATAAATTATATGAAAAGCCTACAGTTTCTCTCAGCCCTGTTCTGCGCAGCACTAGAACATCTTTCCCCACTCCCCTACTTCTTACCAAGCTCAGAACCATCTCTAAAGGTCTTTTCCTTTAGAGGCTAAAGTGAAGAACCTTGTAGTCTGACTGTCGTGTCTGAGAATGTCACTTGATGAGAGAGTTAAATGTGATAGGGTGGGTACAGAATATTTTTGTACACACGAGGTCTAATTAGGGGTTAATGCAACATCTCCAGTATTTATAAGTTTCTATCCACCACAATTACTTACTCCTTATTTTCCAGTACATAATCTCTAAAGTAGTTAAATTTCCAAAAATAAATAAATGTTCAAATAATTATTTATGTAATCCTCATTCCCTTATAATAACAGCATTTTAGGAGAGACTTTCTTATTCAGGGATATTTGCAGCAGAATGTTTAACAAACAACTATGAATGGGGCAATGAATTCATTAATAATCCAATTTAAAGTCAAAACAACAATGAACAAAACATTGTAAGCAAATCTAATAACACGTATTTGGAAGATGGGGGTGACAATCCAGGGTTACCAGGTAAGTCCCCAGAACTGCATGTCCGCCTGACTCCAGAATGGTTTGCTGTAGCCTGAGAGGCTTCTGAGGATCAGCGTGGCCCTGGAGACACCCAGCATGCAGTGCCACTGCATTCTCAGGCCATGACACCTAACCATCTGGCCCCATTGGTACAGAATCTCTGGGAAGGGCCCAGTGAAGGAAGCCCAATTCCCCAAGAATGTATCTTTGGAAAGCTTTGGCATACCCCAAATCTCCAACAGCTCCTTAATTCCAAAGCACCTCTAAAACCACAACTTAAACAGAAACAGAGTGCTGGGTACGCAAATGGAACCTCAAATGGAACCACTAGAAAAAGTCAAGTTAATGCTTGCAACTAATATAAATTTATAGAGATTGAAACCTTTGCTATTTCATAGGGATTAATGAACTTAAATGTTGTAATGTGAAAAACATTCTGTACATATCCTATCACATTTCACTCTCTCATCAAGTGACATACTCAGACACAGCAGTCAGGCTACCTCTACCATCTGGGTCTTATGCTACCCTCATAAATCCAGGTGATGGATGCATGCCATATCAAATTGTCTGAGACTTAAACACAGAAAAGTTTTAAAAAGATGACAGTATGGATATAAAAATAAATGGACTCAAAAATGATTAAGGGACTTACATTTGCTTCTTTAGTTTGTTTAAACTAGCTTCTATTTTTTAAAAAATGCTTCAACTATTCAGAATAACAAAATAATTTTTTAAATTAAAAGCATTCCATAAGTAACAAATATTACTAGTTTCAAAATTAATGTAGTTCCACATTATATACTCTAAAAAGAGAACAAATAATCCGTGAGTCACTAAGTGCCTATCTTTACCTTGGAGGTGACTATAGTATACAACTATACTATTTAATATTGATCAACTAATTTTAAGTAAAACACATAAGTGTAGCAAGAACATTTTTCATTATGTACATATTTTTCATTATGTACGTAACATTTAATAAAATGAATCAAAATACAGTAAGTAGGATAAGTCAGAAGTTACAAATTTAAAGAACTAAAATTTATAAACTTCTTTCATTAAAACTGATACCTGATTTACTAACAATCTTTTTACTATAGAGAATTATTAATTGATAAGCCTCAGCGAATTACCTTTCTGCTACTGTATTTTATGATATCAGAATGCTTTACTTGAGGGCCTTTTTTTTTTTGGTGGAGGGAAGTAGTGTCTAATTTTGGTGTTGATGGCTGCCCAGGTTTGTGTCCAACTATAAAATAGACTGAGAAATTTCCACTAATATCATGATCACTTGCCTAAGAAGATGAGATAGATACAGAGATAGATAGTCAATTCTTTTAGAACTATGAACTTAATGTAAGATGATTTCTCTGGGGCAGCAAATGAAAGAAGAGCAAACAGTCTCTTCCACACTTTCAAGGTTGGTTCCTATTTGTACATTAATTCAAACACAAAACAGAAAACTTGGTGGTCTATCATGACCTTTGCAAAATACTGTAAAGTTCTACTCATTACGTATGTTCAAGAGATAGCCCCTCAGAAAGTTAATACGATGGGAAATTATTGCGAACAGAAGACGTTATCTTCAAGTTGAAGGGTGGACAGATAATTTAAGCGGAGAGAAAGGACCAGGCAGCAGGGGGGTGGGAGTGGATCTTGTGAATGCCGGTTGTTACCCACCATGGTGACTCATGACTTGCCCCGCAGCCTCTATGCTGACATTCTGGAGATAGTTGTGGCAGCGTTCCTTGTGCTCCTCCAATGAACTGCGCTGCTTGTAGCTTCGTCCACAGTAGTTGCACTTGTGAGGTTTACCCACTGCGAAGAGAGCTAAGATTAGTGTTCTGTCAGTCTCCTCCAATGCAACATTCACAGCTATCTTTTTGGCAGTCGGGGGGGAATAGCACTTACACTTAAACTTCTTTCGGTCTGCACACTCACATTGAGGCAAGAAAAAGAAAACATTTTTTTTTTTTTAACCAGAAAGAAAGAGCAAGACAGCAGATCGTACCTAGGGCAACAGGGGGAAAGTCTCAGTCGTATTCATGCTCTAGCTGGAGAGGAGATGGGCGGTTAGATGACCAGTTCTTGAGCTTTCACACTCACATTTACGCTTACATAATTCTCTCAGCTTTGACTCATTTAAAAGACAAATCAGGAGTGTCCTAGATACAGGATGACAATTATTTTTGAAATTTATTTTGGCGGTAGCGGTGGGGGGGAGGCGGGGACAGGGAATTTTCACGGAACAAAACCAAAGAGCCGCAACTCACACGGTCACTGTTTAATGAGAAGAAATTATTCATGGGTACCCAGAAGACGAACAAGAATTTGAGAGATGAGAACAAATTCAGATAAAAGCGGAGTTTCTCATTTCTTTCCACCTCGGTAATAGCTGTTCACACATGCAAAACTTTGCACTGCAGAGAAGGGCATTCTCTCATATCAGCACTGTTCTTGTATTACCGAGAATCAACCAAGTAGGTGCTGTGAATCAGGAGAATCAACAATAACCACGAAAGCCCAAGTGTATTTCGTTATAAAACGACGGTAATATTTTCCAACACAGTTTATAGTCAGGAAATGAATTATTTCCTAAGAGCTAGACATATTTCCTAAGAGCCAACCATATCTCAGTTAGACCTGGCAGGAAACTGTGAGACTCACAGAGGATTTTTTTTTTAATTCAAATAAAACTTGCTTATGAAGAAAAGGAAAAAAAAAACTTTCATGGCAAGAGGCATGTTTTAGGTTAGGACTATTTACAATGGATATAACATGGAACACTCTGATATTCGGTTTTGAATGGTCAAGGAAAACCATACAGGACAGGTGAAGGTCTGTGAGCAAGTCTTCAGCAGGGAAGCACAGAGCGTCTCACCCGGACCCTCTGCCCATCATTGTGTTTTCCTCCGAGGATAAGCAGATCACCTCTTCACACTGCCAAGGACGGCACGCCAAATTCCGGTCACTTTATAGTCCCATGCTCTGACAAGTCATAAGGCAGGGGCTGGAAAAACTCTCCTAAGGCAAGGCTAACTTGTATACAAGTCTCATTATTTTTATTTATTGTTTTGAAAATGTCATACTTGATTTGAAGTGTACATAAAGCAAAACTAGTTATTTTATAATCGCATTTTTAAATAAAGCATTTTCAGAAACCAAAGCTCTGCTCTGTGTGGCAGAATTAGTCATCCCTAAAAATACTGGGCAAAGAAGCATTTTTTTCGAAGGAAGAATGTCTGGGAAGTGGAAACCAGGTAGCTGTGCACACTGCGAAGAATAGATATCACTGTGAGAGCATTTAAAACCAAAAATAGGGCTGGCAAGGGGGGTAGAGGGGTTAAGGGGGCTTGCTTTGTATGTGGCCAACCAGGGTTCAATCCCCAGCACGGCACATGGTTACCCACGTACTGCCAGGAATGACCTTAACCAGAGTCAGGATCAGGGAGATCTGCTAAATATGGCTCATCTCACCCCCCTTCACCCCCCCTAAAAGTATAGAAAATTCTTTTAATTTAAAGTCTTTAGCCCAAACAATATAAATATATTTATGTCTATATAAATGTGATTGCTTTCAACGTGGAGTGGAGCTGTATTATAAAAGCCAGTTGTTTGTTTTCATCATTGCTCAATTTTGCATTTGTTAGTGCTGTTTCTTTAAGTAACTTCGCAATGAACAAGACTTTAGTCAATTAGCAGCTGACAAGCACATAGATTTTAGTTCGTTCACCACCATACAATAATTGTCCTTTCCCTGTCTTGGCCTTTCTTAGACCTGTCACAATCTGTTCTATAATCGCGATGTTATACTGGGAATATATCCTATACTTCCAATTTTTAAAAATTCAAATAAGCAGGAAAAGACAGCTTTCATTTCATTCCTTCCAAAAGTCATTTTTACTATCCTGATTTTAAAAGTTCAACCTATCAGCTTTATTCCACCTTCTCTCATTTTGAAATCTGTTACTCTTTTTCTCTTCATCCAACTTTGGTCTCATTAAATTCAACAGAAATTTGAGTAGAAGTAAACTTCCAGTTACTCAAATCTCTATCTGCATCTTCGTTAAGCCCTCCTATCTAGAAAATGTCCAAAT
This sequence comes from Sorex araneus, assembly GCF_027595985.1. Lineage (NCBI taxonomy): Eukaryota > Metazoa > Chordata > Mammalia > Eulipotyphla > Soricidae > Sorex > Sorex araneus. The sequence goes on from NC_073313.1 coordinate 245,656,061, forward strand.
TGTGCCTGAAATAACAGCTCAGACTTGAAAATTCCTATTTAATGACATCTTTTAAAACAATCTTGGTGTATCCAAGGACAAGTAATGCAGCAACAGAGCATCATTTCCCTACATTACTTTTGAGAATAGGATTGCATTTATTCATCACATATCAATGTATTTCTCTCCATTCAAACAATGAGTTTTGTTCTCACTACAGAAACCCAATTTTTATTTAATTTCGAGTTGACAGTTCTTAGGGGATTTATTAAACACAGATACTCAGTATGATTCTGCTGAGTAATTACACCTCAAGCTCATACTTTAAATGCTTGTTAAATTTGAATTCAACATGTTTGAAATCATCTTCCTCAAAACTTCACTGTTCTTTTGCACTAGAGTTATAAGGCAGCTTCTTTTCTTGGCCCCTGCATCTTGCCCTCAGTCAAATAGCTGCAAAATTCTATAATTTATTTTTCTTTTTCATACCTACAGCTAGTCCACTGGTTCAAGGATTCATATCGGTAGCTTTGGCTGACATATGAACTCTAAATGAGGTATTTTACCGATTGAGTAGTCACTTCTCTCTTCAATAACCAATATATTCTTTTAACAATGTCATCCCTTGATCTCTGGCTCAATCAACATCCAAGAAAATCCACACCCCCTACATTCATCTCATTTTTTATGTAAGGATTCCACTGAACTTACTGAACTTGTGTTTCTATTCTGAGTTGATGAAACTATGTGAAATTCTATCTTGTTGTATTTCCAACCTTCTAAACTTTTTCTCATATGTTTTAATTCTCTGCATTCTTCCATATTATTTAAAACAAAATTTAAATTGGTAAAATGAGTATAAATTTTTAAAAATACTTATTCTTCGATGTGAAAAAATAAAATATCTCTAAAATTATAGCTTTGTAGACCAATGTTATTAAAATGAAAATGAGAAATCAATAGGCAAGTGCCTTCAAAAAAAAAAAAACAACTGGTTGTAGTTCTCTTTTACAAAGGTTTTAAAACTATCTCCAAAATATGTTTTCTCTCTTTTCCCCTAATTTGGGGGGGGGGCTCCTCCCAAATGGTACTCATTGTTCTGGAGGCCATTTTCAATGACCCCTGGACCATCAGTTGGAAGTTTAATGTGTGGGCCCTGTGACACAAGAGATTACCCAGGCCACCCTGGTGGAATGTAGGAGTTATTCAAGGCAAATCCCTGGGACCATGCGATGTGGTACCAGGGGTCTAACTAGGCTCAGCCACATGCAAGGCACTCAGTTTAACCTTATTACTGTCTTTCAGAATCCTTTTTTTTTTTTAAATTGGCCTCTGTGTTGGAAATCTTTCTTAGAAGTCTGACGCCTGCATATTTATTCATATTTAAGAGTGAGGCATTAAAAATCCTGAGTGGTGAACTGGAAAAATATAGGTGAGGCTTCCTAATCACTGATGAACCACTGACCAGGTAATGAGCCAATCTTTGATTGCACCTACCCAATTATTAGTATACATTTCTTTTCTTTGGGATCTCTGAATTCCCTTAGAGATGATGTCTCCAATTTTCAGCCCCATGGGGAATATGAAACTGGTTATTAGTATTTGGGAAGTAGAAGAAGGGATCAGCCAGCCATATAAATGTTCAATCCAGACATTTACATAATCTCCCCCACTTTCTTTGTTTTCATATACCTCTATTTTTCTTAGAGACCCTGAGCTATACCCCCCTCTACTCCTCCCCCCTCCCAATTCAATTTCTCCAAGAACTAATTTATTCTCCTCTATGGGAGGATTAGTTGGTTGGTTCTAGTGGGAAAATGGCACTGTGGTCTCATTTCGTATGCAGATTTTGTAATTAATTTGTATTCAGTGCCGAGCTTCATCCCTGCTCTCCACAGTACTGTTTCCTCTAAATCCAGAGGCTTTTCAGAACTCTGGTACCAATTAGCTTGCTGCTTGTCCTTTATTCCCCTTTATTGTCTCCAAAGGTTATAGTCTTTGGTTTTAGTCTGTTACCACCCTGCCCTCTATCTGTTTTCCATCTTCCTCTTGTCTGCTATTCTACCCTTTCCCAGTGAGGCCCTGGGTGTATACATCTATAAATGTCTATTGTGACTTGAGTGAAATTTTAAAGAGTAGGGACAGAGGTAGTTTTAAATTTCACTGTGTTTAAGCAGAAATGGTTTTGAGAGGGTGTACTGTCATTTTATATTTTAATAAACAGGAGCATGAGAGGTTGGGATAGTTGGAGTACAAGAATTTATATAACTCTGCATTTGTAAGACAATGGAATTTGTGGAAATGGAACATTGCATATGTTTCTTTTTCTGCTTATGTCCGTTATCATGAATGTGTCCCTACTTATATTCAAACATATTTTGGTTTAACCACTTGAAATAGCTCTCAGTGTGAACTGCTGTCTATCCATATTAAAAATGGGACAGCTGAAAGAAAAAACAATTCTTGGGCACCCCGGATTTGAACCAGTTTCTCAAGTCACTGTTAATATGGTGAAGTTGAAAAACAAATATTTTATAGATAGCACTATAGCACTGTTGTCTCATTGCTCATCAATTTGCTTGAGCAGGCACCAGTAATGTCTCCATTGCGAGACTTGTTGCTGTTTTTGGCAAATTGAATACGCTATGGGTAGTTTGCCAGGCTCTGCCGTGTGGGTGGGATACTCTTGGAAGCTTGCCGGGCTCTCTGAGAGGGACGGAGGAATCAAACCCGAGTCAGCTGCATGCAAGGCAAATGCCCTACCCGCTGTGCTATATTGGTGGCTTATAACTTTTTATTGTTGAACAGTATTTCATTGTATGAATATATTGCAGTTCATCTGTTTATCCACTTGTTGAGTTCTTCTAATTTGTGGTGACTAGAAATAAATCTACAAACATATGTAGGCAAGTTATTGTATAGTATGTCTTCATTTCTCTTGGGTAAGTATCTATAAGAGGAATTACTGGGTCATACAATTAAGCATATACAGGGTTAACTTTGTAAGAACTGCCTCATTATTTAAAAAAAATTGTTATCACTGTTAATTTCTGCTAACAGTATATTACTTAACATTTGCTCCACATTTTTGACAGCCATTATTTTTTTTTAATTTTACTCATTCGAACAAGTATGTAGTGATATCTCCAGATGTTTTTATTTTTTGTGTCCCCATGCTAATGAGATCAAACTTTTCATGTGCCTAGATTTTATTTAAAATATTATTTGGTAAAGTATACCTTTCATTCTTCACTTTGTTTCTGGAGGGTCAGCCCCAGTGGTACACAGGGCTTACTCCAGGCTCAGTGCTTAGCGTTACTCTTGGTGATTCTTTGGGACAACGTGGTATCAGGAATTGAACTTGGGCCTCTTACGTGTAAAGCATGAGCTCAATCTGTTGAGCTATATCTCCAATCCCAAATTCTTACACCTATGTTTTTATTGTGTTTACTGAGTTACAAGGGTATATATCCTCAGTCTAGGTATTTCAATACATAAATATACTACTTTGAGTTTGTGACATGTCTTTTCTAAATTTTTATCACTGAGTGTGATTGAAGATCAAAGTTTAGTTTTGATGAAGCACAATCTATCAATATTTTATTTTGTGCTTTGGTGTGTATGTGTGTACATTTTCTTTTTAAGAGATCTTTGTGCAGTGCCTGAGATTGAATTTGATGGAGTTTTAGGCATTGAGATATAAGCTCTATCATTGAGCTGCAACCAGGAGATGTGGAGATCTTTCATTAACCAGCTACACCAATGCTTTTCTTCTTTTCTTTATCTAGAAGTTGTATTTTTAGCTCTTATAGTAAAGCTTGCAATTCATTTCAATTTTTTATGTGGTATAAGTTAAATCCTATACCGTCTGATTCTTCTGGGTTAATTGTAGAAACTATTATTCTTTCATCTTTAAATTATAATACTTTTGCTGAAAATCAACTGATATATGTTTGTGGGTCTATTTCTGAAATCTCTATTGCATTCTATCAGTTCTGTTTAAATCCCTAAAAAGGTATAGCTATATTGCTGGTAGGACTACATTTCGGATTAGTAGTATGACTCTATAACTTATCCCAGTGTTTTTTTTCCAAAATTATTTTATCTAACATCTTTTGTATTTTTTTTTTTTTTTTTGCATTATACCCAGCAATGCACAGGGGTTACTCCTGGCTCGCCGCTCAGGAATTACTCTGGGTGGTGCTCGGAGGACCATAATGAGATTCTGGGAATCGAACCCTGGTGGCCGTGTGCAAGGCAAACACTCTATCCGCTGTCTTATCATTACAGCCCTACATCATCTCTATTTTTAAAAATGTTCAAATCATTCTGTCAATGTCTATGAAAAAATCCAATAGGATTTTGATTAGAATTGCATTTTAGGTACGGTATCAATTTTAGAACATTTGAATAAAAGTTCATATTTTAAACCATGTTCATCTTGTATCTCTCAATTTTGGACACTTTCAATATCTTCTGGAAATTTCTTACACATAAATACTTAAATTTGACTTAAGGACTTTTGCATCTATGTCTGTGAAGGATGCAGCTATATAGTTTTATTGTACTATTTTTAGTTTGTTTAGGATAATAAGAACTCTTAAAATTTACTTAGAAATATTTCTATCCCTTCTACTCTCTGGAAGAATTTACTCCTGATATTCCTTAATTCTTAAATGTTAAACAGAATTTATAACTGAACTCATCTGGAATGTTCTTATAGGAAGGTTTTTAACTGTAATTTCAGTTCTTGGAATTAAATAAGCTTACCCAGTACTTCTTGAGTGAACTTCAGTACTTGTTCTGTTTCAAGGAATTTACTTCATGTTCTTGAACTTACTAACACAAACTTATTTATTTCTCTGTTACTATTCCCAAGGATACAGAATGTCCTATTTTCATGCATAATGGTGGAAACTTGAGTAATCTTTGACAGTTTTATCCAATTTGTTGATATTTTCATAGAATTACCTTTGATTTCACTGATTTTTCTTTAATTTTTTTATCTACTCTTTCATCAACATCTCCCTTTACCAATATTATTTCCATAGTCCACAAACTATATTTTATTTATTCTTTTATAATTTTTTATAAATAAAGCTCAATTGGTTTAAAATTTTTTTCTCTTCTAATATAAGACACTAAATGTTAACATTTCTCTCCAAGTGTCATACTTATGTTAATGTTTTCTTTTGCATTTTTAACATATGAAAATGTATTTATAATAGATGGTTTTTATGAACCTTGCTTGCTCATTCTTCCATGTTTATGCCTGGGACTATTTCTATTAATTTTCCTACTAATAACGGGTTAATATTTTCCATTTTCTTTACATACATGTAATATTTTAATGGGGTTCTGTACAGTATGAACTTTATGGCAGTGGGGTTCTATATTTAGTGCATTTCTTCAGAGTGTGGTTAACTTGCTCTGACAAAACTGTTATATTACTTGGAAGCAGGGTAATCTTTCTGATGTTTACATTTATGCTGTAAGGCAGCTACAGAGCATGCTTTTATCCAGAGGTCAATTTAGCAGTAGCACTAAGTTAATACTCTTCAGAGGACTTGACCTGCATATTACGAAGCCTTTTCACACCAGCAGGTGAGAATGAACTCCTAGCCTTTCAGGAGCTCCAGACACTGGCATTCTGCATTTTGGTCTTTTCCTCCCAGATCCCAAGTTTCCCCAGATACCCAAGGGGATCGCTATTTAGTCAAAGAGCCAAGGGCCCCCTGTGGTAGAAGTGCAGCTTCCTCTCCTCTGCTACCCTTGTACTCTCTAAACAGGCAGGTCTCCTGGATTCTGATCTCTATCTCCTCAATTCACAAGACTGCCTGGCTCTGTTTGGGTTTGCTGTCCTGAGCTCTGGTCTGGAAACTGCCTCCAGGAAGTAAACTGGGGTAATCACAGGACTCACACCATTGTTTTACTTCTCTCAGGGATCATAGTCCTTCAGTGCCTATTGTTCAAAGTCTAACTGGTACTTAGTATTCCAATAGTTCCAGGCAGGAATGTGAATGTGATTCCTAAGGTCTTCTCATGGGTCAAGGAAAGTTCTATTTTTGATTAGATTAGATGTCCAAGAAAGCAACTATAGCTTTGTTTTACTGTCATTATAATTCTGGCAACTGAAATAAAGTTTCTTATAAGTATAATTCCAAGAAGTGTTAAAATCCTAGGAATTCTAAGACACAGAAGACAGCAAGGTCAGTGTTCCCAACTATCTTAAGAGTTAACATAGTTTCTTCTTGGATATACTGTCCCTCAGGGAAATCCTACACTAACAAAGGAAGCATTATCAGTATAATCCTCAGAGATAAAGATACAAGTTACTATCCTGAGCAATGCATTGCAACTTTGAAACAGTAAAAAAATATATAAGATGAGGTAAGTATGAAATATTTTATGATACTATCGATCAATTAAAAAAAAAGAGGAAATCCTGCAATTTACAATAACATGAATGAACATAGAGGGTAAAATACTTAAAGAAATAAGCATAAAATAAGCACTGAATGATTTCATTCATGTCACATAGAGGAAACAAATTGATGAACTACTTAAAAACAAATTTAAATTTAGGTTTGTTTTTAAAAAAGCAAACTTGATAATATTTATAATTATTCCATTAGAAGAATCACTACAATTTATAATTTGCTTTGTCATTTAAAGACATTAGAAACAAGAAACACTAGCTCCTATAGTCTTAAGAATTGCATATACCTACCCCAAAAGAGGAGCAAATCAATTAGCCATAAAGAATTTTGAAGTAGGAATGTTTACCATAAATTCATAGGTTGTTATGAAGGTATATAGCACAACCAAGTCCCGTTCACTTATACTTTCTTGAAATATGTCACTTCAAGAGTTATCCTAGTGAAACCTATAAAACAAATTACAATGCGCTAATATATGTGGTTAATGTTTTATTTTTATATAGATGTATGTAAGGTTCTACATATAGAAATATGCAAAGAGGCACATTTATATACAGAAAATATATTTACCTTTTGTCATGACACATACAAAATCGGCAAAAGAGCATGATGCATACAGTACATTCATTTTCCTCCCCAAAATATTTTCACATTCCTATACTTATAATGCTAAAAAAATAGGAACACGATCCCTAATTTTACCTGGCATTTGCTTAAGCAACTGCAAATTAATCTGAACAAAGATGAACACTGAAATATGGTGCAATTAACATTTTTCTGGCATTAGTACTGTTAAGCTATAGTTTGAATCAGTACTTTATTTTTGTATGAACCCTCAAGGCGAAAAATGTTAATGAGCTCGATCCCTATTGCTAAACTGTTTCATAAAAAATGGTTTTTCCAATTCATATTCAAACTACTCTAATATGAGAGTCATCATACCATACTCTCAACAAGTACTCTCATTAAAACAGTTAATTCTCTACTAATGTGCTAAACCAATGGTCCTCAAAAAGTAAGGCACACTGGGGTCTCTGATACAGATAAAGTAAGTTATTTGATCATAAGCAATTTTAAACACAGGGTAGTTAAAATTTTGAGGAAAATAACATCCCCCTTGCCCATGATACCAACTACCTACTCACAATTTCAATACATGACATCACATTCCTTTCAATGACATCAGATCTCTATGGAGCTAAGTTTTAGCTGTTTCTGTCATACAAAACAAGTACTATGTGAAAACTACAATGGAACAGGAAATGATAATGGCAGTGTCCTAGTATAATCATACTCAAGTTTGGGAAGTTGGTTATCACCTACCAAGACGTACAATTCCACTATGCAGTGGTGCTGGAATGGAATAAAAACCTCATTTGGTCTCTTAATATCTACTATCTATCATTTTTCCCCAAAAATGACTATCAAGTTGTTAAAAGAGAAATATTTAAATAGTTTGGAACTGTGTATAACTGAGTACTTTTAGGCCTAAATTGAAGCACTGAGGAAAAATCACCATGATACCTGGCACTGTGAATCAAGAGAGTGTGGTGTGGGAACCTCTATGCTGTGCAACACAATATCATTTGTATTTCTTCTTATTATACATTTTCATTATAAATACATAATAACTATACATTTCAAGTTATTGCCATACTGAAATGGAAAATAAATTTTAAAAAGCATATATTTCTACATCTGTATGTGAAATTTCTCCATTTCTGCGGCTGTGTTCAGGACTTAATGCTGGCTCTGCATTCAGGGATCACTTCTGAAGGTGCTCACAGAACCATCTGCAGTTCTGGGGACAGAACCTGGGTCAAGTGCATGCAAGGCAAGTGCCTCAGAGGCTGCACTATCTCAAGGAGTCCTGTACAACCATCCTTTCAAAAGGACCTATTCAATATGCTTACTTATGATTTGTTATTATTATTCTTATCATAATCACTTGATTCATCTTTTAATCTAATAATGCCAATAATCCTTTGATTTACCAAGTTATCAGGGCATTTACGATTGTTGGTATTTCACTATTTTAATCCGTGGGTGTTTAAACTATAACTTTTTCCTCCATGGTTTATTTTACTTTCTAAGTTTCGAAATTCTGCTTGATATTGTTTTTTGGAGGGGACTGCACTGAGCCACACCCAGTAGCGATCCATGGCTATTTCTGGCTCTGAGCTCAGGAGTAAAAGCTGGTTGGTTGAGCTCAGGGGACCATGTGTGGTCCCAAGGACTGAACCAGAGTTAATGGGATGCAAGACAAGCGTCTTAATACCTATGCTATTTCTCCAGGGACTGGATACAGAACTTCTAAGAACATCTGTTTTTTACCTCAGTCTTTAGAAGTCTTAATGATTAGACTTTCTGATAAAACTTGTAGATGGGAAAAGAGTATTTTAGAAAGGAAACACCTACCTGAAAAATGAGATATTCTTCCCAGAAAATTTGTGATACTAGGTCACTTGGACTATAATTAGGTTTCTGCCCAAAATTATTCAAGTAAAATAACCTCTCTGTAGGAAGAGTTTATTAATGGTAGCCAGAGAGGAAAGAATATTAAGTGTTAAAACAAGTATATAAATTAGTAAATCTAGGCGAATTTCATAAAATTTGCAATGTATATACTTAATGGCAATAAAGAAACTTTATGATGTTTAAATTCAATAGCAAAACAAGCAAACATAACCCGATTCACACAATATTTCCCTGAAATATTTTAAATACAGAATTATTTATAACCATTAATTTCCTGTTTTTTTCCAAAGATATGTTTGAGAAGCAGTGCATTGTAACAATAAAATAGGCACCAACTGCCAATATTAAGGCACTTTTCTGTACTTTGATAGGATTTTCCAAGAATGAGAAAGGTCATAAAATCTTAACATTCATTTCACAGATATTTATTGGAAACAATTAGGATGGACAGATTTTGAGCAAGGCAGACAATATCTCCCTAAATTCATACAACCAACATTACTTAACCATTCAAGCCATTTAATTTATAATATTGATTTTTATATTTTAAATTTTTTTTATAATACTGATTTTTAAATTAAATCAAAATAACTATAAGGATGCAAAAACCAGTTCTATATGATAATAGCGGGCTGGAGCAATAGCACAATGGGTAGGACGTTTGCCTTGCAAGAGGCCGACCCAAGTTCAATTCAACTGTCCCTCTTGGAGAGCCCGGCAAGCTACAGAGAGTATCCTGCCCACACGGCAGAGCCTGGCAAGCTACCCGTGGCATATTTGATATGCCCAAAACAGTAACAACAAGTCTCACAATGGAGACACTACTGGTGCCCACTCAAGCAAATCGATGAACAATGGGATGACAGTGCTACAGTGCTATGATGATAGTACTATTTGATAATAATATATCAAAGTGTATGTAGGTGGGATTTTTCTTTTCTTTTTTCTCTTTCTTTTTTTTTTCTTTATTTTTTGCTTTTTGGGTCACACCCAGCAATACACAGGGTTTACTCTTGGCTCTGCACTCAGGAATTACTCCTAGCAGTCCTCGAGAGACCATATGGGATTCTGGAAATCAAACCTGGGTTGGCCGCATGAAAGGCAAATGCCCTACCCACTGTGCTAGCTATCGCTCCAGCCCTAGGTGGGATTTTTCAATGAAAAATACCAGATGTTTTTATATATAAAGAATATATATTTTATATATAAAGAATATATATTTCTTTAGCTCATGACAGGTATCAAATAGGCACAACTGAAGAAAAAGAAAATTCTTTTTTTTTTTAAGTTTAACTCACCACAAGATTATTAAACAGGTACTGTAATAAACTCATTTATGTTATAGAAAATTTCACTAAGGGCTGGAGCAGTGGCTAAGACACTTGTCATGCACACCTGTGTGATCTGTGGCACCACACATGGCTCCAGTTCCCCCAGGAGTGATGTCTGTACACAGAGACAGAGCGAGAAAGATGCCCCACGCACTGCTGGATGTGGCTAGAACACACACACATACACACAATCACACACACAATCACACCCACATACACAGAGGCATGTACGTGCGTGCACATACAGAAATTTTGAAAAATGTTCAATTATACAAATCAGAAAGAATTGAATTTCCTACTACAGTTTTCTTTTTTGAAAAGGAAAATTCTTATGTAATACTTTAATAAAAATATAAACTGCTGGTATCTACTTTATTATCATATTAAGTAACACGTTTTACCAGATTTATATAGTTGAAGACCATACATAAGTAACTAATACATACTTTGTGAAATATTTTGTCAGTGTATTATGTTTCCTAGTCGGTTTATCACATAAAATGCCCATTGTTTTTATTTCTTTAATTTCTTATAAAGTAATATATATGCCAAGGTCTCAGAGTTCTTTCATTAAAAGCGTATTTTGATTGCTGAGACTACACATTTTTATCAGTTGTTTAAAGTGTGACATATACCATCATCCTAACAGACTAATATTAAAAAGCCACTGAACTCAGAGGTACGCCTGCTTCTTTCTTTGTTCATATGACATATTACTTAATACAGTGGACTCAGAGAGAGTATGGTGGGTAGGGTACCTGCCTTGCATGAGGCCATGAGGCCGATCAGAGTTCAATCCTGGGCATCTATATAGTCCCTCAAGCACTTTCTGGAGGGATTCCTAAGTGCAGAGCGAGGAGTAAGCCCCGAATCATCGCCATGTGTGACCCCCAAGCCAAAAGAAACACAAAAGTAACTGAGCAATAAGCATCAGAAAAGAAGTCACAGCAAAAAAAAGATGAAATTTTGGAATTCACTGTTACATGGACAGAACTGGAGTGTTCACTGAAGTCAGTAAAAGGCAGGAGACAAAATCATAATGACCTTTCTCATTATTATTATTATTATTATTACAGGCCAAAAGAAACAGAGTAAAAAGATAAGAAATGGCCAATGACAAGAGATACTGATATTTGAACTATAGAGCTTGGTTTATGAAGGGGTGGAAGTAAGAGAGTTTGAGACATTAGAAGGAGGGACTCACACTCCGAGGGTCAGCACGGTGCTGGGATACCATATGAATGACTTACTCTATTAACAGTACTGAAATCAAGGTATATCAGTAAAATTTTGCAAAAGAGAACATAAAAAAATTTTTGCTTGGAAATAGCCCAGATGTAAAACACGCTAACATTTATGTAAGGTGCTACAGAAATTATAAATTATGTAAAAAGTGATGTTTCAACTAAAAGATAATCAAGGAGAAATCTAAGACACAAAGCTGTCATTTCAGTTTTGTACAGTTTTGTCATTAAAAATGTGCAAAAACATTGATAGTAAGGAATAAATAGCAAATAGAAAGTCAAGTAAGATATTTTTAGGCAGAGAAAATATAGAAAATAGAGAACTGAATCCAATAAACTTTGACTTTTTAAAAATGACTTCTCACAGTGTGTTTTGTTGGTGGTGGTGGTATTTTTGGGTTTGTTTTCTTAATTTTTTGGGTCACACCTGGCAATGCTTACAGGTTACTTTTGACTCTGCACTCAGGAATTTACTCCTGGCAGTGCTGGTAGACCACATGGGAAGTCAGGGATCGAACCCATGCCAGGCGCACACAAGGCAAACACCCTATCCACTATACTATCTATCACTCTGGCCCCTTAAAATCAGTATTTTCTTATCTGATTTACAATATTATATCAACTGAGAGAAGTTAAGCCAGGCTTTGAATATTATAATAATATAAGTAAATTAAAAAATGAATATATCAAAGACATTCAGTTTGAATATATTCACATTTTTCACGCATTCACATGTAAAGTATGAATATATATATAAATTATCCAAACATATACACTCACACACATATCTGCAATATAGCTTCATATTTTGTTTTCCATTACATTAATAATTCTTTGAACTGTGAACACCTATCTGAATGAGTATGCAGTTGTACCTACTCAAAACTTATCTATTTTTATTATCATTAGAATTTATATTTTTCAGAACAAGATCTTTTTCTTTGCTATTGTATTTCAAGTGCCCGACACACAGATACTCAAGAAACAAGTATGTATGAATAAATAACATTTAATTATAAGAAGATTTTAAGACTCCTTCACAGGGTACTTAGAACTTTCACAAGGAGAGCCCATTATCCATGTCTACTATGTCCATTACCCAAGAGAGAGTGAAAGAGTCTTTTTGAGCTAAATCTAATTTCACAAGAAAAATATTTAAGTGTACATAAGTATTGTGGTCTATAAACTTTAAAATATGTATTAGAAGATCCTAGGAATGAGGACAAGTCATGACTCTTTAGAACAAGCACATCCTACTATAAGGTCCTCTTTATTCGATTAATAAATCTTTTTTCTATTACTGATATGTAGCAAGTGCCCTTCAAAGAGCTGGACAGAGGAAGTCCATGAACTGGCAGAACTTAAATTTGAGAGGAAGGTTATGGGTAATCGCAATATGAATAAACCCAAGAAAACCACAAATTCTGATTCAAAGTTAACAAAACTTGAAGATAGAAACAGCAAGAAGAATAGTAACTAAGAGGACGTGTTAGGTAAAGTGGTTGTGGAAGGACACCATCTCCAAGGAGATGGCATTTAAGCAAATATCTGAAAGATAATGAGCCAGCCATGCCAAGAACTGGGGAAAGAACTGGAGGAAGAGACTAGCGCAATCATGGGAGAAAAATCTGAATGGTTGGAAAAAAGAAAGGATTCTGGGGTGACAAAGCACAAGTAATGTGCAGAGTGATAGAGTCAGACAGAAGAGGTAGGATGAACTTCCACTGACCACGGTAATTAGTTTGATTTTTATTTTAAGAGCAAAAGAAAGTCATGAGATGATTTTAAGCTGAGAAGTGATATGAACGAAATTGGGTTTTAAAAACAATATTCCATCTGCTACATGGAAAATAGATTGGAAATGAGTAGTATAGTGATTAAGAATAGGGGGTTCTGCCATTAGGCACGGAGGACTTTATACTCAGGCTTTTCATGTGATATTATAATGGTAAGATTTTTTTTTCACTTATCCAGAAAATAATTTTTAAAAGGTAGTTTCACAAGGATGAATTCTTTTAATAGGCTGGTTTCCTTTTAAGTTGATTCTGCATGCTGTTGTCTTCATATTCTATGTCTCTGTTCTTATATGTTCATTAAAGACCATTTTTGTTAGTGGATATATTCGTCAGTTATTTACTATAAGAGTCACCAGTTTGTTTTTGTGCATGAGTGTGTGTGTGCTTAAAATCTAAGCCAAGGCCAGAGATAACAGAGAAGGTACTGTGCTTGATTTGAATGCAGCTGATCGTGGTTAAATTTTCAGCACCATTTATGGTCTCTTCTTGGTCACTATCTGTAGTAACCCCTGAGCACTGATACCAGAGTAGTCACCCAATATGATTGGGTGTGGCCTAACCTCACTTCCTCAAATAATAAAATCTAATCTAAATAATACATGTTGGCAAAATATAAAGAAAAAAGTAAAATAAAACTCACCTTGCTGAAATATTTAAAGGCCAGACATAATATTTTAAACTGAAGACTATGTTAAATATTTTTATTTTTAAAACAATTACTTCATATTTATTTTTCTTCTAGTTTAAGCAACATGGTTACAATGTCACTGTCACTGTCACTGTCATCCCGTTGCTCATCAATTTGCTCGAGCGGGTACCAGTGACGTCTCCATCTTGAGACTTGTTGCTACCGTTTTTTGGCATATTGAATATGCCACGAATAGCTTGCTAGGCTCTGCTGTGGGGCGAGATACTCTTGGTAGCTTGCCAGGTTCTCTGAGAGGGGCGGAGGAATCAAACCCGGGTTGGCTGAGTGCAAGGCCCTACCGCTGTGCTATTGCTTCAGCCCTACAATAATGTCAACACATTTTATTTTGATGTATATGCATCAAATAGACCACAAACAGGCAAAGTGCCAAGACACTCTTACCTTTGACTTTTCTTTAAAGTTAAGTAAAATGGTGCTTATCATGAAATAATGCCCCATAAATATTAATAACTTTGTTTCAAAATGAACTTACACCAATATCCACTAGAGAATACACATAGCCAACAGTGATATCCACTAATTTGAAGAAAAGTAACTTTCTGGTTAATTTAAGACTTCCCCTGAAAGCTTCAGTGGATTAATTCATTCATCCAATACAATGTAAGGGTGGAGCTACACAAGTAGGACTATATAAAAGATCTCTTTTGAAATGCTTAATTTATGATATTTCTTTTTTATTATTTCTACTGTCATCATATTTATGTACAATTGCATAAATATGGATATATCTGGAGAGATAACTATGACTTGAAACATTTTCATTATATTTTAAATATATTTCCTATGCTTATCATGACTGATAGCGGATTTTATTTCCCTCATACGATTTTCTGTGATTTAGAACTTTTCATACAAGATCTGGCAAGATAGCACAAGCTCTGGATGAACAGGTTTTTTTGACTCACAGATACTGGATCAAGAAAGAAAAATAAGAGGAAAGGGTGAAGATTAATTTGCGTGTGCGCCCGCGCGCACACACACACATCCCTAAAACAAACGACAAAAAGAAGTGTGATGTGTCCTTCTGGACACTGAGTGAGTAAGAAGTTGGCACTGAGCCCTTTGACTTCTGCCATGGAGTTTGGAACATGCCAAGTTTGCAGACTCAGCAATGTGGAAGGGAAAGGTGAAACGGCCACAAGTTCAGGCTGTCCAAACCCACATCTACATAGGCTGAAAACTGTGCTAGCGAACTTGGAAAGTGTGCAGAAAACCGAAAAGAAGGTGAAAGGAGTTCATAATTCTTACGGGTTTTAAAACACCTGAGTACAAGAAGAATGAGACAGAAGGTTCTAGCACTAAAGCGATGTAATAAATGTCTCTGCAACCAAATTCAGAGCTATGTTAAGAGTATTCATTATGGAAGGAAGACTTCCTATAGAATTCCTTCTAGAAATAAGTTACTGAAATTTAAAGAAGCAGTAGTTACTGTTCTTTGTAAAATATGAGATCGCATATATGCTCAATTCATTTTCATTTCTTTGATGAATAACATATAAGGCAGGAAAATAATAATTGCTTTGTTTGGCATTAGGAAGGTGTATTCTATTACGTAAAAGTCATATGGAATGTTCTACCAGAGGGCTGACTGAGAGTGGATTTTCCTCCATCCTGGTCAAATTTGAATGGGGAGAGCCTTAAATCCTTGGTGAAAGAGAAGGGACTCCACATTCTAAACCTGTTCTCCTTCTTTTGAACTCATCCTAGAGCATGCAGAGAGGCATCAGGGGCATGAGTATCAGTTGATGGGTGAAATTAGCAAAGCACAGTTATGCAAATCATGAGTACAACTGACACTGCTTGTGTAATTAGCAGTGTAATCCACCTTTATCAACCACCTCCAGGAAGAAAAGGAGGGGTAGAGGGTGGGGAAAGTTCACACGTGGGAGATCACTCAAAAAAATGGGCCAGGTGCCAGCTCCACAATCATGTAAAAACAGTTCTTTCTCATGGGAAGTCTGCAGGACAAACAACACTACACTTGATGCACCATCACTGTTAGGAATGAGAAGCACTAGATTCAGTTTCTGCGCGGATATAATTTAACCTTAAGTATCTATCGTTACACTAGGCCACGGTTAATTTTTTAAAATATTTCATTCTTCTTCTTTTGTTTGGGGGCCATATTTGGTGGTCCTCTGGGCTTACTCCTGGCTCTGTGCTCAGGGATCACACTTGGCCACCTAGCGGTGCTCAGAGGACCATATGGGGTAACAGGGATCGAGCCTGGACTAGCCACACGTTAGATAAAGCACCTCTCCTGCTGGACTATCAGAACAGCCTATGGATTCGCTTTTAAAAATGGATGTCTCTGACAAATGTGAGAGAAAATATGGTAGAAAAACCAAATATGGTGATCTGAGTTTGAAATAATGTCACTATGAAAGTAACTGGTTCTATATTTTGGCCAAGAACTTAAATTGTACATTTTTCTAAGAAACTAAATTCATTTCACAAAATAGGCAGTAATACTTCTATCCAAAGGTCTATAACCAGAAGCAATTCCATGTTGTACAAATGATTTTTATTTTATTTTATTTTATTTTTTGCTTTTTGGGTCACACCCAGTGATGCTCAGGGGTCACTCCTGGCTCTGCACTCAGGAATTCCCCTGGCTGTGCTCAGGGGACCACATGGGATGCTGGGACTCACAAGGCAAATGCCCTACCCACTGTGCTATCACTCCAGCCCCAAATCATTTTTATTTTAATAAGATACAATCTCTCTATATCTATATATACCTATATATGTATATTTATATATTGTTTTCTGGCAGTCATCACAGAAATCAAGTGAAGTAATATTGACGCAAATATCTGAAGTTCAGGGAAAAACAGAGACACAAAGAGAAAAAAGTTAAAAGGATAGAGAAGGAATATAATTTAAGTGAAGTAAGATGCTGAAAATAGGGTATAGTAGAATAGAAAATAAGGAATACATTTTAAGACATATACATTCAATTTAAAATATTGTTAGCTTACATAATTTCTAGCATTGTCTATAGCATTGTCTTCCCATTGTTCATCAATTTGCTTGAGTGGTCACCAGTAACGTCTCCATTGTGAGACTTGTTGTTACTGTTTTTGGCATATCGAATGCACCATGGGGAGATTGCCAGGCTCTGCCGTGCGGGCGGGATACTCTCAGTGGCTTGCTGGGCTCTCCAAGAGGGGCGGAGGAATTGAACCCAGTCGGCTGTGTGCAAGGCAAACGTCCTACCTGCTGTGCTGTTGGTCCAGCCCATAATTTCTAATCAATTAATAATTTAAAGAAATGATATGTGTGCTAATGAATTCTTTAGAATAAAAATATATACTTGAGGATATACTACTATCATACTATCATTCAAATTAACTATCATATATAAGAAAACAAAAACTGGAAACTCTGACAACATTTTTTTAAAAAAAATATTGGTCAGAGGTTAAATCTAATCCAAACTAGTTATTCTGTTTAATTTTAGCTCTCTCCTCTTCAGATTGTTTCAAATTAATCTCTTCTTAGTAGCGTCTCAAAATAAAAAATATAATTTTATCATGGGTATTTTCTCAAAATGGGGAAAGGCATAACTGAATCAAAAATTAAATAAGGCCAAAATTAAAAGGGGGCTGGAGTGATAGCACAGCGGGTAGACCATTTGCCTTGCATGCGGCCAACCCGTGTTCAAGTCCTCCGCCCCTCTTGGAGAGCCCGGCAAGCTACCAAGAGTATCGCGCCAGCACAGCAGAGTCTGGCAAGCTTCCAGTGGTGTATTCAATATGCCAAAAACAGTAACAATAAGTCTCTCAATGAGAGACGTTCCTGGTGCCCGCTCAGGCAACTCGATGAGCAACGGGATGACAGTGACAGTGACAGTGAAAATGAAAAGGCAGATTTTTAAATATATTTCTAGCAATTTGAGTATTTGGGGGAGGGGTCCTCTTGAGTATCATTTGAGCAACTGTATGGCACAAGTGATCAAGTAATCTCGTACTTTCTGCTATTTCTCTAGCCCAAGCAGTATATTTTACATACATTTCTAAAAATCAGTATTAAGAACTAATAATAAACTTTAATTTTTTTTCTGAATTTTTTTATGGATAGAATATAGTCCTTGAAATTACACAGTCTGAAAAATAAAAAAGACAATCCTTACATAAAAGATCTAAAAATGTACAACGAGGAGGAAGTTGTTGTCTTAACAGATGGATATTTATATGGTACATCTGGTCCGGTTCCTTTTTATAGGACAAAATAGCTTTAAACTGACAATTAGACATAAAGAACAAACTTCTTAAGCTGAAAACTGTCAAACACAGAATAAGTTATAAAGTAGTGTTGTAAAAATCAACATTCCTAAGGTGGTTTGGGGTGTTTGGAAATAAATAAGAGATCTGCTTAGAATAACGTGGGCTACTAACCCTAAGTTAAAAATGCTATTTTGATACTGGAAGTTTCCTTCAATAGCTATGAATCCGGAGCCACGTGATCCAAATAAACCACATAATATAATTTTACAAAGTACTTAATATTAGATGATTTATCAGATTAAGAATTATAGTAAATATCAGCTTAACTGAGAGATTTTGTATGGAATTTGATAGCTGGCCTTACTGAAAATGAATTATATTTTTAAAATAAGAGAAAATAAAGTGAGAAAAAAATACACAGTGATGTCAACCAATGATATTTACTTCACTTACGTTCTCTCTGAACAATACATGAGTGCTGCTGTAAGATTCTCATAATTATACTAATATTTAGGAAAACTTTTATTTGAATATGTGACATTGAACAAATTTCCTTGGGACATTAGGGCTGTTTTTTTTTCTTAATTTTCTAAATAGTCTCCATTATTAAATAATAAATATCAACATTTTTTGATAAAAATTTGAGTTCAGTATAATTTCACAGTTGGACGTGGAATTTTTAGATATGGCATAAAAACATTAGAGACTGGGTGAAAAGCTTTCTTAATTATTTTTCTCTAAGATTTATAACACATTATGTAAGTTTCATGTAATAAAAGATGTCCATTCTGTCCTAAATACTTAATGTTTTATAAGACAGAAGTTTATAAAAGCATAGTTTCTTTATTTTTTTTCAGTTGGTTAATAGTCATTTAATGATTGAGTGGCTCTTCAAGATGAGGGCCCAGGTGTGTACATATCTGTCAATGTTCATAGCACTCAGGGTTTGACCCTCAGACAAATGGGAGGTGGCCACATGATCTCCTGGAACCTGCAGACGCAGGGCACAATGGTGGTCCACAAGCCTGTCCAGGGCGCATCCCACCACAAGTCTGAGCTACCCCGTCCTGCAATTCACAAGCCAGTAGTTCATGGGGGGGGGGGGCCTCTCAGAGCACTGGAATCCACATGCTTTGCCGAGGCAAGGGTGTTAAGAGTAGTTTAGTTTCTAACCGGCCTAAACATTTGACTGTGACCTTCACCTGGCAATCTTGTTCCCAACATATCCTCATTTTTTACTTCTCCCCTTTTTCTCCTCATTTCCTCTTAAAATATTTAAGTTTCACATTAAAAAAATCTGTGTATTTATGTTGTCATGAATTTATGTTGTGCTGAGATGAGGCAAAAGAAGGAAGTGGGTTATAATTGCTAGATATGTTTCAATCGACTCAACTTATTTCCATAAAGTAAAGCATTTCTATTGAAATACCAGCACCCAGACACATGGATTGGCTCTAAGTCATCCATGACATGAAAAGTCCTTTTAAAATAAATGATATGCAACCCAAATTTAGTTTGCATGATTTTTCTTTTTACCTCCTGAAGGGAGATACTTCATATAGAATATAGCACTGCCATAACCAAATGAAAAAGGGTTTAGAATTCTTTCATTATTTTATTAAGTTTAATAAAATATATAATTTTAATAAAAATCTTGTTACCAAGACTACACGTTTGTATACTATTCTAGAGGTAATGAAACAATTCTGTTCAAAAATTCTTAGGAACAAAGCTTTTTCCATGGCAAATGCTGTCAAATGCTACCAAAATAGTATTATTTATTGCTCTGTAAGAGGCTCTCTTTGTTAGCTTTAAATTTAACCTTTAATTTTTCTTTCTCTATTTGAATCACACCTGCTGGTGCTCAGGGGTTACTCCTAGCTGGCTCTGCACTTAGGAACCACTCACTCCTTGCAGTGCTCAGGGGACCATATGGAATGCTGGGGATGGAATGCGGGTAGGTCGTGTGCAAGACAAATGCCCTACCTGTGTACTATCACTCTGGTTCCTAATTGAACATAGTTTTAAGTTAAAAAAAAAACTAAGACTAATCCCAATCCAAAACATTTATTCAAATCAAGTGTTTTCCCACATGAAATATCTTTTCACTCTCAGTGCAAAACATTACTCATATATTAATTAGCAAACTTGTTTACCACTTCTTCTGGGCTTCCACAAAAATTAAAAAAAATCTTTTCCAAAAATTGTTATCAAAATAAAATGCAATGAAATAAATAAATAAATAAAATGTTAAAGCAAACAAACTCTGTCTTGGATAAGATGGGGAGAAGCAGAAAGAGTTCTTAGGTTAGCAGACAATCACACAGAACTAATGTTAGAAAAGGAAGACTGCTCAGAGCCCTGCAGTCCACGCTTCGCATGCCAGAGCCCTGGGTTCTATATCGGGGACTTCATGGTCCTATAAGCACGGCCAGCTCTGACCGCTCCAAACAGAACCAAACCCAACCAAACCACAGAAAATCAGAACTAATATCAGAGTCTGCAAATCAGATGACACCTTGAACTAAGGCCTATTCTGTGTCACTGTGTTTTACAAGTTGAAACAAAGACTGGAGAATGAATTTAATTATCGGATTAAATTAATGAACTAGTTAAGGGTGGTTTGAGGATTGTTCTTATTCTTCAACGTTTGGTAATAGTGTCTAATCAGAAGCGAAGTCCAGGTAGAAGACAACACATTGTATTTAGCATGGCGTTAACAGCACAAGGAGATTTGAAGGTCAAGTTAAGTGGCCTGATAAAGCCACAAAGTTATATTCCTAAAACTATTCTAAGAGACAGTTATGCCTTAACGTATTGAATTCCAAGCAGAAGACTTTTCTTTGAGTTAATGTCCACAAACATTCAGAAATTGATGTAAAGTTAAGGAGCATCGAAAAGTATCCTAGCCAAATGTATGCCAGTTTTACTTATAATCATAATAATGCAAATAATTCAGACATATAAACTAATAAAGTGCCAGAAGAAATTTGTGTTTATAAAAATAATTTGAACATCTTAGAAAAGAAGATGAGTCGACTTTTAAAACAGTACTGAAGAACTGGGCAATGATAATTATATTAATTTTTTTCTAACAAGGCTACAGTATAACAAATAAGTTTGCAATTTCCGGTACAATATTCCATCACCATCTGTGACTATCTGTGGCTATTTATGATGACAACAATGTTTTGGAAATACATTGCCATATCAGCAATGAAATGACACTAATCTGTACAATGCAAATGACACTGTGGCCCACTAAAGTAGAAAGTAATGAAGGTCAATATATAGAAACACTATGAAGATCCCCTTACAATATAATAAAATATACATATATTTACTGATGAGCAGAATATTTTGTTTTTGGGCTACACCCAGTGGTGCTCGGGACTTACTCCAGGCTCTTGCTCCAGGTATCACTCCTGGTGGACTATATGGGGTGCTGGGGACAGAATCTTTATGTTGGTTCCTTGACTCATGGAGGGAGATCTATTATAAAGAATCCAGAAGAGGGGCCAGAGAGATAGGACAATACGTAGGGCATTTAGCTTCCAACTTGCCACCCCATATTTGATCTCTGGCACCAGATATTTTTCCCCATGACTGCGAGGAGCAATCCGTGAGGACAGAGGCAGGAGTAAGGCTGAGCACTGCTCTTGTGATCTAAATAATAATTATAATAAACTGAAAACAGTGCCATTCAATGAACATGTGACTCATAGGAAGTTTTCTACTTAACACATTCTAAATATGTAGATTTTTAAAAAAATTTAATAAAAATGTCATTTCAACATGTGGTACTAGACATATTTAGAAAGCCACATATGATTACTGCTACCCTATTGAAGAACATAGCCCTGTTACCTCCCCCAAGAAAACATTCTGAAAGAATTCCTGCTTTAAAATTTGTTTTTTATCATCTCACACCACAGAGACTGGCACAGATTCTAAAGAACAATAGCAACCAGTGCTGGTGTGGATGTGGGGGAAAAGGAACGCTCCTTCACTGTTGGTGGGAATGCTCACTGGTCCAGCCTTTCTGGAAAACAATTTGGACAGTCCTTCAAAAACTAGAAATTGAGCTTCCATATGACCCCACAATACTACTTCTGGGAATATATCCCGAGGATGCAAAAAAGCACAGTAGAAATGACATCTGTACCTATATGTTCATTGCAGCACTGTTCACAATAGCCAAAATCTGGAAACAACCCAAGTGCCTTAGAACAGATGACTGGCTAAAGAAACTTTGGTACATCTATACAATGGAATACTATGCAGCTGTTAGGAGAGATGAAGTCATGAAATTTGCTTATAAATGGATAGACATGGAGAGTATCATGCTAAGAGAAATGAGTCAGAAAGAGAGAGACAGACATAGAAGGACTGCACTCATTTGTGGAGTATAGAATAACATCACATGAGGCTGACACCCAAGGACAGTAGATACAAGGGCCAGGAGGATTTCCCCATAGCTGGAAGCCTGCTTCATGAGCAGAGGGGAGAATGCAGATGGAATAAAGAAGGGATCACTAAGAAAATGATGGCTGGAGAAAGCAGTCAGGATGGGAGATATGTGCCGAAAATAGATAATGAACCAAACATGATGACCTCTCAGTGTCTGTGTTGCAAGCCATAATGACCAAAAGCAGAGAGAGATTATTGGGAATCTTGTCTGCCATGGAGGCAGGGGGAGGGTGAGAAAGGAGGGGGTGTACCTGGGATATTAGTGGTGGGGAATGTGCACTGGTATTGGGATGGGTGTTTGATCATTGTGAGATTGTAACCCAAACATGAAAGCTTGTAACTATCTCAGGGTAATTCAACAAAATTTTAAAAAAATGTCTTTTTAAAGAAATCTATTGATGGCTTTATGTGATTATTTATTGTGTCTTTATTGGAGTATATTAATATAGACTCTGACACCAGGCATGGGGATCTCAATTTCTTTTTAAAATATCTTATCAACAAAGATAATCAGAACTATTACCTTCACACTATAGAAACAGCATACCTTCTCTATCTTAACCTTAAGGCTAGGTCAATTTCCTCTTATGTCATCCTGTAGAAAAATCTTGTTCATCTTGATTTTTCACAAAACATCAAACTGGGACATTACTTTCTTGCAATACTGATTGGACTCGGTGAGCAGGAAGTAGTAAACACCTAAGATGTATCAGTTAGATACATTCTAGAACAATGTTTCTCAACCTTTGTCCAACTCTGGCCCCTTGCTGACTTTGCTTACTTACTATAGCACCTCTGTCATAACTAGTCATAAGCCACGGACCCCCATTTACAAAATTTTCACCTGTGGCCCCTTTCGAACACCCTAGAATCAAGCAGAGAGCCACATGGCACCAGTTGATAAATGCAGTTCTAGAGAATAGAGGATAATTTCAATGAAAAATTCAGAGACCTACATCACTGGTGAAATGTTATGTGTCCAGAGTTCTGGGTCTGCTGAAATAGATCTTCAATAGAAAATGATACTTTTCTGCACCTTACAAAGTTCAGTGTAATATTAATGGATGCATTAAATGTGGTTCCCTCTTTGGATTATGGAGCAAGACATACCATATTTGAATAGACTGTTTTGATATACATATTGGGTAATCAAAGACGATGCCACTGTGGAGATAGGATGGGAGTAAGAAAAGAGTCTGAACATATTTCTGCTGTTCTGAAAGTCACTGTGTTTGATGGGAAGTGACATTCTGTACAGCAGTGTTTTTGAAATGCCAGTGGAAGAAAGAGGCCAAAGGAAATCTGTCGATAGAAGCAACAGGGTGCCTATCAGATGACTCTTGAGTAAAGACATGATTTTCTACTCATACATATTCTCGCTTAGAAAATATAGTTTCTATGTTGCTACTGTAAAGCCTGAGCACTAAACTATGGATCTTAAGATGCGTATCTCAGATCAAGAGATAGTAGATGGGTTGATTTACAGACAGCTGACCAAGCTCTGTGATCACCTCCAGGAGTAATCCTGAACCCAGAATAAGGAGTCCTGATTACTGCCAGTTATGGCCCCCAAATAAAATAAACAAACAAAAAAATGTTCTAGCTGTTATGCGATTCAGTGAATAATAAAGTGAAGACTGGCTTAATAACATTTAATTGTTAAATTTAACTAGGATCATGCAGGTCTGGGAAAACCAAGAATACCTGATGAACAAATATTTCAGGTGTCACTCTTACCTGCTATTAATACTCATAATCTCTCCTTCAGTCTACATTTATGGATCTTAGTAACCAAGCAAGAAACTATACGAATCTAACATGTAAACGGTTTGTATGGTATATGGTACCAGCTGTCACTACTGTGTTACAGATCTGCTGAGGGGTATTAAAATCGCAATTGTGAAAGGATATCTCTCCCTCAAAATCAAGATTGTCAGTCTAAACTTTGCATGGAGTTAAAGAAAGCTGAGGTAATGCTACAGGGCTTGAACACATGATCAGTGGCTTAGAAAAACATTCCTTGGAGTTGGAGAGGTTGTAGTACAGCAGGTAAGGCACTTGCCTTGCAAACAGCCAGTCCTGATTTGATCCTCAGCAACACATATAGTCCCTTGTCCTACCAGGAGCTATCTGTGAGTGCAGAGCCAGGAATAAACCCGGAGCACCGCCAGGTATGGCCCCAAACATATGAACAAATGAAAAACAGAACATGACAGGAAGACAGGCAGCAGAGGTCTCGGGGAAAGTTAAATGAATATACCTTTCAGAATTGTTGTAAAATATAAGAATGCAAAACCCTATGTGAATCCTTCTAGAGGGCATCCACTGTCACCTTGTGAAAAAAAATTCTTAGTAGCCTAGAATTGAGTCACAAGATGGTGACTCAAGCAAATCAAATCAGCTATTTTACTCTATTTCATCAATGTCTCATTTCTTTTGTTTCTTGGCCACACCTGGCTGGGCCCAGGGCCTAGTCCTGCCTCTTCTCTCAGGAATCACTCTTGGAAGTACCATAGGTATTGCTAAGGATCCAACCAGGGTTGGCTGTGTGCAAGGCAAACACCTCGTCAGCTATACTATCTCTCCAATCTTGAATGCCTCATTCTTTTTATTTACTTAATTTTATTGGTTTTTGAGGCTTTTATTTGGGGGGGAAATCACGATTTAGTGTTCAAAATTTATTTCATATTTTGTGCTGATGGCTCACTGTTGGCGGAGATCAATGTACAATATGTGTACACCAGATTGGCTGTCTATCAGGCAATACCAGCTCTAGTATTTCTCCACCCTCCAAATCTCATTCTACATCTAACTACCATGGTCCTTGCTGGATGCTGAAGGAGAGGGTGTGGGGGCTTACAAAGTGACAAAGGAAGTCGGGATAGAGACTATGGATTCAACAACACAGACTTAACACCTACATAATTTACCTAGCATCACTGCCAAGTTGGCATTTTTTCAATGCTGAGCCCCTGATGTGGAAAAAAGAAAGAACAATCAGGTGGACTGTTTATAGTGGGCTCCTGCCCAAATAAAGGCAGCAGTAATTGATCCTCATAGGAGTCAACAGATAATTAAAATATGGAAGCCCCTCCCCTCAATAATTTCCAAGCTCCTATTTGCAAAGATCTGAGAGAATGTCTAACCCGGTACCAGAGTGTTCCTTACAACATTAACCTCATCCAAGAAACTATGACAGGGGCTGGAGCGATAGCACAGCAGGTAGGGTGTTTGCCTTGCACACGGCCGACCCAGCATCCCATATGATCCCCTGAGCACCGCCAGGAGTAATTCCTGAGTGCAAAGCCAGGAGTAACCCCTGTGCATTGCCAGGTGTGACCCAAAAAGAAAAAAAAAAATTATGACAAAGGAAATAAGACAATGGGCCCATATCTCTTTTACATGCGATACGATACTTCAAAGCTCCTTCAGGCAAAACCAGCTGCTAAATGAAGTGATGAAGTGCCACCAATAGAATCATCCATACATGTTTATCAGTGGGTCCAAGTGTGGGTAATCGATAGGATATGATACAGCCTAAAGTCAACTGCCTCCCGGATAGGCATCAAGGAGTTAGCCATGCCACAATAACATTATGTTAAATAATCTTGAAATAATTTTTGCTCCTGATGTGACATTTTGAAATTGGTCTGATGCCCAAGGCAAGAATGTTTCTCCTTGGGATCAGAGTTCTGGCACTGTTATAGGGGAAGCTGAGAACCCCGCCTTGGCTATTTGAAATATCTCAAGCTGCTGAACTAACAGGAAGCAAAGCAGATTGGTCATTGATTGGCGTTCTGTACAGGTAACCGAGATGATTTGGGGTTACTGCTTTATGGAAAAGGCAAGGACAATTATGTTTGAAACTCAGTAGATTCACTAGGGTCTCTCTTAACAATTCAATCCCCAAATACTGGTTTCTTAAAAACTGTAGTAATCGAAGGACAGTAGGTAGTAACACCAAATTAACAGAATGTGTAGGAATTCCGGTCCTTTATCTTGTTACACGTGAAAAAAAAAATGGGTGGGAGTATCAGGGAAGATGAAATTGGTAGCAGATGAAGAAAACTATAGTGATCAACTTGAGACCAGTTAGAAAAGCATAGATTTTAATGGGTATGTTTTAGTTTCTATCCCTTAAAAAGAACACTAGTAAAGGCTAGTATTTTAAATTGCAAAAAGACTTGAATAAAAGGACTGAACTGATATTACCCTTTTGATATCCAGTGCTTCTTTCCCTCATCCCACTTGCCATTTTGTTTTCTTCCCTATTTCATTAAGCTGTCTTTGGTTAGCCAGTTTGAGTATGCTATTTAAATACATGTGAAATTCAAGATACTACACCAAATAGTATAATATATAGGGGACCACATCTGTTTTTTTTTTCCTTCTTGAAGCTCAAAATAACAATATGTTTATTTAAAAAAAATACAGTTTTAAGGAACAATTTTGTCCTATACACATAATTTGTGTAGTTACACATAGCCATGAAAATGATGTTAAGTGTCTGACCTGACCAAAATTAGGAGAGGCCAACTACGAGGGAACCTCTTTCCCTTTGTTTAGCTCAATAGCTAGGAACTCTGAATGGCTCATGATCAATATGCATTTTAAAACCTCATTGCAGCTTCCCAGCTCAAACTAACTAAAAAACAAAAACAAAAACAAAACTAGGAGTTTTGACTTCTTAGATACCACCTATAGTGACTGATCAGTTGAAAGACTTCCAGATGTATCACCAAACCCTGAACTTTTGAAAAGCCTTTTTAGAAGTAGTCAAAAAAGAAACTAATGTGCACTACATCATGATATTAAAAGCAACAATACTGTGTAAAGAATAAAATGTAATATATTTACAATTATATTTTTGCCTCGAGACCATGAGACAGATATGTTCAAGGAAATTTTATTTTATGTAATTCTCATTCCACCCAATAATCTTTTAACAAAGCAGAGTATATAGCTAGCTGAAGAAAAAACCTCAAGGCTTAATAAGTTTTGAAAAAGAATACCTTTTAAAATGAAACAATAGCACTTGAAGATAATTTTCTTTCTCTCTCTTTTTTTTTTTTGCTTTTTGGGTCACACCCAGCGATGCTCAGGGGTTATTCCTGGCTCTGCACTCAGGAATTACTCCTGGCAGTGCTTGGGGGACCATATGGGATGCCGGAGATCGAACCCGGGTCGGCCGTGTGCAAGGCAAACACCCTACCCGCTGTGCTATTGCTCCAGCCCCAAAGATAATAATTTTCACAGCAAAATTTTACCTAAAATATAAAATGTTGTATTTTGTAACAAAATTAATTCAAAAGCGAATTACTTTTGGCCAGTGAGGAAAATAAAAATATATACTTGAATATTTTAATGCTTCGATTGATTTCATTTTTCTGTAACTGCCCAGATTTTTAGAATTAAATCCTAAAATAGCCTTACATATTTTATATTCATATTTTTGAAACTAAGTATAGCATAAGGATTAAAAGTAAAAATGTAAAAAAACAAAGATAAGCTTAACCTCACAATGCACAGCACTAATATAATTTGCCCATGTTGATGAATATCTCACTTCCATCACATCTTCATATTAAAATTAAATTTTAATATGCCATTATGGACAGAAGGAGCATATAAAACTTGGTTGAGAGTATTCTGTATTAATTTTCCACCTTTAATGTCTTGGTTATGGCAATTTATGCTAAAATAAAATGAAATTCATTCAGAGATTTCTAATCATATTTCTCTTTTATGTACTATATCCTATAACTGAAAAAAAAATTTTTAACACTATTTAAAGGGAGAGATGTTCCAGATACTATTCAATAACCATAGTTTAAGATTTGTTTTTTTAAAGACAAGTTAAAGTGAAATAGAAAATATTCTTATAGCCACGTTTCTAATAAAAAATATTTTCAAGTTTAAAAACAGCCAAACTTGACTATCTATGAAGGTCCCACTCTGGATCCCATATTAATCCAAAAAAATCACACTTTTCATCTGTTCTATGGTAAACATAGTGTGATATTTTCCCAGCTTTTCAATTCCCTCAATTAATCAATAATTACCGTATCAATAACAACATTTAAAAAAGTTCCATAACAGCTGTTTTCATAACTGTAAAGCCTTTAAATACAAGATTATTGAGCTGACAGGCTTTTTGCCAAATGTGTAAGTCTTAAACAGAAGGACCATATGCACCCTGCAAGATTTATCAGTTATTCAGCACACACAAATAAAAACATTGTCTAGCTCCTTCCTAGCTACATACCCAAACTGTAAGTTACTTTGGATTATTCGACTGCAGCCTCTTGAGTTTCTCCCATTTTCTTGTTCAGGGTTTTGGGGACACTTACCAGAATGGGTCCTGAGGTGGCCTGTGAGGGCGTCCCTTCTTCTACAGGCATAGCTACAGAAAGGGCATTTGAACGGCTTCTCTCCAGAGTGTAACTTTATGTGTCTCAGAAGGTTGCCCTTCTGAGTAAAAGAAGCTCCACACTGATTACAGTGGAAGGGACGCTCACCTACAGGAAGAAAAAGAAGTGGGAGATATCAGGTAGGTTATGAGTTACTGACAAATTGCTATTTCTAAATTAACTAAAACCAGATCTCTGTGCTGGGGAGAATTGCCTGCAAAATTTTTAAGTATTTCAAAGTTTATCTACTTAGATTTGTCTTATGGCACTGAAGCTTCAAGCAGGTGGTGTCATTCTCCCACGATCACATAAAGGTTAACGAATTCCTGTCGTTAATTCAAATAACAAAAATATCCTGTCTTTTGGTGGGACAACTAGTTGTCCTGTTGCTGACAACTTTTCAGGTCATTCCTCATAAGGATATTACTAATCTGGTATTAATAGTTTCAATTTGCAAATGAAGAAGAAATTGAAATTCAAATACCAAAGTATCTAATTATAGCTACATGGCTAATGAGTACTCTAGCTAATAATTTTAATCTTGGTCAATTTAACTATAAAATCCTGAACTCTTCATTGTACTCTGCTATTACTTTAAAAACCACATAGATTTTGAGTTGGAAGGGGATCTTTAACCTAACTCTCTTATTTAGCTGATAATTTATCAGAAGGTCAAAGAAGTTCAACGAGAAAAGCAGGTTACAAAGCTCATCACCACAAAACCTCCAAATAGAGTTCAGGTATTCCAATTATACTTCTCACTAATAGTAAAACCCTTGGGAAAATATTCTATCACATCATTAAAAATTCAAAAAAAGTATTCATCCAGATATTCCCCATATAGTTGTGTTTTTTTTGTTGTGAAAAAAAAAACATCTGTCTGATAAGAATGCCTTTTTCCTATTACTAATATTAACACTCAGTGTTTAAGCAAAAATTATAGGTTCAGTCCATTGTTTTGGACTGCTGATCAGCAGAGAGCAGTACACAAAAACATACTTAATGAAGCAGTAAAACAGATAAGGTGGATCAAATTGGTGGCTCAAGATCATAAAATCACAGGAAAATCGAATTATTTTAAGTTTGTCTGTCAAGATAGAAAAAAATGTTTTAAGTATATAGTTCAAACATATTATATTAAATCTCAAAGTTCAGGATACAAATAAAATTAACAAAATCTCTTTAGCTTAAACTAAATACATTTTTGAATTTGAGGTTAGGTGATTGCCATAATTCTAATTGTTGACATATTTATAGTGAGCTACCATGTCTCAAATACGTAAAGCTTTTATAGTAATAGTCAAAAATGAACTGTATTTTTTGTCTTTAATACAATGTAATTCATTTTTTTTAATTAAAGGAAATCAGAAATTATGGAGAAGGTAAGTCTCTGGTTACTTTCTAGCAACTGTCACTGCACATTTAATCAACATTTTTTTTTTCTTTTTGGGTCACACCCGCAATGCACAAGGGTTACTCCTGGCTCATGCACTCAGGAATTACTCCTGGCAACGCTCAGGGGACCATATGGGATGCTGGGAATTGAATCCGGGTGGGCTGCGTGCAAGGCAAATGTCCTACTATTGTGCTATCACTCCAGCCTCCATAATAAACATATTTTTAAAAAAATTTTAAGGAAATTTAAGAGTTGATAAACAGATGTCTGACAAGATTTACGGCATTTGCTCATATGGAATAAGCAAATATGATACATGAAAAAGTGTGATACCTGTGTGTCTGTACATATGCATGCATGTATGTGTACATGTGTGTATAAGGAATGGTAACTATTTTTGTTTTTTCCTTAAGAAATCTGGAAACCTTAGGATTTAAGTCTATCTAAAAAGCCTTATTTAGCTTGATATATTAGCTTGAAAAAAATATCCATCATGTTAAACTTACCCAAAACTTTATTTCAGGGAACTTAGTTTGATGCAATTGGTAAAACTTACAAAATGTATCCATGATAAGTAGAACTTATAACTGGAATATACTATCAAAAAGATACTATATGAAGTTTTACAAAAAAAATTAAAATTTGGGGAAAAAAAAGTGTGGCAATCCTCTAATTTTACACACACATAAGTGGTCTGGTTTTGGGGTTTATTTATTTATTTTTTTAACCAATGGAGCATGAATCTACTTCTTTTTAGGATTTTCAATAATCCATCACTGACAGAAAATTAAAACTGAGAGTAAAGAAACATGAACTTAACATTTTAGGCAGAAGGAAAATAATGTAAAAACATCTTTCATTCCTAATATTTTACTTTTGAAATACCAAATCAGAACACAGTAACTTTAAAGTGAATTAAATTAGTCTGCTAAACAGAAACATATGAAGTCATTTTTGCCTTTGGAAAATACTCCAGATCATGCTTAGATTTCTCTAAGTCTCCTCCAATCTTCGACTGAAATATTGAAAACTTTCAAATTTAGGATGCAAAATTTGTCACTCAAAATAAAGCTATTATAATGAAGAAAAAACGGTAACAATGGCTTTGATTTTTTTTTCTCCAAATTTCATCTAACTGAATTTTATGAGAGTAACGACAGGACAAGTTAGTTTTTACATTGACTAAAAACTTTTTTTTATTCCATATGGAAATATTTTAATATAAGAATTACTTCTGTGGCTAGAGAGATAGTACAGCAGATAGAGTGTTTGCCTTGCACAGGGTTGACATGGGTTCAATCCCCAACATCCCATACGGTCTGAAAGCAACTTGAGGAGTGATTCCTGAATTGCAGAGCCAGAAGTAACCTCTGGGCATTGCGGGGTGTGTGACCCAAGCCCCTCCCCCACCAAAAAAAGGGAAATTATTTCTGAATTTAGAGGATCATCCTTAAAGAGAGGAGAAATGACAAAGGCTCTAGTTACATAAAGAAATATTTATGTGTTGCTAAGTGTATCAAGGTCTTAGTATGGAGGTCATGCACACACATATTCCTATGGAAGTAAATACAAACATGATACAGCTGAGCAGCCATACTTTTTTTTTTTTTTTTGGTTTCATTGGGCCACACCAAGAAGTGCTCAAAGCTTACTCTTGGCTCTGAGCTCAGAAATCCACACCTGGTGGTGTTCAGGGGACCATATGCAATGCCACAGACATTAACTTAGGTTCGCTGCATGCAATGCAGCACCTTATCCCTGTACTAACTCTTGATAAGATAAAAAAGTGGCAAAAATAACTCATTTTGATTTTAATCAGATGAGGCTTTCAGAAATACTGTTAGAGATTTGTAGGCTGTTTTTGTTTGTTTTCACGTTTGTCTAATATGGCTCATGGTTTTCCTTATCTGGATCTTAAATATGCAGAATTCTTTTTGTCTTGTTCATATTCAGTGACAATTCTTTAATAATCCCCCGAGTTTTTTGGATGAGCTCCACATGAAATTAGTTGTAATTACAATGAAAACTCTCAAATAACAGACACTTGTGGGACACAAGAATAAACTGAATTTAACTTATGAGATATCTTAAAGGTATTAATTATTATATTCTAGGAACAATAATGTAAGTCATAAATAAATATGACTAATAATGAATCAAAAATGAACTGATTTTTTCTAAAAAGCCATTCTGCTAAATGTCAGCAATCATTTTATCAAATATTGGGAGATTTTTCTTAGCCAAAGAATTAAGGCTACACATGTAAAATCATCTGACAATTAAGTGAAAGGGTCAGCTAACTCCCCTTATTGTCTATGTAATTTGAAATTATTTTTTTAAATCATTTTATTTTTTCGTTAATGGGCATAATACACTGATCTTTTTTAAAAGTTTAGACGTTATCTGGAAAAATATGCTAATCATGTTTGTCAAATTGAAATACAGGTAACTCTCAGAGAAACCTCACACACGCATTAAAAATATATTAAAATGCTAATGACTTCAATAAAGTAATGGAATTTTTAAAATCGAGTAGATTACTGTATCTGTGATAACTAATTGTGCGAGCATGGGGGCCCACCAAAGTCTATATAGGAGAGTAATTAATATGTACTCATTCTGTCCTTCATTTCCATTTCATGGGGTTTTTTTCTCTTAAAACAATCTACTCATCTTGTTGAGAACTATATGAGTTATTCACTGGATCAAGATGAGTCTTACCATCCAATAAACTGTTTTTCAGTATTTTCTATAGTTCAGTAAAACACATTTTTAATCTATTCTTAAATACTCAGTTGAAATGTAAGTATCTACGCATCAGTTTGATTTGTTTTATCAAAGGCAGAAAACATTCCAATGTTAGATGGACCAGCTGTCAAAGACTATGAAAAAATCGGAGAAACTTGAAGACAGGGCCCTGGAGCAAGAGAATGACCCCATAAAACTGCTCCATACATAATATGGCATGCAAAACTACAAGTTACAAAGGTGACACTATTCTACCCAAAGAGGAGAAAAATAAAGGATATCCTATATTTATAAATTTTACATCCATTCATGCTTATACATGAATTGATTTATTATTCCTATTTCTTTTCTTCTCTTTGTTTTCCCAGTGAAGAATGCCTGGAGTATCCGATGACAATATTACCCGATGATCTACTAAAGAAGCAATACCAAAGAAATAACACCAAGCCATTAATAAGACACTGGCATTGGTACTTTAGTAATTTAGAAAGAGAAAGGAGAAATGAATTAGATCTGATACTCCATGCCATTTTGAAGTTACACAGAAGATCACTTTATTCCTGAATCTTCTCAATTGTTTCTTTTTCATATTTGCCCCTTTCCTTTTCCTACTGGAACAGATGGGAATTTGCATTCAAGGACCTTTTTTTTTGTGCTCTCTGCCTAGTTTTAGTCTGGAGACAACCACCATGGTGATGTGGATGACACACAGCAGATGTGGGATTCACCTTCTCCCAATGAAACTCAGATAATGTCCAATGCATATTTCATCCTGTAAACCTGGAATACTTTGCCGATTGACTGGCATTTGGAGTGGCCTCACACAACCCAAGTTCATCATCCTTTAGATGAGCATGGATCATTTGCTGTGCTTCTATCCAGCTCTTTGGAAAGAGGGGAAGGCATAATCTTTCTGCAAATATAGGAAGGTATACGGAAATGTATTTCATGTTCTTGTTCTGGATAGAGGTCACAAAGGGAATGAACTTCCTGTTGGCCAGGACCACGTCAGTGATACAGAAAAAGGAAAAGTCATGTCATTTCAAGGAATTGGCTGGTGTGTATCTCTTTTCACTATTATTTTTTTTTTTTGCTTTTTTTTTTAGGGGGATCACACCCGGCGATACACAGCGGTTACTCCTGGCTCTGCATTCAGGAATTAATCCTGGCGGTGCTCAGGGGACCATATGGGATGCTGGGAATTGAACCTGGGTCAGCAGCGTGCAAGGCAAATGCCCTATCCACTAAGCTATCGCTAATGCCCCTTCACTATTAATTTGATTTTAGATATTCTAAGAGTAAAGAGAAACATATGTCTCTCAGAGGTATTATAAGGATATGAAACAGTGCCTTTTTTTATGTTTACTATATAAATATCTGGTTCCAAAATAAAGACAGTGGTTCATGGCATTAAGGAGTAAACATTTGTTTAATGAGTAGGTTATGACTACATTTCTTTTTCAATCTAATTTAACAAACACCAATAGACTTTGCATTTTAAGATAGAGGAGTTGAATATATCATGACTCACCCAGATAGGCAGATATTTTGGGTTATTAGAAATAAATGAAATTAGCTAATTTCAAGAAATTGTACAAATTCAAGTTAAAAAAAATGTATGCAGGTCTTTCAAGGTGCTCTATGACTCTGAATATATTAACAAAATATCCTTCAAGGATAAAGAATGTATAATGATTTTCATACTACAATGCTAATTAAAAATTCATCAATTAAAAAAGTAATGTTTGCTTAATCCATTTGCCTTTCTTTTAAATATCAAATTAATCTCATAGTTATAGGATTTGTGGAACTCTGTATAAGCATATAGATATATGTAATATATCAATTTTAAAAATTGAAACAATCCTACTCTACACATAGTAGTCAAATCAACTACAGAGTAGGTATGTACTTGTGCTTACATAGGCACAAGGCTCATGAAATTCATTGCAGGTTACTGTGATATATTGATTAATCTTATTTTTTAAGAGAGCACAATTAGGTTCTTTGAACTCTTTTAATGTAAAAGACAAAAAGGCTTATTAACACTTTTATGAAACTGTACTTAGTATTATGTTTTCTGTCTTAAGATAAACTATCTGCAATTCAACTGGAAGTCATTAAGCTAATTTTTCTATCAGTTGTTAGATGGGATCAGTTATAATTCTAAGTGTTATCTTTCTAAATATAGTAACTCTAGTATAATGAATAAACTATAGCTTTGTAACTCTCCTGTTAGACCTAAAAGTTTTATTAGCCTAAAGAAAAGTAGACTAGGTATTTTTAGCCTTTTTCTTTTATTTTCTAATTAAATAAGATAGCAAGCTTGATTTAAACTGTCCCATGAAATATTTTTTTATTATTGAAAGACATTACAAAAATAAATAAAGGCATATTTAAAACTTGGTGCTATTTAAAAAGAAATTCTAAACTAAACAAAAAAAAAACATAACTTATTATTTTGTGGTAGTAAAAGTTCTAGAGCTGATGATTTTAATTGGGAATACTAATTTTATTTATTTATATATTTGGGGGATCTCTTGGAGCATCAATCCTGGGGATTCTAGGCCAATCAGGGTGCTACTTGGGAAACCATGTCTACAAGCAAGGCATATGACTTCCCTATTATCTCTCTGGCCCAAGAATACTTATTCTAATTTGCAATTTCTCACTATGATTTTAAAATACTAATAAGCTTCAGAGTCATAATATGGCATAGTTATTTACCAAGGCTGGGTATATCAGGAAAAAATTTAGGGACACTGGGAAACCTTGGCTATAAATGTCACAGTGCAGGGATATATAAGGGACAAAGGACAATTCATTTGGTTGTTTGGGGTGTTAGTTTCTTCTTGTGTAAATGAAAGATCTGGGCTAAAAAGATTTTAACAAAGCACATGTCAATCATGTTTTAAAACATCTATAATTATTAAATTGGATTACCTAGTAATCAATCTTTAAAATTGACTTAATTACTGTGATTTATTTTTTCAAAAGAGTAGATTTAAAAACTTATAAATTATTAATATAATTAACTCAGCTATATAGTAGTACTTTGAAATATAGTTCAAACTATCTGCATCTTTAAATTAATTTTCATATAAGCTTGAAACTTTTCCATAATACTCAATGATCTGCTTATCTTACCACAATCTCATTCCTGGTTTATACATTTTGCTCTTCAATTTTGCTGAAGGATTTGAAAAGATTTCAATAAGGCCCTCTGCTCACTAGATTGGCCTTTTAAATTACTTAACTGTCTTAAAGTATATAACAAATCAATCTGAGGTCTCTATCTTCATCCTATTCCATAGTTACATAATCCTACCCACAGATCTACCACCCTTTACTATGTTCCACCCTGTAAGTCTCCTTGCAGGATTTATAATAATAATAAAAATATATTACAGTAAGATGGTAACATCCTTGGACTAGGTAAAGTATCAGCTTACTGCTGCGACCCAAAGTTGGCAATGATTGATTTGGAAATTGTATTCCACAAAGTTAACCAGATAAGGTTAAAATGATCCACCCCTATATAAATGCATGAGGACCATTTTATTACATAAACTCTGAGCTAGTAAACTATATTACCTGCCCGTGGGTATGGTAAAGTATGTATAGAAATACAAAAAGATTAAGTTACACAATGAATTCTCCTCTACCTTTTGAACCCTTATCATATTATTGCTATATTAAGAACTGTGGAAACTGAATCCCA
The DNA here is from genome assembly GCF_027595985.1 of Sorex araneus. Taxonomy (NCBI): domain Eukaryota; kingdom Metazoa; phylum Chordata; class Mammalia; order Eulipotyphla; family Soricidae; genus Sorex; species Sorex araneus. Next base: position 245,693,012 of record NC_073313.1, read on the forward strand.
AACTTCTTTTCTGATATGCTATTCAGATTTGAAGGCAGGAAGTCAAGACCCAGGCTACTCTCTGCTTTTCAGCAATCCAATACTAGCAGAATTCTGAAAAGGTAGTTTCACCATTGCCACCCCTGAATAAAAAGGAAAGAGAATAGATGTCAGGTAATATCAACATCAGATGTCACAGGCAGTCATCAGGTTATTCTTTCAGCTGCTTACCAGTGTGACTCCTTTTATGTACCATAAGCACATTGGGCCCAATGCAAACCATGCCACAGACGTCACATTTCAGTTTACCATTCGGAAGCCGGATTCCTCCCTCGCCTTGAAGCTCCTGGACTTTCCTGTTGTCGGCCACCTCGCTGTTCTCAATTAGGGGCTCTTCTAGGCTGCTCCCCTCATCATGGCCCCTGATCTCGTCTTCACGGCTCAGGGGTTTCCTGTCACACTCTTCATCACTCTGCATTTCTAGTTTTACTGAATTTGCTGCAATTAAAAAGAAGAAAAATTCAAATGAGTGTTGTCCCCTCCATCTCTTCTGTACACACTGACATCCAATGAACATGGTTGCAAATAACAGTTCTGAGTTATGATCTGGTCCACCACAGTGCTCCTATATACTGTGCTCCACCTATGACACTTGGGTGGGTGAAGAGCATCAAAGCTAGATGGCTACAATTGTTCCAGGAAGCTACACATCATGATGTTTTACTTCTACATATGCTTATTTGTTATTGTTACTGTTTTTGGCATATCGAATATGCCACAGGCTCTGCCATGGGGGTGAGATACTCTTGGTAGCTTGCAGGGCTCTCCGAGAGGGGTGGAGGAATCTAACCCATTACTGGTGCCCACTCGAGCAAATCGATGAGCAACGGGATGACAGTGATACAGTGATGCTTATTTACTTTAGCTACATGTCTTTTAAAGCAAGTATTTCAATAATTCTGGTATCAACTTTTTAGTTAATTGCTGAGTGCACTGAGTCTGAATTATATAAAAAGGGTAGATACCATTTAAATTTAAATAAGGAGGTGAACATGCCTGATGAGTAGTCTGGTTTTCACTTCCTGCCTTCAAATCTGATGTCATCAAGCATGTCACCTCCTTACTTAAACATACATATATATGTGTGTGTGTATATATAGATATACATACATATATATCACTGTCACTGTCATCCCATTGCTCATCGATTTGTTCGAGCGGGCACCAGTAACGTCTCTCATTGAGAGACTTATTGTTACTGCTTTTGGCATATCCAATATGCACGGGGAGCTTGCCAGGCTCTGCCATGCGGGCTCGATACTCTCGGTAGCTTGCAGGGCTCTCCGAGAGGGGCGGAAGAGGACTCGAACACGGGTTGGCTGCGTGAAAGGCGAACGCCCAACCGCTATGCTATGGCTCCAGCCATACATATATATAGTACTCTAATATATAGTACTCTCACATCAGAGTACTTGTATAGACCTGCTTCTTAACTGAGAAAGAAAAATAATTTGGGATCCTGGTATAGAGGCATACTACCAAGGCTCTAAAGTTGACTGAACATTTATATTAAAGAGCTAAACAGAAGTAGGCAAAAGTATACAAAAGCCCCTCTTCATATGCTCTCAAGCTATTTAATTTTTTTGTATAAAAAATCTCTGGAACATATTAGTCTGAACTATCAAAAATATTTCAAAATGAAAGTATGTACTCTAAAATGCAGTGAATAGTAAGAACGTGCTTTCTGATGGTTATGAAGTGTAATGTTTTTGTTTGCTGTTTTAACCATCCCGTGGAAGAGATGATATGTTGTTAGCACAGTCTTCATTCTGAATTCCTTTGAGAGTCTTTTCCCAAAGTAGGAGGGAAATTTAAATGAACACCAGGTTTTTTTTTTCAGTGATCTTCAATTTTTTTTTTAAGAAATTCCATCTATGTCACTGAACAGAAATCATTTGGTTCTACTTGAATAGAATAAACACTTGAATAAAAGAAAGTAAGTTATTTTTACTGAGATTTCTTTCCGAGAGAAATTATACCTTTTGTGATTTGTCATTAATACATTCATCCACATGTATATTAATTATGCTACCAGAATGGCTCATACCCTATTCCTCTCCTTGAAACCCCCTGTTAAGTGAAGCAGGCTGGGAGAATGGGATCATTGGATTTAGTTGGGAAATGACAGCTCTAATATGGGTTTTGACATTTCCCAGAAATATAATCTTGAACTAATTGCTTAACCTCTGAATTGGCTATTTTTCAACTGCAGAGTTGAAATGAATTCAAATCAAAGCTTCAGCAGAATAATTTAGTTATTAAGGATGGGGATCCTGTAAGCAGAAATTCCAGATTTGAATAACAGTGTTGATGCTCTCTTGAAACAGCATCACCAGAAAGGATTCAACAGCAATTCCACCATCGGTGTAGCTTGAATTTATTTAATGTAAGAAAATTGTGTATCTTTTCTATTTTTAATTGCTGAGGTATTTTAGGACTATGAAATTTCTTTGCCAATCCCTCTACTGTAACCAGTATTTCTCACCAAATTTAAGAGTTTTTAGATACTTAAGAACTTATGCACTAGGGATCACTGACATTATTCAGTAAGTTCATATATACATATGTGTATATATGTGTATATATACACAAATTCATAATATATAATGCATTTAATTTTACATGTGTTGTGTAGATATGTAAGGGTAAACAATATTAAAAAACCACTCTAATTCTTAACCCAGTTCACTAAAATTTGATTGGCATACTTTTTACCTAGTAAAAAAAGACAGTAAAGGAGCCTCTGAATTTTATGTTATTATTTATATATTTTTGCTTTTTGGGTCACACCCAGCGATGCTCAGGCGTTACTCCTGGCTCTGCACTCAGGAATTACTGCTGGCGGTGCTCGGGGAACCATATGCAATGCTGGGACTCAAACCCGGGTCGACCCTATGCAAGGCAAATGCCCTACCCACTGTGCTATCACTCCAGTCCCTAGCCTCTGAATTTTAACTGTTAAATAAAAATATCTTCCTTACTTAAAAAATATAAAATACTTGCATAATTTATTTTTCACTCTTTAAATGTTTCTACATAATATAGATCATCTAATGGTTTGATCTGTTAGTGATTAAATCCAAACCTTTACTAAGCTAGGCTAGATCTAAACTATAGTTTATATTCTAACAATAAGGATACTATTTGCAGCACAATATATAAATCTATTATAGCTCTCAATCATTGTATAATATATTCAAAACATGTCTGTTACCATCTCTGAAATTAACTTTTTATTTTAATTATTTAGAAGATCTTCCATAGGTAAAATAATTTCTATGAAGAGGAGGAGAAATTGTAAGTATGAGTGAAATTAAATTCCACTATAATAATTCTCAATGCCAATAATTATTTTCAAGTTTATTTTATGATATGAAGAGTATAAAATTCAGGTATATTTCTGGTAATTTACAGCATAACATAAGTAATAATAAACACAAAGTTTATGGACAGTTCTATAGCACAGTGAAAGAACGTGTGCTTTTCATGTACAGAGTTCAAAACAAAGCACCCCAAAATAAATCAACTTAAAACATATTATCTGCACTTTTTTTTTACTTTTGAGGGGTGTGCTAATATTCAGTAATGATGATGGTCAGGGGTTACTCCTGGCTCTGTGCTCTAGAATTACTCCTAGCAGTACTGACTTAACGGGGAATGAACCCAGGTCAGAGATATGCAAGACAAATGTCCTATCTGCGTATTATCTCTCCAGCCCCTGAACAAGCTATTAATGATAAGAATGGCACTGAAAATGGACTTTTCTGTGTTATTCAATATCACAGTCAAAAACAACATATAATCGGTATCTGAAAAATTTAATTAACAAAATAAAGATATTTGGTATTGCTATTTTTCTCTAAAATACACGATTTAAAATGAAACAATAGGGCTCAAATTTTAAAACACTAATGGTCAACAAAAGCCAAGAATTACCTGTTATATTGATATCTTTTGTATATTGGGAGGTGTGAACAACTTACATATATACTAATTTTATGTTAAGGATGTTAATGTTTAATGAAAAATACATTCATGATCAAATTTTATATAGAAAAGACACTGAATATACTTCAGAATATAAAGTCCCACATAGATATTTCTAAAAAGTGTTGCTTTTATAATGGGGGCATTTTAATAAATTTAAATACCACCCTAATTTTATACTTTCAGCATACATTTTTGCATTCTTTGAGGTCTACTAAGATTGGTAGGGACTCCTTCAGTTCAGTGCTCCGGGTGGGTCCTAGAGTGCTCAGGAATCACATACTGTGAAGTAATAAACCTGGGCTTCACACAAACCATGTGCTCCAATCCTTTGACTAATGTCTCCTGCCAGCAAAATATTATTGTTCACCATTAGACTATAGCTACAGATACTTTACACATACATATTTAATCACTTCAATTTAAAATGACTGCACCAATATGAACTAGAGAGACATGGACAGAAGTTATTATTATAAGTGATCCCAGGCAAAATAATTATCAACTGTAAACACTTATACTAGGTAAACTAAGTATCATTCAAAAGAATCACTGAAACAATGCAATTATCATTGTTTCAAGATACACAGCAGAACAGGAATAAAATTACACTAGACTTGAAAGCCACACCACCCAAATTGAGGGAAAATATTCTTTGGGAAGGTATTAAAATAAATTTTAACTCACTATAAGTCATGAAAATTTCATTTGCAAGTATATTTTTAAATGAAAGTTATAATTTAAAACCTTAAGTTGTTTAAAAATAAAAGGGGAAAAAATGAACTGTGATATTACATATACTTTGGAGGCCTCATACTCATAAAACTTTTCTACCCTCAAAAGTAAGAAACAAGGACAAAACTTATTTTGCCTTGAAAAATCACTGGGCCAGCAAATATTTATTATATACCTATTGTTTGGCCAATACTTTATTAACATGTAGGTTTAAATCTAAAAACTGAAGAGTATTATTAACTTACTTAAGAAACCCATGCTAACATGTCAGTATATACTTAAAACTGCTATTGGAAAGATTTCACTAATAGGAGTTCAGAACACATTTTACTAAAATATAAATTTGATTTATATAATGAATTTACTGGCTTGCATGAAAGTATGTGCAAAAAGAATCTCCGTTAGAAATTGAATACTATTTTTACTCTGACAGTTTGTAAAGTTCTTTGCCCATGCAAGATAGTATTTAATATGTGATTTCTGGAAAACATATACCGTATTTACCCTAATAATATAAAATTCTCAGTTTTTAAAATTTTGTAGGGAAAGGTCATTTTTGCATGCATAGTGAAATATTAATTTTTGTTTTGTTTTGTTTTTTGGTTTACACCCAGCGATGCTCAGGGGTCATTCCTGGCTCTGCACTCAGGAATTACCCTTGGCGGTACTCAGGGGACCATATGGGATGCTGGGAATCGAACCCGGGTTGGCCGTGTGCAAAGCAAACGCCCTACCTGCTGTGCTATCACTCCAGCCCCGAAATATTTAATTTTCATTTACCAAACTGAAGGAATAAATTCTACCTACACTCTTAGGGTTATTTGAACACTAAATTTTGGCAATATAGTAAAATGAACCAAAGAACCTCAAATACAATTGCTAAACTTGTGCGTGTTTGTTTTGGGGGCGACTCGTAGACAGAACTCAGGGCTTACTTCAGGCTCTGTGTTCAAGGATTACTCTGGTGGTGCTCAGAGGACCATGTGGGGTACTGAAATTGAACCTGGGTTGACAGTTTGCAAGGCAAGCTCCCTGGCTGCTATACTATCAATCTGGATAGCATTTAAATATAATTAATATATAAACCAAACTTCCTATAAAACAGAACATTATTATATAATAATACATGATAATAATATTATCATATACACAAATAATAACACACACATGAATATATTATTCAAGCTTTCTAACCCAGAAAATAATTAGAAAGTATTATGATACTTTTTTTATATTTAAAATGAGAAAATAAAAGTACTTGTTGCTTGGGGCTGGAGCAATGGCACACTGGGTAGGGCATTTGCCTTGCACACAGCCGACCCAACCTGGGTTCAATTCCCAGCATCCCATATGGCCCCCCGAGCATCGCCAGGAGTGATTCCTGAGTGCATGAGCCAAGAGTTAGCCCTGTGCATCGCCGGGTGTGATCCCCAAAAAATGTGTTGATCTTCTAGATATAAAACAGATCTTCTAGATTAATTACTAACAGATTAATAATTTAGTTTCTGAGCTATGTTTTAAAATCTTTACTATTTAAAGGAAACAAACACTATGAAATTAAATACTGCACTGTGTTTATGCAAAAATAGTAAAATGCCATTCTGCAACTTACCAAATTATGTTAGGTGGATGGGAATCTTTAAGGTGTGAGGTGTAAGTGGAGTTTTCTATGGTTGGTTTTTGTTGTGTTACAATCCAAGAGGACTCTTAGAGGGTATTATTACTTAAAAGCATCAATTTCTCAAGTCTGGGCCAAATACTTGAATTGGTGTTACAGACACTAATTGAATCAATATGTCTATCTAATAATTTGCTGGAAGTTTCTTCAGAGCTCATATTACTCTCATTAAAAGTTACAAAATAGAAACAAACGTGATTAAATCCATGTTAACAGCCTAGCAGCTGTTTAAATAATGTGTTAGAAAAACAAGCTGCCTTCAAAACTCAGTTGTGAGGCACAATTACATACTGAGAAAACTTACACAGTCTAAACAAAGTAAAATGATCACAACAGCGATTATTTTAAGGTATTTGTTACATATTTTTAAATTCCTCAATAAAATGTGCTTAAATATGAAACCTTTTTTTTCCTTTGTTTCTGTTTCATTCGCTCTTTCCTGCTTCTATAAATGGTGAATAAGTAAGTGTATGGGTACAACTTGAAGCACAGATCTTTCACAACATTATTCAGGCTGTCACTAATAAATGGTTGGACATGTCCAGACACCAGTGTCACTGAAACGCAGTGGAGCTATTTCTGAGTGATACACGAAAACTATCCACCACACTATCTCTAGACTCACTCCTCTCTCGAATATAGTTTTATGCATTTTTTCTTATTAGTGGCAGGAGCAGGCACCCATCAGTGCCTGAGCCTTACTCCTGGCTCTGTGCAATGGCACTCCTGAACTCCTAGCACTGCTAGAGAGATCATACAGCGTGCCAGGAATCAAACCCGGGTCAGCAGTATGCAAGGCAATTGACCTACCTATTGCCTTATCTGCCCAGCCACAGATCATGCATTTATTACAGAGCCTAAAGTAACTATACCAAGACTGCTAACTTCGGAAAAATATCATTTCTGTACTAATAATAGCCTTGTCGAAAGTTGCTCTGTTCCTAAAGGCAAAATACAGGGATTTCACTTCTCATTTTGCCACTAACTGTGGCATCTAAGGACACATTTATTTTTGGCTGAGTCATGTTTATTATCTGAAACATGAAAAGACAATACTTGATGGTCCTGAAAATAGTGAAATGGATAAATTAGTTTCTTTACACTAGGGATTTAGGATGATGATGATAATGATGATGATGATGAAATTTGCTGTATTTTCCTCAGAAATTAAATATATGTAGTTTTCCCCATTTGTACTGAGAAGGGGGGTAACTATAGCAAAGCAATCATAGATAAAGAAACAGGAATGACTATTAATAAGTTTTCCCAAGGATACTAAATTAGTTAATGTGAGTTTACTATCAACTCACTACCTATTAGCCACAGTCAAGTTTTTTTGTGAAATATACTTGCTTTCTGATTTAACAAGTTACTAATATTGATGGACTGGAGTGATAGCACTGTGGGTAGGGCCTTTGCCTTGCACACAGCCAAACTGGTTCGATTCCTCTGTCCCTCTCGGAGAGCCTGGCAAGCTACCAAGAGTATCCCACCTGCACGGCAGAGCCTGGCAAGCTACCCATGGCATAATCGATATGCCAAAAACAGTAACAACAAGTCTCACAATGGAGATGTTACTGGTGCCCACTTGAGCAAATCGATGAGCAATGGGATGACAGTGACTTTTAGTTTTACAAGCTGAGCTATGAAATTAATATTTTCCATTAAGTCTGGCTTGTATTCACTCACTTATAATAACCACCTACTAATTTTAAATCCTCCACAGATCTTACAGCAGGAGTCCTTGACACTTCAAGTAGTTCCAGAAGAATCAGTCACTAGTCAATCCTCTCCCCACCTTCTATTTTGTCTATAACCCTCACCATGCATTAATTTCTCATGGGTGGGTAAAGACAACCGTTTGGAGAATAAGTCAATATTATCAATTTTAATCTCTCTACCAACAGTTCATGGACGATGGCATTGTGTGCCTTCCTTTGTGGTCAAGTTGTGATAATCTTATGTCAATTACTGTTATAAAAATAAACCATACTACGAGCAGCTCATGCAACATTTCATTCAGATTTAAAGAGATCGCACAAGAAAATAAAGGTAAAAGCAGCGTCCTAACCTCATTTGAAAAGGAAAGGATGGAAAGCCACCCAATTCCCAGATGGTGTCCCACCATGCACGAGGCCTTATATATATGCCCGTCTTCAAAGCACACCCCTTTGGTGCCTGCACAGTGGCACCATTGTTGCCAAAAGATGAACTTACAATTTTTTGGCAGACAACTAGTTCATGAGAAATTTACAATGTAAAGAAAATAAGCCAAGTTTAAACAAAAATGCCACCGGCAAACAAGAGCATCTCCTATGACCCATCCTTTAAATAAATGTTTTCACTTGCCAAGTGTTAAAGATTTAATATCTGCCATGTCTTGCACATCCAAGTCCTTTTTTGTATTTTCACAGGCAACACAGAACTCAATATTCCCCATGACCTCTCACCTGGAACAATTTCAACAGCTTTATAACTGGCCTCTTCAGTCTTTTGCCACACGCTAGTCTCCCAATTCATCCTATATTGAGTTCTTAAATTAATCTTTCTAAATCAGGGCTCATATTACTCTGCTAAAACATCTTCAGTGACTGCCTTCTGCCTACAAATTAAATACTAAGGCACTGCAGTGAGATTTCAGAGTATCCACGGGAAAGTTTCATTACATCTTTTGGATATTAGTCCCTTAGTTATTCACAACATTTCCAATCAAAACATTCTTACTCTTCCTGGAATACATCCCATATGTTTCTACTTATTCCCCTGTCCTGTCAACATGTGATATTATTTTCTGGAATTCTTTTCCTATTTGCATCAATATTAGCATACTCTAAAGCTCACTTATCTGCTACCTTTTCTTGAAAGAAGTGTTTCCTCAACATAGACACTCATTATAATAATTTTATTAGCCTGTCTTAACTTCACACTACCTAGAGTGTAAGTCTAGTGTAAGGTTCCTGAAAGAAAACTCCATATTTACTCAATGTTGTAAAATCATCCTACCCAATGAACCTCTTCTGAATATCATGGCTGATGTGCCTATTCATTCTTTTCTTTTTAAGTAACAGAGACAAGACTTAGGTTGACTACAGCTGACAAATACAGTTAGGCTTTAAACATCATTGCAATGTTAAAATCAAAACATCAAAATCACCAAAAACACCAAAACATCAAAATCACCATAATGTTAAATAAAGAACCACGTGGGAAAGCAAAGATTTTAGACACATTACTTCAGTTATTTAATCACAATCGGCACTCTCTTAAGTACATAATATTATTTGTATTTTACAAATGAAGAAACTGAAGCAGAAAATGGGCAGAGTAATATGTCCAAGTCACACATGTACTCATAGTCACGCCTGAAAGAGGAACCCAGGACAGATAACTGGACACTCTTTCATTTCTCTGTGCCACCAAAAGCCAAGTGGTCACTAGCTACCGATTAAAAAAAAAAAAAGAAAGAAAGAAAAAGAAAGACAGGGGATGCCAACATCTTAACGAAGAAGATCTGATTCGATGTGTGCCATCTGACATGCTTCTTAAAACTGCATGTCTAACACAGGTGTAGTTCTCTGCCAGCTTTGAGTACAGAGAAATTTGTCTGCGAGCCTGTTCTGGAAGAAGACCAGCTCACACTGCCAGATTTTCTGAGCATGGATTTTATTTCATATAAGAGCAATCTACTTTGAACTGGTGTTTGGCAACCATCTGCTTAACATAACTGTGGGAGGCTCGTGAAGCAAATTACATTGTGAAATTATCTTTTTAATAAGGGGAGTAGAGCAATTTTAGCCCAACTTCTGTATAAAGCAAAATCATTACTATAAAATCCAACCTAGTGGGCGTATTCCCAAAGGGACCCACACGTTGGGTTGCCAGAGGTCACTAAGGACGCTTAAACCAGGTCAGAAGGCAGTGCAGCAGGCGCGCTCAAGAAAAAGAGATAAGAAATGGAGCAGGGTTTCTATTACCGGACAACAGCAACCGGGGGAGGAAGCAAAGCCACGCATTGCACTTCGGGCAGCTTTACTGAGTCTGACGTGAAGTGCCCTAGGAAGCCAAAGCTTTCCGAAAAAAGGATACAAATATTCCTGACCTCCAACATCTCTGTTATACAGCTGACATGAGACCGCCTAGGTTCTCTGCCTTGAACTCTTCCATAAACAGCTTCAGTATTTGAGTGAAATGAGCACTTGCTACCGTGTCCCTAGATGTAGGCACGGTTAGTTCAAAATTTGGAACCGACAAAACATACCAACTAGTAACAAAGAAGAGAATGTTTCCAGTGAAGTTTAAGAAAAATGAATCGGGATAAACATCTAAGAAATGATAACAGATTAGTGTGAAATACTTATTTTTGCACAATAAGGCAACTGCAATCTATTTTTTTTACAACATACAAAACTTGTGTTCTACCCTAAGAATAGATACTTCAGAATCATGTAAGTCATGTTTAAAAAAAAAATTAAAGCAATGCAAAAGGCAATAGGTAAAAAAAATGGATGTATGAATGAATATAAAAATAGTACCTGATTCCTGCTGCATAAAGTGGTAAAGATACCTTCTACACAAATACCATTAGATTAGAAAAACTCTAAACATTTAGAGAAGAAGTGTAGTGTGATAAAAGTGTGAGATCTAGATTCAGTATTCTGGTGTGGAAGGTTAAGTTTTTTTCATTTTTTAGATACGTGACCTTAAAGAACCCTCTGTATAGCTGATTTTTCTCATCCATAAAGTAAAAAAATAGCTCTACCTTCCTTTCAGTATTGCTCTGAAAATTAAATACAATTATATATATATGACACCCTTAGAGCTATTTTACTTTTGATTTGTCAATCATATGAAAAGTGTATCATGAAATTCAGAACATCTAACAAATGTAACTTTAGAGGTATGTTTACTACATCCAAGTACAGGGAAGATACAGAAGGTTTCGTGAATGAAGTGGCATCTAAGATGGTACTTACAGGCTGGCTAAGCTTTATAGAATAGAGAAAGTAGATAGCCCTTAAGATTGGAGTAGTACGAAGTACCCCCCTACCCTCCACCCCTCAAAAATGGCAGGAATATATGTGGGCTTTGAGTCATTCAATTTTACATGGTATGCACATATTCAAAGGGTAACAGAAAATATTCTAAACTCCAAGGCACACTAAAATGAAATAAGACATAAGAGAATTAATGCTTGTAGGACAGAGATTTCAAAGGCAAGTACTTTGTTCTATTAACAGGTTTATAGTGCAAGCACCATTGTATGGAGGAGGATACTCCTAAGAATTTATTCATTCATCCTAAAGTCCTGACTTAGTCCCTGCTTCTTTCTAGGCAGCTCAGTGCAGCAGAAAGTAATACACAAATGGATCCTGCTTTCATGCGGCTATATTGCTTACTATGAATTATTCTCTAAGCTCCCTAAAAACTCAATTTTAAACACCTATGCATATTTATTTTTTGTCTTGCATACTGTGTCAGAAAAATGATTCATAAGCCCTCCCTCCAGAGTATGCTACTACTATAAAATCTCAATAAAAAATGTAGTACATAAACAAAAAACAAATCCTCCGTAAGACTACTACTTCAAAAGATAACTCCTTCTGAGTTGTAATTTCTTAAAGCAAGACATCTATTTTTGAACTTTGTTTGGTAAGTTCTTTCTTCACTTCTAGAACACTCTTAGCCAGCTCTCTAAAACACATAACTAAAGTCTAAGAAGCTCTACAGCACAGTTCTATATATCATAGAAAGCACTATGATATGTAAAATGATAGACTATGATATGTAAAATGTAGTTAAGGAGTGAATAAATATTTTAACAAGACTTATAAAGGTATGTCATTACACATAACAGATAGGAAAGTGTTCTTTATTTAATTTTTTTAAAAAATACATAAATACTTGAATTTTTCTTATGATATCATAAGCAAACTTAAAATTATATATAAACTGAGCTTTATGCATTTATTATTAATATAATATAATGCTAGTATGTCACTGAAGGTTACATTATAAAAGTCTTAGCTCCCTTATGTATGAGATAAAAATAAAGCTAACTATATAAACAGCTAAAATAACTAATTCCTACCAGCATGAGCCCAAAGGGCAGAGGTCATTTTAGCCTGTGGTATATGTGGTTAAATGATACAATTCAAACTAATGTAAAGAAAAATTTACATAAACAATAACAATAAATTTCTGCTTTAGTATCTTTACTATCACTTTGTAATATAGTTTGAAACTCATATATATTATGAAACAAGTATGTGTTATTTCTGAAATATTTGTTTGGCTACTTAGTGTAGTTCTATACTAATTTTAGGATTGCTTCTCTATTTTATGAAAAAAAGTTATCAGAATACAAAGTATTAATTCTAGTCTATGAGCACTGAATCTTTTATTTGTATCTTCTTCAGTATCTTATGATTTTCAGTGTTTAGATCTTTCACCTCCTTGTTTAAACCGATTTATTTCCAAATATGATATAATTTTATATCTTCCTTGTTATCTGATGATTTTAATTTTTTTCATGAACGATCACTAAAATATGAAAATAAAATAACCAGGAACAGATAAAGAATAGATCAAATAAACACACACACACATGATATTATTACTCTAACAAAAGAAGGAAATTCTGTTTGTAACATGAGTAGATCTTGAAACCATTTTGCTGATTGAAAAAAGTCATACAAATACAAATACTTCACAATATCACATACATGAGGGACGGAGGAAGCTAAAGAATTTTTTTTTTTTTATAGAAACTGAGTAGAAAAGTGGTTGTCAGGGGCTTGAGAGTTTGGGTAGCTGGAGAGGTTGGTAAAAGGACAGAAAACTTCATCTTTAAGATGAATATGGTCTAACAGTCTGAGAATCGAATGTGCAACTCAGTGACTTTAGTGAATAGCTAGACTTAAATTTAGTGAATTTAAGTTTGCTCAGAGAGCAAATTCAACAACAACAAAAAGTGTTCACACACATACATTAAGTATACAAGTGAGTGTATTGATTAAATGGAGAAGAAACTTTTCACAACTTAAGATACTTCATACTTTAAAATATCTTACTACTTTGTTAACTATACTTGAATAATGCTGAAAATACAGAAAGAATTTAAACTAATGAATAAGTAGATTTATAAAAATGATCCTATATTTCAGATTCAAATAAAAATCAAAATTTTAGATGGTGTATTAAAACCCTCTTATGAGTGCTTGAAAAATAAACCCAGCAATCTTGCATTTACATCCTAATGTCATTCTCAAGTTATAAATACGCAAGAGCATGTTTAAATGTCCATGAACATTTACACATACACCTAGTATACATGCTGGGAACCAAGAGGGTACAAGGGTACAAAAGTCAGGTGTTATTAATGAAGTATAATGAAGCAGTGCACGTTGAGCAAAAAAAAAAAAAAGTGTAGAGTGAACAATGTGGCATTCTCCTGTGTTCTATTTCTTTTTAGGTGAAGACTGGCTAGCTTGGGGCACAAAACAAAGAAGCATCTGCGAACCTTCAAAACAAACAAAAACTGCTACAACTTTCACGGGAAAGAAATCATGAAGTTCTTGACTCAAATGATTTTATGGAGACGCTTCTGAATTTTTCTCTTTTTCTATTTTGTCCCGGCCAGGATGTGAACCCTGCCATTATGGATGGCTTGCGGCTGTTTGCAAGTTTCCTCCCCATCTGGGACTAAGAGGCAAATTGCAGGTTTCCAGGGAGGGGGAATGCTGTTAGGGTAGGGACTGCCTCGGAGCTTCCCATGGACGTTGCCAAGCCTGCTGATACCAGCCACCTTGCTCCCTCCCTGCAACCAGCCGGACACCAGGTTTTATATTTTAGCTTCTAGGGGGGTGAGGGGAGGGAATGACAGACAAACTAGGCTTGTATTTCACACACGAGAGGGGGTCTTTCTTCGCTTAGATAGCACAAAACACGTGAACTGTGAAAAGTTATTCTACTTCTTTTCTTGCTCAAAATGAGTGGCATTCCTTCTGGTCCCACGAAAGCCCCAGATCGACATACTGTCACATCCAAACGCCCAAAACTCACTGTCCTCTTCCATGATCTTGGTGCTGCCTTTATTCAAGGCAGCATATGCTTGCTAAAAGCACCTAATTCCATGGAAGCTGTCAGCAATTACCGCGATGAACTTTAAATCTTTTTCCTCTAACTACTGCAGAATTCTAGAAATAATGACACAGCTTCTCTCTGCTTGAAAATGTCAAGCTGACCACTCAGAAGTCCCAGCTTGGAGTCTAGAGGAAGGCCCAAATGATCAAACATTTTCTAAAGCCTTCCATTTTATCTCCAGTTGCACTACTACACTGCCTAACACCTTCACAGTGTAGCAACACCTTCTGGGACAAGCTGAAACTAAAACAAACCACTAAAGCTGTCATCTGAACAGAGTTAACAATGTGCCTGGCAAGAGGGAGGTCTTTGTCTTTTTTTTCTTTCTTTCTTTCTTTCCTCTATCTGACAGTATCATTTGAATTAATTTCATTTTCTTCCTCATAGTATTTCTAAGCAGTTTAAATCGGTGGCATGGCTAATTGACTTAATGACAAGGTAACCTTTAATTGTGCAATAATGTTCAAAAATATACAGATTCAGTACACACCAGTATTTTTATGTATATCTGGATTACATGTATTTTTAAAATCCTTGGTTCGACTTTCACACTTAGATTTAAAAAGAGTTAAAATTGGAACTTTCTTAAATTCATGAAGGCTGAAACTCCAAGATAACACCCAAACCACAGATTTACAAGGTTAACAGGAAACCAATAAAATCTTCATATAGTTTTTAAATAGCCTAGACAGCACATGGTATACTGTTAATGATGCTCAATTATGGAATAGAAAAATGTACTTTTATGAGAGAGGCAGAGAAATAAGTAAGGCTTAAATGGCATACCTTTAAAAGGCATTCAAATAGGCTCTCAATGACATAAAACAAAGAAAATTAGGTGTTCCACAGAGAAACATCTTTTTTTTTTTAACACAGTAACAAAAGAGTTGAACATCTTTTGAAATTGCTTACATTTAATAATGTGTGTTTGAGAAAGCAGTACTATGCCCCAAGATCTAAAAATTCACTGGCTTTCATGATGAGACAACCCCTTCACCTAATCCCTTTTCCATAAAAATAAATTCACTGTCACTGTATTACTGTCATCCCATTGCTCATCAATTTGCTCAAGTGGGCACCAGTAATGTCTCCACTGTGAGACTTGTGACTGTTTTTGGCATATCGAATACACCACGGGTAGTTTGCCAGGCTCTGCCATGGGGTGAGATACTCTTGGTAGCTTGCCGGGCTCTCCGAGAGGGATGGAGGAATCGAACCCAAGTTGGCCACATGCGAGGCAAAACCCATAATATGAGACTAATACAAAATACTAAAAGTAAATTAAATAAGAAAATTTAGGGTTGGAGAAATAGTTATAGAAGACAGGTTGCTTGCCTTGCATGTAGCTAGCCTGGGTTCAATCCCCGGCTCCCTATATGGTTGCCTGAATCCCCCCAGGTGTGATGCCTGAGCACAGTACCAGAAGGAAGTCTGAGCACAGCTGCGTGTGGCCCCCGAATGAATTATAACAAAAATAAAAAGAAAATAAAGAGAAAATTCATTCATCCAGTCATTGACATATTTAAGAAGTGAAGATCAAATATAAGTACTTGAAATATGAGGGAAACAATCAAGTATGCCTTGCTTGGATAGAGACGGAGATAATCCCAACAATGTTAAATGTTGCAGTTCTTTGAACCACGAATATTTATCTATCTGCATCTAGGTAGATTGATAAACAAAATATATAGTTTGAGAGGAAGAAGAACAGAGGGAAGAGAAAATGATGATGTTAGGGGTCTTGAAACTGTATTACTAAAGATCTTAAAGGTTACACAAAGGGCTGAAGGGGCCACAAGATCCATTCTTTCTGTGAATCTGACACAAATGGCTAGCAATGGAAGGAATAAATGAAAAAATAGGTGCAAGAACTAATATTTGGGGGAGGCTCATTTAGTTTAGAGTCCTTATACCTCAGTCACGTACTTCCCAGACCAATATTTCTGGTAGGTATTAGTGACCAAAAAATTATGAATTAGGCCTACATGGTAACACTGAATTATACTCTGTCTGTAAAAGCAGTCATATACTCTCACAAAGAATATTAATGACTACAACAGAAACCAAGTCAAGAACTCAAATTCTACCAAATGCGGACTCAATTTATTTTATAAATAGTGCTATAATAAGATATTCCTATTTTATTAAGTACCTTAATAAAATTGTAATTTATCTCAGACTATTAAAGAACAAGCAAAGATATAACAATATTTAAACAAATACAAATCACTAACATGCAACTAATGAAAAATCATCTTAATAAATACAGACATGCAGAGTAGTTTCAGAGAAAAGTAGCTAAATACAACTAAATGGTGGCAAGAGCAGAACTTTTCTACCTGGTTCTAAGAGATGGCAAAAGCTGAATGTTCATTATTCCCACAAATGCAGGGGTACGTTTTTTTTGGTATCATTGTATCACTGTCACTGTCATCCCGCTGCTCATTGATTTGCTCGAGTGGGCACCACTAATGTCTCCATGGTGAGACTTAGACTTGTTGTTACTGTTTTTGGCATATCGAATATGTCACGGGTAGCTTGCCAGGCTCTGCTGTGTGGGCAAGATATTCTGGGTAGCTTGCTGGACTCTCCAAGTGGGGCGGAGGAATCGAACCCAGGTCGGCCACGTGAAAGGGAACGCCCTACTTCTTAGTATTTCACTTGTAAGTAAAACTATACAGTGTTTGTCTTCTTATTTTACTCCTAACTTTGGCCATAAAGTCTTGGAGATAAAAATCCTGAAAACATAAAAAAAAATCTATTGTGCAGAGGAAAAGTTAAGTAACAAGGCAAGAACTGCCTAACCAAGAAGGTTCAGCGTGTGTAAATGAAGCCCTCCAAAACTGACTTTTATCAGAAATGATTTCAGGTCAGTATTGTGAAATTTTGCTTCTAGTAGGTGAACAACTAACAAAGCACTGGTGTTCACTGCTAAAAATATACATATAAATCTCAGCAGGAAGTTCTCACTAAACAGATTATCTCCAGCACAAGCATGAACAAAACTATCTAGTTGCCCTTTGTCATCAGGAAAGTAGTTCCACAATGAGGGCAAATACTTTTTCAAAACTTCACTGAAACATACATGTAAAAAGTTGAGGGAAAATCTAATCCAAAATCTCTCCAACCCATTATGTTCACCATCATTAGACAGGTCGCTCTGACAAGTGGTCACAAAAGCAATAGCTTAGTTAAAATTTCAATGTGCTCCTAATAGTCACAAGCTTTCACTATGCTGCCATATTATTGGTCTTAATGAAATTCACTTGTCAGTTCCACTTTGAAAGAGCTGATTCTAGCCTTGCATGACAAGGGAAAAATTAAAATATCTTTTCTTTTCCTAATCTAATCAGCTAATGACGATGAAGAAGAAAGCAAGCAAGCAAAAACTTCTGTCACTAATTGACCAGAAAGCATAAGTTTTCAAGTTCCTTTTCTAGGCAATTTTTCCCTCTTTTACCAGAATTCTCAAATATCATGTCAGCAGGTTTTGTTCCTTACACTCTGTCCTAGGTATGCATATCATAGTAAAGCAGCCAAAACTACAACTCATTGTCTTTACAATGGTTAAGCAATAATACAGTAGAGTCTTCGAATTTATTTCCACTCCAGATGCAAACTGTATTATCATTATCATATATTGGGTATTGAGCACCTTCTGTATGTAGGACATCACCAAGTAGCTAATTCAAAGAGGGAAGTCAGAGGCACCTGTCTAAAGAACTTGGTTAAGTTATAAACTTCTGGAAGTCTTGGTAAATCTCAACACTTGTGAGTAAAGGCTGACAGGGGGTCATGTTTATTACTTGTTTTTTATCCTATGTATTATGTTGACTTTCAAAAGTATGTTACACATATTAGACTTTAAGCTTTTGCTGAGAAATATTAAAAATGACAACACATTAAAAATTAAGGATGGCTTGGAATATATGAATTTTCAACTGGACACACAAATTCAGTAAGGGCTAGAGTACCATAACTCATTCTATCGAAGCCTGGATTTGTTTTATGCTATAAATTTTATTCTACTTAACACTCTATATTCTCAAATAATATTTAGCATTTTATTTATTAATGTGAACCCTATTACAAAAACTAATATTAGAATATTGATCATGTAGTACAAATACCATACTTTCCTGGGTGTAACAGGGCAAAAAAATGTAAAGTAACAGATAACCTCATTTCCTTAAAATCTAAACAAAATCTAAAATTACTAAACAATAACGTGTCGTAAGTCCTTATCCTTCAATATTTAGGGGGAAAAGTCAATAGAAAATCTTTTATTTGAGAAATATCACAGACAAAGATGGATACAAGAAACTCATGTGGTTAATTCTGTAGGAAGAAACTAACTACAGAGTTAGAAGATGCCTAGATTCTACTGCTGCTTAATGATGGGTGTTAGTGAGTAAAAATGGAAGTGAAATTACATCTGTTTGCCAATGTGTGAAAAGAAAACAAAAATTCACATGTATCACAGAAGAACTTTTTTCAAAAGTTTCATGAAAACATTTCTAGGGAAGTATTATAGAAATTTTTTCTCATAGTCACATACACAAAAATAGTCAACCCATGAATTATTTAATGCCTGATGGCAATTGATACGCTGCATGTAAAGTCTTGAAGGAAGTACTTCTTATACCTTGAGAAAAGAAGGGGACGGGAGGAATCTACACATACTTTTTTTTTTTTTGGTCTTTGGGTCACAACCAGCAGTGCTCAGGACTTATTCCTGGCTCTGTGCCCAGGGATAACGCCTGGGAAGGTTTGGGAGTCCATATATGATGTCAGGGATTGAACTTGGGTTGGTCGTGTGCAATGCAAGCATCCTACCTGCTGAACTATTACTCTTGCCCAAAACGTTGTTACTTGACAACACACAGTTCCCATTAAGGATATATAATCTATATCAATGATGTGAAACTGCATTTCACATCTAATGACTCAGAAGTTCAATAATTTACACTGAATGCAAATTAATATAATTCAAAATGACATAAAGAAATTTTTATGAAACAAAATCTACATGTTGGGAAAAGGTCAATACCAATCTAATTGGAATTATATAATTGACAAAAAGGATATGTGGATTGAATTTTACTCATAATAGAGATTCTATGCTATAATTCAGCATTTACTATGTTGTGCTAGAATATAAGTATACCAAATTTTCTAATGTTTATATCCAATATTGTCTTCAGGGCAAATTTATAGACTATGATGAAGGTGATTTCTCTAAATGGGCACACTTCTCTGTGTCTGTCTCTATTAATAATTTTTCGACCACACCATATAGTCAAATGCTAACATAAAACCTACTTCTAGGCAAAAATCTATAAAAGTTGAGACCGGAGGATAGTACAGGTGGGAAGGGTGTTTGCTTTGCATCTGGCCAACCTGGTTTGGTCCCTGGCATCCCAAATGGTCTCTGAACTCCTCCAGGAGTGATCCCTGAGTGCAGAGCCAGGAGTAAAACCCTGAACACTGCCAGGTGTGACCCCAAATGTCCCTCACCCCATATTTTTTAGAGTTATAGTACATCTTAAATTATAATGTATTTAATGTGTTACAATGCTAAACCAGATTTTCATTAACTGCAACAGTAATATACATACAATGAAGACAATCCCAGAGATTATTTTAAAAATTCTCTTTTAAAAAATTGAAAGATTATGGGTGCCGGAGTGATAGCACAGCGGGTAGGGCATTTGCCTTGCACGCGGCCGACCCAGGTTGGATTCCTACGTCCCTCTTGGAGAGCCTGGCAAGCTACCAAGTATTCGATATACCAAAAGCAGTAACAAGAAGTCTCACAATGGAGACGTTACTGGTGCCCGTTCGAGCAAATCAACGAACAATGGGATGACAGTTCTACAGTGCATATCAAATAATCCAAGTAGGAAAAAGCTCGCTCTTTAAACATTGTGTTAAATTTCACTGTTCAAGTTTTTTTTTTTTTTTTTCTCCTTTTTGGGACACACCTGGCGATGCACAGGGGTTACTCCTGGCTCTGCACTCAGGAATCACCCCTGGCGGTGCTCAGGGGACCATATGGGATGCTGGGAATCGAACCCGGGTCGGCCGCGTGCAAGGCAAACGCCCTACCCGCTGTGCTATTGCTCCAGCCCCACACTGTTCAAGTTTTTAATATGTTAAGATATTGATATAGAATACTGCTGTTATAATTTATTTAAAGTCTCACTAAAAAAATAAATAAAAAAAAAATAAAGTCTCACTAAATGTAAACCTGACTTATCCAGGCCAGAGAGATGGGGAATGGATCACTGTCACTGTCACTGTTATCCCGTTGCTCATCGACTTGCTAGAGCGGGTGCCAGTAACGTCTCTCATTGTGAGACTTATTGTAACTGTTTTTGGCATATCCGATATGCCATGGTTAGCTTGCCAGGCTCTGCTGTGCGGGCGAGATACTCTTGGTAGCTTGTCAGGCTCTCCGAGAGGGGCGGAGGAATCCAACCCAGGTTGGACGCGTGAAAGGCGAAAGCCCTTCCGCTGTGCTGTCGCTCCAGCCCATAGGGAATGGATACTGATAATAAAAAACAGCTTATTTTAATCAAAATTTTCGTGATTTTATTTTTGCAGTATGAGTATAGATTTCAAGGAAACAATTCCAAAATAGCTTGCAAATTCATTGTTTTAAATTCATTACTGAGAAACACACAGTGATACCTGATTATTAATATATACTATTTCAACTAAAGAGAAATGCTTAAGTATACTGACTTATTTTATTCAGTAAATATCTACTCTTTTCCTATAAGCTAAATAATGCCTTGTCATTATTTCAATATGCTTCATTTGCATGCATTAATAATAAATATAAAGCAGTAAATCTCAGTGGGAATTTTTTTACAAGTTATGCCATGGTGATCGTTTTTTTTTTTTTTTCCTTTTTGGATCACACCCGGCGACGCACAGGGGTTACTCCTGGCTCTGCACTAAGGAATTACCCCTGGCGGTGCTCAGGGGACCATATGGGATGCTAGGAATCGAACCTGGGTCGGCCGCGTGCAAGGCAAACGCCCTACCCGCTGTGCTATTGCTCCAGCCCCTATGCCATGGCGATTGAAAGAATTAGATATGCTGTCTTTATGTTCATCAGCAAGATAATAATTTTAATACTTAAAATTTCCATAGCAACAGAAATATTTAATATTAGCCCCAAACAGGTAAAAGAACAAGAATGTTAAGTCTACACTCAATAAAATGCATATACAGATACACACAGATATACCTATGCACATGTTCTCTGTGAATTCAAATGTAGATGTTAGAATTAAATTTCTTAAGAATTATTTTAAAAGTGACTCCCAGTTTACTCTAGATGTCACGTAAGTACACATTTATCCAATCTTTTTTTTGAGAATTATATTTAAATACTTCATTTGTGAGGTAATATAAAAACTGTCTTTAGAATTAAGTTACGGACAGTGGTGGACATATATTGGCACTCTGGCAGCTGGAACGGTTGGCAGCATTATATACCTAAATCATACAAACAAACTCGAAAACCGAGCTCACATCAATAATATGAATTCATTAAAAGAAAACTTGTATCCTCAAGTGAAAAAATCTAAAATTTCATTAATTCAATATATCAATATCATAAGTGTTATTTACTATAAGACTGTTTTAATCATTCTCTCTTGGATAAAAAATTCAATTATGATATTTTCATGTGACTTCTAACACAGTATAATTTATACTCTGCTACACAGCCTGAAAAATAAGGATATACTTATTATCTTTCTTCACCTTGAATAAAAATTTCCAGGGAAAACGGGCATAAAATATTCACATGCATGTACCAAGAATACACCAAGCATTGAGCTTTATCTAATCAAGTGAACGGTACAGCAAGAACGGAGCAGATGTGAAATCAGAGATTTTTAAAACAAAAGGTCACCAATGATCAGGGAAACGCAAAACAAAAGAATAATAAAGTACCACTTTACCTCAATAATAATGGACTTCATCAAAAATGTCAGAAACTACCTGAGCTATCAGGGATGTAGAGAAAAGGGAATCTTCATTCATGTTGGTACTGAAAACTGATTTAGCTCCTAGATAAAAACAGTTTGGAGACTTCTCAAAAAAATGGAAAACAAAACTATCATCAGATGCAGTCATTCCATTCCTTGATATCTATGCCAAGAGCACAAAAACACTTGATTCAAAGAAGACATGCAAAACTACATTCACTGAAGTGCTATTTACAAGAAGCAAGATCTGGAAATAACCCAGGTGCTCAAAAGCATCTGAGAGCATAAGGAAATTGGGGCATACACCCACAACTCAGCTATGAGGAAGGATGAAGTCTTTCATCTGGAGAGAAGAAAGATCCTGGGAGAGCTATCTTAACCATGTTCATCACGTTAGGTTAGCCATGTCAAGCAAAGTAAGTCCAAAGGAGAAATACAGACACTAGATGATGTTATCCCTATGTGATACATAAAGAAACAAAGCAAGTGAATCTACAATATTCCAAGAAAACAAACCCTGAGACTTTGACAAGAGCCCTGGGCTTACCAGGAGCAGGAACTGGGTGGGGTGGGAAGGTGGGAGTGTATGAGAAGTGACGGAGGGGACTGGCGCTGTTATGAAGGATGTGGCACAGTGATACTGTATGCCTAAAGTATAAATACTAGCTCTGTTGGAATATATTACTTCAACAAAACAAACATTAAACTGAAAAATAAAAACGTATACTGACTAAAATTTTTTAAAGATTCACTCTTTGTAAAAAGCAACTTTTTCCAACTACTTTTTACATTTGAAATCACGTAAAATTACAACTAGGTGTTCATAAACAGGTGAAAAATTAAGTTTCCTAAAACGCCATTATAAAGCTCAAAATTTTTCCATGAATGTAGTGATCACACAGACTGTCAAATAACATTACACTTATCTGGAAAAGGCTGATTCCATTTGCTTTAATACATTAAAACAGGAAAGGAGTTCTAGTATGTAAAGACATTTATAAATTAATAATGATAAAAATGAAAACAATAGTAAATCTAAATCTAAGATATAAAAGATTTGTATATATGTCAATAGTAACAATGACAGTCCACATTCCCCTGACCCTGAAAGAGCTCTCACACCTTAGGGCTATACTAGCACATGACAGGAATGAATGGAGATGTTACTGGTGACCACCTGAGCAAATCAATGAACAATGGGATGACAGTGACACAGTGATATATGTCTCAACTTTTGAAGACAAGATGTGTAATAGACACTATATATCATGAGAAACAAATATGATAGTTCATAACACAATTATATTGACATAGCTATATGTTTACCTAATCAGCACATGTTCTTTTCCTTAATCTGATTGATAATGGATGTACGGTGCTTCTTAATTCTAAAGACAAATGCATTTATTAAATTTGATTCTATAGTAGTTTTTAATTGAATATTTAATATATAAATGAAAATAACTGGGATACTTTTTGTTCCCTTTATACAATACTATGATAAATGGCTATTTATTTTGAATTAAACAGAAATATTTATGTGTGCTATTATAAACTGTAAAAAACATCAGAGATGCCCTACTTTTATCTTCAAATTCTGATTTCTCATTTTTCAAAAAGCACATTTACTTAGATGATAAAGAGGTATATAACTAAAGTAAAAACAATTTCAAGGAAAATTATTACTTTAAATTAAGAGAAACTGGTACAAATTCTAAAAGAATCATGAAACATCTTTGTATGGGGTGCTTAAGAATTACAGAAATACCTCTTAAATGTATGAAATTCACCAAAACTGTACAAAAGAAAGTTACTTTATGAACTTCTGAACAATTCTCTACCTATAGAATTCCAATGGAAAATTGTAATTCTCTGTAATGATCAAGTAGATTGTTTAGGAACTTTTATATTTTCTTTTACCTCTAAAGTTTTAAAATTCCACTAGGGATCCCACTAATAAAGGTATGTATTTACATATCCTCAGATCTTCAGCCTAAATTAATTACCTAAAATTGCTAAGAAAATCTCATAGTATTTGTTGTAACTTTTTACTTTTTGTTGAAATGCAAAAGAAAAATGATTTTTTTGTAATAAAGGGAGGGATTTTCCACCATTTGCCATTTATCTTTTATTCTCTGATTCATAACAATAATTACTATGTTCTTTACAGAAATAAAACCTGTCTTATACACATTAAGAAATATTTTGTCGAGTTTGTATTATAATGACACTTACTCCTTAAGATAGCTTTATAGTTAGCAGGGAATACTCAAATCTGCCCTCTAAATTTTTACACTATCATGCAAAGTTTATGAATTTCTAATGAATGAGAAGAAACTACAGAAAACTCAATTTAATTTGCATAAAATCGCACAGCTAGTAAGGTTGAAGATTCTTAGCTTAGATTTTAGTTGGTTTTATTTTGTTCTGTTTTTCATTTCTCTGTTTTACATCAAAATACTGTATTTTTTTCTTTTGAGTAGTGATATCAGCTAAAAGATTCTCCATTTCAGTGAAACAAAGTGAACGACTGCCTTAATTTTTATGTATGCATTTATTTATATATTGGTTTGGGGGCCACACTCAGCAGTGGTCAGGGCTTACTCCCAGCTTTGGAATCCTGGTGGTTCTTGGGAGACCCTATGTTGTACAGGGGTTCTATCACAATCTGCTGCACACAAGGCAAGCACCACAGCTCCTGTCCTAGCTCAGCCCTAGCTGCTTTATTTTGACCATTAAGTTCTCAATCAGCTGCTTCACAAGTATGGACCAGATGGACAACTCACATAGCAAATGGAACTGATATCATTTATTCTTCTCTCCATGCCAACATCACAGGCAAACTATATCCTCTAAGAGTTTTCTGTTTCCAGATCTATGAAGGATGGTACTGATATGTGGCACTAAGATCTAATAAAGCAGACTGATCTAAAAGATTGTTATACTAGTCTATCTCTGTGAAACTGAGTCTACTGGGAGAAAAAAATAAAAACTTCAAGTACTGCATTTTTTGTTGATTTCCTTAATCTTGAGTCTCCATCCAAAAATGACCTACATCAAATTATTGCACATTACAGTGTTGATGCTCAAACTGTCCTAGTGTCCTAGAACATTGGGGAGAAAATGTTTGCAATTATAATAAAATGGTGTCAAGTGTGAATAAATTGAAAGTCTGTGGCCTCCTAACTTTGCTTTGCGACTACGATTCATTTTTCCCAAAGAGTCAGCATCCACAAGGATTTAAATTAGTACCAAATGTCATTTCACCTTCCATTTATACTACTAATTTGTTCCTTGAAAAAAAAAAAAAACTTGATTAACAACTGAAAACATTGAAACTTTATACAGGAATTCCACTACCTATTAACTTAAAACAGAAAGTTTAAAGTAACTAACTAATGGGGCCGGAGAGATAGCACAGCAGGTAGGGTGTTTGCCTTGCACGTGGCCGACCTGGGTTTGATCCCCGGCATCCCATATGGTCCCCCAAGCACCGCCAGGAGTAATTCCTGAGTGCAAAGCCAGGAGTAACCCCTGAGCATCGCTGGGTGTGACCCAAAAAGCAAAAAAAAAAAAAAAAAAGTAACTAACTAAATAAAAACACTCAAGAAAAACAAGGTAAACATCAAGTTTGAGCTTTAATATACTGCAATTTATTATATATACATATTTCTCATAAGCAGATATCTCAATACATACTTTATATATTTTTTAATATATCTACTCTAGGTTGGTATGGTAACAGGAGAGGGAGAATTTTCTTTGCTCACCTACTTTAAAAAATACTGTTTTAATAAACTTCCAAAGAAACTGGAGATCTTCTTTAAAATAATTTGTGATGGTAAAGTGGTTTGGGTTATTGCTAGAGAAAAAATAAATGTGAATCAATAAATATTGAATTTGCATGAGGAATAGAGAATGGTTCATTAAACAACTATTTTTGTTACTCAATTCTTGGTAAGAGATAAAAAAAGTGTGAAAACATTTCAATTGATCAATTAATCAATTCAAGAATGGTAATTATTAAAATGTAACAAGCTTAATCAAAAGGAACCCTGGAGGTGATGAATATAAAATATGATAAAAAACAACCTTTAACAATGAATTTAAAAATAGACATTTTTAATATGAAGAAAATATGCATTAAATGTATTAAATTTAAAAAATTAATATGTAACATATCAAAGCCAACTCTTTGATTAGATAGATCATGCACACCACCATAAAGAAATTTTCAAGGAGCAAATCCTCATTTTAAAAAAAATAGATACGTCACCAGGGTAACTTGGAGTGAAGCAGGTTGAGTTTCCCTCCCCACCCGAACAGAGCCCCGACAGCCGAAAACCTTAGAAAACTCAATCCCCACAATGCTCATGGCTGCTCTCCACAGACTCAGATGAGCCTCCTTCATGAGTAAGTCTGCAGAAAAACCCAGGTATGCAGGACCTATGACTGAAATTTCCAAGTCTGCTCAGAGCAGGAATGAACCACCGCCTCCTATCTCCCTAATTTACCAGTAGCTTGGCAGTCACACCCACAAAATGGTCCTGGCTCCACATAAATCTCATCAACGGCCATGATCCAGAGACTCAGAAAATTCCCAGAAGAGAGCAACACAGGTCTCACCCATGAGTGAATCTGCTCTATAATCATGTTCTAAATTTTAGAATTCCTCTCCTACTCAACACCACTGATGTGCCAAGCTTTGGGGCACAATTTGGGATTTGGGGTGGAAACATTTGAAATACGGCGGTGGGAAGATGCAATGATGGTGGGAGTGGTATTTGAATATTAAATGTAATGAATTATTGTGAACAACTTTATAAGAATAAAACTAAAAATTAGACATGGATAGAAATATAAGTTTACGTGTAAAATAAATGTAAAAATTAAATGTTTGAAAAACACTTTCAAGTGTTTCTTAAAAACAGTAAATTTTCTGTTTTTAGAAAGACCTATGAATAGATTTTTTTAATCTACATTTATTTATACACTTAAGTGACAAGTTTAAGATGAATGTAATTTAAGCAAACTGTGATATCATATATATCTCTGACTCAAAATCTAATTAAAATTAATCCTAATAATGCTTAAACATGTTGGAAAAGATTAGTCAGTAAATTCTCTCTATAATGTACTTAATAAGGAATGGCAAGTTTGGCACTTTACTGACACATTTTTTAAACAATTCACAATTCTAATCATTAAAAATTCCTTTCCTGTAGACTATAGACCAAACATGAATACTCAATACTTCTATTGCAAACTACAACACCCAAAAGAAGGGAGAACAAAGGGGAATGCCCTGCCGCATAGGCAGGGTGAGGTAGTGGGGGATGGGGTAGGGGTGGTGAGAGGGATACTGGGATCATTGGTGAAAGAGAATGGGCACTGGTGGAGGGATGGATAAACGATCACTGTATGACTGAAAAGGAAACACAAAAGCTCTTAAGTTTGTAACTGCACCTTACAGTGATTCACTAATAAAATTTTTTTAAATTCCTTTCCTTTATTATTTTAAAATTATAATCTATAAAACATGTTTATGATAGTATTAATGTTTATGAACTTTACTCTTACAACACCAAAATACTCTCCTCCATCTCTGTTCAATCCTAAATCATCTTTTGGTCTGATTTTTCTCCCCTACCCTGTCCTCCCAAATGTGTGTGTGTGTGTGCGCGCACGCACGCACGCGCACACACACACACACACAAACACACTACTTAGTAATTAATTTTGTAGTTCAAGGTCTAGGACTATTTTCCTTTTAAATCTCTCTATTCTAAAAAGAATTTTTTAGTGTTTTGATATTTTAAGATAAAATATTATATCTGATAACATAATTGAGAGTTTTTCATTTATTAGTCAATACTAAGTTAGGCAGCATGATAAGTCAGAGATTAGTCAGATAAATTAGTCAGAAGTATTGTCCACGAAAGTCAAGTAAAGCAGACTTAACAGGTCTGGAAAGAGCACACGCATTATGTCAGGAAAACTCTGTCACATAGAGAGCTGGTCAGAGGTTAGGCTGGCAATCAACAACGTGGCACATGGCCCCAAGAACAATTACATTAGGATATAAACACAGGAGGGAGGTATAAAAGAAGAGCTGGTGACAGATCAAGGTTGAGTGGGATACGGAATAACCCTCAAAGATTATGAATGAACTACATCTTGAAACACTGAGAAGGTTCGTCAATAAAGCTGGCTTGGAGGAAATCCAGGCAACAACAAGACGACAGGTAGAGATGAAAAACTGGAGTGTGTTTTTGTGTTTCCTGAGTTCCTGGAAGCAACCGATCACCAGATAAAAAGACTGGTACATGTACACAATGGAATACTACACAGCCACCAGGAAAAATGAATCATGAAATATGCTTATAATTGGATGGACCTGGAGAGCATCATGCTCAGTGAAATGAGACAGAAGGAGAGGGACAAATATAGAATGAT
Organism: Sorex araneus; assembly: GCF_027595985.1. NCBI lineage: Eukaryota > Metazoa > Chordata > Mammalia > Eulipotyphla > Soricidae > Sorex > Sorex araneus. Next base: position 245,722,055 of record NC_073313.1, read on the forward strand.
TATACTTATTTGAGAGACTTAAAACATAGTATGAGACTAATACCCAAAGACAGCAGAAACAAGGGCCAGGAGGACTGCTCCACAGTTGGAAGCTTGCCACAACTAGAGGGGGGCAGTCAGGATAGAGAAGGGACGACTATGACAGTGATAACTATAAATGATCACTCTGGATAAGAACTGTGTGTCGACAGTAGGTCAAGGGATAAACATGATAACCTTCCAGAAACTATACTGCAAACTATAATGCCCAGAAAGCAGGGGAGAGGGGTAGTCGGGAGGGAGAAAGAGACAGAGACGGAGACTGAGAAAGAGAAGTTGGCTGGGTACGGGGGTTGGAGGGTGGGAAACTTGAGGGCATGAGTGACGGGAACTGTATGCTGGTGAAGGGAGGGGTGGTGAAACATTGTAGGACTGAAACTCAAACATGAACAATTTTGTAACTTTGTATCTACTGGTGATTCAACAAAAGGGGGAAAAAAACAACAATAAAATCTGTAAGTAGGAAAATACATAAACAAAAATTCAAATCAAAACAAACAAAAAACTGGAGTGCTAACATTTAGAAACTAGGCTAGGAGAAAGTGGGGATTTATTAGCAAAACACAGAAAACTGGGAAAAAAGCTCAAAACTTAAGTCCTCTGAGGAGCTAAGCTTAACAGGATCAGACCAGACTAACACAATATAATTCCCTACTCAACTAGTCACCATACAACCCTACTGTCCTCTGTGGTTAGCTCTGAATCTACAAAAATATTTAGTTATTAAGGTTAGTGTTCAGGCTGCAAAGGCAGGGGGATCACTGAATGTATTTTAATAAAAACTGAACTTCAGCTCTAAAAAGGAGCTATAAAGAATCAGAGTACCACATGATCAAGTTAAAGAAAAACAAACCTCACTATAAATGACTCAATATTATAATAAATAGAAGATCTGTGGAAACATCAAATGGGGATGCATTTTGTTCTATTTTACTCAACACTGAGCAATGTGTGTTGAAACAATTTGCCTTTAAATTTAGCAGCAAGGAATATAAAATAAAAATAAAGGTTGTTATGTAAAAAATATCTTTGGGGGCCAGAGTGATGGTCCAGTGGGTAAAGCACTTGTCTTACATGCAGCCAACTTGGGCTGCGTCCCCAGCATCCCATATGGTCCTCCGAGCTTCCTACCAGGAGTGATTCCTGAGTGCAGAGCCTGGAGTATTGACTGAACATTGCCAATTGTGGCCCAGAAGCACACACTCTCTCTCTCACATTCCTCTCTTCCTCTCTCTCTCTCTCTCTCTCTCTATATATATATATATATATATATACGTAAAATATATGAATATGTATTCTTAATTCAAAGAATATACATTTCCAGATGTATATATTGGAGTTGGAGCTGGAGCAATAGTACAGTGTGAAGGGCACTTGCCTTGAATGTGCCAACTTGGGCTTGACCCCTGGCCCTCCATGTGCCCTGGTACCCCAAGCCCACTAGAAATGATCCCTGATAGGAGAGACAAATGTAACCCTGGGGCAATGTCAGGTGTGGCTCCCAAACAGAAAAAAAATATCTTTTACTAACTTTGGGGAATAATAAAAGTAATAAAGAATGAATTTAAGCTCCAGTCATAGGGAGCCCAAAGAGGTAGCACAACAGGCTGGGGTGCATACTTGCCGTGCCAGAGGTCCAAGTTTCAATTCCTGGTAATAAATGATCCCCCGAGCATCGCTGAGAGCAACCCTGAGCACTGAGCCAGGAGTTTCCCCTGAGTGCTACCTGGTGTGACCAAGAAAAGATATATGACCTACTGCTGAGAAAAGTCCCCACAATAGTACTTTCTAAAAAAGAAAAAGAAAAGAGACAAAGAAGAAGAGGAAAAAGAATCTCAGAACCAAATTAAGGGAAAAAAAAAACCTTACCTAAATATATAAACAAATAAAAGAAGACTTGTGTCTAATTTACCAGTGCATCGTTTTCACTTGATTATTCTGTGCTGCTACATCCATGCAATAAGTAATGTTTTTTGTATTAATAATAATAAGAATAAAAGGAAAAGTCCATTATGATCAATACCAATGGTAGCAGCGAAATAGAGAATTTTAACACTCCAAAACATTTTATACAAGTATTTTGTCAATATATGAGAAATCAACAGAAACTCTGACACTTGATTTTACCAATTTTGAAGAGAGTCAACAACCTTCAAAATTTGATGAGTACAGAAGCCAGAGAGAGTACAGTGGTTAGAGTGTTTGCCTTTATGAAGTCGACCCAGGTTAGGTCCTTAGCATTACATATGGTCACCCCACCAGCACTGAGCCATAAGCACAAAGTCAGGAGTAACCCCTGAGCACTGCCAGGTGTGGCCCAAACACAAAGTAAAGCAAACCAAAATTTGCTAAGTTATAAGAATAAAAAGAAAATCTGCTGTTAACTACACAAATATCAAAAGGGTACCAATTTTAGAGACAACGGTTTTAGATATTTTTCACTAAATTCAGTTAATTTAGGTAGTAATCATCAAATTAACTTATTACATCCATAAAAAAACTGAAGAAATTTCCACTATCTTTGTTTACCAGTTTTTTTTATTCTTTTCAATCTTAAATCTTTGCAAAATGCAACTTTGAAGAAGCTTTGCTTGTAGTTATTAACAATATGTTTAAGTTCCAGAAAATAATTCTATATTTACCTTCAGATCTATGTTTATATGATGGCGATTTTATACCTTTGCTACAACTCATTAATTTGCAAGCCATCAGTTAAAATGAACCATGGTGTGAAAAATTATTAATGACAAGGGCATAAAAAAACCAAGAAATATTTAAACGAGGCAATAAAAACACTCAGCATTTATAATGTTGGAGGTTAAGTAACCTGCAAAAGTTCTGAGTTCTGAAAGAAAAAAGTTTGAAGTAAGTTAGATCTTGGTATAAATACCCAAGTGGACACTCGCCTCTGACTATTTAGTCAAGCAGTTCTGCTCAAGTGAACACCTGCTGTGGAATTCGAGGCTCCTGATCTTGAACCCCCAAACTGTTACTTACCAGCTAAGTCGCATAAGGTAAGTCTGTTGGCCAGTAGCTCTCTCCTCCAATGTTTATAGGGTTTTAAAGTAATGAGATAATAATAATGTTCCCAGGGACAGTTTAAGGGTTAAATCGTTCAAGTATATGAAATCACCTGGCTCATGGTGGTACTCAATAAGTTTTAGGTCTGTTCTTTCTCCTCTCCACATTTAGTCTCCTAAGTGATGGCTGCCTCAAATTATATTAGCTTAGTTTCTGGAGTTTTAATGTCAGAGTCATTATGTCTAAAACAAAGCTACCTGAGGAAAGTCATGATGGTCACCTGAATTTAAAGCCTTTTGATGAAAGATACACAGCTTATTTCAGTCAGCCCAGGTGATCCTAAACCTGAGGAGAATATTTAGTATGTGGCTAGGCAATTAATGCTGCATGTATCAGAGAACTAATGAACAAATGTGCAAATGGCATAATTCCTTGTTCCGTATGAAAAATTTAGAGGCCTCAAAATCTTAAGAGGAGTTTTGTTACTTAGGAAAAAAATCACTCAGCAACTTTATTATTTTCGAATTTGCTACCAAATTCCAAGATCTTATTGAGAAAGGTGTTATTTGAAGCCTTTATATATATATAATTTTGTAAAACTATCATGACTTCTTTAATCTGAAAAATATCGATAAAACTAACCTCTGTTGAAAGTTCCCTTTGCAACTTTTGCAATTCTTCTCTATTTTCCCACTGAACAGTGTTCTGATAGTCTTTGCTCATGTAATGTCCCTTTTCCTTTGATGCCTTTGATTGTCCTCATTTTCCTGCTTTCATCATTCCAAGTCCAATTTTATTTCCTGAGAGAATATCCCTTTCTGGCCAATTTTGGCAAAATTAATGACTACTATCAGAGTAGTGTATCTATACTTCAAATACAAGGGGAATGATATAATTTAACTTTCTCTTTTATTATATTGTATACTGTGACCTGAGGAAAATTTTATACATCTCTGTATTCTAGATGCTTAACTAGAGACTGGCACATAAAATATTCAGAAAATGTTTATTGGATCAAATTGAATCCTTTCCCAAGTCATCATTCTCATTTATAAGAAAAACACTTAGTGATTGTGTTTGAAGCAATATTTGTCAGCACTTTTAAAATACAAAGATGTGCTTTCATTAAAAGGTGCTAAAAGAACAAGTAAATATTTTCCAGATAATGTGTTAAGATTATGTATCAAAACTCAAGAGAACGAGTTTTATACATATTCCATGTTAACTCACTGGATTAGCCCGTAAGATAAATTGGTATCTTAGAGAACGAAAGACATGCACATGAACTTATAAAAATCAGATACTAACATATTTCCATGTGACTATTTAAATGGGTTTCTAAAGGAAAATCTCACGTAAACCTTCATTCCCTCCATTCTGGTTTCAAAAACTATTTTTAAAGCTCATTTACAAAAGCCAGCAAAACCGGCGTTTATTCCTCAACCCCTGGGCGTCAGCGTGCTGCTTTCACTGTGGTGTAATGAAAGAATAGAGAGTGGATATCTACTCAGCAAAGGTGTTGCAGCATTAATGATAGGGAAACTGACCTGAGAAAAACATCTGACACCCAAAACATAATCTGTAGAATGAAGAAGAATTGGTGGTAGGCAAGCCTTCCCTCCATACAGTGCAATCTCAAAACCATCACAGCCTGATGCACAGCCTCTCTCTGTTTTGCTATATATACAGAATAGCAGATCTCTGTTCTCAATTATCCTTAAGGAGGTTACAGCCTTGCTAATGATAGGTGTCAAGATCTCCAAAAGAGATGGACTTCACTCACTGGAAAATGCTGAGACTTTCCGGGATCACTCTGGCCAAGTTCTTAAACTTGAGAACATGGTGATTAAAAGTTAGCAAGTGACTCTGTAGTGGGGAGATGTGGCACATAGAGCAACTGCTAACCCCAAATGCAAATAACACAAAATATTAAGTTTACTAAGTTCCAGAATTCAAGATTTCTTAGTGTAGAAAGCATCGCCCTGCAAAAAACAGGCATTACGTGGGCTTAGAAAAGTTAGGACTTCTTTTACCCAGACATGATCTTAATCATTTATATTCTTTGACACACTGCACTACGCAGTATATAATGCCCCAAACAGTAACAACAAGTCTCACAATGGAGATGTTACTGGCGCCTGCTCGAGCAAATCGATGAGCAATGGGATGACAGTGATACAGTGATACTCAGTATATGAACATAACACTAAAAGAAAGTGTTGGGACAGGCAGTCTTCCAGGTATGAGCTGGGGGTAGGGCTCTTAACATAACCTGAGGGCATTTCCAAGGTCCCTACACCCACCACAAGGATGACAAATAGGGAAATTGCCAAGAAACAAAGCACCCTGAGGTGTGGCATCACAACTCTAAGAATACCAAACACACACACATATACACACACACAGAGGACTCTTACAGTTAGTGCTTTTTGGGGTGCAGAGGGGCAGACTGTTCTACTGGGTCTTTGGTTCTGAAGAGACAAGACTCCCTACCTAAAGTGAGGTCTCCCTGCCAGCAGGCAATGGCAAAGTAAATATTAGAAGAACAGCAACTCCTGGCAAAAATTAGGGAATTGCCTGAACATGGGAAAAAGGAAAGCAGTCAGGTAAACAGCCACAGAGCATTTGGTTATGCTACCCACTCCTTGGGCCAGCCCTTCCAAACATCACCAGTTCCCTATTTTTCTCTCCTTATTCTCCCTAAGGAAAATCTGCCCGCCTGGGGTTTTCTGCAGGAACTGTCCTCGCTCAGGGAGACAGAGAAGGAGACAACACAAAGCAGTCACAACTCCTGGTAGCATAAGCATGTCAAATTCAAGGAAAGAATCCCTGGAATGTTGCAACTGTTTAAATAGTTTCTGTCCTGCAAATACCTGCATCCACAGAGGGGGAAAAAAAAAAAACAGTTGGAAGAAAACTGCAAAGGTTACTCATTGACCAATACAAAATCCCCCGGAAATATAATTTTTACAATACAAAATAATTGGCATGAGTACCATTCAGGAGAGAAAAAAAAAAAAACAGAATCGACTAGCTCTCCATTACGGTGTGAAAAAGAATGTGAGCTGCAGCAGCAACAGAGCAGAACTCATCCCTGGAACAGTCTGAATTGTGTTCAGGTGAGCCACAGCAGTATGGCTGTTTGTTTTTTTTTTTTTAAACACAAAAATACTAACCACAATGGGGGCAGCTCGTGTGTCTTCTGTAACGGTGTAGATGTTGGGAGATTTCAGAACTTCCTCTGTAGGAATACAGGGAGTAATAACTCTCAGAGAATCAGCCTCCACCTCCGCCCCGTATACAATGAGGCACCAGTCCAGCAGTAAGGAATTTTAGGAATGGGGAAAGGAATGGCATATTCCCTAGAGAGGTTAGCCTGGAATGGAGGTGGAGGGAGGAGGAAAAGAGAGCACTCTTCACATCCCTGTCTGTCAACTATTATTAACTATTATGCTGATGGAATGGAATCTAACCTTATTCTAGCCATGCTTGGCTTTCTTCCAGGTTCAACAGGATTGTCAGAGAAGAGACTGTGGTTTTATTAAGTGATCTAGCCTTTGCTCCTTAAAGATCTCCTCTGTGAACACAGTACCAAGATCCTAACATAATACACCCCAGTCTACACTTACTGTGTTCTGGAAAAAAACACAACACAAAGCCAACAATTTCCATTACAACACTGGTACACCTAAAGAAATCTGAGGTTTTAAAGCGAAGACGAGAGAAGTCAAATCAATGGAAAACCTGAGTAAATTAAAGATCTAGACAGATGATGAATGCAAAGATAAAACCTAATTCACTCAGCAGGGTATAAGCGTGATCTAACTATTCTATTGTTGCACTTTTACTCATTATTTCTGTGGCAATTTTGATTTGCATAAATGTATGGTAGATTTTATGAGGCAGCAAATACTGATTCACCACACTAATCATATTTACGAATAAAAAAAACCCTGTATGGGTGAACTAATATAATTCAAAATAATGATTTCTAACACTTTGTAGTTCTCTAAGGAGCCCAAATACAACTCATTAAAATGAGGAAAGATATATTTTAATCATTGATAGGTAAAATATTTGTTTTTAATTTATAATCATTAACATTCTGAAATGTTTTAAATTCATTTAGAAATATTATTTGTCATCAAAAACTAATTCCAATCCACTAGATCCCTCTGATTAAGTAAAATCCTCCATTTGCACATCTGATACCAATGAATTTTAATCTTTGCCTTTTGGAAACCACTCTTCACATCAATCCCTAAATTCATGCCTCTCTCCCTTCTTCCCCACATCAGCAAATGGCATCACTATTCACTGGGCTGATTTGGCCAAAAGCTAACAGATTACTGACGCCTCTTTTTTCCCTCGAATGCCACTTCTAATTTATCAGCAAGTCCAATCATCAGAAAGTCAATTCTACTTGCAGAAAAAAATCTGACTACTTCTTACCATCTCTACTGCACCAACTTGAGCTGAATGCATTGCAATCTTTCAAGCAGATCACCCTCACATAAACCTCCTTCACAGCAACTTACTTGAGCAAAAGTTCCTCTGGATCACACTCCACAGGGTACTTAGAGTTAGCACTGTAGCACTGTCATAGCACTGTTGTCCTGTTGTTCATCAATTTGCTCAAGTGGGCACCAGTAACGTCTCCATTGTGAGACTTGTTGTTACTGTTTTTGGTATATCAAATACACCATGGGTAGCTTGCCAGGCTCTGCCGTGCAGGCGAGATACTCTCAGTAGCTTGCCGGGCTCTCTGAGAGGGTCGGAGGAATAGAACCTGGGTCAGTGGCATGCAAGGGAAATGCCCTACCCACTGTGCTATCGCTACAGTGATGTGAGTAATTAAACATGAAGCTAAATTCTATGCTTTGTCTCTATAGATTTTAGCTTCTTTTGACTTGGACGCACAATAAATAAGTGTACTGCATCTCATTGTGAGTAATGATCTCTACAGATTTACTTAGGTAACTTTTCAAAATATATTATCACCTCTAATGTTATTTTCATTCAGACCACTAGTCACACTATACTCCCTGATTACGAAATACATCAACTATGCAACATTTTACAATCACAAGAATTATCACAATACATATTAGTTAGCAATTATAATGCCTTATCCTCTGCCACATTTTTGGTGGCATTTATATGGCCCAAAAAGCAATCGCCATACTAAAGCCCTAATTCTGCATATAATGATCCATGTATTTGACAACCATGATTCTGTAAAGAAGAAAAGTTAGTGGAAATTGCACCTGGAGTAACAAGTAGAGAGGAGAAAATCTAGCTTGCTCACCAAGGAATTTCTTGCTGAGGTTAAGTGTTTATAGTAAAGGAATATGGAGCAAGACATGATGAAACTAATTCATGCAAAATCAAGTTTTATAAAAGAGCTTATGGCTAGACACTGACCAAAATACATATCCTGATGTTTGGTGCATAAGAAGAATTTAAGGGAAAGATGACAAGATATGCTAGAATTACAGAGAGCGGTCCCACACACATAAAAATTTTCAAAAGTTAGTTCTTAGCAACTTGATTTGTGCTCTGACTTTTTTTTCTAGACATGAAAGAGTCTTTGTCAGTGAATTTCTAGAGCTGAGGATGTGGACATTTGAGAGTTAGATGAGGAACTGCAGGCAGTATGTGGTAGTCACAGCAGAAACATTTCCAGGTAAGTGAAATGATGGTGGACCCCAGAAGAACCAGAACCGACAACGAAGGTCAAGTTCCATGAATCAAGCCAGTGGTACTAGTATGGGGGAACCCAAACTCCCTTTTACCTATTCTCAACATTTAGACAGAAGGTAGATGCTGATGAGTTATATGTTCATAAGTGAAGTCCAACTCTTTCATGTTTTCGTTTGGTCCCAGAGCACACTTCACAGTACTCAGATATCTCCTGGCTGTGGTCCATGGACCCCTAGGGCAAGCATCTTAGCTGATGTACTTTCTCACTCTGATTCCTAATTCCTTCATTCTAAACTTTCAAATAAAAACTAAACAAGGTCTTTTGTGCCACTAGCTCTACTTTTATTGGGTTCTCTGCCTATACACAGAACCCAACAATGTAGTTTTTATATCACATTGTATTTTCACTGACAATTAAATTTAAAAAATGAGAGCTTCTCAACAACTGGAGATGTAGTTTGTTAAGATGAATGATCAATACACTTAATTTTAAAAATGGGAGATGTGAATACAAATAAGCAACAAAAAATATTTTGTTGGGGAAGAAGAAGTTCATTAAGTAGCATTCAATGGCCCTGGGGTCATACCCAGTGATATTTTAGCCAAGTAGGCAGGTGGTTCAATGTGCGGACCCTAGAATGAAATACTAGTCAGTTCTGCGATACCCTGAAGGTCACCAAGTTCTACTACTCCATGGGTACTTAGTAGTGGACCGTAAGGGTCGAACCCAGCAACAGGTTTACTCAGGGCTATCCTTAGTGGAACTGGAAGACAATGTGTTGCTGTGAAAGCCAGGATTCGTGGCATGCTAGTACTGAAAATGGCATTCCGGCCTGAAAATGGTACTTGAAGATGAAGGCGAAGGTGAAGGTTAATTTATTTGCAAGCCAAGAAATTCCAAGCAAACCACCAAAAGCTGAAAGGCATTGAACAGATTCTCTTTCACAACCTTCAGAGGAAACCAACGCTACCTCAGAACTGTCGTTTCCAGAACTGTGGAACAATTTTTTTATTGCTGACGTCACCAGGATATGGAAACTTGTCACAGCAATTTCAGGAAATTAATACAAACTCAGATGAAATATACTCTGCAACCCCAACCTCAGAGATCAAGACACTATTGGAATAACCTTGTTTGAAATACTACAGAAAAGGTATCAGGACACCAGAAATGGGTTCATAGCCTAGATTTTGCAACCAGAAATGTGAACATCTAAGACAAGAGTGCAAGGAAACTATTTAAATTAGTAATTAAATGTTTGCATAATAACTTTTAAAGGTAACAATAATGGCTTTACTGAAAAAAAAATTATTATTGATTCCCTGTGGTTCTGGTGCCTTCTATACGCAAAGCATATGTTCCAGCCCTCCGAATGATTTCCCCAGCCAAATCAGGAAATCAGGGTTAAGGAAAGACATATGAAACCCCAAGCCTAGATTTATGAAAGACCATAGGATCAACAAAGTGTTTGGGAAAGACCCTCAAATTTTAAAAGAAAAAACAGTTTACTTTTCTGTACCACTATCACTCTAGTTCTAATATTCTATTTTGTTTCAGGTTTCCTCATGTCTACTAGTTGCCCAGTTTGTTCCCTTGCATTTTCCAATCCATTTTCTGAAAAACAAGTTAAGTCATCTTTTATGAATGTAACCAAAATGACTCGCTCTAGCATTTCAAGATACAATTATGGTCATATTTAAGTTTTTCCTGTAATCGTAACTATCTAGAATACTCTTTTGCTTTGGAAGCGCAGTCTACAGATCAAGCTACAAGACGCAGCGGTACACTGAAGAGCTGGCTATTTCAGAAGCTACTGGTCTTTTATCAAACATCCATGATGATCCCTTCTATCCTTAATTCCTAGTACCATCCTCAATTGCAGTTGAAATAGTGGTTTCTGAAGGCCCCGTTTTAACTTGGTGCGCTTAGTCATATAAATTCTAGGGCTTACTTTCCATCATTAACAGCTGTTCGATTCTCAAACTGCTATACTGACATCTGCCCACATTTGTAGCATGGCTCCATGAGCACAAAAGGTCTCAGTACTAGTGCTGAACCTTGGTTCTGTGGGAGTAATTTTTATGAGAATAGAGATATCCCTGTGTTCTCCATTGCAGAGTATAAGTTAAGTAAACATCAGGAAATATTTCATTAAATAACAAAAACAATAATAACCATACGTGTACACAACAGGACCACTCTCTTAAAGTCTCATCAAAACATCCTCAATGTACAGGACAGGTTTTCTAGAAAGAATTATTAAGAAAGAAACATCAACTACACGAATTCTAACTTCCCAATTATGGGAGTAATATTTTATAAAATGTCATTCATCTACTTATAAACATATGTGTAAAAAATATGTAAATTAAAATATATTATAATGTAAATATATGCTATGATATAATAAAATATATGCATCTATATTGCTACAATATGATTTCTAAGCCAGAAGGTCATTATCATCTGAGAAGTTAGCAAAAGTTTCAAGAATTATATGAGATAGAAGTCACTTTGAACTTAGAGGAAATGTTTCAGTTAGAATGGTATAAGGACACAAATTTTAGAGGTGTGGAAATGAGCAAAGGGAATAATAAAGTGGGAAAAGAGAACATTTTATGTGAGGATATCAATCTAACTTTAGGACAAGCATATAATAACAGATTAAGTAGAACTGGTAAGCTTAGTTGGTAAAAGTTTTAAGTAAATTCTAATTTCTATCTATTAGTCTAAAAAGTGAAGAAATTACTGAGGTTCAGCTGTTTTTCTAAGAGATGAATGTCTTATGAATGGTTTTAAGGCCAAAGTAGCCAGGTATAAAGGGCAAGTCAGAAGCTACTAACCTAGCATAGTAATTATGCAGCTTGAAGCAAAATAGGAATGATATTCTACATATGTAACAATTATAGAAACTGATACACTTTCAGAGATGCTCTACTGCAACAGTTAGAAAATTTGATTAAATATCAGAAACTAAGACACTAAACTTTGTTTTATATATCTTAAGATTTAGAGATAATATATTACATACACAAGAAAGAGACTGGTAAAATACCTTGTAATATGATTTACTGCACTAATGAATACAATTGTGGAGTCATTTTAGCTATTCAATTAGTTCTGAATATATGAGTAGATGGAAAAAATAAGGTTTGACATAAAATGATACAATATTTTTTAAATGTTTCAGTAACAACTACATCTAAGAATTAACACAAAAATGTTAGAATAATCAAATATATGTAATAAATTTGAACTGCACAGTTTAGTAAATATACTGTTAATCTGTATAATACCAATTTTCTATCATGGAACTTTTTGTTTTCTACTATATTTATTTTTGCTGGCATACAATGTTTAATTTTCAAGGTTAATTCCTGATTTAATCTTAATTTACAATGAGTTACTTAGGTGACTTTTAGGGTCAATTATATCCATGAGATTCTATTACTTAATCAAGTATAATTAATTTTAATTAATAAGATCTAAGTTATTATTTTTTTCATGTAGAGTAGGAAGAGTTATTCTTACAAGCTATTGCATTACAGAACCTGGCACACAGCAAAAGAGAGATTTATTGAACGTTACTTTAATTTTACTCATTCCTCTCCTTCCTGATCTTTTTTTTTTATCAGTACATTATATATCAGTATACCCTTCTCCCAGCATACATCATATCCAATCATTCTGAACCTTGTTCAACTGTGATTCAGAGTTATTTAAGAAAGGATAAAGAAACAGTACAGATATCTGAGCCATATCCTAAAAATTTTGAATACACTGGTTTAGTGTGGAGGCAAAACATCAATACTTAGCCACCCCATACAATTATGATGTGTAGTCAGTCAGGTATGGGAACTACTAGTCTACTACATGTCAGAGAGAAGTTAAGTTATAGAGGAAAAAAAATAGCTTTCCGAATTTACAAAAGAACCTGGTAAATAAGCTAGAACTAGAATCCAAAGTCTCCATTTTCTTCGAAATTATGAAAAATTCATTATAAGAAACCCTTACTCTAGAATTAAATGGGATTCAAATGTCTATTATTGTATAACCTGCATGCATTTAAATCATTGAAGAGTGCAACATACTTTATTTATATTGAGCCTTACACCAAATGCTCCTAGTCAACAGAATCACCACAACTAGTTTCCCAAACAGTCTTTCCATCATGGTCTCTTAATTTCAAAAATAAAAATTACACCTTATTCCAACAAAGGTGAAGTATCAGCCTACCATTAAAAACAGCAATGAAATTTCCGATAAGAGGAAAAATATCACAATGATTCGCTTATTCTACAGAAAATGAACAGGCAGCAGCGAAATCCATGACCAGAATTACTGCCTAAGGTGATGGGCAAAGTCTCCAGAGCAAAGCTCTCTCACTCTGTCCTGGTTAAAACCTGTTTGTCTAGGGATCGGCTCAGCTTCTCCAGTTCCAGCTTCCCAGCCTTCCAAGGTGCTGACGTGACCTTGGTTGTCTCTTTGCTGGAGCTGGATCCAACTAACAAAATCCAACACATGCAGGCACTTGTTTCTCCATTTTCTAGTGCCTTCAAGGGCAGCAGAGAACCAGGAATCAATCACCTTCTGGCATTTCCCTTCACAGTTTTTTATCTTCAATCTCTAAAGAATGTCCAAAGGTTATCAGGCAATGCTGATATCGATGTGTCAAAGTAGATCAATCAGTGGTGATAATAATTCATAGTAAAGAGAACAAAGGACAAGTCCAACTAAAAAAATTAGCCCGCTGAAACTCAAAGAAGCAAAGCATCTCAAAGCATTTTAAAGAAATAAAACATCTAGTTGACTCATTAAGTTCTACTCATCTACTGGTGAAGAGCCAGATGCACATTTAGTTGATGACGCGAAATGAGGGAAATGGCCTTTCTTCACTCCCCTCCCTCTTTCTTATTTACAAAGATGAAGAAAAAACATTGCTGAACAGTTTAGTGGAGAAAACTACCTTAAATATTACTTTGTTACGTGCAAATATATGAAGTGCTCTTCAGAGTTGAGTAACCATGCCCACAAGAAGAGCAGGTTGTCATTTAAAAAATCACATCTCATTTCCTTTGGGGGAAGAAGCATTTTATCTTAGGAACACTATGAACTACGACTTGAACATGTTAATCTTAAAATTCTGAATTTATCATTAATTGACAATTACAGACTTTGAGTCAAAATCAACATGCACAATGAAGCATTATCTTACTCCCAATTTACCAACTTAACCACTAACGATCAGTAAACACTTTTTCATCTTTTACTTCTAAGTAGTTCCTGACTTTAGAGCACTATTGACATAAAAACATTAGAGAATAACATAATCTCTTTTTTCTGTTATTAAAAAAGTAAGTCCTAAAGTTTCTGGAATTTAAAGCTAGAAAACACCATCTCCTAAGCTAGCTTTGAACTTCTTTTAACATCTCTGTCCTCATCCTCTACTAAAGAAACATATAAACGTACACAATTTTGTGAGATGTACAGAACTCTGTGAGTTACGCTTGTCTTTATGTACAATATTTAAGTTAAATGACGGTAAGTCCATCGATGACTCTGATGTCTTTTAAACTGGTGCATATCAAATAGCCTGTGAAGAAGGAATATAATTACATCCAAAAATTTTTCCAATTTGCATGATATAACAAAAATGAGACTTGAAATATAACCCCCCATCTTTTGATCATGTCCAAATTTTTAGAAAAGTTTTACTCAACTTTTGCATTTCTTTATAGTCAGCCACTAGTGAATACATCTCTGTCCACAGAATACTAAGTAGAACTGTTTTGGAAATGGTATAAGAAAACTCCTTCCATGATCTCAATTAAAATTCAATTCTCCATAGAAACAATACAATAGGCAGTACAGACCCATTCACACAACTAATACACTACCTTAGAAAGCTATTGAACAAGACTACTAGATTTCAACTTCATATTAGTTTCAACTTAATCATAGGGATCAATACAGAATAATAATTATAATAATAATTATAGAATATAACAGAAGAAACAATAGAAATCAACCAATAAAACCAATATTATCATAGGGTTATACTGAAGTTGCTTATATAAGCCTAGCTATATGTTAAAATATCTTATATTAATCTAACTATATCTTAAAACGAACTGGAGAGATAGCACAGAGGATAGGGCGTTTGCCTTGCATGCAGCCAACCAGGGTTCGATTCCTCCATCCCTCTCGGAGAGCCTGGCAAGCTACCGAGAGTAACTCACCCGCACGGCAGAGCCTGGCAAGCTCCCCGTGGTATATTCGATATGCCAAAAACAGAAACCAGTCTCACAATTGAGATGTTAATGGTGCCCGCTCGAGCAAATCGATGAACCACAAGATGACACTGACAGTGATATCTTAAAATAACTATTTTTTAAAACTTTAAGAGAGTTTGTAGCTATTTCAGGTACTATTGCTTGTTTGGGGGCCACACCCAGCATTGCTCAGGGGTTACTACCCCTGGATTCGCACTCAGGAATTAACTCTGGCAGTGCCTGACACACCTGATGGGATGCTGAGAATTAAATCCAGTTCAACCACATGCAAAAGCAACTGTACTGTCCTCTTACTATCTCCTCAACCCTAACAAGAAGGGTTTTATATTTATTTTAAACAATCCTTATCCGTACAAATTTAAAGACATGTACCAGCAATATGAAACCAATAGAATTGATATTTCATTTCTGTAGACTATGTTTATTATTTATTTATCTCCTTTTATGGCTGCAACACAAGCTGTCATGAGTTTTAGCACTTATGCAAATAACAATATTGGCACTACATACAGAAAAGAAAGGAAACAGTAAGATAGAGAAAAAGCATTTCTGTATCTACAATCAAAAAGCTTGACTTCTAGGTAAATCTCTCCTAATCTTTCGGCTTGCCTTAAAAATATTTGAAAAGCTATGAAATGTTCTTACTGGTAACTGAAAATACTGTTTAGCTGTGCTGCAAACCATAATGCCCAAAAGGAAAGAAGAAGAAAAGTGCCTGCCAGAAAGGCAGACTAAGGGCAGAGGGGTGAAAAGAAGGAAACTGGGGACATTGGTGGTGGGACAGGCACACTGGTGAAAGACGGGTGTTGGAACATTGTATGATGAAAACCCAATTATTGTAACTATGTATCCAACTTTGTAACTTTGTAACTTTGTAACTATGTATCTATGTATCTATGTACCAACTTTGTAACTATGTATCGCACAGTGATTTAATAAAATAATTTAAAAAATGAATAAATAAAATATATTTTAGTGGTTAGGATTGGACAGGAAGGTAAGAGGTACTGTCAAACCAGCATTACTTATAATTTTCAGAGTTATTTTTCTTTCATATGTCAGACCAAAAGTTTCCATACATAATGTAGTTCGGAAAAAGCATCAGAGTTACAATGGAATTGACTGCAGTAAGCCTACGAATGCCCTAAAAATACCAAAGAATGACTCCAGTATGCCTTGACTTCAGTTGCCTAACAATGGCCTAGGAAAAGGATTTAGGTCAATTTTCTTCACATTGTGACTGATACTAGCTCTTGTGAAGTGAATTATGAGACTGCAAAAACAAATTAATTTCAAATAGAAAAAAATCTTTTCTGTAAATCCAAATTAAATTTATATTTAGCTCCTATAGGCAATAACTAAAAAATGCCGAATATCTACAAATAAAGACTGGAGCAATAGCACATAGGGTGTTTTGCCTTGCACGTGGCCGAACCGAGTTGGATTCTTTTGTCCCTCTCGGAGAGCCCGGCAAGCTACCGAGAGAATCCTGCCGGCATGACAGAGCCTGGCAAGTTACTCTGGCATATTCGATATGCCAAAAATAGTAACAAAAAGTCTCACGATGGAGACATTACAAGTGCCCGCTCAAGCAAACTGATGAAGGATGACAGTGCTATCTACAAATAAAAATAGAACATTATGACCCCCACATATAACATCACAATGAGCACCAAACAAATAATGTAGCGGTTTTCATTCATTTCTTCAATCCATCACTCATGAAATTATACCATGTTTTAGTCCAAGATATTAACAATAGTAGCCATTGCAATAAAATCAGTAGCATAATCCTACTCTACAATCTCACTTAAAGTATCACTGTATCACTGTTGTCCAGTTGCTCATCGATTTGCTCGAGTGGGCACCAGTAATGTCTCCACTGTGAGACTTGTTGTTACTGTTTTTAGCATATCGAATACACAAAGGTGGCTTGCCAGGCTCTGCCGGGCGGGTGAGATAGTTTTGGTAGCTTGCCGGGCTCTCCGAGAGGGGCAGATGAATTGAACCCGGGTTGGCCTCGTGCAAGGGAAACGGTCTACCCACTGGGCTATCACTTCAGCCCACTTAATGTGAGTAAAAAAAATAAAAAATTCTTAACAATATATTCATATGTTACCTATGTCTAAAAAGACCAGAATTAATATAATTCTTTCTCTACCAAATAAATATGCCATTTCAGACCACTGATCAATAGCCAATGACTAATACTCAAAACTGGCACTTACAAAAAAGTATCACTATGCAAATCAACGGGAAGTGGTTGTCAGCCTCTAGACCTCAATATCCTGCATATATATGTACATGCGTATATATATATGTACATATATTATACATACATACATATGTATGCAAAATATTTATTTTTTTGGTAAAAGTTTGAGACATATTAATACATATTTTAACAATATAAATTTTAATTTCTTATTTGTATTTTAACTGAAATTTGTGAGTGGTATCTTTCACATATGAAATATTTGTAATCCCAAAAATATTTGACACTTTTCTGCACCCAGGAAAGCCAAGGTGTGGTACTGTTCTGTTAACAGTTGTCAAGGTATCTGTTTACCCAACTTTCATCCAGCCAGAGCAAAGGTAATAAACTCTTGAAGCAGATAGAGAAAATGGGAAAGGACAGAAGTACAATTAGTATGCATAGGGCAACACAATACTGACCATTAATTGCAGTATAAAGGAAAACAAATCCATGGATTTCACAATGTACTAAAGCAACCTGGAAAATTTCTTTTGTATCTCTTCTCTTTCCTGACATACAAGAAAACTATACATTTTAAAAAGAAAAATGACATCAATATCTAAGGATTTCAGTAACTGTATCAGAAGATAATAGAATGTATTTTTAAAAACCCACAGCATAAAGTAAAATGAAACTTAATGAGATTGCTTATGGTAATTAATGATGGTATATCTTAACTTATTATGATTTAACTTATAATGAAATATCTAGTCTATCAAACTCCTAGTCATACCTGATAAAGACTCTGCAGGGAGTTTCCTATGCATTGATCTGATACTCTACAATAGTATAAGTGAAGGCATCAATGATGATGGATACCCATATAAACACAGGACAGCTGAAAAATTCTTTTTGATTCTAAAATACTTTTGGATAGCCAGTAATGAAAATATATGGTAAGATGGCTCAGAGACAAGGAAAAGTTGGAGGCTCAAGTCTATATAAACAAGTCACAACAATAAACCAACAATAAGTAACTGAGCAACTGTAATGCTCAAAATAATACAGAGCGGGGCTGGAGCGATAGCACAGTGGGCAGGGCATTTGCCTTGCTCTCAGCCAACCCGGGTTGGATTCCCAGCATCCCATATGGTCCCCTGAGCACTGCCAGGAGTGATTCCTGGTGCAGAGCCAGGAGTAACCCCTGTGCATTGCCGGGTGTGGCCCAAAAAGAAAAAAAAAAGTAAAAAACAACCAGAGGAGTTTTAAACACACAACTTATCTAATTCAAACAATCTAGACAATTCCATGTACTACTATTTCTCTGTATATATAGCTATATCACCTGGTGATCAGAGACACTGCTTTGCAGAGAGTCATCTTTTGAGTAAGAAATGAGAGATTGTGATGGCTTATGGGAAGCTCATCTGTCCTTATCACTGCCTGCCACAACACATGGGTTTTACCACGGGACTAATGTCTGTAGGGCAGACTAACAACTTACTTAGCGCCTACTTCTATGAAAAATAACAGAAGACTAACAAAAAATATTTCATTCATCATGTATAAAAGAGAACCTGATTTATCAAAAGTAAAAATTTAAAATAAAAACCTGAATTTCAGTAAGGAACTTAATAAATGTACATACATTAAATGGAAAATGAATTCTACAAGATGACAAAGGATAGTCTTTTCTAAAGGCAAGGGTTAAAAAAAAAATTCTGTAATTTCTATTTTTCTTTCCCCTACCTCCATTCGTTGAAAATGAAGCATCTCCTGACAGTAAAATTATACCCTAACTGTCAATAGTGTCTATTTTATAAACTTTGGATAATAGAAATTAAGAATATAGTATAATATTTAAATACAATTTAAGCTATTTTCAGGCGCATATAGGCCTTCAAAGGATATTAATGTTATATATTCAAAAGCAATGCTAATTGTGCTATGTATTACATACATGGTACATTCCTATTTTCTGTTAGAATTATGCTTTGTTTCCTTTATTTTAATATACATACATTTCAGATTCTGTTCGCAATATAGATACAATGGAAAGAGAAAATGAGACTTAACTATCCCTTGCCCAGAGATACTGCAAAGCAGCAGGAGGGTGAAATGCAGTAAAGATAACATAGGACCAGGTAATCTGTACTAGGGTATCTACCACACAAGAGTTTTAGATTCTGTTTTGCTAAGGTTGGAAGCTTACTGTAATCGCTCTACCACTGGGTCCAAGGAATAAAACACCAAGAGTTAAAACTCAAATTCAACAGTAAACCACAGGGCAGAGACAGGGCTTTCTCAGCCCATTCCTTAACAGACTTCTTGCCAGTCCTGTCTGCACCATCCTCAATCCTATTTCTCTGGCCTTGAGCCAAGAGTATCATTTTACTGAGTGAAGAAAAAGAGTTTCATTCTTCCAATCTTGTACTACTTTCACCCCGACCTTGTAATCTTGTTTTTCCACATTTTCTAACTACTCAAACAAAATCCTTTCCCCTGAAATGTTCATAAGGGAAAAGGGAGGGGGGGAAGAAAGAGAAGGGTGAGGAGGCATTCTCTTACAGGCAGGACTCTTAGTACGCTGCACTGTTTTAAAATGACCAGGGTTAAGCACAGAAGCAGGGAGGCTGCTTGTACCCAATGGGTTCAGGGAAAGATCCATTGTTCCACCTTGCTATGGTCTGGTGGCAGGAACCCTAACTAGAACAAGCTTGCCCTGCATTTTCCTTTGCATTTAGATGCCAACTTTGATAAGGTCACACCTTAAGAGATCCACATAGCAAGCAACACTGAGATAGCAATAGAGCCTTCAGCCATTCCCATACTGGATAAGCGAGTAAAAAGAAGAGGAAATCAGAACTCCACTTCAAGCAGGTTTATGCAGCTAACCTATTTGTAACTATAGCTATGTGTTAGGTCCCTCACACCAGGGACCCAAGTGGAAAACGAATAACAAAAGTAAAGGAGATTCCCTGCTCTTCCCCTCCCAGTTTCCATGCCAAGATGCTCTCAAGAGGAGCTCACTGGCTTCCCTTACTGGTCTCCTTTGAGAAAGAGCCCAAAGAATTCCTTCATTTCTAGGCTTCTTTCTATCTCAGCGACTCCCTAAAAAGCCAATTCCTGAACCCTTTTTTCCCCAGAGCCTCCCCGAAGAGTTGACTCCTCTCCTTCAGCAAAGCTCTCCCAAGAGCTACCCATAGAAACCAACTCCCCAGACTGTCTTCCCTCCCAATCATTCCCCAAAGATCCAATCCTCTTCTCCCCTGCTGTTTTCCCTTCCAACTGCTCCCAAAAGAACCTGACATCACTATTAGTAAAAATACACAAGAGGTTTGGGAAGGAGCGGGGAGAATACCGCTGTATCACAGGAAAACACCATGTGTACATTTATTTATACACAAGATGAAGGAATGATATTTTCATTCCTAAACTGCTTTTTTTTCCTCATCTGAAACTTTTGTTTATGCACGATTCATCATCCCACCACTGTTATACTAAAATTTTACCAAATCACTTGATACAATCATTTTATCTAAAGCATTTAAGGAAGTAGACACTGTGTACATTCTTTGCCATCTTTCATTCTTAAAAGCTTTAAGGCTGAACAAATCCTGGTCGTAGTTATTATTTCTTATTTGGTGAGACTATTTTCCTTATATTTATTTCAAGAAAAAAGATGATGATTATAAGGGCTTATGAGTTTGAGCTCATTATGTGTATATGCATGTAGATATAAATGTGTTTCCCTAACAAAAACAATTTACAAAAAAAAGTTCAAATTTCTCTGTAATATGAGGTTGTAATCCAAATCAAAAGAATGAATGTAAAGATAATTTTTATTATCAAAAACTGCAAACAAAAATTCTGAAAAAATATTCAGTCCAAATTATTGACAGACTTGCATCATGCTCAAAATTTATATAGTGATAATGTTTAGTTTAACCAAACATTTTCTATCAGGAAAAAAAAAAACTTACACAAATGTTTGCACTGAGATTTAAAAATTCTGAAACTATTTTTTTTTTTTTTTGCATTTACTTTTGTAGCTGCTGTGTTGGCTGGGGTAAAGTACTAGGCATATGACGCTGGGAACTGGGGTCTCATACCTATGGCAACTCAATTAAGCCCCATTCCAAACAATGAATATAAGTGCATAATCTGTTAAAGGATATATCTTTCTATCTATATATTATCACCAGAAATATACTAATAAGAGGACCAGAGAGATGATAGCACAGTGAATAAGGTGCTTGTCATGCAGGTGGTGGACCCAGGTTTAATCCCTGGAATCACATAAGATTTCCCAGGACTAGCCAGGAGTGAGCCCTGAGCACAGAGTCAGGAGTAAACCCTGAGCACTACTGGGTGTAGCCTAAGAAACAAAATTCATGCCCACACAAACATATATCTTGATATAAATGTTTATGTCACATATAAATGTTTATTCATAATTATATACTAACAAATACATATTTGACCAATTTATATGACAATTATGACACACATAAGTTCATATATACATATATACTGATAAGAATTAAGTGATGTTATGTTCCCTTCTAAGAAGCTGAGTTTGCCTCAATGTTGCTTTTTAGTTAAACTGTTCGCCTTCAGAAGCCTGGGAAACAGCCCAAGTGGTAGAACACACATCTTTCATCTGCAAAGCCCGAGTTAGATCATAGCAGCCTATGGCCTCCGAGGCACCATGGAGCACCAAAGAACTGCCAAAGAGGAGCTTTTGAAGGAGGAAAATATTTGAACCCCAGACAAATGGCAATGTTCAAGTGTATTCCATAAATGCCTTTTTTCTCTTTTTTCCTTTAGATCTCAAAATCTTAATTGCAGATCATAGAATTATCTTCAAATGTTTCTGTCACTACAAAAAGAGTAGCGATAGTCATCTGTAGTGAGAATCTAAGTATAATTTAAGAGATATAAACTGTGGTTTCAAATCGGTGCTGCTACAAATATAATATTTCATGTACCAAATTTTCAATGTTAATTTCATTAATGTGTAGCCAGCTATAGCTAGGTACCCAGAATGATTAATAAATATTCACAAGCAAATATCTTTCTCAGTAATATTAGGAAAGGGAAAGAAACACAAATTACACAAATATACATCTACATTCCTTAAAGAATAATCATAAAAATCTTAGCCATTTCTTGAAAATATTTTAAAGAATTTTCAATAGCAACCAGACCACAGTATAGCATAATACATACTAGTCACAGCTCTAGATAGTTATAGCTTCACTAGCTTTCCTGTGTCTGCTTTCATATCCCTTAAGAAAGGGGACTGAATGACCTCAAAAGTCGTGTGTGATTAAATGAAGTAAAAAACAAAAGCCATAAAGGTATGATCCTAAATTAGGCCAAAGGGAAAGACCACAAAACAAAACCAATTAAATTTTCAGAAAGATATAGGAAATGCAAATATGAAAAAAAAATGACTCAAATTACAAACTAGAAATTCGCAACGAATCCTTCTCAGTATTTAAATAACTAATCCCCAAACTTTTCACAATGGGTATTATGTCTGATGAAAACTGGAATATTAAAAACTGGCAAGGAATAAAATAATGAACACTACATAAAACATAAAATTACTTCATTAGGAAGCAAGGAATTTGTTTTCAATTGAGTAACTTTGGCAGTACGTAACACATTGCTTTTCCACTGTTCCTACACAGTGAGCCAAGCAACTTCATGTACAGGAGCACATTGTGTCATGCTTACCATCCCCAGTGGTCTGGGGTCTTTACTTGGTCATCATATGCATGGCCACAGGCATGGAAAGAACTTTAGAGATCACCTTTTAAAAATCCTTAGAGTAGCCCACAATTTCCGAGAGTCGAGCTTCATGCTGAGCTACTGAACTGATGTGACCTGAGATCTGATCCCACAGCAGAAGCCATCAGGCTACAGTGGTAGTGTTACTTTACCAAAATAAACCCCTCCTCAAGACAAAAACGTGCCAAGGAAGCTACCAGGTGCCAAATTCTACTCTTCTGGAATAAGATTCCCGCAGAGAAGTGAATGTAGCCCTGAAGTGCCTCTCTTGAGAAGGAGGTTTGTATATTTAGGTTCGACTCAATCTACTTAAGATCTAGATCTAAGAATACACTCTATTTATAAAACATTAATATATGTTCAATGAGAAAAAGAGAACAAAAATAAAATTTCCAACACTTAATGGTCACTCATATTTGATGTATGTTCTTTTTATATTTGCTTTATGAAGTATGCATACATGGGTATGTAGTAGATTTTCTTTATAGATTTGAAAATCCAATATGCACATCCTTCTTCACAAGTATTTTGAAAAGTCCCTTTAGGGCCCATGGTTTTAAGAGCTGCATGATACATCCATGATAGATGTATCGTTTCAACCACTGAAGTGTTTTAAATCATTTAAATCTCATTGATAAATCTCCACATTGGTATTTTTGAGGGAGAGCACCATACTGATTGTGCTCAGAGATTATTCCTGGTTCTATGCTGCTGAATCACTCCTGGCAGTGCTCAAGGGACCATAAGTGGTGCTGGGGATCAAACTTGGGTTAGCTGCATGAAAGGCAAGTACCATATCTTCCATACTATTTCTCCAGCCCTAATAATTCTCCATATTAAATATTCAATTAAAATTGTTAATAAAATGATTGTAACAGCTGAACCCATTACACTCTCAGCAAATATAAAAATGCACATGCACAAATTTACAGTAGTAAAAAAAAATCTTAATATATCCTCCATCATTTCATTCAAAGAAATCAAACATTACAGGCATGATAATTTGTACTATTGACTTGTTCACTACACCTTCAAATTTTAAGGCTTCATTTCATGTTTAATGTAACAACAGAAATAATTAATCGTTGTATTAAACATACGTTATGTTTAGTGCCTTTGAAAGACATTTGCCTCAGGAGCTCCAGGGATTGTTGGAGGACTGATCTATCTGCCCCAGAAAGATGGCCTGAGTTTTATTCCTCAGGGTTCTCCGTATGTGCAAAACTGGTGATTCTAGTGCTTGCAAGCCCCAGCTCCTCAGCAGAGTACATGTCTGGGATTGTGAAGTCAGATGGGTAAAGTACTACAACTCATGTGAGTAAACTGAGGTAAATCGCACATTCAAAAAATTTGGCAAGGATTGCACACCAAAACCCCCCATGAGCCTCCTATCTGCTTTGAATTCTACAACCAGAACATGCACCAACACAACTACAGAGTATGACTCCCAGTGAGCACCTAGGCTCAGTGAGAATCACACCAAGGGGTTGGAGCAAAAGCACAGGGGGTAGGGTGTTTGCCTTGCATGTGGCCGATCTGGGTTCAATTCCCAGCATCCTATATGGTCTCCCCGAGCACGGCCAGAAGTAATTCCTGAGTGCATGAGCCAGAATTCCTGTGTATCACCGGGTGTGACCCAAAAAGAAAAAAAAAAAAATCACACCAAATCACAACCAAGTAGTTCTGTGTGCAAGCCCAGTCAACTCAATATAACAAAGAAAATAAGGAAGGTCAGAGGGGGAGAAGACCCTCACTCTAGATTGATCACAATTCTAACCAGGAAAGTATCTTGGTATCTTTTCAACTAGCTAAAAAACTAACTTTCTGAAAGGTTAAATTTATATCACAAATATAAAGGATCCTACCAAAACTTAAGATGCAATTCATGGATCTCATATTAAACATGTTTTATTCTCTGATTTAGGAGGATGCAGCGTAAATGTATATTTATTAATTGTAAATGAAATAACAAATCCTACCACTGCCACTATCACTGTCTTTATTATAGCATGACAATTTGACAACGTGCGACTTCAAGGAGACCACAATATTTTAGTCACTACCAAAACTACATACAGAGATATTTAAAAACCATTGTAGTTTTCAGAGTTGCATGTTGTATAAAAATGTCCTAAAATTTTTAAATAAATTCAAGCCCTAATATATTCATTCTGTAACAGTTTTATATTTGTCACTTAGATTTTGGCTATGAGAATTGTTTTAAGTATTGAAGAAAATCATGGATACGAAGCTCTTTTCACAATGCCATGCTTAAAAAGTCTACCTGCCAACATGAAATTATTATGTCTTCTTATTCAATTAACCAAAGTTAATAAGAGAATTTGATTCATTAATTAATTATGAGAAGAAACTATTGTTAATGTTACTCATATTACTACTGAATTTTGTATCTATGTCTAAAATTCTCTTGAGTTTTCTCTTACTACACACAGATTTTAAAATAAAAAATTAAGATGCTGATGTTACAATTGAAAAACCACACAACTTAAAAAAAAAAAAGGATTAGTGTTTTGTCTTTGGATAAAATAATTCCAGCAGCTGAGGAACATAAATTGAGATTATGTTCCTAAGAAGTATGGGTCCAGGGAACTGAGTTGAGTACAGCCAGACAATGAAATCTTTGGTTTGCTATCAGTTTCTGAAATTGTGTTGTCAAACTCTCTATTATTTGTCTTGTGTTATGCGGAAATTTACCTGTGGAATTCTTTGTCCTTGCCTTTAATTTGTTTTTAATATAAACTGAACAGTAGCTATATTAATTATCATTATCTAATTACCCAGGGCTGAGATCTCCAAGCCTGCTCCAATCAGGACTTGGCATCCTCCACCCAGACCCCCCATTTTCCAGTAGCTTGGCAGTCACACCCAGAAACTGCCCATCAACAGCCAAGATCCAGAGACTATATAAAACAAAGATCCCGGAAGCATGTGGCCGAGCGACCTCTTATAGTCTAGACCACTGATGTGCCTAAAACAGCATATATGTGTTTGGTTTTAACATACTTGTTTGTATTCTCTGATATACATTCTCTGTCCCTCTCAGAGTACCCCACAAGCTACCGAGAGTATCCTGCCCACATGGAAGAGCCTGGCAAGCTCCACATGGCGTATTCAATATGCCAAATACAGTAACAATAACAGGTCTCATTCCCTTGACCCTGAAAGAGCCTCCAATCATTGTGAAAGACGAGTAAGGAGAGGCTGCTAAAATCTCAGGGCTGGGACAAATGGAGACATTACTGGTGCCTGTTCAAGCAAATCGATGAACAACAGGATGACAGTGATACAGTGACAATGATCTAATAACTATTTTCTTGTTCCTGATTGCATGTGTGCCATAAAACAGTTCCCACATTTCCTCTCATTAATTGGCAGAGTCTGGCAAGCTATCCGTGACATATTCGACATGCCCAAAACAGTAACAATAATTCTTCTCATTCCCTTGACCCTGAAAGAGCCTCCAATACATCAGTGTTGGAAAAGATGAGTAAGGAGAGGCTACTAAACTCTCAAGACTGAGACAAATGGAGACATTACTGGTGCCCACTTGAGCAAATTGATGACCAATGAGATGACAGTGATGACAGAGATTCTGGAGTAATAACTGTTGAGTAGTAATGAAGTATAACAAACCAAGATATATGACACAATTAAATTTAGCAAATATGCAACTGTCACTGTCATCCCGTTGCTTATCTATTTGCTTGAGCGGGCACCAGTAACATCTCCACTGTGAGATTTGTTACTGTTTTTGGCATATCGAATACACCACAGGTAGCTAATATGTACAAGAAATAAAATAATCATCAAATAACCTGATCCTGAGGAACTTGCAACAAAAACTGAGTGTAAGAATAGGCAGTACTGAGCAATGACTAACCCTTGCCATTGGAGTACAAAACTAATAACCAAACAGTGGGAAAAGGAAGTGTGGGAAAGGACAGTGGGAGGGGTCACAGGAACTCTGGGGATAGGGGCATGTAGAGCAATTTGTATATCAATACCAAAAATTTTACCACTATTTATAACTACCTAAGTAATGATAAAGATAATTAAAATCTTGAGATGCTGATATTTTTAATATTACTCCATAGGGAAAAAAATCACATCTTCAAAGAAATAACAGTGACTAGTTTTGTTCCTTTATTATAATTAGTGCTTATCTTCCCTTCTCTCTTTTACATAAATACATCTGCAGAGTGCAGAAGCATTTTCAGATGCATAGTGAAAAGCCCGACTTTAGCAAAAGTCACTGTCACTGTCATCCTGTTGCTCATCGATTTGCTCGAGCGGGCACCAGTAACATCTCTCTCCATTGTGAGACTTGTTGTTACTGTTTTTGGCATATTAAATACTGCACGGGTAACTTGCCAGGCTCTTCCATGCAATTTAGATACTCTGGGTAGCTTGCCAGGCTCTCCGAGAGGAGTGGAGAAATCGAACCCGGGTCGGCCCCGTGCAAGGCAAACACCCTACCCGCTGTGCTAACACTCCAGCCCTTTAGCAAAAGCATACAGCGTAAATGGAGAGATATCTCAATGGACTGGAGTGTATGCTTTGCTACCACGAGGCTCAGGTTCTGTTCCTGGAACCAGATGGTCCCCTGAGCACTGCCCAGAGTGACCCCTGCACAGGGCACAGAGCTGGGAGTAGCTATTGAGCGCCACTGAATATTGCCCTCATCCCCAGAAAAAAAAAATCTAAGAAAACATAAGTATATGGTAAAATATCTTTCTAGCATCAGGTTCCCTATCCACTAAACTCTCTTCACACTACCTACTGATCTCCAAGACCAGTAACCCTATAACTTTTTAAATATTATAATCTAAGTACTAGGTATTTTTCTCTCTTTTTCTCAAATAGCACTTCCCCTAGCCCCCTCTCTTAACCCCCACTCTCTCTCTATATATATAAGAAATCTTTATAAATTCATTGTTTTTCTTTATTTTTTCATACGTGCGTAATATTCAATTATTGATATACCTAATCAGCATTCTATTCACCTGAAAAAATGCCTTCCATTTTTTCCATAAGTACAATGCTGCGGGGACCAGAAAGATGGGATTTGGGAACGAGAAATAGTACAGTGGATAGGGCGCTCGCTCTGCATGTGGCTGACCCTGGTTCAATCCCATACAGATCCCTGAGTGCACCAGGAGTGGTCCCTGAGTGCAGAGCAGGAGTAAGTCCTGAACACAGCTAGGCGTGTCACACCCAAAAACTAACAGTACTGAGGTTAAGGCTACTGCCTTGGACACTGTTGACCTAGTTTGATTCGTAGCTCTGCATATGGTCCCCCAAACACAGCCAGGAGTAGCCCTTGAGCAGGTGTGATCTAAAATCCTTCCCACTACCACCTTTCAGACCCCTACACACACACACACAAAAAAAAAATTAATGCTGAAGGTGGGAGAGGTTTGGTGCACAAGTTTTGTATGCTGGATGCTCAAATATTATGTCTGTCACTGAATGGTTCCTCCCCAACACTGCTGGTAGTTTTAGAATTAATCATGAATCTTCTTAGTTTAATTTGATATATATGTATACATATACATATATACATATATATCAAATCCCTACAATTGAATCATCCTTACATTGTAAAATAAGCCCCACGCATTGACAACATATTGCTATTTCAATCAAATCTAGATTATCAATTGACATTTTAAGAATTGGTACTTAGTTTGGACATAAAGTTTGGGGGAGGGAGGAATAATACACTAGGTAATACACATTCCTTGCAAAAGGCCAACCTGGGTTTTATTTTTGGCACGACACATGGTCCCCCAAGCACTGCCAAGAGTGATCCTGAATGCAGAGCCAGAAAAAAAAAAGAAAAGAAAAGAAAAGAAAAAACCCTGAGCACCATTGGGTGTGGCCAAAAAAGAAAAGAAAGAAAGTAAGAGTCTACATCTTAAACTAATGAAAAACTGCCAACTTTAAAGATTTGGAGGCTTCAAGTTTAGGGTCGGACTGGATATAAATTAATTTACGATGCTGGGCTCTTAAGAGAGCCCATTAGTTGAAAACTGTGACATAAACACTTGCTGTCCAATTCTACAGAGGATTAACAACATAGAAGTCTTACAACTGACACTTTGTGCAGGTATTTTTACATAATAATACATTAGTTCAAGTTAGTACAGATTCACTAATTACTAATATTTGCAAGCCATTGAGCAATCTACAGTGTAGGTCATAGGCTTGCAAAAGTTTATTGACTGATTCAAAATTTTAAAAAAACAAAAAAAGTGTTGTAACTCATACATGAGTAAATGACCTTTTAAGGCTTTTATTTGTACTCAAGTTGCCATCTGTAAACTAAAGAAACCATTTCTACTCCAGAGGGTTTATGAAGGTTAAATTAGTGCTGACAAGTTATTAGCATATTTTAATAACATAAATACTTCATTTATTTCTTTGTAATAAAATATTTCTTTTGGTCCAACTATCATTGCAAAAAATGAGACACTCCAGCAAAACACCATCCTTAAAATAATGATATCATTAAAAATATAAATTTCCTGAGCTCCAGATATAATACCGGGATAAAGACTTGCTCTGCATACAGTAGTTCTGGTTTAATCTCCAGTACCACCTACGGTCTCCTGAGCACTGTAAGGAATGATCCCTGAACAAATAGCTAGAAATAAGCTCCTTGCACTGCCAAAGGTGGTCTGAAAACCAAGCAAATTACACACACATACAAATGTGTATGTGTGTGTATCTATATATATGCAGCTATTAAAAATAATTATATGCATATATATAGATACACACACATATATTTCTATATCACTGTATCAGTCATCCCGTTGTTCATCGATTTACTCGAGCAGGCACCAGTAATGTCTCCTTTCATCCCAGCCCTGAGATTTTAGCAGCCTCTCCTTACTCGTTTTTCTCAACAAATGGAGGCTCTTTTCAGGGTCAGGGGAATGAGACCTGTTATTGTTACTGTACCTGGCATATTGAATATGCCCCGGGGAGCTTGCCAGGCTCTTCTGTAAGTGCCATGGATATCTTTAGATATTTGCTTTTTAATACAAATTATTAAAATTGATTAAAAATCATTATTTTTCATTGTAGGGACCATGATTTACAATACTGTTTAAATATATAAATCTGTATGTATGTATGCATGTACATATATATAT
Organism: Sorex araneus; assembly: GCF_027595985.1. NCBI lineage: Eukaryota > Metazoa > Chordata > Mammalia > Eulipotyphla > Soricidae > Sorex > Sorex araneus. Next base: position 245,752,289 of record NC_073313.1, read on the forward strand.
ATATATATTTATATGTACACATGTATATGTGTATACAAGCACAAGTAGAACTCCTGAGTCAAATGGCAACTTCATCTTGAAGTGCCTAAGGGATCTTTCAAAGTGCCTGGATCATTTGCTATTCACATAAGGGTTCTAATGGATCATCAGGTGGGTGAAAATTGAAACTCACTGTGAGTCTCATTTGTGACAGTGACTGTTCCCTTGATGGCTGCTGGTGTGTGACAGTGACTGTTCCCTTGATGGCTGCTGGTGTCAAGTAGCTTTTCATGACCATTTGTCTATCTTGTTTGGAGAAATGTCTGTTCCTCAGATTCTTTTTCCTTTTTATTTCAGTTTGTCTTGGGTGTGACCATTGGCAGTACCCACATTATGCATATATATATTTCCTACCAGTTACTAATAATAGCTGTATATATGTACTATATATGCTACATATATACATATATGTATATGTATTTCCTACCAGCTATTAAAAATAATTATAAGCATGCTGATACTATCTAAATATCTCATTGTGTTTTTCTTCCAAGAACTTAAAGATGATAAAAAAAGTATTTTCTGAATTACATAAATATGAAGGTTTCCCCTTTATTCTTTCTTCATATCGCGATGCACATGGGTACTTTTAAGATTTTATGAAGCCAATAAGCATGCTAAAAAAATTAAAATTTATCAGCAAAGTATAAGGAAGCCATCATACATTATCATTCCTAATTACATTTTTTTTACAATTCCCAAGCATAAAAATATATCTGGTATATGTAGTCTTATGCTCCAGATTTTCAAATCTGTGAATTTGTTAAAGAAACACTGTGTTATATTTCTTATAGCTACTTATGAAAATCTTCTGACTTATGGCCTATCTTAGTCCTTCTTTCTTCTAGAAGGAGTACTGAGAGAGGTAACAGCACATTCAGTATAATTACAGGTATGTCATAAGAAGCCACGTTCCAGGAATCCCTAAGTTTGGTATCTTTTACCCAGAATTCTTAAGGGAACAGTTGGTGGCACTAAGAGAGTGGCTCTGGGCAAGTATCCTTCGAGGCACTAGAAAGAAAATTCCTTCTCCACATTCACTGGAGAATACTCAGCAAATTAAGAATTGAAAAAAAAATAGGCATGGTTATGAAAGAGCATCCACTGATCATTCTCACAATAATGAAATGTTAACATTTTTCTTTTATCCACAGGACTGATGTCATTCCACGCGAGTTCTCAGTACACCTTTAGCATGAGTCTACGTGGCACACTCACACCTACAGCATGGGCCTACGATGACACCACTCAAACAGTCTGAAACGGGGGGAATGAGAAACCTAATATTTATTGAATTTAGGTATACAAACACTTAAAATGTAGCTGAAGCTTTTACTTTAAGCCTGTGCTTTCCTTTAAACACCTACTTCCTCTCTCTCTCTCTCTCTCTCTCTCTCTCTTTCTCTCTCTCTCTCTCTCTCTTTCTCTCTCTCTCTCTCTCCTCACATCTAAGTTTTTTTCAATAAAAACTATCATGCTTCACCGAAATAAATAAATAAATGAATTCATTCAACTTTATTGGAAAAAGGGTAATTGCATTTCCTCCTTAACTCCAAGTATTCCAGGGGCTCTTCAAAGTGAACTTTGGAGCTCATGAAGCATGACTACTTATTAAAATTAATCTCAGTGCTTCATAAACTTGCTGGAATCTATCACTATACTATATCTATCAAATCTATCAAATATGAAGTGGCATTTATATTTAGGCTTGGCCTGGTAAAAATGCTTTCTATTAATTTCTACTATATCTGAAGAAATCCCTAACTATGCACAGGTCTGATTCTCCAAATTTATGTTTGAAGTCAGTTGTTTTTTTTTTTTTCTATTCATCCTCACTCTCTTCTTCCTTGTCGCCGCCACTCCCACATTGTTTCAAATTGTGCCCAATTCACATATGGCACATTTTTTAATCTAATCGTCATAGAAGGATAGAGTAAGTACTAGTTTCCTTTAGTTTTGGCATGTTCCTACAACTGACAGGATGATATTGCTAAAACTGGAAACTATTTAGCAAGGACAGACAGCGCACACAAATTTACATAAATAAAGATAAGTGAATCATTACACATTTATTACAAGAATGGCACACGCTAGTAGGCTGGCAGAACACCTACCGTCCCCTGAACCTGAGCCATCACCCCCTTGTTACCTACCTCTAGCTGGTACCAGCTTTACAGATCTATTCAAGCCTGGTTTCCTACCTTTAAATGCCTTTGTGAATAGCCCTGACATTAATGCTGAATTCTAAATTTTAGAATTTGGTTAATGATTAAATTTTGCCAGTGTATTTTCAATGCTCATATTTCTTAACAAGACAAAATATTTCTTAAAAAACAGAACTTTTTTAGAGAAACTAAATTTTTTTAAAATCCTCTAAAATAAAAGTATGTATGTATCAGTATCTGTCTGTGTTCATGTCCATGTGTATAGTGTCAGGGCAGAGAGCCATTTGTGATACTGTGATAAAGTAATCTGCTGCTTATATCTTAATAAATTTTAAACTAAAAAGTCTAAAAGAATATTAATTTAAAAATAGTAAGAATGACATTTTTGCCTTCCATGTTTTACTCACTGATTTTGTGGGAAATGAAAAAATAATAATAATTAGCGCTATTTGAGATGTATGACAATATTGCCATCAAAGTATATTCTTTTGCAAAATAAAAGTGATAAAATGATAATATGAGATTCCTCTAAAGGTAAAACTATCAACTCTTCCACAGTATCTGATTAATATGACTTTCATTAAAACATAACCTCTTAACAAAAGACATTAACTTATTCAAGAGAGAAAGATCTGTAGAATAAAAATAAATGCATATTAACTTCAAGGTTGCAAAAAGATATTTTTAAAAGGCAAAATGACACACACACAGGAAATTCTAGGGCAAAGTAGCTGTGAAAAAGCTAGGTAAGAATAACATGTAGCAATTCATATTTCTTGTGACTACATTGGTTTGAATAGCTTGTTATTCACTCAGGATTCAATAAGAGTATTGATCTTTTAACTTCTGTGAGACACTTGATAAAGAAAACAAGATTGCAGACGATTATAATTTGGGCAGGTGGTAACTCCAAAACCGTATGCGGGAGATTCAAAGGCCCCAACAGAGACTCTAGGCTAGCATAGCCAGCAGCTCGAAGCAAGGACAAGAGGATACTATGGTTCCCGGCCTTGTAGTGTTGGGGACTCTCTGGCCACGCTAGCGTGCTGGACTCAAGAACTGCATGTTGCGATGCTCAAAGAACCATGGAGTCCCCAGAACTGAACTCCAATAGGGCACATGTTTGTGCCAAATTGCTGTACTGGCTCCCAGCCCCCAAATACTATATTTTATGTCTTGTATATGTCTAGGGTTTGGAGGGGAGAGGAGGAAGGGACTCACTCCAGCCATTGCTCCAGGCTTACTCCTGACTCTGTGCTCAGGGATCACCCCCACTGGTGCTCAGGGACCCATATGGGTGCCAGGATTTGATCCTGTGTCGTCAGCATGCAAGGCAAGAGCCCTACTGGTTGTATTAGCTCTCTGGCCCGTGGATTTTAACTGTGGCTACTTTGAGGCAGAGGAAGGGGAAGAGTTGCTGGAAAAGAAAATAATAAGACCGGTAGCTCCTTCCTGAATAAACATGTCCTTCTATTCATTCCACAGAAACCTACAGGCTTGCCAAACAGTCAAGAATCAAACCTTGGATGAAGTGTTCCCTTCTGTTTCTCTCTCACCCTGGGAAAATGCCTTTTCATAGCGAGGTCTCTCCGTGTGACGGCAGGGACAGCACAGGAATGGGTACAGGTTTGTGAGATACTGGAAGCTCGCCTGGCTAACCAGGCAGCCTGCCCATCAACTTCAGATTCACATATCTCCCGAGACTGGTGTTCACACCCTGAAACCAAGCCGTCACTCTCATCTCAAGTCTTCAAAATAAATTAAAGGGACAGGTGACTCCAACTATGTGGACCTCAACAAATATGTCCATTTGCTATCATGAAATAGTTACAACTGGAACTCGGCCAAGACAGAGCCACCGAAAACTACAGGTAATAGAAATGCTACATGCCAAATGTCAGTACACCCAAACAACCTAATTTTGGGGGTGGCAGAATGCTTAGATTTCATTTTACTTTTGAGCATGTTTTGGATATAGCTCTTTCAGAATCACATTGCTTGGGTATATATAGCAAAATACTAGTTGTGCAACACCAGAGCTGTCTTACTTTGTAGAGTGGGTACACAAACACGAGATAACTCACTTACGAATACCAAAGCACTGGCTGAATCTCATTTAATATGAAATAATAATGGGTTTACTTTATTGACTTTCTGTTAGGAGATTTATAGAAGAAACAGATCTTAAGCTCTCCCTTGGCTTTTAAAGCACAAAAATTATGAACTATCAGTAGGTTCATTACCATGAAATAAATTACTCCACAGTTGTCAAAAAAACATAGTGCATGTATGTGCTTAGTAAAATGGAAAGTACTCATAATATGTAATATTCAGGGGAAATAATCATAAACAGTGTTTAACCTATGATACCAAACAGTCCAATGCTTATATGGACATAGACAATAACACAGATAGAGCTAAATGCAAAGCACTTAGTACAGTGCCTTGCCTGATCTATAGTAAATAGTATAAAACAATGTATGCTATTAGTTTGTATAGTAATAGGTCTCTATTATGAGATTTCAAGAGCTTTACCATATGCTAGCTTATGCATTTCTAATTAATTTGCATTATTTCTATCAAATTGCTTAATAAAATAGATAACATTAAATATTATTTTATATCATTTTCACACATAATAATCATAATCCAGAACAACTGACCACATTATAAATATGTCCTCACATTAACTGCTGCATCTAATAATTTTTACTCAATGGCATTTGGGATAAAATTTAATGGGAAAGAAATCTTAAAGGTATACAGAAAAAATAGAAAAAACATCAAGATTTGATTTTAGACTTCTCGTGGGTCCCTTAGCACCTCTGGGAGAGACCCCCAAGCACAGACTCAGAATTAACAGCCCAGTACACAACTGGTATGCCCCATTAAAAAAAAAAAAAAAAAAGGTAGAAATTTTAGACATCTGAGTGACCACGTGTAGAATTAAGAAATAAAAAATAAATTTCACTTAAAGTTCTTGATCCAAATAAATAATCTAATAGTTTAATGAGCCTTTGTCATTTAACTTTGCTTCTCAAATCAGAATGCCACAGAAGCTCCAAACATTCACCCAACACTGTTCAATAATAGCATCTTCCATTTTCACAATCTCCTCTGAGGTTGTCCTCTCAAACTTAGCTTTACAATCTTTGCCCTTTATTGCACTTTATAAGAGAAGTGTTCTTCACAATCCTTAGGGCAGAGAGAGGTACAGCAGAGAGCTTCAATAGCTGATTCATAGCTACACACCATACAATGAAGTCAGGATTTGAAATCTAGGCCCCTGCTGCTAACCACTGGTGACAGAGCAGTGACTTCAAGCAAGAATGGAACTGATGATTGCCCAATAGTCAAGAACCCCGGCCAGCTAAGGCTAAGGTCTCTTCACAAGTATTCTCACTCTATCCTTTTGCAAAGCTCAACCAAGTCCCAACTCTAAGATCACAGTCACTTTAATTGCATTTATCAACACTTGCAATTCTAATAGTTAGAACTCTTTTCCACTCCTTGCTATACAAAGAAGCAAAAATGCAGCCTTAATGTTCTTTGTGATTTTAAATACCCTGCCTCATGAATGATTCATTTGCATAATACCATTATTCAAGACATGTCACATTTACCTTTTTATTGGTTATTTTGGTAATTTAACCATTTACCAAGGTTTCAAATGAAAAATTATTGCAAATGAAAACTGAACTTCTCCTTTTAGAGTCCTGTTAATGCATACATGCTGTTAACTGGATTCTAAAAGGGGAGGGGAAAACCTTAATTACATAATTATTAAGACCATAATCAAGATATAAAATAAACACACATATTTTATTTTAAAGAGAGATTACAGACATATTTATAGGCTATTCCTAATATTAAAAATGTCTTTGTTTCCTTCCTCGAATAAATGCATTATTTACTTTACATACTTTTGAAAAATATTTCATCCTTACACCTGTGGCATTTTAATCTGCATGGATATTTAGAACCATAGTTTTATGGGAACTTTATCAAAACAGTTAAAATTCTGTTTCATGGCAGAGTGTGACAAGAGTAAACTGTTCGATGAGCACACCTTCTCCACGTTACTCATGACCATGCATTATTTATCTACAAAAGGGCTAGGAAGAGCTCTCCAGTCTGAGATTATCACATGTGCATTCACTCGATGTTCAAAGACATTTGTACATGTGTTCTGTATGAGTAAAATTATGATTTCCTTGTACTAAAGTAAAAGCACACACTGGCAACTCCAGCATGCTAAAAACAGTAGTTTCAAAACCCATGAGTAGCTCAAGCTCTTATATGGATTTATAAATGCCATCCAAAGCCTTTGCCCTCTTTTTCTAAATCATTTTTCCCAGGGTCAAAGACTTGCCAAAACACTGCTTCCAAATCCTAATATTCCTAACACTTTTAACCACAACGTTCATTACAGTACTGATTTCCTGTTCAAGTGAGAATTTAAGTTCATAAGTTTGTAACTATACCTCATGGTGATTTACTAATAAACATTTTTAAAAATAAGAAAATTTTTAAAAATAATGAAAAAATAAAATGTATGAAACTATATAAAAAAGAAATCTTTCACTCCTTAATGCTTAAAAAAAGTCACATTGTTGTAATCAAATTAATAAGGAAACAGTAATTACAATTTTTTTCAATTTTATTGAATCACTGCGAGATAGTTACAAGCTTTCATGTTTGGGTTACAATCACACAATGATCAAACACCCATCCCTCCACCAGTGTACATTCCCCACCACCAATATCCCCAGTATTACCTTCCCTTTTCTCACCCTCCCCGTCTCCATGGCAGACAATATTCCCCCTAACAGTAATTACAATTTAAGAAAACAAACATCCTGGGGTTTTTTGGTTTGTTCATTTGTTTTGCTTTTTTGGGTCATACCCAGCGATTTACAGGGGTAAGTTACTCCTGGCTTTACACTCAGGAATTACTCCTGGTGGTACTCGGGGGACCATATGGGACGCTGGGAATCGAACCCTGGTCAGTCATGTGCAAGGCAAACGCCCTACCTGCTGTACAATTGCTCCAGCCCCCAAAACAAATATCCTTAACCCAAACTTCTCAGAGGGCCCCAACTCCTCTACTGTGACCTTGTGAGTAAAATTCTCATGATTAGAAACTTATATCAATGATGTAAGACTGAATTTCTAGCAAACTTCTATTAAAGAACTTATGCTAACATAACATTACAATTATCCAACAGACTGTCACTCTACAACCTCAACATTGACTCTCTTAAATTGTTCTTATTATAACAGGGAAGAAATTGAGTAGAGTCTCTACTGCACATAGGTTTTGATATTTTATGGGGGTTGCCTCCTAAGTGCTGCTTGGGGTGCCACCGAGGTCACACACAGGGATGCTGGTAGACCAGCTGGTGCCAGAGATCAGCACCACCTGGTCCACCAGGTGTGAGCCCATGTCAGACACATCAAGACATCTGCCTTAACCCCTGGAGTACTTCTCTGGCTCTTGGATTTTGATTTAGATAAGTGATTGTAAAGACATACCAGAATCTTGAAGGAAAGGCAGGACAGAATGGGACAGACAAGCAGCAAAAGAAATTACCACATGGGAAGTGGTTTCTAAAGAGAGTGCTTAGAAGGGAGAAAGAATAGCATGAGGGGCTCCAAGACGATTTACAGACTTGACTAAAGCTGGTCTTATCTGCATAACCTCTGCTGGGGCACTGGTATTATGCCCCTTCCTGCGTGCATTCTTAGTACTCATCCCACCACAACCTCATTTTTCTTTTCTTTTTTTTTTTTATGAATTAGGTCAGCTCGACGACAAAGGGCAAATGACTGAGCTGAAGCAAATTTCCCTACATTTAGCCAGAGGAAGTTTCATTAAAAGCCATGAGCCAGCACAAACAGGACAGATGAAAGTGTGGGAGAGAAGAAATACGAGAAGGACAAAGAAGAAAGGGTGTACCACTGTTATTATTCTGTTCCAGATGACACATATCAGGAAGTTCATAGGAATTTTGCTTATTAATACTCCAGTCTACTATGAGACCCAGCTACAGATACCTATCTTGGCCAGCTCTATATTACAAGGATTGACAGGAGCCAGGCCTAAATAATGGGCAGAGCGATGAGTGCAAGTTATCAGTACACATCTGGGATGGACTTCACCATGGCATGTGGATCCCTACTGCATCCTGCATCCTGTTCACAAGGGGACAACTGAGATCTGACTCAAACTGGCCTTTCCTACTTGATCTTTCAATCTCTCTCTCCCTCTCTCTCCCTCTCTCTCCCCTCCTTCCTCTCTCTCCCCTCTCCTTTCTCTCTCCCTCTCTCTCTCTCTCTCTCTCTCTCTCTCTCTCTCTCCACCTCTCCTCTTTCTTTCTACCTCTTTCTCTCTCTGTCTCTCTGTCTCTTTCTTTCCTCCCCCCCACCCCCGGCCCAGCTCAATGAATCATGTCCATCTCACTTTGTGTTCCCACTTCCAACCACTTCCTGAAGACCCATGCACTCTCCCTTAGCTACGTGTCCATAAAACAGTAAGGAGGGCGGAGTCGACTCTGGATCTCAAGGTCTAAACTGAGAAACACAAGGGCCAGAGAGACAGTATAGGTGGGTAGACAGGTGGGTAAGGCGCTTCTCTTGCATGCAGCTGACCCTGGTCCTATAGCCGGCACCCCAGATGGTCTCCTGAGCCCTGCCAGGAGTGATCCAGGAAGGCATACGCAGCAGCAAGTCCTGAGCAACACTGATATGGCTACAGGCACATGCATAAAACTTTATTATTTATACATGTGTATAGGGAAAATATAGTGTTAGGATCGGAGAGATAGTACAGGTGCTGAAGTTGTGGGTCTTTCCATGAGTGGGGGAAGGAAGACTAGACATGTATCATATATTACAGAGTTTCATTGCTGCATGCCAAAAGTATTTAGTATTTTTTTTTCTACCTGGTTCAATGCTCTTGCACTGTACCTGGTTCCCCTGAGCACAGAGCCAAGGAATCACTGCCCCAAAGCATTGTTGGGTGTGGGTCAAACCCCCCACCAAATTTCAACTGATACTTCATTTTTAAAAAAAAAATCACTTATGAACTGTTTTTGCTAAATTTCATTCTTTTTTTAATAGGGAGAATGCACTCTTCTTCTGTCTGGTACATAGTATTATCCATAAGCCATTCAATAGAATATTCTATAGGATCTATGTCTGCCCTTCCATGCTTCCAGATTCTATCTCCAATTATTCTCTAGTCGGTTCGCCAGCTCTGTTTTTTCTAGCCTGTTTCTACAGACTCCTGGAGAAATATGAGGTCAACCAGGTAAGTGTTTGCACAAGTGCATTTAAGATGTGCATCTCTTCTTTCCTCTTGGCTCCAGCTCCTGGGGATACGGCTCCCTATCTCCGGCAACTCTGGGCCTGGGTGCCACAGTGATACCATTAGCTCTATGCTCTCATTCAATAGCAACTCAGCGTGCAAGCTGGAACCCCCGTGAAACTGTTTAGCAGATCATACAGATTATTCCTGGGATTTCGACAGTACTGTTTCTAACATTCACAGAGGTGCTTGGAAATGAAAGGACGCTAGTGAAATATTTGTATGTACTCTTGGACTACACACTCTGGCAACCTGGCAGCTACATGTTTTGACTTCTATTCGGAGGCCTTTGAGAGCCACAGCATTATTCTGAAATGATCATTAACATACTTTTGTACAGAAAACTAAGCAGAGTGGTATCTGTTACCATTCTTTAGAGTTCCTTCTCAGTTTGGTTAGAACCGAGGGCTAATCAGCTGTTGAAATCTAAACTGATTATTTCTGAAGTGTCAACAGATGCACAAGCTGCCTAGCTGAAATAGGAACATGTGTCTATTTTTTTGTAAACGGGCTGAGAGAATACAATGGAGAGAACTGGAAAGAGAAAATGCTAGTCTTGTAAAAAAAATAGCATGAGGGGTCAGAGCCATAGGACTGTGGGTAGGGAGCTTGCCTCGCATGCAGCTGACCCAGTTTAGATCCCCAGCACCCCATATGGTAAAAGCCTTGCCAGGCCCTGACTACATAACCAGGAGTAAACCCTGAGCATGCAAACAAACAAACAGTGTGAAAATCTGCACATGATCCTATAAGATGTCCCAAATAAAATAATCAGGAAGTCTAAGAAAAGGGAAAAAGACTAAGTGCAGGTCCACAAAGAGACTCAGCCTTTCTGCAGACAGCACTAAAACCATGTAGCCACTAAAACGTAACATCTTACATTTGCAGTGTGCTTTTTGCTTTTGTGTTTTGTGTGGCAGGAGCAATTTACTTCCATATTTTCCTCACCAGCAACATACCGTAAAATACAGCTTGGGTATATTTTTATGCCATCATTAAAAAGCAAGGAACTCATTATTTAGTATTTGATGGAACATGCCGTAATTCCCTCACTCCTTGGAGCAGCCATTGCCTCCTTTCCCAATGCAGTCCTTTTTCATTACCTGCATAGACACAATTTTATAGTATAAACTAAATTGGACTGCCCATCAGGAAGCCGGAGACTCGGGTTCCGTCCTTAAAGTCTTTGTGATTCAGTGCACCTACGGTGAGGTATGAGAAGCATCTTCCAGGCATCCCGGATAGTATGATCAATCAAGTATGGGAAGGAGTACTTTATGACATGCTTATTTTCACAATAAGTTGGTTGTCTAGATTGTTCTTTCCCCGAGAAGTTTATAATCCCCCTCGCCATAGGGGGAAAGACTGTGGTATTATGTGAACTTGCTGCAGGACCCTAACCAAATTTGCCGTGATATAATTAAATGTACTATGACAGCTTTAACTGTATATTTAATCATTTTCAGCTGGTGACTCCCTAATTAGATCATACTCCAAACTATAGCAAAGGCATATGGGACAAAAAAAAAAATCGAGCTTAGCCCGTCAGGAGACATTTGCATGCTGCTTCCGTACAGTTAGGTTTTGCCCCAGGTAACCTAGAACACTGGCATAGCTCTAAGCTAGGGTCAGCTCCTCCTCCAAAGTGTCCACACAAAGGGAAAGTCAGCTAATTTCCCTGTGAAATGTGAGTGAGTCACCGTCCTAACGATTTAGATTGTGAAGCTGCACACACTGAAGTATACGCTTCCCAGCACAACTCCAGATCCAATTACAATAGTAAATCCAATAAAGGCACAGTAAAACTGCCACTCAGGCAAGGGAGAAATATGAAGTCATAAGGCAATTCAAATATTGCTAATGCCCTCCGAGGAACAAATGCAGATGCCGAGACAGCCCCTGTCTGGGGACTACACACTCACTCTCTTTTTCACCTAGGAATATTTCCTAAGAAATTTCAGCTGGAAATTTTGGGTAAATTTCCACATCCCAGACAAAATGAATCCCTGAAAGATGATCTCATTTCCTTTAGATGCGTTTTGCAATCTCTCTCTATATACCTCTTCACTTTTGCGTCCCATTTTGATGTCTCCAAGCACCAAGTTTCAGAGTAACATCGGAGTACTAAAACATCCATGTACGAAGTCAGAACTGTGTACTCCACTTGAAATGTTAACATCACCAACGGCTTTCAGGCTTTAAAATGAACAATTTTGGAAAACATATCATTTTGGTTAAAATTTGGATCGTTTTATATTATTTAAGGGGAAGGGTGTTAAAATAACTTGACAAGATGCCAACTACTGAAAATAAAATCAGAGATTTTGTTTTGCTTTGTGTTGTGTTGCTGTTCTTTTTCTTTGTTGACTTTGTTGTTGTTTTGTTGTTTGTTTTAGAGCCACACCCAGTAGTGCTGAGGACTTTACTCCAGGCTCTTTGCTCAGGGATCCCTTCCATGCCAAGGACAGAACCCAAGTAGGCTGTGTGCAAGGCAAATGCTGTACCCCTTATACTTTCATTCTGGCCCAAGAGTTTCTATTCTTTGACCCTACAGAGATAGCTGATTTGTAGCAAAGCTGAGCAAAGCTGGAAACATGCAGAACATATATGCTGAGCCTTATACAGATGGCATTATTTCTCAGAAAAAAACAAGGACAGTCTTTGAAATAAATTAATAATTTCTGCTAACATTAATTATTGTTGCAATCATTAATGTAATATTCTAAAAACCTATATGAAAAGCAAAATCTACAAGTACTGTGAGGGAATAAGGTACCTCAAATGCCTGCTACATACTTAATCTGATGCTTAGTAAAAAAGGAATCAATATAAGGAAGCACTTTCTAAGAACTAGTGTGGATCTACAATACGATAGTGAATCCCTTCTTTAGGCACCACAAGAAGTCAAGCAAAGTCTCAAAGACCACCTGTCCTGCATGCTGCAAAGGTTACTCCTGTTTTTTTTAGGAAGTCATTCTAAATGACCTCTGGGGTCACTTCCAACATTATTTTCAGCGGTAAGATAAATGGTTGTGCACGCGCGCGCGTGCACACACACACACACACACACACACACACACACACACATACCAGGAGATAATTTGGAAGCCTGATACCATAAATCAGGCTAAATGTGATTTTATAAACAAAAAGCAAAATATTAGGCTTTTTGGTTTTTTTGGTTTTTGTTGTTTTGCTTTTTTGGGTCACACCCAGCAATGCTCAGGGGTTATTCTTGGCTCTGCACTCAGGAATTACTCCTGGCAGTGCTCAGGGGAACATTTGGGATGCTGGGAATCGAACTCATTGGCCTCGTGCAAGGCAAACGTCCTACCCACTGTGCTATCGCTTCAGCCCCACAAAAAGCAAAATATTAAACACCATTTTTGGAAAGAGAGAAAGTGAGAGAGAAAGCTTTTTTTCTGCCTTGGAATTCTCTTTGAGACAAAGAACAAGCCCAGGTCCTTCGGGACCTCTAAGATTCTTCACTTCTGCCATCAATCTCCTTCTTTTTGAGGCGGTGGTGGAATGCTTGTGCCCCCAGACCTGCAAAGCACATGCTCTACTGCTGGGTTACAACCCAGGCCCAACGATCACATTTTTAAGACAGTCTGGAAGTTACAAGCTACACGGCACATCTGAGTGCGTAACTGCTCGTGTAAAACACGTATGTCGTGAAAGGAAACTTCTGTGCTCTCAAGATTATTTGAGTCTCCCATTTGAGAAAATTACAGGGTGAGTGCAAACCAAAAGTTTTCCTGACAGAAGAGTTCAAGAAAACAAACCAAATGAGTACTGAACTTCAGCATTTCTCAAGAACAGGTTTCTCTGAGATTCAACACAATTCAACCTGCTTATCAAACGTCAGGTTCAAAGATTCACCAGGCTTGAAATAAAAAATAGAAAACAGAAGCAATACATAGGCTTCTCCCTTAAATATAAGGTGTACTTTATACCTCAATAAAGCTTAAATGGAAGCAGGCATGTATGTTTTAAGGACAACTTTATGACTCTTATGTGTTATTTGCTTGATATTCTACTTTTTCGATACTCTTCCTTCTAAAATAATTGTCATTACAAAATAAATGGATCACCAGTGTTTATGATTTAATAATTACAATTTCATAACCTCTAAACTTCTTAGCAGTACTATTCTAAATACCTTGGGATGGGTTGATTATGCCATTTTCCAAAACGAAACCAAAATAGTGACAGAAAAGAAGATAGAGGAATAAAAGTGTTATCCTTCTGATAGCATTTTTGTTGATGTTGTTTGGGGTTTGTTTAGGGGTCATACCTAGCGGTGTTCAGGGTGTCTCTTCTGGCTCTGCAGTCAGGGATCAGTTCTGCAGGGCTGAAGTATATGAGACACCGGGAATTGAACTCAGGTCATCATGTACAAGGAAAGAACCCTACCTGCTATACTATCTCTTCAGCCCGTTATAGTATTTAACCTATGTAATCTTTTGCATAAATTCAAATTATTTGTATCCTCTCCTCAAAATCTGCCTCAAAACAGAAAACCCAAAAACACACAACTCGTTCCTCCTACATCTTAATAAATTGTATTACATTTTCTTTTTCTGAATGCTGAAGCAGAATTGTTCTTCAGGGACAACGATTAAACAAAAATATTCCCACTAAAAGCAAACAAAATAGTGTTTTGGTGACCAGAATTTTAAAACAACAGATATCCTCCCTTACTCTTTGCCCCTATCAGATTTATTGATAAAACTGAGGGTTGCTACTGGTGACAAAACTAGGACTCAGAAATGGTACAGGTAACCTTTTCAAAGGGCAATATAACCACATACTAGCCACTGAATGTCTCTTCACTACACAGACATAACACAGCAAATCTAAAACCAAGTCAGGCTAAGGATGTATCCAAGGTAAACAGACAGCAAGGACTATACTTGTCTATACAACAGCAAAAACCTAGGAACAAACTACACGCTCCAGCTCAGCAGTGAAATCACAGTGTAGCCTCAGTGTGTGATAGAATTACAAGTCCCCAAAAAACAAAGAACTGAGAAGAGAAAGTAAATTTCTAAGTGGAAAATCATGATGGAAGTAAGCACACAAAGGTAACCCTAGTGTCATTAATCTGGGGCCACGGTGATAATACAATTGGTAGGGTTAGGGCGCTTTCCTTGCATGTGGCTGATTCGAGTTCAATCCCGGCACTCCAGATGGTTCCTGGAGCACCACCAGGAGTGATCCCTGAGCACCACCAGGAGTGATCCCTGAGCACACAGCCAGGAGTAAGTCCGGAGCCACACCGGGTGTTGGCTCCCCAAGACCAAAAATAAAAAATGAAAACGCAGATAGATAGATGGGTTAGTGTCCAGCCTAGCAGAACTACCATCACACGGAACATGACAAAATATCCCAAAATTAGTAAAAAAAAAAACAAATAGAAGGATAAGAAAGAAATCGCTGATAGGAGAAACCAAACACTTGTGATGACCAGAGCAGCTGCACGTTCACTATTTATGTCATGACTCTCTCCACTTCTTAAACTTCATCCTCTCTTCCTATATCACTGTTATTTCGCATCTTTATTTAGACTATTCTTCAGGCCTCAACAGGGTAGAGTTTTGCAACAACTGGCCACATCCCCCAGGGACGTAACCAACTACCCACACGCCCAGCCATCCCGAGCGCTCTCCTGCCACAGGCCAAAGCTCCAGCTGGGAACTGGTGTGAGGGCTGGTTCCAGGGCGGACATTTCCAGGGGCACTTCGCTTCTTCCTTCACATCCTTGGGTACCTATGCTGACTCCTGTGTCTTTCTCTAAACTATACACTGTCCCCACAGCAGTCAACGTTGTCTGGGTCTCCCTTCCTCCACTAACACCTAGCTTAGGAGGTTAACAATAACAAATGTTATGCTTGCTTTTGGAAAAAAAAAATCTTTTAAAGAAAATGCCTACCACTATCCTCATCATGTTGTTTTGGGAATAAATCATCTCTAGATTCTGAGCTGGGGGGGCGGGGAAGGGGGGTGGGATAAGAAGTACTTTTAGGGGGCTGGAGCGATAGCACAGCGGGGAGGGCGTTTGCCTTGCACGCAGCCGACGCGCGTTGGATTCCCAGCATCCCATATGGTCCCTCAAGCACCGCCAGGGGTAATTCCTGAGTGCAGAGCCAGAAGTAACCCCTGTGCATTGCTGGGTGTGACCCAAAAAAATTTTTTTTTAATTTTTTTTTAAAAAAACGAAGTACTTTTATTTATGTATTTTTTTGGTCTGTTGACCACACCTCAGGTCTTATTCCTGAGGGTACTGAGAAACCATATGAAGCGGCAGTGTTGGGAACTGGAGCAGAGTCGGCCATGAGCAAGGAAAGAACCTGATCTCTTGTGCTATCTCCCCAGCCCAAGTGTGAGGTATTTTAAACTTACTGTTGCCTAGTTGCCACTACACAACTAAGTGAAAAAAAAAAATCTTGAGAAAGAAAAGAAATATTAAAAGTGGTCTAAATAAATTTTTAATGTTAATAAAATCCACTGTCTTTCATTAGGTCTGACATCAGGGGCAAGGAAACACAGGAAAAGAAAAAGGAATATGATAAAAGTGAAAATGATATAATATTCCCCGCATTTCCAATAGTGTCAACTACAATTAAAAAAAAAGCCAAGCAAGGCCTTGGTTTCAGCTCTGTGTACACATTTATAACAGTGACTAGGAACTACACATCAGAATGGAATGATTATTGATTTCTTAATGGATTACTGCTGCACAAATTTACACTCACCAAAATACCATCAATCTTTGGGTAATAATTATAAACCTATCACAGTCTATACAGGATTCTGACTGAATTGAAACTTACGGCTATCTGCCGGGAAATGACCAATTTTCTGCTGCTCCAGCTCCAACCACAATATAGAGTGGTGAGCAACTACTTACATCAAATACTATTATAGGACTTAGTTTCTAACAGCCACAGAAGGCACAATCAGTAACTTGCTATTAGAGAGATAAACAATCAAGTCCTAGTGGACTTTTTCTAATTATTCATTAGCTATGAAAACTGTAAATAAAATGCGCATAAGACCTTGTCCAAGGCCTATCATTCCTGGCAGGTTGTGGAGCAGGGGTCAAGAGCAGGCGGTACATTAGCTGAAGTCATACTGTTCTGACTTTCTATCATAAATTCAACCTCTCCCCCAAGTCTGTCTCAGAAGCACCAAACCACTAAAGGTCTCCTAAAACCGAAAGGTGTTCTCAGTGGTAATGGTTCTTGGTATTTTACTAAACGGCAAGTGGACCACCATTGCAATTAAGATATTACTTACCATAAAGGAAACCCCATTATGTCAGTTTCACCTCAGAGTCTTTAATCATTGGGTAATGATGTTCTCCAGTATTAATCAATTAAGTCTGTAATTCTTATATTCTGCATCTGGAGGGCTTCGATAACACTACTTTCTTCCACATAGTTAATCCCATTCTGATTAAGTTATTGATCTATTTTATGCACATATAATAGCAAAATGAAGATAGTTATTTCTAGTCCAAAAAGTAATTTGCAGTCAATGGTAAACTTTTCATTTTCTCTTTAGGGATTAATCTATCATCATAATTTTTAATTAGATACATCAATTTTCTTTTCTGGAAAATTGTAAGACATATTTTCCATTCAATTAACTAACTTAAATTGTATATATAACCATGATATCTATATATATTTTATAACTATTATAGTTATATACCATATAACTATAATATTATGCATATTGCCAAAACATCATAGGGATTAAATTAATGAGATTTTACTGTTTTGTAAGCTATTGCTTTTTATATTTACCAAGACATCACTAAATTACCATGAAAATAAGTCATAATAAAATACTAGTAAGATAATGTAAAATCAAACAGAAAAGCTAAGTAAAATTGCTACTAGAACACATATTTAGGAAAAGTCACTAAAGATTTGTGAAGTAGTGAAATATGCAGATAATACACTTGTTTTCTGTTTATTTAGTGGAAAACAATATTCCAAGTATTATACAATCAAGTTAAAGATAAATGTACTCTAGAAAAAGCAAGGGATAACATTAGATTGAATTGAAATTATTTACACCAGGTAATGTCTTAGGAACCACATTACCAAGTATAACATCATATGCAAATATTTAAAATCTACAAAGAGGAACAGTTTTGGCCCAGAAAATGAGTTCAGTGCTTATGCAGTTATAGCATTTGTTTCATAAAACTTTACAATGGGCATTTATTTATATCAGAGGAAACTTAAACATAAAACCCAAGGAATATAAGAAAGATGCAGAATCGTTAGTGGTTGAAAAACAACCTAATACCTAAGTTTAGCCAAATACCTAAATTTAAGCCAGAACATAAGAAAAGTAAAAATCTGAACTTAAATCTGTATAACTTTAATGTCCTCCTCTGAACCTCAATCCCAAATACAAGAACATCTACAGGCAGATCTCTTGAGCAGTGAGCTACTCAATATTTCCTGCAAATGTATCTAATGAATGAAAAGAAGGACCATGCTACTATGAAAGGGAAGACACACCAGGCCAAGAACATAAAGACATGATACAAAGTAACTGTTCTACTACCCATTCTGAAGTGACATTATACATCTTATACAGATCTTATATATATACTTTGTATCTTAAGGTAGCTTAAGTATATACTTTGGGATAAGTATTAGTTATAAAATGCTATTTTCAGCACAGGTGCATGCAAATACAAGCAGAGAATTCTATTTATAGCTGGGAAAAAGCAGTAATTGAGCTCAAATATACCATCTTTTAATATTTTGCTGACCCATATTCTGGACCATAACGTAGGTGTGGGATTATGTCAGTGACCAAGACAAGTTCCTCAAGTGCGTTTTAGAAAATGAGAAAAATAAATTTGTTATCTAATTTTAGATACTAGTAAACAGAATAGGACTGGAATGATAGAACAGCAGGTAGGGCGTTTGCCTTGCACGCGGCCAACCTGGGTTCGATTCCTCTGTCCCTCTAGGAGAGCCCGACAAGCTACCAAGACTATCCCACCCGCATGGCAGAGCCTGGCAAGCTACTCCTGGCATATTCGATATGCCATAAAACTGTAACAAGTCTCACAATGGAGACGTTACTGGTGTCCGCTCAAGCAAATGAATGAACAACGGGACAACAGTGCTATGACAGTGCTACAGTGCTACAGTAAACAGAATAAAGAAAATAAAATAGGGTAATGTCAAAGAATGTCTGAGACGGATTTATTTACCCAGGGTACTCAGAAACGCCTTTCCAAGGAGGCAACAGTTAAGTTGAGATAAGAAAAGAAGGAGGCATTCATGCAAAGTTATGAAGGAAGAATGTTCCAAATAGAAGGAACAGTAAGTACAAAGACACTCAGATGGGCATGGAATTGCCATGTTGAAAGAAAGGAAACATGGAAGGTATTTGGAGACTTCAGTGAATAAAAATCGTGATGGAAGGGTAAGTCAGAGATGGAGAAAGGAGAGCACATTTTTAGGATCTTATAGACTTGGTAAAGTTGTATTGTCACCAAAAAGTTACTGTATTTAAAGCAATGGACTTGTACTTTGATGCACATTTCAGGAAGTCAAGATCTATCTACTGGACAGATTAAAATAAACTCAGAGGAGAAAGAATGAAGGCAGAAAGATCTCTCTATTAATTCTAACAAAATAAGATGCAAGTTTTTGCAATGTTTAGGCTCTAGGTACCAAAAAATAATGGTAGATCAGACTAAAGTTGAACATGATGCGACATGGAAATTTGGGGTATATCTTAACAGTGGAATCAATGGTTTTAGATGAACTAAATTTTGGAGTGAGAGAAACAACAGCAACAGGTACTAAGTGGCCAGCATTTTTGGTCCATAGCCTATTATCAGCACGCATCTCCCATCCCAAGTGAGCACTCCAACCATCATTTACTTAGTGGTCCCTTTTCTATCTCAGCTGTACTGCAAACCATAACACCCAAAAGGAGAGAGAGAAAGAGGTAATGTGCCTGCCACAGAGATATGTGTGGGGGAGGAGGTGGAGGGTGGGATAGGGGTGGCGGGAAGGATACTGGGAAAATAGGTGGTGGAGAATGGGCACTGGCAGAGGGATGGATATGCATGGTATGACTGAAACATAAGCACAAAAGTTTGTAAGTCTGTAACTGTGCCTCAGGTGATGCATTAAAATAAAAAAAAATTTAAAAAGAAAGAAAGAAAGAAACAACAGCAAAAATACACTTGAAAGCCAAAGCATTGGAGGTGTCTGGAAATTTAAACCAAATGAAGAGAAAAGACTGCAGACAGAGGCATACGTGCTGTTCAAAGATGAAGGTGAAGAGCGGTTGTTTTCTCTTCACTGAATAATTTCAGCCACCCATTATGACACTTGGTGAAACCACAACCTTCTCTATGTCTTTCTGGTAGATGGGAACAATAGCTACATTTCACATAACTGGGAAAAGATTCTAACTTTCTGGTTTCAACTAACTGGATCATTTCCTCAAATTTTCCTTGAAAATAAAAAATATATACATAAAATGTGAACTGAAAAATAAATGTTATTGCCCAGTCCATGGTATCTTACAGATAGAAAAGAAGTGAAACACCAAATGCAAAGCCTGAATGTAGTTCAGAGCAAAATTACAAGCCTAATTAGAAATACAATTAATATGAATTAATCGCAAGAGTTGTTTTCACCTTGGCACAAGTTCCTGAAATTATATTCAAAAATGTGAAACACCTATGTCTCCACAGTTGAAAAGCAAGCACTTTGCTGGGGTCCTGAAGTTCCCCACCATCCTGGGCCACCCAAGTATGTAACAATGCACTTTTACTGATTAGAAACAATCTTGCTAGCATCTTTTTTTTAAGTGCTTGGTAGCAATTTAATTCTAACCACTTACACAATAAAGAAAAAAAAAAGGCAGAAAGTAAATTACAGATTGATTACAAGAACAGGTTCTCTTCAGCATGAAAATGCAGGTTACCAGTTATCATTAAATCGCTCTACAGATACAAGCATTGTTAGTCCAGTGTGGATAAAGTACACTACTTGCTTACATCTGCTGGTGAAACGTGATGGATTTAATTTACAATACCTTATGCCAGGAGAACGACATTTTATGAGTTGCCAAATGAAATACAATTTTGCTGTAACTTTTTTTTTTTAAAGGAAGATCAGATGGGGCTGGAGCGATAGCATAGTGGGTAGGGTGCTTGCCTTGCACGCGGCTGACCCAGGTTCTAATCCCAGGATCCCATATGGTCCCCTGAGCACCACCAGGGGTAATTCCTGAGTGAAGAGCCAGGACTAACCCCTGTGCATCGCTGGGTGTGACCCAAAAAAAAAAAAAAAGGAAGACCAGAGACAGAGAAGCAATAAAAATATTACTTCTTCAAGAGATGATCTATTGCCCTGTAAACAATGAAGACTTGTGCCACCCTATTTGATCTATGGCACTGCAGACCTTCGGGTGCTCTAGCACTACCGGAGTTGCCTCATCATTCCCAAGCACCCCCAGATCTGAAAGAGACAGCATCAATGGCTTTGGTTGAAGCATCTGGTCAAGTTGTCTGAGCAGACAGACAACTGGGAGTCTGTGCATACCAGGCTCCCTAAGCACTCCTTGGTAGCCCCCTCTATCCACACACATACAAATCTGCTGTCAAAAATTATTTATACATGTTCAAACAATATTTAAATATATCTTTCAAATAGCACCTGGGGGTAAAAGTTTTGTAAAGGCTGAATGTTTGATTCTAGATGCTGCCAAATTAAGGCCTGGCCTCGTGATCAAGCACAAACTGAATTATATACCAGTTTGAAGAACAATTTTCATGAAAAACCATTTAGTTCATCAGTTTTTGAGATGATCTTTGAGATTTAGATTAATCTACTGTATGAGTTGGCTGAAAATAATAACAGTATTAACATCCCATTACGTGTCTACCAAATGGCCAATTCATAGTTTGTGAGATCTTGGAATGTTCAGATCAGGAACCTTATTAGAATAGAATAATAATAAAATAATCACTTTTAAAGTAGGAATTTTCTCAGCAACACTTTTTACCGACAAATTGTCAAAATACCTTGGGACAAATGTAAACCTTTTTAACTGATTAAAATATGTAATCAAGATTACCTACACATCTTTAAACTCTTCTGTAAAATCTACTTTTATATTCTAGAGAGATAGTACCCTGTCTGATGAATTTCATGAAGCCACAAAGCTATTCATTAAACAGCACCCAGCTTGAATGAATGTGGGAAAGGAAGTACCTATATTCACACCAACTTCACACCATTTATTTATTTTTTGGGTTCAGTTGCTTTGGGTTTGGAAGCCCCAACTGAGCGGTACTCAGAACTTACTCCTGGCTCTGAGCTCATGAATCATAACTCGTGGTGTTCAACAAATCATTTATGGTGCCTGGGATCAAACCCAGGTGAGGTCTGTACAAGATCTCTCTTGTCCCTAAACCATTTATTTTGAAAGCTCCTTGTGAATCAAAAAACAAGATAGGTGACTTGATCTCTACACATAGTGCTAAGTGACCAAAACTATAAGGCTAATCTGTGTAGTAATTTACAGGACTTAGATATGCTGATAATGCGTGTGGTTAGATAATTGACACATACTGATTACTAATATGCTTAAAATTAATAGACACTCTAAGTTAAGTGACTATTCTATATAAA
Source organism: Sorex araneus (assembly GCF_027595985.1). Classification (NCBI taxonomy): domain Eukaryota; kingdom Metazoa; phylum Chordata; class Mammalia; order Eulipotyphla; family Soricidae; genus Sorex; species Sorex araneus. The sequence continues at coordinate 245,774,560 of NC_073313.1, forward strand.
GTAACATGCTGATTAGTTTTTGTGTGGAAGAAAAACTAATCCTATTTTGGGGTGTTTCTGAAATATACAAAACGCTGTGATAGAAGCTCTACTGGTTTATTTTATTAATCCTCACAACAACCTCAAAAGACAAGCAGTAACTTTCCCAGGTTTTACAAAAGACGAAACGGAGACTTATAAACAGCACGGATGGGATGGAAAGCCAAGTCCGTCCAGCTCTAAAGCCTAGCCTCAGATTACAGGGCTCTACCTCCTACCCTCAGATTACAACATTATATTCCTGGCACTCGAGAAGACTCCAGGAAAGAAGGCGGCCAGGAAAAGATGTGCACCAGTACTGGTAAATCAGATAGGAAATCATAAAGGCCGACAAGTGTCTGGAAAAGCAACTACTCCCAGATTAAAAAGATCCCTTGGTTTTCAGAATTCATTCACTGCCCTGTGACAGCGTTAAGAATAGTAACTCTGACCCAAGGAGAGTTAAGCTATAGACATAACAAAAGCAAAATAAGATTTTATAAATGATCCCGTTGGGACTTAAAAATTCAGCACTTTTACAGATAGGACCCCTCTGAGTAGTCTGTTTCCATGTCCTCTATTATAAAATTTTCTAGCCAGAAACTCTACTTTTCTTCTTCATTCTTCCATAGTTAAAAAGAAAGCAAATGAACATTACTAGGACCGTGCTGAAAAACAGTGCTGGGAGTTCTGGACATTCGATGGAGAAATGTGTTAAATCAGCAAATGCATAGCTCCAGGAGTATTCCAGAAGTGTACTGGGAATTCACACACCAAGACAACTAGTAAACTAGGGAAACAAGACCATGCTAAAAGTTCACCCTGGGTCAAGGCAGGGATGGAGTGCACTCAAGTCTGGCCACCAAACCCTCTCCTGAACTACCATCTGCAAACGAAATGAGTTCCTACTGCATAATTCCATTTCAATTATGTGTCACAAACAGAGCAGGTTTGTTTGTGATCCACTTTAATTAGGTAATTTTCGTTTCATTTCTTTAGTAATTGATTTGAATACAACAGAACTAATAATTGCCTCATATCTGCAAACACATTTCTTTTCAAACAAGGACTCTTAATCTAGCTCACAAACTCTGATAAAGGAAGAGTCTGAATCCCCAGCTACCCATATACCCAGATATTTTCTATTTTAGGGCAACAATGCAGCGTTAATGCTTAGAAAGCAGCTGAAAGTAAGGCCTTAAAAAACTACTTTATACATGATTATGGAAATTTTCTTAATTATTTGATTCAACATTTTTTCTCTTTATTTTTTCTCTTTTTCCCAAGCAATAAAATACTATCATTCTTGTTAACCAAAATGTGTGCCAATCACCATTCTAAAAATTGTATATATTAATTCTTGACACTGCTCTGACCAGGCAACTATTAATATTCTAGTTTATAACTGAAGCACTGGGAAATGAAATAATTACTTAGAGCCACACATTATATCATAGCTCACTTTTCTTATACTAAGAGGGAGAGAACGAGGAGATTTTATATGATTCTGTAATTTTAAAAATCACATATAGTTTTAGCAACAAATACTTATAGAGTGCCAATATGAATAGACTCCTCCAAGACTGTGTAAATAAATACTAAGCTCAAGTTTGAATGAACACGTTGTATGTTAGATATGAAAATGTTTCAATTAGCATAAAGTATCTTATAAATTTAGTGTTACTTCTATTAAACATATGTTTTTCTTAAACAAATATACGGCATGATCCTCTTCATATTATTTATAGACTTTGCAAACATTTCCTTCAGCAACAATACATCTACCAATTTCACCTCATGTCTGATAAATTTCTAGTGCAATACTAGCACATGGTTAATTCTGAAAGTCTTCAGTGGGTAAAAGAACTGGGGGATTCTAAATCTCTCACTGCGTTATAATCTCAAAAAAGATTCTTGAAACATTTATTCCTTGTCATCTTTCTAAGTTCAAAGGAAAATGGAAAAACAACACATCAAAGAATAAAATCTAAATGTAAAAGTCTATCTCATCTGCTCACTACCAGGCTCCTTCTTCATTGTCACCCCCACCACCAGAGGGAAGGGGAAGAAAGAGAAAGCAAGAAAAAAGAGAAAGGGGGTTAGAGGGCAGGGGAGGAGAGGATTCTTGTTCTTACTATTTGGACCAGGTTTATGATCTCCTTAACTTCCTGTTGCCTTTTCCCTTGAAGTGAAGTGAAAAACCAGTTGAGAGGCATGATGAAATTGATTGCATCAGTGAAATTTGAAGAATACAACCAGTAAGGCTATCTCTCACATGCAATAAAAGTTACAAATCAATTTTGCAAGATATAAAAGCTATAAATTAGTCCAAGGTGGCCATCACTGCCACACTAGATTCTGGAAATAAATAAAGTAGTGTAAGAACTAAGTACTACCCATGTTACATGTTCCAAGTGCTTCGCTTCAACCATCTTCTTAGGCTGAAATCCTTAGGAACAGAGGGATTCTTCCATTCCACTAACATTCTACTCCATTCTACTAACTAGATTTCAGACATAGGAAGAATTATGATTCTTTCAATTAAATCTCATTATCTATCATTTATTTTCTGCAAGAAGCCAATCTAGGTTTCCTTCCAATTTCTCATTATTCAAGCACATAGCTTATGATTAACTTACAAATTCAGATTTTTCTGCTTATACTTTCTGGGAAAAAAAAAGAAAGAAAAATTTTCTTTTCATTTGCCCCAGTAGATATTCTCTCAAGTAGACTTACTCTCTACTCTCTACTGATTTCAGTGATTGTTCCTCTTTACTGGATTTATACTTATATATTTTTCTTTCTTGAACTAACTCTTCTATGTCCTGAACATACCTCTATTCTTTCCTATCATCAGCTTTAAGAAACCCACAGTAGTCTTGCTAAAAAATAGTTTATTGTTAAAATAGTAGCATAACCTTAGTAGCATGTTTACACACATATTATTTTATAGCATCTCATGCTATGAATAAATGTCACTCATAAAAATATCAGGATAAAATTTTTGAAACATCACTATCACTATTCAAAAAGTAAAATGCCAATATCAAAAATAAAATAATATTCAATAAATTTGCATACACATTTATATATAATACCCCTGTATTACTAGCAATGATAATAGTACATTTCACAAGTCCATAATATTGAAGTTTCAACTTGAAAGCTATATAATCAAAGAGATTATCAGCTCTTGCAAGTCCATACTTATTTCTTCCACAAAATGGTTGCATGAGTTAAGTTTTTTGCTTTATTACATAAGTGAACATTTTTGTACACAATTAAAATACTCTATAGGAATTTAGGGGGGGAAATAAAATGCTTGTTTACCCTCACATACTTTAAGAGTTTAACGATCCTTTCTCATCCTTTTACTTTTCATTTTCACATACACAAACATGAGCACTCACACAGATGATTATAGATACATAAAAACTTTCAAGTACAGTTATATGAAATCAGATTGCATAGTTATATGAAATCAGTTGTATAAATCAGTTAACTATAGTTTCTCTGATTTCCTAAAAAAAAAATACTTCTTTCAAATTTGTTACTGGTTATTGTATTTAAACTGTAAGATCAACTAGAACTACTCAACTTTATTCCTAAAAGATGTAAAAAATCTTATGAGAAAGTATAGCAGGTAAGGTATTTTCCTTGTACAAGGCTGACTTGGGTTTAATCTGAAGTACCGCATATGGTCCGCCAGCACAGAGCCAGAGCAAGCTCTGAATACAGCTAGGTGTATCCCCAAATCAAATAATAATACATTTATTTTAAACTAATCTTACTGAGAATCAATAGCTGTTTTTTGTTTTAAAAAAATTGAATTCAAAAATTGTCACTAGTTCTTTTTTTGTCATAGTTTAGATAGATGGTAGTGTATAATTCATTAAAAAACAGCAGTATCATGGAACTTTTTTTCTAGTTCTTAAGTTATATACAAAATAAAATCTACAACTTTAAAATATTTTGTAGATATACATCAGTGAATATAATACAATTCATTCTTTAATCTCAAAATACTTAGAATTGGTGTTTTTAAGGTGTTTATTATTTCAAAGCATCACCTACAAATAATTATGTGCTACTTATTTATTTTCAGTACCTAAGAGTCTTAAACAGAGCAATTCCAAACTAAAGATGCTATACATACATATTCTAAGCAATCATTTTATAGAAATAAGTACATTTACTTCAGTAAGAAATTACACTAATATCTTAGTCCTTTCAGTCCAAAAAAAGTAATGAAAATCAGCTACCCAGTATCAGATCAACAACAAGAGTATTAACATGATATGATTTAAAGGCCTATAAGAAATATGAGTGAAACATAGCCCATAAATATGAATTATCATTAAAATGTATATGCTTGAGACACTAAAATCAAAACAAGGTCTTATGTAAATGACCATAACAGAAAATAGTTTATATAGTTGTAAAAGTGATACTGCTTTAGAAAACAACCAGAATTTCTAAGGTATTCAATGGAAACAGCAAGGTATTATCCTAGCTCTTCAAAATATGACCAAGCCCTGCATACTGATGTCTTGGTGAAAAGTAGATAGAGTTGATATAATCAAGTGACAGAGAACTACAGCTTCCATAATAATAAGAGAGCAATGACAAAAATGTCAAAGGTGTAGACACCCAGAATGTTAATTTATTAGAACGTGACTTTACGCTGATTAATTATATGCTCCTCAAAATATCTGGAGTGCATAAGAAAAGTTAATTGAAGCATTCCACTTAGTACATGCTACTAAAAGCAGTTTTAAATAAGCAATAGAGAACAGGTTTAGGAATTATAAGTATACAGAATTCAATCTATAAATGTGAAAAGTCTTATACGAAAATACTAGTAATGAATATGGTAACTATAAAATAATATGGTATATGTATTAAGTTATTTTCCAATGAACATGACTTCATAGAATAAAAAATTTGAGTTATTTAGAATCTTAAGAGATTTTTAATCAGCCAATCTAAAGATAATAAAAATTCTTTTTGAAGTAAAACATGACTAAAAGAAATACATAACTATAGAAAATATTAACAAATAAATTAGGATCTCAGAACAAGCTCAACATCTAAATAAAACAGGTCAAAAATCACTTTACTTTAGAAATCTGTATATGCAAAATACTTATCATAAGTATTTCCTTAATTTAACAAATATCCCCGGGCTCCTGAAATGTCCCAGTTAAAAATTGTAAGAAGGGAATGAAGAACTAGATAAAGTACGTACATTTTCATGGAAAATTCACATCTGAATATCTTCCAGTTAGTTTCTTGATAATGGTCGGTAGTGCCAAAATAGTTGCATGCTTTAAAAATATTCTTTAATCCAAAAATCACTAATAAAGACAGTCCTCCTAATATACTGAAGTAAAATACTATTATTTTCTAGAAAATAAACTATTTTAGAAAATTTAGGCTTTAATTATTTCATAAAACTGGTAGGATATTTTTTTCCTCCTGACCTATATACTTAAGGCTTTCCTGCATCCCTAGCTAACTTCAGGTGCCTTTCTTAGGTAGCAGTACAATGTTCCATCTTTACCTAAAATATATATTAAGGACTTCTTTTATGGCTTTGTTTTGGGACCACACCCAGCTCCAAAGTTTTTCCTGGTTCTGTGCTCAGGGATGACACCTGGCGATGCCCAGGGACCTATATGATGTGCCAGGGAAAAAGACAGGATCAGCCTTATGCAAGACTAAAACTCTACCTGCTGTCCCATCTCTCTGTCCAGATATTAAGACCTCTTACACTGCTTACTGCATTATCCATCAACATGTCAGTGAATGGCAATTTGAGTTTATGGTAATAATAGGATACTCTGGACAAGCATTAACAAATTGCTTTCATTGAGTTAAGCTATAAAAGCAGTATTTTTTTAAATTAGGTTACCAATACTATATAACAATGCTAGTTAACAATACTATATAAATTCAAGAATATAGCTTCACATCTGTATATGCATACAGGACTCCCCAAAGTTAAAAAAGGAATGACCCTAGATCTATGGATATGAACCACCAACCATCAACAAAGTTCCAGTGGCATCCCTCTATCAAAAAGAATCCCTCATCCTTTCCTTTATTTATCCTCTCATAGCCATGGGAGTTGAATCTAGGAGTTAGCAGTGTTGGATTTTGCAGCTCACTGAACTTAGTTATTTACATCCCACAATTGTAAAACCGCCTAGTAACTATCACTTGCTTCTTCACTTATTTCACTTAGCATAATCACTTCAAGTTCCATCCATTTTGTCCCAAGACGCAGAATCAAATCAACCCTTCACAAATTTAAAGAAGATATATAAATTACATTAGAGAAAAATGAAGTGATCCTAGGCCAATGTTTGTACATTGATTTATAAGTATTAATATAAGCTAATGACTGAAGGCCAGGAAATATACCTCAAAGGGCTAATGTACATTGTCTCAATGTGGGAACCCTGCAGTTGTTCTCTGCATCACATACATGGCTTCCTGAGTACCACCAAGAGAAATCCAGTAAGCAGCCACTAAGCACTATGGAATGTCGCCCAAATCTCTCCTCACATTTATGTAGAAAAATAAAAACAAAAAACTTAAACACTAAATCTGAGACATTTAATGAAGAAGCTAGAAAAAAATAATCAGAAATATTTGGGTTACAATCTGTCCTAGATTATCTAAGCTATGTCATGTGGAGAAGAAGGATTTAGACAAAGGTCTTCAACTATAATGACATGAATGACAGTGTCATATGTATTTCAACATGCACTTGGCTCTTTTAGTCTGATTCCAATAATATTAATTATATAATTACCCCGTTTTGTTCAGATCCCTTACTCATATATGGTAATTCATAAAAATAAAGAATTTTTGTGAGCTGGTCTTGGTCTGGCCAAGAGTGAGCAAGGGGCTAGAGAGAGAGTACAGCTGGTAAGGTGCTTGCCTTATGCACAGTGAACCTGGGTTCAATCCCTGCACCACATAATGGTGCCCTGAGCCCACTAGAAGTGACCCATGAACAGAAAGCCAAGAATAAGCATGAGCCCCTGTAGGATGACATTACTTTGTCCTTTCCCTCCTTGCCACAAATAGCTTGTCCCGGTTTTCCCTGGAGTTTAGGCTTACCCCAGTCACACCCATCAAGGTGTTCCCGAATCTCTCTCATCCCTTTGTTTAGCTATAATCACTTTTCCATGCTCTCTTCCCAAAAGAGTTAATCCTCGGCTTTCCCTTAATCTGACTCTGCTAATTTGCAAGGTCAGACCTTCCTAGGATACTGAGTTTATATTATATAAGTTAATATTGCCTTTCTCCTCTTCTTGTGCCTTTTGAATAATTTACTTTAAAGCTATGTCTGTTTTGTATAGACACAAGAAGACAATATTATGTTTTTATAACTTGGGAATTAATTGGCCTCGAATATTATTCCCTCCCGGGCATCTGCTTTCTCCACTTAAGCCTCAGTTGCCCTCAGTTCCTAGCACCCCAAAGCAGGGTCCCCGACGTGGGATGAGAAGGACCCAGGGCAAGCGGTGAGTTATGTGCTACCCTGGCATCGAGATGGGCCTGGCCAAAGTGCCTAATGCTTAACTATAAGTTAAGAGCTTGATCATGGACAAATGCTGTCATGATCCAATAGTAATTATGAGACTAGGACCCTGTCAGGGATAGGAAAAACTGATCTGGCCTGAGCACTGTAGTCTGAGATTGAGATGGCCCCAGGAGAGCAATTCTATAAGCTTTAATGCATCTCTTATTGTGTCCATACAAAATAATTAATATTATGAATTCTTATATGTTTGCTGGCTGAGGAGAAGAGAAACACATTCATGGGACTCTGCCCTTGGGTGGATCCTCCTGCTGAAAGAGAATTAAGTCCTAGGAGAAGCATCCCCTAAGGGAAAGGACCTTACCCTATTGATGGTGACCACACCTATGTGTATGCCCCAACCCCCTCATGCTGTGGAGATTTAACTAGGCTGTAAGAGTGGGTTGGGGGGCCAGATCCACAGGGGCGAGATACACGGGGGCCAGATCCACGGGGGCCAGATCCAGAGATCCTGAGAGAGACCGAGAGCCGGGTGAGAAGCAGTGAGAGAGAAAGAAATAAACTGATTGAGCAACCAGTCTGGCCTTCTTCCTTCCGTCGCCTGCCCTTGACTGATGGCGCACACAGCGGTTCCGGGAGACAGAACGCGGGCGGTGAGACAGAGCCGCCCGGAGAGCCCGTGAGTGCGCTCGCCCCTCGGCGGGCATTAGTTTTTTACAAGCCCCCAAAACCAACTATAAAAATGGGGGTAGGGAGAAAAAGTGATCCAGACCCTACAACAGTTGGCTGAGAACTAGGTTTCATTCGTATTCCAGGTATACATATAACTCAGCATGTTAATTTTTTAAGTATCAATTTTTTAAACCTGCTTATGTGAGTCAATCCTGAGGTACAGATCACACTAAGTGTGCTGTCGAGCACGCTTCAGAATTGGAAGGCTGAGAGTCACATAAGGGAATGCCACCTGTGGAAACTTATCAAAGAAAATGATTTTATCATTGTGCACTTTTAAAGTTTTACACCTTTGAAGAATTCAAAGGTATCAAAACAAAAGATACAATTCATTAATCTATAGTTAATATTAATCATAACTATAGAATATTTAAATACAAGAAGATTAACAATATTTTAAAAACTATGAATCCATTTGTAACCTGAAAGTTAATATTCTTCTTTATAGAAAGCCTTAACATAGTTTTTGGTGCCCGAACACCAATATATCAACCAAAGTAAGTGCTTAATAAATGTTTGTTAGATCAATGACTGGAAGATGAAAAATACCTCTCTAGAGAGTTCTGAAACTCTACACAGAAGAAATTTCAGAAGAAGCATTTCCATCATTATCATTTATTTGGAATGCATTTATTCCTCTAGTAATCAGAAGTCACATTTTAAAGGTGGTGTTCTACAGAAAGTATCTTGAAGCAATAATATGGTGATTAAAATATATTCTATGCATTTATTATTAAGTATTAGTACCCAAAGGGGCCATATAATAAACTTTAAGTTTAAAATTATATATGAGAACAATTTCAAAAACAATATGCATGTATGTGCATATATATGTATTTGCATACATATATACTACTCATATATTTTAAACATATAATATATTTATAAAGAGAAGTATTTCAGAATAGAAGAAAATTACTGCACAGGCACATATAGAAAACATTAGCTGCTGGGGCTGGAGCAATAGCACAGCGGGTAGGGCGTTTGCCTTGCACGCGGCCGACCCGGGTTCAAATCCCAGCATCCCATATGGTCCCCTGAGCACCGCCAGGGGTGATTCCTGAGTGCATGAGCCGGGAGTGACCCCTGTGAATCGTCGGGTGTGACCCAAAAAGCAAAAAAAAAAAAAAAAAAAAGCTGTTGCATTTTTAAATATTTGAAATAAATACATAAAAGTTATGACTTTTACCAAAAATATTTAAAAAGAAAGGTTTGCATATTTTACTAAAAATCAGTGAGTCAATCACATCAATAAATCTAACTTCTGAGACTAGCATAAAAGGACTCTATTATATTATAAGCAAGAATAGTTCATTAAAATGCGTTATCATACATTTCAATATAGAATTTTCCTGTAATGGAGCAACAGGGGAAATTGATCGACTGTGAGAATTACTTCAGAAAGAACTTTTTAAGAGACACTAACCTACTGTCAAAGTAATACAGGAGCAAAGTAACCAAACCACAGGCTACATATTAGATTTCACTAATGAGGAAAAATTCACACTTTAGTCTAATCTATTCACCTACTTATTCTTATCCTCACACAAATTCCAAAAATGTTTCAAACTCTAGAAACCAAAATTAAATGAAACTAAATCTTTTCCTGGAAATATGCATCAGTATTTATTATCTTTCCTGGTGGAACTACCGCCATTTACTCAATAATTCAGTGAACCTCTCCTTAACCCTACAGTCCAAACCTTGCTGATTAAAACCCTTACATATTCTCCTAACCCTTTTCTTTCTTCTCATTCCCCATTCTCACTAGTCTCAGAACTCCCCACTCAGTCTTTGCTACAGCCTTTAAAAAATCATTCTGACTCTGGACTGGTCCCCATCCAGAGTCTTTTTCCAGAGTGATTTATGTCAATCAAAATACTGGGCATCTACTTTGTCAAGCCCTTGGCCGCTTGGAAAATGAAGTCCAAATTTCCTCTTCTAAAAGAAATTCCATCAGCTTGCCCTGATTAATTCTCCAGAGTAATCACAAGCCTCAAATTCCTAGACTTCAAATTTATAGAAGAAATATCAATCTACTTATATTTCCCAGAACACAGCATGCTATTTTTTCAGTTCCCATTTTTAATTCATTTACTGAAAAAGCCTCCGCTTGTCTACAAAGTTTTATTTATTTAATAAGTCCCAGTTCAAGAAGTCTCTCTCTAAGAAATCTCCCTGAACTGCTACCACTCATTGCCTATAACAATCAGAAGAGGGAGCATATTAGTATATTGTCCAGGTTAGGTGTTTCTTTAAGAGAAGAGTGTGAGCTCTGAAAGTGACAGTGTACTGTTCATTTTGGATTCATCTAACAATTTCCTAGCACAGGAAATAGCCTAGAAATATGGGGCTGGAGCGATAGCACAGCGAGAAGGTGTTTGCCTTGCATTGCACGTGGCCGACCCGAGTTTGATCCCCAGCATCCCATATGATCCCCCGAGTACCACCAGGAGTAACTCCTGAGTGCAGAGCCAGGAGTATCCCCTGTGCATCACCAGGTGTGACCCAAAGAGAAAAAAAAAAGAAAGAAATAGCCTAGAAATAGTAGCTGAATCAATCACTTAGGATGATAAAGATGAGAAAAACAATAATAATTATATTTTATACTTCAAATTTTTAAACATTTGTGTATCCTCAAAATGCACATCTGGTATCAATCAGACCTACAATTTAATTAGGTATCATCAAATGAAAATGTATGGTACAGACTGGAGTGATACCACAGCGGGTAGGACATTTGTCTTGCACGTGGCAGACCCGGGTTCGATTCCTCTGTCCCTCTCAGAGAGCCCAGCAAGCTACCGAGATATCCTGCCACACTGCAGAGGCTGGCAAAATACCCATGGCGTATTTGATATGCCAAAATCAGTAACAAGTCTCACAATGGAGACACTCCTGGTGCCCGCTTGAGCAAATTGATGAACAACGTGACCACAGTGCTACAGTGCAGTGCTACTAATCAAAGTAAAAAATTACATGAAATTTTAGATGTCAGCATTTGAAGAACAATTAATTCAATAAGTAGGTAGGGTGCCCTACTAAGAGGATTTTGGGAGCAAACGAAATAGCTCCAAGTATAGTGTGCATGTTCCACTTTCCATGCCGGAAGCCTGGGTTCAATCTCTGCAGCACAATTCCTGGAGCACTATCAGAGAGTGACCCCACAAGTACGAAGCCAGCAAGCCCCTGCCCTCACCAACCTTCAATGTGTTCAAAAGGCAAAATTCATAAGATAAAATAAAATACACATTTTTAAATATTCTTAATGACCACTATCTTAGGAACATCAACAATATGCAATAATTTTCTTAATGTACAACCAAAACCCTTAGACTGTGCTCAAGAACAGCAGCACTCCATTAAAAACAACAACAACAACTTATTTCTAACATATGGATAGGTCAATCCAACTTCTTTCTTAACCAAAATCTTATAGAAGCTCTGAATAAAAATGGGATTTTTATTTATTTAAATACTACCCTAAATCATTTTTTAAATCCCAGTATCTGTTCCATCAGTTCATGTAGTAAAGAGAAAAAATAAATAAATCTTAAATCTCAAACAGATCTGGATTAGAACAAAAACCTTTTCTTAAACATGAGTCATGGGTAGACATAGTGACTTGACTACACTGAGTGAAAGCAACAATGCTTATTTACTGGATACTACCATGTGCCAGGAACTGTGCTAAGCACTTTTGCATATATTGCCCCATTTGAACCTCACAACTGTCCACTGAGGTAGGAATTGCTAACCATATTCTACAGATAAGCTCAGAGACATGAAGTAACATGCTTAAGAGCACATAGCAAGTTAGTGGCAAAGCAAGTATTCTATCATAAGCCTATATAACTTAGAGCCTATATACAGGCACTGATAATCTATTGCTTCTGAGTCTTCATTTTCTCGAGTATATTATGAAATGGAACAACCAACAGCTTCACAGAGTTGTTTAGACCCAATGAAATAAATAGCATAGATGCATATGGCAATCATGCTGGATAGCTTATGAATCTTCAACAAATAATGCCCTTTCCTACTCTCCCTCCAGTGGTGATTACATTAATAGTAAGGGAAATAATTCCAAAATAATCTTCCACCTATCTCAAAGCATAGAGTTTCTATCTTGATTAATTCACAAAAAAGAAATTACCACCAGATCAGCAGATATATTTGATATATACGAACATGGGGGGGGGGGAGGAGAAAGCAAAGGAAAGCAATACACTCAACCTGATTTTAAAAATGTAATCCTGCCAAAGTAGTGATGAGAGCATAAGATCCAAATATTACAATCTTACTATACTCTCAGAGTTACGAGAGAAGAGCACTGGACCCAGCATTTTCATTTTATTACAGCTGGAAGGAAGACTCTCACAGAACCTAACCAAACATTGCACTTTAAAAAAAAATACATTTCTATCCAGTGTTTGCTTATTTGGGGAACACACCGGCTGTGCTCAAGGCTTACTCCGGGCTCTGCATTTAGGGGTGACTCCTGGCCCGGCTCAGGGGAGCTATATGTGGTTCCAGGGATCGAACCCAGATCTTTTACATGCAAGTGCCTTACTAGCTGTACGATAGCCACGGCCCTAAAAATGTTTTTCCAGTAAGAATAACTAATTTAGCAGAGGCAATAAGGATAACACTTCTAGAGTAAACTGTTTTTGTTTCTCAGAACAGACCTTTGTCCTTATCATGAATTAACCTAAAAAAGAGAAATTGGATGCAAGGAAAAAAAATAAAGCATTTTTTGCTGTGAATTCCCTATACGTACACCTCACCTTCCCTTTCGCCCCATAATTTTTGTTCTGCCATAGTCAAAACACTTTGAGAGTTATAAAGAAATCAAATCAACCATTAGTTTTCCTTTTAAATTTCCTACCATGTAAAAGCTAAACATAAGGTATGTTGGATATATACACAAACTAAAGTGCTATAAATCAAAAGAGTGTTTTTATATCAAACCCATCTGGTGTTAGATAAGGGTGTGTCTCATGGAAAACCAACCAAGGATGACTGCCGGGCGAAGCTATAGATGACAACCTGACAATACAAGAAGCTGGAGTGTCCCATAGTAAGCTGTGTTTTTAAAACTTCATGAAGTATCAGCCTAACAAGATTCTCTGATATCACTCCACCCTGATAGCAGCCTTTTCTAAATCTGAAATACTCTTGACTATAATTTGAGTAGGTCAGGATTGCATATGGATATGGAAGTTACCCTAAGATAATGACATTAAAAAGTCCCATCAGTTAGGTGATCTAACTAACCTACAAGGTAATAACACAGTTTTATCCCCCAATCATGACAATTTCATCCTTCTCCTACGGGACTTAAGGGGCTAACTGATTTCTCCAGACCTTCAATTCCACACAGGAAAAATGTAAATCATAACATACTTCATCTTTACTGGGTTCTAAAATTGGAAACAGGGTAAGGGAAAAAAAAAATGAATGTGAAGCACTCTGAAAGGAATAAACTAGATTCCCTGACCTGATTATTGGTCAGAGTCTTGTAAAACTAGAATTACTACTTCTTCCAATTCCATACATGCCACCTGGCTATCAAACTGACTGATGAATAGAACTGACTACGAAGGTTATCCATGTAAAGGTTTAAAAGTAATAGAAATGAAACTTATATCACAATACATAGTTAAATTTAGAGATCTCCGGAGAAAAGATGCGCACGCGCGCGCGCGCGCGCGTGTGTGTGTGTGTGTGTGTGTGTGTGTGTGTGTTTATAAAAGGCATTTTGAAAACAAAATAGAAAAGCGAAATTAACTACCATTTTGGAGACTCAAAATGTTTGCAAAACAGCAGCAGCTATAGCCCTGTTGAAAAACCAAGGCTGAAGTAACTAAACAAGGAGTGGAAATGAGCTAACCCAGAAAGAGACGAAATCACAAAGTAAGTCTCATCGATGGGCCGAAATACAATATGGATTATTTTTATATTGTTCTGTCTGAGTTGTCTGTCTCAGATTCTTAACTTCCAGATTCTATTTTTAAAATCACTTAACACTGTGTATTTCCAGTAGCCATCAAGAAATATACTGTCATTCCTGACACCGAAGATTGTCAGCAGACTCAATATGTACACTAATGATCTCAGGCAACAATGCCCATCTTCTTATCAAAGAAATCCTTATTACAGAAGAAAAATAGGTCTAAAACTCTCCAAGAAAATTCATTTTAACACACTGTAATCATTATAAAATGGTAAGATCATGAATACCTCTTACTTCTTTTAAAGATTATCTTACATGCTCAATTTTAAAACCAAAAATTGTCAGGCATTATAACATTTTCAGTTCTCTCCCGAATCATCAATGTACCCTTCCAGCACTGTCAGACTATGATAGCTGCCGTCATTATTTTTTATAAGATTGCTGGCAGCAACTTGTACAGATACCCTTCATCTTAGAATAGTTATCAAATGAACTAAACAAATGACTAGGACTTTAGATTGAAACTGACCACTTTCCAATAGCCAAAGAAAATGGGTTAACACATCTTCATTGCCTCTATGTCGGTTATCTTTGATAAATCAATGGCCTTCACTGGTATTTTCTAAGCTTTTTAAAAATAACTTTACTCCCCTTACACACAAACTCCTGTCCTCTCCGTACTGTTTTTGAACACAAACTTATTCTAGCAAAGGTTTTCACATCAACTTTTACGTTTAACGCTTTCTATGAAAACTGAAGCTCTATCTTTGGAAGCTACTCTTTTTCAGGAGTATATCTGAAGATATAAAATAATGTACAAAATGTCTCTCTCCCTCCCTTTCTCCCTCTTTCTCTCTTCTCTCTCTCTTCTCTGCTCTCTCTCTCTCTCCCTCTCTCTCTCTCTCTCCCTCCTTCCCTCCCTCCCTCCCTCTCTCCCTGCCTCCCTCCCTCAAAGTAATCATTCCAAGTCGCAGAAAATGTCTGAGTAACATATTCTAGGTGTCCTGTTCTAATAGACAAGAGTCCCTCTCTACCAGTATTGGCTTTGACTATCTGAAACACTGGTCTTCTCCTAGATCTAACAAGAGGAAAAATGGGTATCTTCTGCAACTAACACCTAAGTGGGTAACCTAGATACTGTAAATAGAGGCTACATAAAGGATGCAACAGACAGTCCTGAAGTAAGAGCCAAAATAGTTAACCTGGAATTCTTTGAAAAAGAATACAGAAATATGCACAGCTTAACCAAAACTTTACCAACAGGGAACTGTCATTGGCTAGTAAGTTGGAAAAAAAATGACACTTATACTAAACATAATTTATTTGCCATTGGGTGGGGACAACAAAAGACTCAACTGTATTTTGCAAACTTCTTATTTGTCCACATTGATCATGATTCCTTTCTGTAAGGTTTAGTTTGAATAAACGGGTGGCTGTCTTTTTGCAAAAGCAAGTACTTGCAAAACCAAACCAAATTTACCGAAGAAGGGAATCAATGAATCAATTTAAAAGCATTTTCCTGCTATCTTAGTGGTAGTTAAGGAATGATATAAAGTCTCTGATTAGCTGCTATTATTTACTCCATATTGTCAATTTTCTAAAGCCAATAGTTAAATACAGTATTATTCTAGTTCCACTCTCTGAATTTACAAGAAAATTACCAGAGAAATAAAAATTTAGTCTACCATTGAACCAGAAACATTAACGTGTAAAAACTTGTATTTCTTATATAGTAGTAGTAGTAGTATAACTTTCATCAAGTTTCTAGCCAAGTAGAAAAAACAAAAAAGCAATAAAATCCATTATTGATTAGCACTATGCTTTCATATATATCCACTATTTTTTCTCTAAAGGATGAAAAAATTTCATAGAAAGCTTTTTAAAAATAATCTTCCTAAGTGCTTCCCATTAATACAAAAGGAAAAATAAAACCTTTCAGATCAGTAAATTTATACTGGTCAATAAAAAAAAATTTAAATAGCTAGAATCACTTGTCAATGAATTGCAATAATGTACATGTCCTTATAATTTGTAAGTCTTTACTACTAAGAAAGCTAGTAAGTTTATAATAACCCTAAGTTTTTCCTACAGAAGCGAAGCAAAAAAGAAAATGTGCTCTCTCCATATAATCAGTGTTAACTCAAGACCATGTTCATAACTCAGTAGATAATTCAGTTTTTGGTATTTTTAGTTATCTAAAAATTTAAAAAAAATGTTTTTCCTTTACCTATTACCCTAATAGAAATTAAATCATATTTACGCAAATGTTATTTCTATATAAAAAAAACAACACATACCAAAACCATAAGGTTAACACAAGATTCAAAGTTACATTTTAGATAAGAATGAGTTTGAATGCTGAGTCTAAAACTGACAATATATTATAACTAAGAGGAATGAAATGATATTGCTAATAAAGTATTTTGTCTTCTGTACTGACTATATTTAAACTATTCTTTCTGTTCCCAAAAAAAAAAAAACAATCTCTACTATGTCAACAAATGACCCTTTATCATAGTATTCAAAACTGTCTATACCCACAAATTCAAAACATCCCTCTACATTGCTATACTCTCTAAAACACAATGCTTTCGTTTTGCTAAAGAAATAACAATGAAATGAGGTTCACAAAATTTCAGTGATACTTTCCTCTCCAATGCCTTGACAGTGAAAATTTGACAAGTCAAAAATAAATATATAAATAAATAAATAAACAAGTAAGAAAAACTACAATCCAACCACTGGTGAGTTAGCTTTGAAACCAGGCAATAACATTTTTTTAAATTGGGGTTTTTTTCACTATAAATCCTTTAGAAGTGACACGTTCCATAAATATATAAATGTATATATATTTGTGAAATAAATATATATACATATATTTATCCAACAACATATATCCAATAACATAACTAGTCATAAACCTGGCAAGTCAAAACAATAACCAGCAAAGCCTCACATTTCTTACCTGATACAGGTAAGCACCAGCTCCCAAATGCCACCTTGGGATAGTTCAGACTAGTGAGCAGGCTCATGCTTTATGGCACTAGTACGAACAGGAATAAAATCTGTGGCGTTCTTTCTTTAGCAAAATCTATAGCAGCAGCTACACCACAATGCAAGAGGACCCCACAGACCTAACAAATTCAAGTCTGTCACTAGAGATATTGGTGTTGGGGGGGGAGTAAGAGAGTAACAATGAAGACTTACTGCTTGTCATGTGACTCGGTGAGACATGCTGTCCATTGGGTGTGCTTGAGGTAAGGTCAATGGCCACACTGGCGTGCTCCCTTTCAGGTGAAAGCTCATTGTCACCTGTGTTCACAAAATAAAATCTTTTGGTTCTCTGCTCATTGTCACATGAAATCTAATTACCAACTTTGCTTCCTACATGCAGTGACATGCACAGTGTTGAAATTTTAATGTAATACATTTTCCCTTAAAAGAAATGATAAGGAAGTATCATTTAGAAATAGATAGTAATTGAATGAAATGACGAAAAGTCACAAAGCAGTCCAGGTAATAAAAAAAAAGTTACAAAATTTCATTATTGCAATAATCTTAAACTGTAAAATAAAAGGAACTACCTCCAAAGAGTCTTTTTGTTGAAAGAAGTAAGTTTTCTCCAGCAGTTAAGCATAAAGTATCTATAACCAGCATTCTCCAAAGGGCTTATTATCATAAGTTGGAGGCGTAAAGGAGAACCGGCTACAAAAGTCAACTTACAGAACTAATTCTTTCACAAAGTGCTCAAAATACACAATTACAGAGTGGTAAATATTTAGCAAACACTATTAAGTCAAGTAACTTTACCTATTCTCAACTTTAAAGTAAATCTTTAAAAAAAAAAATAAGTAGGAAAGTATTGATTTGTTAAGCTATTATTGAATTAAAAAATCCTTCATTATCTTATTTCACATCTGCGCTGTCACTTTCTTAAAATCATTTAAAGGTAAAATAGTGCACCAATAGAAATTAAAACGTAATTCTCAATGAAGCCTTATAACTCAGATCTTAACACAGAGTTCTTCTGTAATTTTATTACCAAGAACAAATGAAGGAAGAAAAAAAAAAATACTTACATGTTATATAGCCATCAATAGCCTCTGTTTCCATAGTCAAAGTGCAGTGCTGCAACATGAAAGATTGTACACTCTTAGCACAAAGATTCTTTTAAGTATCTGTCTTTAAACTCTTAACTTATTTGAAGCTCCAAGCAGTTAGCCCATGTTGCTGCTGCTGCAACTTGTGCCCAAGAAACATACTACAGTGTACTGTATGTGCTCATTTGCAAGTCACTGAACTCTTTCTGCAAATGATCTGATTCCTCCTGGAGATAGGATAGGAAAGATAAGTGTGCTGTGAGATGGGCTGTAGCAAGATAGGAATGAGTCTCTTCATCAGAATTTACTGGGCTTAGAAGAAAAAAAAAAAAAAAGAAGAAGAAGAAGAAAAAAAAGGAGTGAGGGGGTTTCTGCCTCCAGTGTGCCAGCTTTCACTGGGATTTAAGTATTTTACCATTCACTACTTCCCACAATCACACTGCAGTTTGAGCACTTCCCTAGTGTACAGATAGCTCTATTCACAATTGTTGCAAGTTGGTTCATCATGTTCTAACAGGGAGGGGGGAAGAACAAACTAACATTAAGAAAACAAAACAAAACAAAACACAAAAAACGTAGTGCCCCTGTGTGCCCCGAACGTTTCTCTAGCAGTTATCCAACTCATGGACCGGTCCTGACATTTCAGCCTACCCCGAGCACTGTGGAAGCACCTGTTCAATGTAGCCTTAGTTTCCTGCCAGACCATGATGGGAAACAAAATGCCAAACCTACTAATACATTTTGATTTCTGCAAATTTCATCAACTTGTGGCTGTCTGGAAAGGAATCACTCTCTCTTTTTTTTTTTTCCACCTAAAGTTGAGGGAATTATTTTCATGGACCAATGAGACAAAAGCGGAACTTAATTCTCAGAAATAAAAGTAAATTGTATGAGATGACACCCCCTAGCTTTGATTTCACATAATGAAAAGATCAATAAAGCTAACTGTATTCTTTGAAGGAAAGAAGTTTAAAGAATCGACATGTCCTGAGAAGATTTTTTTACTAATTTTTTTTTCCTTTGGCCCTGGTCCTTTTTGCCTTTAGTTTCAAAACTCTCACTGCACCAGCAGCTAAATTATTCACAATGAGCCATTTCTGTATTGATCGCCAAGTATATTTAGCCCTGGCTCCTGGAATTTCTCCATTACTTACTGGAAAACAGGCAGCTTCACTTCTTGTCTCCAAAACCACTTCCCTTCTCCCCCCTCCCCTCCCCTTCTTCACTACCACCCTACACACACACACACACACACACACACACACACACACACTCACACACACACTCACACACACACACACCACAAACTTTTCTTTTTTCTTATGGATAATCAGATTAAATTCCCAACTCAGTCTCTCCACATAGGACTTGCATTTCAACCTGCTGTACTGTTATCAAAT
Source organism: Sorex araneus (assembly GCF_027595985.1). Classification (NCBI taxonomy): domain Eukaryota; kingdom Metazoa; phylum Chordata; class Mammalia; order Eulipotyphla; family Soricidae; genus Sorex; species Sorex araneus. The sequence continues at coordinate 245,794,321 of NC_073313.1, forward strand.
TCTTTCAATTTATGGTTACATAAGGCTTTCAAGAAAGGCATCTGTAAAGTTTAAAAGGGGAACCGTCTCTTCGGATATTTTGCAAATGACTTTATCTCTCTTTTTTTTTTCCAAAAATGTCCACACTTCACACACACACATTAAAAAAGAAAGAAACGTCAGGGAGAACCGAAAGGCGTCTCTGTCCCATCAATGAAATGGTTATTAACCCTCAGAGAAGGAAAGAAAGGGAAAAAAAAAAAGAAGAAACGGAGAACGAGAAACGAAATGTACATACAAAAGAAATTGTCCTTTGATTAAAAAAGATTCATCACCATTTCCAGCTCTGCCGGGAGATCTCAGCTTCTTCTAACCCCTCAAAGAGGAGGTGACAATGTCGGGCTGAAGATAAACGGAGAGAGAGAGAAAGAAGTTTTTTGTGTTTTGCCCCTTCTCTCTTTCCCTCCCTGGCCCCTTCCACGCCAAGCCCCCTGCACAGTTCAAGGCGAGGAGGAAGGAAAAGCACTTTACAGGTGGGTCATTCCGAGCCCAAATCCAGCAAACAGATCGGCTGATAAACAAAACCAAGAAATGAGAGAGAAGGAACACCCCCCTTCTCCTCCTCCTCCTCCTCCTCCTCCTCCTCCACCTCCTCCTCCTCCTCCTCCTCCTCCACCTCCTCCTCCTCCTCTTCCTCCTCCTCCTGCTACCCCTCCCCCTCGTCCCTTTGGGATGGTCTAGTAGGAAAAGTCACTCAGGAATGGCACCACGTACTTTCAGGAAAGAGGAAAAAAAAGAGAGAGAAAGAGAGAGAGGTCAGTCAGTGCTACAGCAATGCGATTAACAAGAAGAGAAAAAACTTGATCCACCGGTTCCTTAAGAATCGACCAAAAGCTAAGACAAGAAAACTGAAAGAAAAGGGGAGGGGGGGGACAGGGGAGGGACGGTCAGGCAGAACCCAGCAAGGAACCAAGGCCAACTTCACAGGACTGTTTTCTGGCCCGTGGCAAAAAAAAAAAAAAAAAAAGGTGGGGGCGGGAGGGTGGGGGGGTTGCGATCTTAATTCCATCTCCTTCGCCCATACTAGAACCTGTCAAAGTGATTTAATTGCTGTCTTTTTTACATGGGTCATACCAGGTTGGAATTTTTTTTTTTTTTTACCCTTAATTCCAGCAGGATCTTTTCGATCTGGACAGCTGCAATTTATGCCAGGCTACCCAATCTTTCTTGGAATTCAAGTTAAAACAAAGCAAAACAAGTCTCAATCCATGACAGCTACAGAGCTCCAGCGATGAGAACTGATTCATCAATTACCACCATCCGAGAAACAGATAACCAAGAGGGGACGGATACATTAAGGCAGAGGACAGCATCTTCACCCCGAGACTCTCTGAGCGTCCCCTACAGAAAGCATTACCCTAATCATACACCGCAATCCATCCCTCCCAGAAGGGGGAAAAAAAATGTTACATATAGATATATATGTATGTATCTCTACTATCATTACGGGTTAACAGCAACAAGTCATTTGATCACATCACAGTGCAAAAAAACGAGATGCTATATCATCACACTTAACTTTGAAAACACTCCCCCCCACACCACACACACACACACACACACACACACCACACACCTTTGCAAATAAGAGACACATATTTATAGATCATCAAGGAATCAGAAGACATCATAAAACAAGAGCTGCTCTTCCCCACGCCGAAGCCAAGCGGAGATTTACCTCAGCCGTGCATGCAGTAAAATAATCCCATCACCCTTTTGTTTGTGTTTACTGTTAGTGTAGCCTCTCTCTCTCTCTTTCTCATCTCTCTGTCTCTCGCTCGCTTGCTTGCTTTCCCTTTTCTTTTTTTTTTTTTTCCCTGTGCCTAATAACGTGTGTTTGTGCACTGCAGTGGGTGGTGGAAACTAAGGCAGTGGAGCTGGAGCTACGGGTAATCCTGTTTTTACTTCCTCCATCTTCAGCGAGGAGCAGGGTTAGCCCGGGACAGCTGGTCAAACCCCGAGAAACCGATCCGCCGCCGCCGCCGCCGCCGCCGCGGGAGCCCGGGCACATCTCCCCCTCGGGCCGGGCTCGCGCAGACGCCCGCGGGCGGAGGGCGGGCGGCGGCGGCGGCGGCGGCGGCGGGCGGCAGGGCCCGGGGCGCCAGCGGCCGGGCGTGCGCGCGCGCGCGCGTCTGTTTGTGTGTGTGTGCGCGCGCGCGTCTTTGTGTGCGCGCGCGCGTGTCCTGTGTCTATATGTGTGGGGGGGGGCGGGAGCTGCGGGGAATGGAGCTGAGACGCGAGGACGCGCGTGATGTGTGTGTGAGTGTGTGTGTGTGTGTGTGTGTGTGTGTGTGTGTGTGTGCGCGCGCGCGCGCGGGCACGCGGAGGCGCGGGTGCGCGGGGTTGCGCGCGGGGCCCGCTCGGCGCGCTCGGCAATCGATTACAGGACAAGTGCGGCCCCGGCGGCGGCGGCGGCGGCGGCGGCTCCGCGACGCGCGCCCTCTTTTCCCCCTCCGCGACCACCCGCGCGCCCGGCTCCGCGCCGCGCCCCCGCCCCCCCACGCCCCCGCCCCCACCCCCACCCTCTCCCTCCCACCTCCACCCCCGCCCCGGTGTCGGTCGGGGCAGGCGGACCCCGCCCTCCCGAAAGGGGAACCAGGTAACCCGTTTCCGAGAGTTGCACCCCCCGCCGCCCCCCCAGCCCCCGAGCTACTCCCGCCCATCGTCTGTCCCCCACCCCCCCCGCACCCCAGCGCCGTCCTAATAAAGCTCACGTTTTCTGCAGGCTGGGGTGGAAGGATGGGAACGGCGAGGGGCGGTGCATGGCGGCGCCGCTGAAGTTTAAGTCTTTGCAACTGGGAGCGGCGGGGGAGGCCGGGAGCCCCGGGAGGAGCGGGACGGCGGCGGGGCAGGCGGGCGGGCGGGCGGCCGCCGCGGCGCTCCCGGGCTCGGCGTCCAGGCCGGAGTCGGGGTGTGTGCGCGCGGACCCACCCACTCGGGCTTCGCAATAAAAAAAAAAAAAAAACGGTGAAGAAAAAAAAAAAAAACGTTTCCCCGAGCGGCACCCCCGCTCGCTCGCTCCGGACTGGAATCAGGACACCCGAGTCTTCGGGAGCCGCGGGCGGGCGCGGGAGGCTCGGGCGCTCGGGGAAGCGCCACTCTTCCTGATTTTGAAAGTGCTTCCCAGTGCAAGTTGCAGAGGCGAGGGTTGCTTTGGCTTTTTTGTTTTTTCCTAAATCTCCCCCTCTTCCCCCACCCCCCCCCCCCGCGCCGGTGCCACCTCCTCCCGAGTGCTAGGAATGTGGAGGGGGGTGGGGGAGAGGGATGGTTCCAAAAAGTTAGTCGGACCACGTTGCCCCCTCGATCGGATCGAGGAGTCTCCGCAGAAGATTTTTTGAATGTGTGAATCACTTGTGTATGGATCGTCGTGAGAGAAATAACTGAGCGTGCTTTCCAGAAATAGTAGCAGTTAGCATCTTTCTGGACCACATTTGCAGAAAAGGGGAATTGAGAAGTCTATAATTAAAGGGAAAAGGAAAATGAAAGGAGCGGAAAAGACTGAACTTGGTGTAGTCTGGATGGCTGAAGTTTGAAAACACATGAAATTATCGGGACAGCCAAACATCCTTGCTGAGAAACTATCACAGACCGTGAAAACATATATATATGTATATATATATATATATGTGTGTGTGTGTGTGTGTATGTATGTATGTATATATATATATATATATATACAGCTCAAAGTTTAAAGATTAGGAGCGGGCACTATGACCCTCATTTTAAGAATCCTCTATATAGTTGCCTTGGGGGTTGAGGCTGTTTTGTGTTACCTTTTTTCCTTAAGCCCGCTTCCCTCCTCGCCCTCCGGGCTGAGAAAAGATACATTTGAAATAAAAAAACAACCATATCTTAAGCACCATTCTGGGAAACTTTGGATAAAGTTCCTAGAATCTTATGTGGGCAGGAATTCATTGCTAAATGCACACGCAATAATAGGAACTGAAAATTTGATGATGCGATTTGAGTTGTTTACATATACTCACTTTATCGCGTGAATGTCCTGTCAATAGGCACATCTGAAAGTAATTTTTCAGGAATGCTATTTGGGAAATACTAATCGCAGAACTTCATAAAACCCTTCCAATCCCATTGGATGGCAAGTTTATCATCATAAGTGTTTAGAAAATTGGATGTTCATTATTTGTCAATATCCAGGATACTGCTGCTTTAAATTGCCACCACCACCACCCCCAAAGCTTTGCCTGATTGTGTAAAATTGTCCCAGTCCTTAACAAGATTAATTAAAAGCATTTTCAAAATTAGCATATATAGTTAAAATAATTGGATTCTTCAACAGAAGAGGATACGCCTTAAGGAAGCCTCAAGGATTCATCCTCAAGTCCCCCCCTTACCCCAGAACTTCCTCTTGAGGTAGTCCTTGCCTGCGGCTGGTTCTAGCTCTATTTTATCTATCCCTGTAACTTTCATTAGCTCTTTAGCCACCAGAGGCACATTCTCTCCCTCTAGTGGCCAATAGTTCCGACACTGCATTCCTGTGACCTTGTCTCCCCAATAGTGGGGGGAGACGGGGACTGGTGACAATGAATGGATGTCACAGCTTAGAGTGTCAAACAGCTCATGATCAGTGGTGTTCATTAGGCCACTTAGAGAAAAGTTTCCCTCGTCTTCGCGTTCTATTTCCCTGTGCCCCTTTCTCATTTGCAGATCGTGGTATGTCCAATTCAAAGAAAGATTGTTCATGTACTGAAATTAAGCATTCTCTTTTATCCTCTGCTGTGGAGTATTCCTGCTGTGAAATTCAATGAATTCTACTTAGGGGAAGGAGACTGTTTAAATTGTAGGAATTTACTTTTGTCACAATCTCTCTCTCTCTCTTTCTCTCTCTCTCTGAAGACTCTCTTTCATCTTTGGTCATAACTACATTTTATACACACTTTTAAAGTACATATACAGCTAGATTATACTTTTAAAAAATACTGCCTGAGAAGTACAGTGCCTTAACTGTATCAAGTCGGGAAACTTTTCACTTTGGTGAAGACACATACCACCTTTACTATTTTCCACGGGTTCTCCTCATCCTGTCTGTACCATCCTAACACATTTTACGTTTTTTATTTATACGATTTAAATTTTTATTATTTTTTATTTATTTTATTTTTATTTTATTAATTTATAAAAATTAATTTTTTATAAATTAATTTATTTTTTATTTTTTAATTATACAACTTAATTTTTTTAATTCAGTGTTTTCAAAGAAAATATGTCTTATCCACTAGAATGGTATTTTTTTGTTTGTTTGAGAGGGGGCCCTACCTGGTGATGCTCAGGGCTTACTCCTGACCCTGCACTAAGGAATTACTTGTGGCTGTGGTTTGGGGACCGTATGGTTTGACTGACCAAACCTGTCTGCCTCATGTGAGGCAAGCATCCTACGCACTGCACTATTTCTTCAGCCCCTGATGTCATATTTTTAAGGGCAAGGATGATATGTGAATTGTGAACAACTGTATTGTTTTGTTTTTCAGAATTCACAGTGTTTGACATGATTTGATTCTCAGTAAACATTTACTGAGTGGATAAATATGGAGCTAATAACATACCTAATTTCCATGTGTTATGCTCTGTTTTGATGGTGTAAAAGGTAAGACTTAAAGGTGCTTTCTAATGGCACATAGAACTTGGTTAAATCTCGGTTTGTCAATTATAAATATTCACAATAGGTTAGATCTGGCTTATGGTTTGTTTGAAAAATGTAGATCCTTCACTAGATACTATAAATTTTGCAGTTATAATTAATAAAATTGATTAAAGCTATCAAAATATAATTTGAAAGTTCATTGATGTGATTCCACTGTTCATAAGCCAATCGTTGCATATTTGTTTGTTTTGGATTGGGGGAGGGAGATCCACTCTTGATACTATGTACAGGGGTCATTCATGGTGGTACCAGGATTTTCACCTGTTCATACTTGATAATCAATGAATCAATTTGGCTATCAAGGAATGAATGCAACAAATTAAATCATATAGCCACTAAGTACAATAAGCAAAAGAAAAAAATATGAAAGCAATGCAACTAAAATCAACCCTGAATACTGGTCTTATATTCTTTGGATGATTTATTTGGGGTGGTGGTTTATCTGTTTTGGTTTTTAATCACAAGGTACCCTTTAAAAGGAATCTGAATGAAACTAGATTTTTGTTGAAAGAAATAAATTTATATCAACTGGGGGGATTGTTTTTAGCAGAGAATAGGACAATTTACACATGGAAAAGCTTTCCCACTATCAAAAATGATAGAACATAATCCATAGACTGGGTGCCCTAAAATAACTTGAATCTCTGAAAAAAAGTGCAGAGTAACAAGCACACTTTGCCAAATGTGTGAAAACTGATTATTTGTCTTATTTTTGTCCGGTGGTAGTGTTCTCTTTGAAGTCCTGTTCTCTTATTTAGTGAGGTATGGGACAATGGCATCCCTTTCTCCAAACGATCTAGATTGGCACTAAACCGAGCAAGGAGACCAGAAAATGGAACCATAATTTCAAAGAAAACACGAGAAGATATCAAATCCAGTTCAGAAGTAATGCACATGAATACTTTCCAACTTTGCCTGCCTGCCTATCATAAGGGTCTAGGGTCTGTCCAGCGCGTATGTAAGTCCCATATGGTAAGGGTCATCTTATTCTATCCACATTGAACAATAGCTTCTTTTAACAATTCATAAGATTGTCACTTTGCAATTAGAGATAGGGTCTTAAACAAATAGCTGTGTCCCTAAAACAGGTGCCATTATGTCTTAAATTCACAGATAAAATATCAGATTGCTTTTAGAGAACACATTTTGATATGAGCAGATGATAAACTATCTCTATCCCACAAGAGAATTTAAAAGTGGGAGTTAGACTAAGAGAGTGGGATGTACAGGAGTTGGCGAATAAAGATGAAAGTATGCATTTTTAAAGATGTCTTTAGAATCTGTCATAATTACTTTAAAATTCAGTTAGCGCTCACCATTTGAGCAAATGATTCCATTAAAACGTAACTATAGGAACTTCGAGTCGGGTTGTATGTACATACTTGATGTACAAAAAGAAAGTGGCACTGGGAATAAGATTCTTCTAAGAAGCCCCAAAAATGTTAAGCACAAAACATGCAATTAGGTTATTAGACTTCACAATAATGTGTTAGTTAAAAAAAAAGATTTGAATATTTGAAAACTCAACAGAGCAAATAGAAGATAACAGTAAAATGAGACTATCTCTGGGTACAGGGAGGAAAAAATGATCATTGACTTTGTAAATGGGAGATGATAATAGCACAGCCAACCTCACTGCATCACTGTAATCCCATTACTCATCGATTTACTGGACCAGGCACCAGTAACGTCTCCATTGTGAGACTTGTTGTTACTGTTCTTGGCATATGGAATACGCCACGGGTAGCTTGCCAGGCTCTGCCATGCAGGCAAGATACGCTTAGTAGCTTGCCAGGCTCTCCGAGAGGGGCAGAGGAATCGAACCCAGGTCGGTCGCATGTGAGGCGAATGCCTTACCCGCTATGCTAGACCTAAAGGTCCTCAATGGTTAATTTCTACTAGAGATATTTGTTGTTCACAGTAAGGTGGTAACAAGTAGCATCTAAAGGAAATATTAATTAAATCAGAGCCAAGAGAAATATGAACCTGTTTTTTTTATATAATGCTGTGAAAAGTTCATAGACTTACATGTCGGTAGTATATAAGAAGCTTCAGTTCTTTGTACTCCAAAATTCTTTCACAGCACAGTATAGTCTAATAGCGTATGTTTAAACAATTCTATGTATCTAGGTTAAGGAAAAGTTAAAAAAAATGTGTCTTCAACAGAAAGTGAAGGAAAGAATCCAGGGCTTAACCTGCCCTCTTTTTATAGCCTGGTAGTAGCACCCTAGGGAACTAGAAGCCTTACAGGGATAGAAATGGGGAGTCATTTTCTGTCTTGTAACTGAAAAAGGTGTATGCCATAGAACAGAGAGATGAATCAAAGAAAGGTCATCTGCAGGTAGTGAAGTCAAATGTCATCTCCCCCAATTCTTATGACTTGTGGTTTAGAGAAAGGTTATCTTAATATAAAGATTAGTGTGGCATTCTGAACTATCTCAAGGCATGACGTATGAAGACAAGAATAATACCATCAGAATCTCTCCCCCTGACAGCTATGTACATGCTTCAAGGGTACTTAAAACTCGGTAGCATAGCACAGCACATCTGGAAAAGTTCCACATTACAGACTAAGGATATTTTAACAGATTCTATAAACCATATTCTGAAACTGTCATTTGAAGATGGTTTTGAAAAGTACACCATTAAAAATACATAAATCCTTGGGGACAGAGAAAGTACAGTGGATTGGCCACCTCCCTTACACATAACTGACCTGGGGTTGATTCCCAGCACACATATGGTCCCCAGACAATACCTGGAGTAAGTCCTGAGCACCCCCAGGCCCTTAGCTCCAAGCCCCCCAAGCCACCCAACCTTAATAAAACTCTTATGCAGAATCCATAGCACTGTATATTGATGCTATAACTCACTTTGAAAAAGTTGACTTATCAGTGGGACTGGGAAACCATATACATATATTTTTTATTATATGTTTATTTTGTGCCAGACATAATTGTAAACACTTTTTTTGCAAGTACACATTCAACCCCCATAATGTTTTTTTAAAGTAATATTAGTCCCATTTTTCACAGGAAAATAATTAAACCATAGAAATATTAACTTTTCCAGGGTCTTTGAGTGTCAGTACTGAATTCATAAGTACTTGAAAGCCCATAGTAATGATTACCATCCTGTATTGACTCCCAATCATCCAAATATATCAGTCATTTCACTCTGTCACTATAGTTTTGTCCAGCTCTTTTGCTAATTTGTGATGGAATATGATATGAACATGTAACTACCAAATCAGGTGCAGTCTGTGTGTAAATATGATCCATTTGACCTCTAATATTTTAACATCAGATATTCATCTGTTACTATCTTGATTTATTCTGAATAAGTGAATAAAGTGAAGGAACCACTAAGAATGGATTAAGTCATAACCAGACTATAAGATATTGAGTAACAGTTATTGATGACAAGGAAATAAAGATAAGAACTAAGCTTCAAGTTCTGGATTACCAAGCATATTTTTGTGTTTTGATTCAAAGAGTGTCATTTCTGGTTTATTGTTCCCAGAAACATACCTCATGCTCTTTTCTTTAGACTTATTTTGCCTAAATGTCCAAGGAATGATTGACTTATGGGATGAGCTTTGTCATTTGAAATGATTTGGGTATTCTTAAGTAATATTTTGGACTTAAACACATTTTCTATTGAAATTCTTGGTTTATTTTCTACTGAAGGTCTTGGTTTATAACAAAGTTATATAGTATATAGTATAGTACAGTAAAGGTAAATTTAAACATTTTGCTATGTTCCATTAAATAAAGCTGAAGTTAAGATTTTCCTCTCATGTTTAATTTACATGTATACTTAAGTATTCTGTAGAGAAGTAAAATTGTAGTATTTTAAGTAGTGTATTTCTGTCCCAGTTAAAAGTTTGGCTAATTATAGAAGTTGCATATTCTCTCATAGTTGATATTTCTCTGAAACAAAATTTTTAACAGATATTATTATTTATGAAGGAATCTGGCTGTTGGCTTTGAGGGAACTTTGCTTTAGGACATTTTTAATAACCTACTTTAATTCAGAAAAGTTTAACAGAAATAAGAAAATAGCTAACAAATAAATTGAAAGTGAGGTTTGATATATTCATAACATATCCTTTAAAATAATATTTTCTATAAACTAGAGAATGTTAGCCAAAAAGTAGTTATGTATTTTAAAATTAATATCTTCATAATCTAATATGAATAAGAGAAGAATACCTCTCTCCCAATTCTTTAGAAATTTAGAGATCTCTTCTGTGGAGAGAGACACTGCAGGCTATAAGGTCTGGTTCCATTAGACAGAATCATATATGGAACCCCTTCATTGGTTACAAACTCAGTATTAGCAGCATTGTATTTTCACTTCCCATCTCATTTTACTATACACAGATGCTAAAACCTTAAAAATGAATTTAAGAAGTATGGTTCACTTGCAGATTTTTTTTTCTATCCACAAGTTTCACATCTACACACTGAATCAACCACAATGTCTGTAAATCCACGAATATGAAACTAGACTCAAAGTTATAAACAGATTTTCAACTGTGTGGGAGTTAGCACCCTCCTCACCTAATCTTACCATTGTCCACAAGTCAGTGGTATTTAAAAATTGGGTGGGGGGATTTTTAAATGAATGATGGTTCTAGATTGTGTACACCAATTTTATGAGTTTAGACATCTTTTTAGTCGTCTGTTCATAGAACAATAGTTTGCCAGTTTTGAACTTGAGTCTCTTTTAACACAAGGCTAATGAGCACACCTGAGGCAGAGAAGTCCACTAAACTCATGTCATCCTGCACATGACTCTTGTCATCTAGCAAGACTCTCTCTAACCCTCAACAATATCATGCACTGTTTTTTGCTTTAGACCTTCTTAAAAATCATCAGCATCAACCAAGCCAGCCTGCTTAAGGAGATGAATGAATAACAGCTGTATTTTTTTTTTTTTTTGCTTTTTGGGTCACACCGGGCATTGCACAAGGGTTACTCCTGACTCATGCACTCAGGAATTACTCGGCGGTGCTCAGGATACCATATGGGATGCTGGGAATCGAACCCTGGTTGGCCACTGGCAAGGCAAACACCCTACCCGTTGTGCTATTGCTCCAGCCCCCAATAGCAGTAATTTTAAGCAAGACTGCTTAAATGGAACCATTCATAGATATGAGTAGAAAACTAAAAGATGTGGTGCCAGGCCAATAGTAAAGTAGGCAGAGTGCCTGTCTTGCATGCAGTAAACCTTAGTTCAATCCCCGGCACCCCATATGGTCCCCCAAGCCCTACCAGGATTGAGCTCTGAACGGAAAGTTAAGAGTTACACTCTGATCACAAAAAAAAAGAAAAGAAAACTAGAAAATGTACAAAAAAGAAAGAGATTATAGAAACAAATGCCACTTGTAGTGGTGCGGCAGAAGAAATCTGAGGAGAGAAGAATAAGAAGTAAGGGAGCATGGGTTGAAGTGTAGACCAGAGATTTCCAAATTTATTGGTCTACTGCCACCCATACAAAATGACTCATCACCCCCCTGGAAATCTACATTCTTTAAATAGTCATCAGAATGCACCCCTCACTTGCACATAAACTATTACTGCCCTCCTGAATTGTTCCACAGAGTGGCGTGGGTAGCACAGTCACCCACTTTAGGAAACAGTGATGATACAGACAAAGATTTGAATGAGTTTTTAACTATAAAAAAAAGTCAGAACAGTAGCTGGAGAGAGGATATGGAGAAGATTTTGACTGTCGGTAGACTTCACCATGGCTCAGCTATAATGAGAATGTATAAAATGAAATAGATAATAGATCAAACATAGAAGAAAATTTATAAAACGCAGTCTGTGAGGATGAGGGGAAAACCTTTAGCCAAGTGAAGGAATAGTTTCAAATTAAAGAGAAAACACCCATTTGTGTTTGAGAGAAGGAAAAAGGATAGCTACCAATGCTGGTATGTCTGTTAGTTGACCTGATGGGAAGTTGAGGGTTTGAGGAAGTGATATTTACTGAGAGTAAAGGGAAAGTAGTTAGGTTGAAATCGTAAGCGTGGTTTTGTTTGATATAGTCATGAAGAATGTGAAAGAGGTTAACAAATAGGTCAAAAACTGATGGATGGAATAGAGGAACACGTTGAAGAAGGTGACCACAAAAAAAGTCAGATGCTCAATAATATATCTACAGCTGAGTTCACAGTCCAGATATGCCCTTGGGGGGGGGTGGGGGGAGGGTGGAGAACTACAAGAATAATCCAGTGCAGAAATTTTAGCAGGTGGAGACCTGGAAGTTACTGGAACAAAGGCACTGTATTGAATTAATGAAATAAAGTAATGACATTGACTAATGCTGCATAGAGGGGGATATTAGCAGATTGAGTACTAGGTGATGAGAAAAAGCGGTCTAGAGGTCTAGAGAATATGGATCCCAGTGAAGTTCAAGAATTTGTATCAGACAGATGTTAGAAGACCTGAATGTGAAGAAATCTGTGAATAGAAATTTGATGCTTCCAAATGAATAGCAAGATGTAAGATGCAAAATGAAAGTTAGAACGTCATGTTCCCAGAACCGGACCGAATGGATACCACAAAGTGTTACAGTGATTACTCCTATACAGTCAACCCCAGCTAGCACATATGGTCCCATGACCATTAATAGTGACCATTAAGAATCACTCTTGAAGTGAGGAATAACCCCAGTGCACAACAGGGTATAGCCCAAAACAAAGCCAACAAACAAGAAAATCATGTTCTCTAGGGGTTGAATAATCAGAAAAGTAACGGGCTGATCAGGAAAGCATCTTGGGTCTCAAATTATGGAGAAATACATCCAGAATAGCTGCTGAAGTCTAAAGAATGAATCCAGGAGAAGCTTATACAAAACAGCAAGAAAAAAGGGTAGTCAAGATGTAGAAGGATAGAAGAGCATCAGAGCTAGGGTTTTACAAAGTGTAAATATTCTGGTGGGATGGGGAATGAATGATCGTGAATCCTATAGAGAATACTGACCTCATAACCTAACTGTGATCAAAATGACCTTCTTTTTAGAAGACCATAGGTGACTAATTCTGTTATCTAGTCTGCTAATAACACTTCCAATTTACACACATGAACCTACATGATTACCAGTAATGCCTACTTTTACCTTTAACATTCCTGGGTTCAATTGCACATGGAGAAATTACCTCAAGGGGAAGATCATTTATTTAGAAAAAATATAAGTGAAAGAATCAATGAGATGAATCTGCTTTATAGTTTTGCTTGAAAGGAGAATTCAAGGCATAGTAAGAAAGATTTGGTAAGGAATGTTGAATTGGAAGAGATAGCAAGAAATGCTTGAAGTAGAGTGGAAAATAATTTCCTTCAGTTGGAGCTACCATCTTCCATTTCAATCTCCATATCAAACGTTTAACTTTCATCTGAATCTAGATGAAATGGCAAGACCTTCAGAGATGAAATATGCCTATTATATTCTTGCATTATATCCAGAAATGAAAACTGAATAAAAGCTGTATGTTTGGGACCTTAAGAATCCATGTTCTTGCAGACCCTAATAGATAATTTCCTAAAGCTTACTTCCCCTGGTACATATATTTTAAAGATTCTTCTGAGCTTTGTTAGAATCCATTCATCTTTGTCAACTAAACACTATTATTCCCTTCAAAACCAAGATATGAAAATAAGGAAGGCAGTAGTAAAAAACTGCATACATAATAAGAGTTCATTCATGGAAATCCCTAGATTTTGCCAAGCTTCGTACACTCATACACTGACAGCTATTAACAAATTGATTCAAGTACTTAAGTCAAGCAACAATATCAAAGAGCAAATAGAAATCAAGACTTTTGCTTCAAAAGTGTTGGGGGCAGTATATCCTCTTTCATATCCTAGCCATGGCTGTAGTCTATAATGCATCTGCAAAATCCAATAAAATATGTAAGCATATTGGAATTGATTTTTGTTGTTGTTAAATCTAAATCATCTACAAGGTACAAAAGTCTTCATAACAACTTTTTTTAGTAGAAGACCTAAAGTCAATGAGTTTATTTCTATTTGACTGTAATTAATATTATACTATAAGCCATTTCCTTGAACTAAGGCCATTCTTCACTTTCCTGACAAATAAACTTATGTTAAAAATATTAATGTGGAGGCTGGAGCAATAGTACAGCAGTTAGGGCATTTGCCTTGCACGTGGCCGACCCGGATTTGATTCCCAGCATCCCATATGGTCCCCCAAGCACCACCAGGAGTAATTCCTAAGTGCAGAGCTAGAAGTAACCCCTGTGCATCGCCGGGCTTGACCCAAAAAGTAAAAACAAAAATATATTAATTTTGTTCAGTTTCTAAGAGTATTTATTCCAAGTAGACTCCATAGAAATTCCTAAAGAAATCATGCTGCACCACTTGATAATATGAATCACTCATTTCAAAATCTATGCACAATTTCCTTAAAATTTCCCAGTGGTTATAGTATCAATGGCCCAAACTGTGATTCACAGACTTCTTTTTTCTGTAACTAAAACTTTTTAATGCATGATGTATTCATATTTAGGCTATATCTTCCATTGCCTGGAAAAAAATCTAAGCTAGATACACCTTCTAATTCTGGCTTCCCACTCAATCCTAGAAAATTCCAGATTATTGAAAATTTTTTACTTCTAAAAGTATTCCCTAGAACAGCATTGTTCTAGTTTTTAAACTTTTTATTTGGGGGCCTATTCTTGACTCCCAGAAGTCATTTGATGATACTCAGCTAACTTGCCTTAAGAGTCAGTGCTCAGGCCTGGTGATGTGGTGCCACTCAGACTCAACAGTACTTGGGACTACCAAAGTCACACTTGGCAGTGCTCGAGGGCCATGTGTTGCTGAGAATCCACCATGAGGCCTCACACATGCTGGGCATGTACTAACGTCCACTGAGTTATCTGTCCAGTTCCTGGTACGTGCCAGAGTTTTTTAATGAAATAAAATAGAATAAAGCGCATAACAAATAACAATGATAAATTTAAAATGAAAAATGTGACTTAAAAATAAAAATAATCTATATAATGAGTCACAGTATAATATGTATTTTTGCCTTATATAGATTTCCTGGTCAAAAATGGCCAAGAGCAACTATTCACAAAAACGAACGAGTCAGAGTTCTACAGATAATTGTGTTGTATCGCTTTAATGAAATACTATTTAGCAGTTATAAACTACTATGTAGAACAATGTAATAAAATAGGTAAAATCCAAAATAGTATGTGTGTGAAATAAGCCAACAGTAAAAAGAGCTCTTACATTCATTCTAAAAACATTGAAAAGTGTCTGTTATTATATTTATATGTATAGTAACAAATAATAAAAATGCCATTTTAAGAATAGCAGTTACCTCTGGAATGAGAGGTAAGGAAGGAATTTACATGCAGTGTTTGACTTTTTAGTAAAACACCAGAAGATAGAAGATGCTTGTATTATTTTATTCTTATTGATTCACTTCACTTCTCTGCTCCTTGTTTCTTCATATTTCAAATAAAGAGGTAATAGAAAGAAGTTGAAATCTCTTACTGGAAGAAGAGGTAATTATGGAATGAAGATATATTTTTAATCATCCATATTGGCCCATAGAAATTAAGTAATTTCTCCATATTAGTCTGTTAGAACTCAAATCAGGCAGAGGGATGTCATCTAGACTCACAATCTTTTATTCCCAATTCTGTCATTGATAAGAGATAAAAGAGAATGATATAATTTTTTATAGGATGACAGAATCAAGAGTTCACTGTTAAATTAATCTAAACTATATAAAGTGAGACTAGTAGTAAATGTTTTTTTCTAGTGTTACTGAAGGAAAAAATGGATTTCTGGAAAAAAACATTTAATAAAATGTGGAAATTTTTTGTTAAGTATTGAAAGAAGTTAAGATCAATGGCTTCAGGCAACACTGTAAGTTAGCTTTACCATACCTATTCTTAAATGATTAGTAGATAGTAGCCACATATGGATTCTTCCAGTTTTTTGATTTATAAACTGGAAACAGAAAGGAGTTCTAATCAAGGCTAATTTCAAATTAGAAGTGTATCATTGGTTGATAGCCCAATATTTCCGAAAACAATTTCAACTCATTGTAAATTCAGAGAATTGTGAAGTGAAAACTTAGAACATAAAATAAATTGAGACACAAAGGGGAAAGAAAATGTCAAAAATCGCAGTTATGAAAAGTCACAGTTAAGCAAAAACTTCATTCTGAACTCATGGCAACCAGGCAAAAGGGGAAATGCACTCTATGTAATTTACATAGCTGTAATTGTCTAGGAAAGTATGAAATCATCAAGACAACACATACACAACATTTTCCAACTTTGTCCTCTTAAGAGAAATTTGATCCAGATGATACTGAAAAAATGTTATTGGTGGTACGGAGATGGAGAGCTCTCAATTCACAGGTTTAGAATAATCCCGGCTCTGCCATTTACTAAATTACTTAACAGTTGGTCAGGTTTCTTAATCTCTCCATTTCCTCCTCTATAAAAAGAGGATAGTAATAATAGACTTTACCTCATAAGGGTTTTTTTTGGTTAACTAGGGATTAAATGAATGAATATTTGTAACTGATCAAATCAAGGCTAAGAATAGCTGTAAACCCTAGTGAGGATTAGATCATGTTTCTTTAACAAATTAAGCAAGCCAGTATTCTAAATAGTTTTGCAAAGGACATTCTTAAACTAATTGCAGCTAGTATACTTAAATATTGTAGTGGCAAAAAAGCTGACTGTTGTCTCATTCCTTATTTTATGCTGATTTCCTGCCCAATATTTTACCTTTTGTATCCAACTAATCATTAAATAAGTATATTCTTTGCCACATGGATAAGAATGCCTATTTCTAATGCTTGCTCTTGAAATTTAATCATTCTAATGAAGCATGTCAGATTCAGGGTTTTTTATATAGACCTCAGCCAACTGTAAATTAGAGCATCTGTGTCATTGCCTAAGAAAACCTCACATAGCAACAAACAGCTAAATTAATCTATGCTCATGCAGGTTGAGCAAGATTTACAAGATTTGCAAACTAAATTATATTCCCCTCAAAATAAAACAATTATTATATCCAATTTTTCCTTATTTTCACTTGTTGGGATTTTACTGAAGTAGAAAAATTTATATCAGCATATTTTAATGAAACCAAAGATATTTTTAAAAACACTGTAGACAAAATATTATTGTAAATGAGACAACATATTCTATTATCTTTTATTTATAAGAAACATCTGTTTTAATGGATCATGATGCCACATTTTGTATCTGCCCCTCACCTGTATTTCTACCTTTCATTATAAATGCATATGTTGTAAATCTATTTAAATTAACTAGTTGAACATCTATCATCTACATAAATAATATTACAAATTTAGCTCACAATGAGTAATTTTTTCTGCCTGTTTATCACCTATTCCTTACTATACTGGAAGAAATTTAAATAATGATTGGGTCATCATGTTTGTAATGTATTTATTTCTTATATCTATTTGGTACTATCTTTGTTAATAAAAAATTATAGAGATTGAACTTTGCACCAATAAAGTTTTTAAAACATATCAAAGCTGTCTAGTTATTCATTCATTGAAAGTATATTGCAATTTATTTTTATCATATTTAAATTCACATTATGTTTTAAAAAGTAGGGCTTTACAAGCTAAATCAAGCTTCTATTGTCTTTAGTCTTTCTTATACAAATATCTCTTTGAATTTTTCCCAAACTTTTTAAGGTATATATAAAAAGTGTTTTAAATGTTTTTAGTACTCTTTTTGAGAAGTTATAGTATTTCAATTCTCACTATGTAGCTCAAACATTAATATACACTTAGAATTCTGTGTTCATAGTATGTACTTTTTAAAAAGTGAGCTTATTTCTTAAAATAGTATATGACCTCAACAGAACTGAAACTAGGACTAAAGACTAGCTTTCCTAAACACCTGTTACTTATTCTCAGCGTCTTTTGACTCACACAAGAGAACATAGTGAACTTTTCCTCATTACTGTGTTTTCCTTTAATCTAGCCTTAGAAATTTTCTTTTCTAAATGAGACTGACAATTTTATGTTTACTTAAAACTACAAAATTAATTTGGACATTACACATAAAATAAAATGTATATGAAACAATTGTAATACAGAATTATTCGGAGGTGGGATTTTGCCATCTCAGGCTGTGCTCATGGGGTACTTCTGGCTCTATGTTCAGGGATTTACTCGCTGTGGCTCTAGGCACCACCTGTGCTCCTGAGAAATGAACCTGCCTTCGGCTTCATGCAAGACAAGTATCTTATCCACTGCACTATTTCTCCAGCCCTGAACCGTTAGATTTTTATTTCTAATAGAGAAATACATTTCTTTAGAGAAATATATTTAGGAATTTTCAAGTATTGAAAATTTATTCTGTTCATATATACATATATAAATATATTTTGCTTTGCTATATAAGACATTTAAAAATTTTATTGGCAAATTCAGGCTGCAGGTTGGATGTTTTTTATTGCTACACAGTGAGAAGTTTAGTATAATTAATTTTTTATTATTTAAGCCTGATTAATTCCAAGAAATATTTGATTTGACTGTGAAAGATATTTTCAAATCTGAAGAATTAACTCAGAAGTATATCAGTGACCATCAAGATACAGGGTTACATTAAAAGTGATGTAATAAAAGCATTGTAATATATTTTGACACAATCCATTCATTTGATATACTGTTTATATTATCTATGTATTTCAGGAGCTCAGAGTCATAAACTTTGAATATCCTTTCTAAAAATCTGTAATAATTGAAGTGAAATTAATTGTCATGAAATACTAAAATTGTAAAAAATTTTACATTAGCTTGCAGATTATTAATTGCTGCTGAGCTTTGATTCTCTACTGAAGTTGATATGTTATTACCCATCTCTAAGGAAAGAATAATGTGTGTTTTAGAAAGATTATCCAATGTATCTTATAATAAAAGCCAAAAGATCTTTTCAATAGAATTAATAAATTATTGCTTAGATTTATTTTCAACAAAGCAATTTTATCTAGACTTATCTAGCAAAGTACAATAACAACAATAGAGGGAAATCAGAATCGCTCTCATTACCTGCTTCTATAATTGTGCATGCATAAAGTATGCTTGAAGCCTTTGAAAGGAGATTGTGCAACCTGAATACTAATTTTCTGAGTACTGTAATTTCACGTCTGCTCTCCATGTTCAAGCTGGTCGTGCTTTGAGGAGCAGCTGAGGCTTTATGGAAAACTTTGCGAAACATTCTATTTAGAAGCAATTCTTTTTCTTTGGTTTATGTGCTCTGGGTATTTTTTCCCTTTGTGTTTTATTTTGAGAACATTTGTATGAAAACAAGATCTTTGTTTCTTATAAGCACATCTGCTCTTGCTGCTTATAGACTACGAGAAGTCATCACCCTCTGTGACATCATAGTAATTGTCATGGCAACCAGTTCTTACTTTAAAAAATAAAATTGATAGAATACTAGTAGCAACAAAATGCATATCTGAACACAGCCACTTAATAATGTTTCAGTGCTCTCTATACGCTGCCTGTGACCCATTCATTTCAAAGCATCAAAATGTTGGACTTTTGTACTCAGTTCCCTTAAAGTCCTGGAGAACATCAATTCCTATTAACCAAATTTGGACAGAAGTGGAACACACGAGGAAACAAATTCTCACTGGCCAATTAATTTAGTGTTCCTTTTCAGATGACTTGGCTGGTGTTGATTCAGCAAGGGATAAAATGTACAAGATCTCGGGTTTTTGTGTTCTGTTGTAAAGTTAGATTTGATTTACAGCTGGAAGGATTTTAAAGTCTTTTACTGTCAAATGATTTTTTGATCAGGAACTACAAGTCACTTATATAGCTATGGGATATCTCAGACCATTGTTATTTGGAGAGTGAGCCAAGGTTTGCTATCAAGGTCTAGCACTGTGAGTAGACATTTTGGGATATTCTCATACATCCATAGTTGTAAAAATATTGAAATTTTATCACAAAATATAAGTAGTGTTTCAACAAATATTTGCTGAGAACTTTCTATTGTGCATAGTACTAAGTTGTGAATTTTGTAGACATAAAGTAGTATAAACAATACCTGAGATCCCAAGTCTTTCTCAGGGATTAATGTCTAATTATTTGCATGACTTTTTTTTTAGCACTGCTCAAATGTTTTTTAATTAAACCCATTTCATTGTGTTTTAAATTGTATGTGTTTGATATGAACCAATTTAGCTAGGATAGATGGTGAACTGGAACCAAATAAATGGTTAGACGGTGAATAGTAAGGAAATATGAAATACGGAGCAGATTCAGAGGCAGCTTGATGACTTTAAACACTATGATTCAACATGGCAGCAGGACATATGATCCTGAGCCTGGTATAAAGTAAGTGTCATTTATATCGGTAGCAAACACACAACATTGGATCTGAAGATAAGACAAGAAGGAAGTGATCAATGCAAGAATAAAAGCAAACAAATTAATGGAATAAGTCCTAAAGTGATCTAAGAATTGGTGGGACAGGTGGTGGACAAAGGTCAAAAATTGCAGGCAAATGGTAGTGTTGTAAGGAATGGGAGAACGAATGTAGAGCTCCAACTGAAAAAAAAAATAAATCAGGAATCCAGGGGGCTGGAGCAATAGCACGCGGGCAGGGCATTTGCCTTGCACATGGCCAACCCAGGTTCAATTTCCAGCATCCCATAAGGTCCCCTGAGCATCGCCAGGAGTAATTCCTGAGTACAAAAGCCAGAGACCAAGGAGTGCCTGCCCTGCTCACAGAGATCTAGGACCAAGGGGAGAGAATTAAACTGTTGCACCAGAGGAGTTCAACAGCAAAAGGAGCACCAGCCTTGCAGAATGA
Source organism: Sorex araneus (assembly GCF_027595985.1). Lineage (NCBI taxonomy): Eukaryota > Metazoa > Chordata > Mammalia > Eulipotyphla > Soricidae > Sorex > Sorex araneus. Next base: position 245,814,897 of record NC_073313.1, read on the forward strand.
AACCTTGACTCTCACTAAGGCACCCATGCACCTCTGGTAGAGTCCAACCTAGCACCTCAGACCCCAACACTTCCAGGAGTAATTCCTGAGCACAAAGTTGTAGAAGCTAAACACTGCCAGGTGTGACTACCACCCACCAAATTCCACGTGCTTATCTTTTTTTTAACCCCCTTTGTTGATAAATCCTTGAGTTATAAATAGCTTATCATGAGGCAGAATTTTCTATTCAGAAGAGGAAAACATTACTAATAAGTGGTCCAAATTATCAGTACTAACAAATTTTAGTTTTTCTGAACAATATGGTGATTCAAGAAAGTTTTAAACCTGGACAGTCATTCGTGGGGGATTGGGTTCTCTGTCTTCCAGTAGACAAGAAAATTTAAAAGTCATAGGATTTTTCGGGCACTTTCTATGGTCCAGACAGAGAGTTTCTGTATGTGTCTTCTGTCCTCATCTTAGCGAGACAGAGCTTAGTCATGTGGTTCATGTCACTTCAGGTGGGCAGTAGTATCTGGTTTAGCTGTTTGCTCTGAAGGAAACATTAAGTAAATCTTGATGACTATCATAGTCTATGATGCTTTTAGTCACCAAAATTCCATTTCACTTTAGCCCACAGATAAAGAATTTACCTGTCTAAGTGAAATCATTCTATCCATGCTCCATCTAGTCATGGAATTTATTTCTTAATTTTGAAATATTAAAGTTATTTCCAACCGTGGACTGGAGCGATAGCACAGCGGGTAGGGCATTTGCCTTGCAAGCAGCCAACCCAGGTTCGATTCCTCCGTCCCTCTCGGAGAGCCTGGCAAGCTACCGAGAGTATCCCGCCCGCACGGCAGAGCCTGGCAAGCTACCCGTGGCGTATTCGATATGCCCAAAACAGTAACAAGTCTCACAATGGAGATGTTACTGGTGCCCACTCGAGCAAATCAATGAATAGGACGACACGACAGTGCTACAGTGCATCTCCAACTATGGAGCTTTTTTTTAATTGTTAAAAATAGATAAGGACACTGCCCTGTCATGTCCATAGCAACAGTGTTAGTCACAGAATAGGGTCTACATATCTAGTTAAATTTGGGTCCTCTGGAATTACTTTCTGAATGTGTGACTTGCAGAATGGCACAGGCTTCTTCACTCAATGGATCTTCTGAAACTAGGCACTGACACATTGTTAATAATTGTATCTTTGAACTGGTGTTTGCAAGATCTGATGAGCTAATGAGGTACGGAAATTCTCTTATATTTGGGCAATCTGTGTCCTTGTGCCTTGGTGCCACAATTACATATAATGTTTGTGTTGCCCTGTGAGTGCAGAATTCCAGAAGCCCTCTGATGTTTGGAAATTTCACAAGACCAGGTATGATACCAAAAAACATGTTTCATTGACTATAAGAAATCTAAGAAATCTTGATATTAACAGCCTAGACAGACCACACTCTATTGGAACACAAAATTTGCTTTAACCACAGAAAGAAGGCAATAGAATTCTAAGAAACACAGACACTCAAGGGAATCCAATTCATCCTTTTATTATGGTGTTTTTGTTATTTATGGTGCTATTTTTCTTTATATTCAACTGTTTACCCACACACATACACACACACAGACGTCATAGGAAGATAGGACATGATCAAGGAAATGTAGTTCCTTCTTTCATTCTTTCCTTATCCATGAGTAAGTCAAAAGGAAACTAATGAAAAATGTGCACACATCAAGATGCAAAATGAAAACAGTCATGCCGTTTGTTTGCAGCATTTCCACTGCTCTGGCAAGAACAAAATACATTATGCATGCATGTGACACAAATCAAGAATTGGGTAGTTTCAGTAATTTTGTATTGGAATTAAATGTTCTTTATTTGCCATTAGAACTGGCATTGCAGGATATAAAGATTAATAATAAAATTATATACTTATGTATTTAGAATGAATTTAGTAGCAAATACTACACACTATGATGTCAAAAACACACTGTCAAAGGAATTATGAGGAGCCAGAGATGCAATATAGTTTCTGATTGCATGTGGCTGACCTGGGTTCTATCCCCAGCATCCCATTTGGTCCTCATAGCACTGCCAAGAGTGATCCCTCAGCACAGAGCCAGGATTCAGCCCGATTTTGCTCCCTAACCCAAAATAAATAAATAACTACATAAATAAAAAGAAATAATGAGACTTTATCATTTAGTAACCTTAGTGCATCTTTGCTAGTTGAATAGGAGCTACAATGTTTTCATTTTGCACTGTGCCTAAAAAATTAGGTAGCCTTTGAGGGATTCACTGATGCCCATTCTCTACCCGGCACACTTCAATACAGGCTTCCAGTAGGGAAAGGGGAGAGAAGGATACACCCATCAATGACCCACAGAAATTGTGATATCTCTGGGCAAGCTCTGTGCAGGGTGACTGCAAAAGGTTATGGGGTAGCTTTGTGTTCTTTTCATGATTCTTCTTTCTGTGAAAATTAAGCCCCCCCCCCCGCCTTTGAGAATTTCTTTCTTATAAAATTAATCTTTGCAGAGTACTCTCCAGTGACCCAGGGATCACACCTATAAGCCACACCCTGCCACACCCTGCCAGTACCAGATAATCTCATCGGCCACCCTCCAGATCTCAAAGGCTGCTCCTCCCAGACAGGAGTATAAAATGAGGCCCCCATAGCCATGCCACCAGACTCCGCACCAGGTTGTTTCCACTTGGGGTGCCCCAGAGGGGGGCGGGTGAGAACCCTCCCCGCCCCAAGGGACCCAGCCCCGGCAGCCAACCTCCACAACCCAACCACCGCCATGCTCCAGGCCACTTTTTAGGCACTTTATAAGACACATACTACCCATTTTCCATAATTACCATACCATATGTGATGGAGTTCAAACAGTAGGCAACAAATCATAGAGTTATATATATATATATATATGCATATAACATATATATAAACATACACACACACACACACACACACACACACACACACACACACACATATACCTCTCGGAGAGTCCGGCAAGCTACCAAGAGCATCCCCGCCCACGCAGGCAGAGCCTGGCAAGCTACCTGTGGTGTATTCGATATGCCAAAAACAGTAACAATAGGTCTCATTCCCCTGACCCTGAAAGATCGTTGGGAAAGATGAGTAAGGAGAGGCTGCTAAAATCTAGGGCTGAGTGTAATAGAGACGTTACTGGTGCCTGTCTGAGTAAATCGACGAACAACGGGGTGACAGTGATACAGTGATACAGAGTACAGGAGTAAGGTGTTTCCTTGCATAGGGCCGACCCTGGTCCACATGTAGGTTCCCCTGAGCACACCAGAACTTATCCCTGAGCACAGAGCCAGGAGTAAGTTTCAAGAACTGCCAGATGTGGCCTAAAATATACCCAACTCTACAAAAAAAGAAAAAACAAAACAAAAAATTGGAATGGTTGTTGAGGGATATCCTTTTATTTTTCTTACTTAGAATCTTTATTTGAGACACCTTTTAGTCTCTGTTCATAGTTTCTGTGGTGCTGCAATTCTCCTTTAAAATTTAGTAACTTTCTGAAAAGTGGTTCCAGTCAGTTTCCTATCCCAAGATTTTGTCTCATTATTTTAAAAATATGATTAAATGTGCCTGGTCTGCATGCATTTCCTTCAAAGGGAGATAACTTGGGGCAATCTGAAATGATCTGCCCTGTGAAGGAGCACCAATAGAAGTGAATATTTAGCAAGATTGACTTTCCTGAGAAATCTCACTGGTCATTTGTCTTTAAGTGCCATTTTTCACAATGAGTTCAGTTCTCCAAATTATTTTCAACTATGACAAGTCCTGATGCATTAAATTTCTACTCTTGCCATTCTCTGTTGGAAAATCAAACCAAACTTGGTGGAGTGCAGGTCTTTCTGGCTTCAATAGGAGCCAACCCTATCACACTGACAGTTGCGGTTACTCCAGGCTTAGTAGATTTGTGGTCTGCTGTCCAAATCCTCCTCTGACTATGACAGCTTTTCTGAAAACTTGCTGAGGCATAGAGAAACTCTCCAGTCATCTGGCCTATTGTATTATACACTCGTCTTCAGCTTGGCAGTGACTAATCTAGGAATTTTTCTTATGATCGCAGAAAAAGTACCGTTTTGGTACTTAATGAGTTAAGAGCGATCCGGTAATTAAAGTAAAACCTCAGCGCCTTAATATATAAAAGTTTATTTTTGTTCACATATCTTACTTATGTGAATTTACGATGAATGAAATATCAATCCAAGATTAAGAGAAATGTGCCCCTTCACTTAAAACTATTTTATTTTGTATTTCCAAAGCATATTTGAAAACAATGGCTTAAGGATTTTTGATGAAGCAATTAAAGGGTCTGTTTAGAAATTCAGTTTCTTTTTTATCTTGTATTTAAAGATCACCATAGCTGAACAATAATCACCATAGCTAAACAATAATAGTGGTAGAACCAAATAGAAGAAATGTGTATTTTGCTGCACTATAATGTATTGTGTTACTCAATTTCCTACACGTCTACAAATTTGCACTATGACTTTGTGTTATTCTTACTTGTAAGTTAAGTTTCCATTATCCTTGATATGAATTAGTAAAGAATTTGTAAAGAACTGCCTATTTTGCTTTTGACAAATGCTCTTCAAATTCTCTGAAATTTTTTTAAGCATGTAAGAAATTTTGGCTTTTGAAATATTCTAGGTATCAGAATATATGAGAGACATCTTTTAAATGGCAAAGTTACTTCTACTTCATCAGTTACAGAAACAGAAACCATTACAAAAATCTCTTTTTAAAACGTGTCCCTAAAGTGGTTTTTTTATTTTAAAATTTTTTTATTTTTTTATTTTTTGTTATTATTCCACTTATTATCAAAGTATTGCCTGTACCATAATGAGATATATTATTAATATTTTTTGCCTGTGTCTATTAAGCAGTATAGCCACTGATCATCACAGATTAAAAAAGTTACCAACCATATGTCAAGAGCCAAGGAAGTCCTTATATAGTCCCACTGAGATCAGTTTCCCAGGGCCTAGAAGAGAGTGAAAAGGTTGAAGAAGAGATCTTGAGGAACTAATGAAAGGAATCTGACACATCTCTAAAATCATGAACCATGTAAAATTGAACTATAGAACAGTAAGAAAAATGGTTGAATGAATCAATTCAGTACAAACTCTCTAGTTGAAGACCTCCTAGATGTTACTTAGAAAATATCTTATTATTGAGCATAGCTGAGGACCTTCTTGCTTGTCCTATGACTATAAATAAACTCTATTTAATGACACATACACAAATAAATAAAACATCATATTATCAAAGGTGATGCAAGACCATTGAGCTCTTTAAATAGACCTCTATACAAACTGAGGAATGAAATGATATGTTGCATATAAAGACAAATTGTCATTTTCTTTCTTATAAATAGAGTGTAGAGAATGTAACTTAATGGGAGTTAAATTGGCCAGTTAATGGGAAACTAAGATAATCAGACTTGCTTAGGCATTGCTAAGCTGGGACAAGCCTTCCTCAAATGAAAGACTACTCAAGTCAGATTGCTAGCATTGGGTTAGAAGAGTGGAGAAACCAAGGATTTAACTAAAAAAGTCCCTTATAATAGAAGTAAGGTATAATTAAGCATTATTCCTATATAATGAAAATTATTTAATAAGCAGATCTACTGAGAGTGCCAGGATTCATCCATGTTAAATATTTTAAATAAATTATTTCAAAATAAAAAAAAAGTGCATTGTAGTAATTTCCCCCTTTAACCCCAGAAGATTTTTCTGCAAGATCCTTAGGGCACACAAACAAAAAATTTGAAATTACTGGATTGAACAGTATACTGTTGGCAAGTTTAATCCCAACTTGATACCTGGCTACACTAATTAACCAAGAGCAGGAAAAAATTCCTACCATATGCTTAGCTAGCCTCTAACATTTTATTGGCTCCTATTCAAAGGTATAAAATCTGGTTTGGCCCAAGTCCCACTCCCAGCCAAGCTTCAGACCCATCTTCCACTAAACACTTTCTCCCCTTCTTCCTAGGTAGCTCAGCATTAACCTGTCACTGCTGCTCTGGCTCTCAGCTGAGTGCATTGACATTATGTCAGCCTTGTGATCATATATGAAGGATAAAACATTATGTCAGTGCTCTAAAGTCTTTTGTTTATCTGGTATGAAGGTTAGAATGATTGTTATTCTTTATCTGCAAGACTCTGGATATCAAGCAAGAGAATGCAAGGGAAAAAATAATTCTACAGAGCAGTTATATTTATTGCATTTGATAAATAGGATTATTGAACATAATTAGGGTGTTCTTATCCTGTTGCTTACAGTAAGACTTGAAGTAACAGAAAGGTCAAAATGAAGAGACATTACCTCTATGTTCTGTCTCCCCCAAAGAAGGGGCTTTGGGGAGCATGGAGGTTGGTGAACATGTAATGATACAGGGAGGATGATGCTCCTAAAGAGAGTATTCAGACTTTGTTGTTTTTTCCACCAGGCTTTGTTTTTCTGAATGTCATCCTGTACCTGCTACAAAGTTTCATCTTTTGCAGCTAATGAGCAAACAGTCTTTCTGAGTTCTGTGATTTATCCTAGCAAATTTAAATATTAAATTGTCTCCTGGCACCCTTTGTTCCACAGCTATCACAGATACTACTAACCTAGACTTGTAGGGCACACTTGTGTCATAGAGACTGAGCCCTTTACCTATGGAATATGATGGTATTCCTCAGTATTCAGTAGCTAAATGGAGCTGACTGAATTCTCAGACACCTTGCACATAGCAGAACTGCTCCAGATGTGGTAGCATATTTGACTTCCTTCAGGTTCTGCGGACAGCCAGTAAGATTAGTAGTACACTGACCACCAGTTGTTTTCAGTGTCACCGCTCTTTATTTCCCAGTTCATGTAGTAGCATCAACAACCTCCAAGTTGAGGCATCAATACCAACAATAACCCCACCCCACCCTCACCCTATACAGACACCTGACCTTACTAGTGTCCCTCCTACCCTTTGCTAATTGCCTATGCAAATATTGCTTATGCAAATATCAGTTTGTGGAAATAACCAATTGGAGAGTACATGTAACTAAGGATCATTCTTTTTATTTTATTTTATAACTAGGGATCATTCTGAGGTCTTGTTTCTCCAACCCTTCCTTCCTCATTACACATACACACTTATTTACAATTTAGCTGTAGAATACCTACTTTTTCAGCACCCTAGTTTTAAATCTGTATATTCTGCAGAAAAAAAATGAATGGGCAAAGAAGTAAATACAAAGCAACTCAAAAAAGAGCTTGAGAAACTGTAAAAAACTAAAACTCGCCGAGGGGGCGCGTGCACTCGGGCTCTCTGGGCGGCTCTGTCTCACCGCCCACGTTCGGTACCCCGGAACCGCTGTGTGTGCTGTCGGTCAAGGGCAGGCGATGGAAGGGAGAAGGCCAAACTGGTTGCTCGATCGGTTTATTTCATGTCCATCTTCATTCTCCTCTGATTCTCCTCCTGCTTCTTTCTCCCCCATCCTACTTCATTCTCTCTCTCTCTCTGCCTCTCTCCCAGCTCTCCGTCTCTCTCCCTCTCGATCTGTGGATCTGGCCCCCCACCCACTCTTACAGCCTAGTTAAATCTCCACAGCATGAGGGGGTTGGGGCATACACATAGGTGTGGACAGCAATAGGGTAAAGTTCCTTTCCCTCAGGGGATGCTTCTCCTAGGACTTAATTCTCTTTCAGCAGGAGGATCCACCCAAGGGCAGAGTCCCATGAATGTGTTTCTCTTCTCCTCAGCCAGCAAACATATAAGAATTCATAATATTAATCATTTTGTATGAACACAATAAGAGATGCATTAAAGCTTATAGAATTGCTCTCCTGGGGCCATCTCAATCTCAGACTACAGTGCTCAGGCCAGATCAGTCTTTCCTATCCCTAGCAGGGTCCTAGTCTCATCATTACTTTTGGATCATGACAGCATTTGTCTATGATCAAGCTCTTAACTTATAGATAAAAATTAGGCACTTTGGCCAAGCCCATCTCGATGCCAGGGTAGCACATAACTCACCGCTTGCCCTGGATCCTTCCTGTCCCTCGTCGGGACCCTGCTTTTGGGGCGCTAGGAACTGAGGGCAACTGAGGCTTAAGTGGAGAAAGCAGATGCCCGGGAGGGAATAATATTCGAGGCCAATTAACTCCCAAGTTATAAAAACATAATATTGTCTTCTTGTGTCTATACAAAAAAGACATAGCTTTAAAGTAAACTATTCAAAAGGCATAAAGAGGAGAGAAAGGCAGTTTTATAATATTCAGTGTCCTAGGAAGTTCTGACCTTACCAATTTACAGAGTTTGATTAGAGGAAGAGCAGATAAACTGGTAGAAGTGGTTACAGATAAACAAAGGAATGGGAGTAACTCGGGAGCACTTTGATGGGTGTGACTGATAAACCTAAGCTCCTAGTGGCAAGGGGGAAAGGACAAACCAATGATATTCAACAAGAAACCATTTCTTATTGAAACCAAGATTATCTGAATTATTATCTGTACTGTATAGTTAAGAATGAAACATAGACTTTTCAGTTATGTGCTGACCACACTTGGAGATATCAGTGAGAAATAATCTATAAGAAGGATTCTCATTACCTAGGATGGCTTTTGCAAACCACTTGTAGTAGGGGTTAGGATTTGGTAATTATTTTTAAAATATGCTTCTTAGTAGAAAATTCTCATTGTTTTGCATTATGAGGTGTTAGACTTTGGCAAGTCACCTGTTGACAAAATATATGCATTTGTATAATTATTTTATTCTTTGGAATCAGCATATACCAGTGAGGAGTATTTTTCTTTCTAGTTGCCATCTAGCTATAAATAATTACCCCCGGAAAGTAATAGGTTCGAGCTTTACATTATGTATGTTTGTTAATGGTAATATTCAATAAATTCTTGAGCATTTAATACACTCTCATCAGTAATGCATTTGTATTACTAAATGCAAAATACTTTGTAATTATCCTTAAAACAATCCTGTGGCACTGGTAGTGTTATAATCTCTGAGTTAAGGACAAGGAATTACATTTTTGAGAAAGTTAACAACTGCCCATCTTCTTGTATTGAATAAATTTGGATTCAAACACAGATTTTGTTGATTCTAGAGTATCCAAACTTAATTACTATATTACATATATTCAAAGTTTAATAAATTTATACACAAATTATTTTTTAAATGTTTTATTTATTTTGTCTCTGAACGATATAGTATAAACAAATTATAGTACAGTTAATATGGAAAAAGAACTTATTTGAGATTTGTCTACTTATAATCACTTTATTCTTCAATTACCTGACTTAGTAGTTCTATACTATGTCCTTATGCATTTAGTACTATGTAGATAATACAAAGAAACATAAGACAAAAGACTCCACTCTTAAGATACTGCATTTTTTGAGAATAAGAGCTTTTACTTTTACTTGGACAAATTGACTGATCATAAAATCTATGCAATCAATTTACAAGTGAATTTCACAGACTAATATTGTATGAGTTCAGAAGGAGGGGACCGCTGTGTACTTGAGTGGAAAAGGAAATTCTTGGAAATGTAGAAGTTGATTTATTTCTTAGAAATAAGGAGGACTTGGGTAAGTAAAGAAGGAAGGATAACCTATTTCTACACTTGCATCTACCTTGAGGTGAAAAATAAGCAAAACTAAGAATAAAAAAGAATTAGTGATGCTCAATAGGGTAATAATTAAAACAATTCAACTATACTGTATCATATGTAATGGGTTACAGTGAGAGAAAGACTAAAAATTAAAAACAAGTAAAGAAAATTTGAAAAGCCATTAAAATTTTAACTTCGTAGAGCAGAAGAATGAATAGGGTACTGATACTCATCCGCCATTCACTATATGTGGAACACTAGGCAAGTTTTCAAAGTTTTCTTTAAAAGTTATGATTTCCTCATATATGTCATTATTGCCATAATTATTACTAATATATTATTTACCTTATCACTAATATAAGCACTAATATGTAATATACACCCAGCATGCCACTCACTGAGTAATTGCAGAATGAATAGCTACTAGTATCATTTTAGGTAGTGTATAATCTCTTGTGTTCTGATGAGCAAAATATTACATCAAGCAGTATTATCCACTGAAGAATTTTCATTGTACTTTATTATTATTGCAGTGTCTCCTATCCTCATGCCTGGCTGTCTTCACCAGGATCCCTTGGAGGGGGGTGGGTTGAGTTTCCCTCCTTGCCCCGAGCAGAGCCCTGGCAGTCAAAGACCTCAGGAACCCAGTCACAGCCATGCTCAAGGGCACTCTCCACTCTGACAAGCCTCACACATGAAGGAACCAGCAGAGGAACCCAGGTGTGTGGCACCTGGGGCTGAGATCTCCGGATCTCTGAGCCTGCTTGGATCGGGACTGGACCTCTCCACCCAGATCCCCCATTTTCCAGTAGCTAGGCAGTCACACCCACAAACTTCCCCTCTCCCCCCTTCTCCCCTTCCATCCTCCCCTCCCCCACAGCCCTGTAATCCCATCAACGGCCAAGATCCAGAGACTATAAAACAAAGCTCCCGGAAGAGAGCAACTCAAAGTCTCCTGCCTCCATACCTGGCTATCTTCACCAGGGCCCCTCAGAGGAGAGTGGGTTGAGTTTTTCTCTCTGCCCTGAGCAGAGCCACAGCAGCTGAAGACCTCCAGAACCCAGCCACAGCTATGCTCAAGGCCATGCTCAGAGGAGCCTCATGCAGGAAGGAACTGGCAGAGGAACCCAGGTGTGCAGGACCGGGGGCTTAAATCTCCAAGCCTGCTCGAATAGGGACTGAGCCTCCTCCACCCACATCCCCCATTTTCCAGTAGCTAGGCAGTCACACCCACAAACTGCCCCTTGCACCGTGTAACCCCATCAATGGCCAAGATCCAGAGACTATAAAACAAAGCTCCTCGAAGCGTGCGTTAGCAGCCGAGCCACCTCTTATTGTCTAGTTCTCCCTCTTGGAGAACCTGGAAAGCTACTGAGAGTACCTGCCCGCATGGCAGAGACTGACAAGCTCCCTGTGGCGTATTCGATATACCAAAGACAGTAACAATGATAGGTCTCATTCCTCTTACCCTGAAAGAACCTCCAATGCAGCACCGTTGGGAAGGAAGGACAAGTAAAGAGAGGCTGCTAAAATCTCAGGGCTAGGGTGAATGGAGATGTTACTGGCACCTGCTCGAGCAAATCAATGAACAATGGGATTACACTGAAACAGTGATACAGTGATTATTGTGGTAAAGGTAATATGGTTTATATAAATATTACTAATGGGGACAGCTTTTCTGTACCACATCAGTTTGTTTTCACTGGACACTGTCCATTCCTTGTCTTGTTTCTTCATATACCATATATGCATGATATCATCTTGCCTTTTTCCTTCTCCACATGACTTTTTTTCACTTAATGTGACACCATCTACTATCACCTAAGTTTTAGCAAAAGGCTAGGTCTCATCTTTGCTTGTAGCTGAAGAGTATTCATTGTATACGTAGGCAACAACTTCCCCACTCACTTGTCTTTGGGTATTTAGGTTGACTCTATATTTTGATATTATAATCAATGCTTCAATTAATATAGGTGCATATTTATTTTTAATTAATGATTTTGTTCTTGGCATCTAAGTCAAGGAAAAACTATTCTTTGTACACTGCCTTTGTTTTCTAGAAGCTCCATGTTTTGAGAGATCACATTAGACTAAATGCCTCTAAAGGATTTTAATTAGCTACTACCTTCTCAGATTGCCTCCATTGGTTCTCTACACAAATACTGATTCAGGAATCAAGTCCTAAGTCATCTTAGTATCTGGGATTCCCTGACCAAAGACTTTGGTCAAGGAGAAATGTAAGAGTAAGTATAAGATTTGTGTTGGTGTGTGAAGTAAGAAATTTAGTCAATTACTCTCTCCATGTTTGTCTCTTGTTCTCTATTCTGGATTTGTAAGTCCCGTGGTCATCTTAATGTGGTAATTTATAACCATAACCATTTTGTGACTGTTACATTAAATGGACTTGGAGTTATTTTCTATATGAGAAAGAAAACTGAAAAATGAAGAAAATTGTTCTTTGATAAACATCACTGAGTTTCTGGATCAAGTCTTAGCTCAAGTCTGCTACTAGTGATATTCTGAGATTGTGAGTCAATAAATTGATTTTGTTATCAGTACTAGGTTGATACCATGATGGAAACAACTTCCTGGGTTATATTTCTACTCATTGACTAAAATATTTTTATTTTCCCTTTTACTTGAATCTGAACACATGCTTCCCTTCACTGAATTTATTTACCTATTTTTCTTATCTCCTCACAAAGTTTTTGCACTCCTCGAAGGGCAAGGAGAGTAATTTACACATTTACATGTTCTGTTAGCTTTTTGAATACTATTTTTTATATCATAGTACTTAATAAATATTTGTGAAATAAATCAAACTTGTGAATTTGTGCATTTGAACTCATTACTGTCACACTATAGCTAACACATATTAATATTTCAGAACTGCTTCACACACTGAGTATGAAGTTCTCATTATTTCATGTTTAGTTGTTATTTGCTTTTTCCTCTTTAATACATTGTCTAAGAGGTATTTATAGTCTTTGTTTTTCTTCAGTGGACCACAAAAAATTCTAAAATTTCATGAAGGCTAATCTAAAGCTATAATGATTAGCAAGAAATTATCAGTGTTGTAAGTTTGGTTTATGTAATTTTATCCAAAAGTCATGTATCTTGATATTTTAGTTTGCTTAAACACCCTTATCTGTACGTTACAGAATAGTGTTGGTTCAAGATATTTGAGCCCTCCAGAATTGTTTCTTCTGAACTCAGCTTTCCTTACCTATAAAAATGGAGCTAAACATAATATGACTCTTGTAAGACTGGTATAGCAAATTTGTCAATAAAAGCAAAACAATTCATTTTAGATATAACAGACACTTGATAAGTCCTATACTTCCCCGCCTCCTCTTCCTTCTTAAATGCATTTCAATATTCATCTCATTGTTATTTCCATCAAATTCAAATATAATTATAGCCTTCTTTTTTTTTTTTTTGGACCACACCTAGCAGTGCTCAGGACTTTCTCCTAACTTTATGCTCAAGGATCCCTTCTGGCAGGGCTCCATTTGGCATGCCAGAGATTGAACCCCAGTTGGTCCCATGAAAAGGAAACTCCCTACCCATTGTACTACGTCTTCACCACATTTATAGTTTTTCCTATGTGAAAATTATTTCCCCTGGTTTTAAGTGCAATAAAGTATTGTACTTATTGCTTAGCAATATTGTCTCATATAATTGCTATAGATAAGTTATGGCTGGATGCTTTCAGTTACTTGTCCATGCAACTAGTAGGTATGCATAGAAAAATTAACAAATGATATGTGCCAAAGATAAAATGACAATTATATAAATATAATATTTCATAGGCAAACACAGTAGCCTCTAAAATAATTTAATATGAATGTTTTCATTCATACACAATGCATAAAGACTGCTTATAATTTTACTTCATGTTTAATAGTTAAATTAAACTTATATAATTATTTTCATGAAAATATTCATTGTGATAATTATAGCCACAGGCAGTTGTAAAAATTAACAAATATTTCTTATATGATCATATAATTTATTTAGCATCTCCCAATTATAATTTTTTTCTTTTTGGGGGTCACACCTGGTGATGCACAGGGGTTACTCCTGGCTTTGCACTCAGGAATTACTCCTGGCAGTGCTTAGGGGACCATATGGGATGCTAGAAATTGAACTTGGGTCAACCTCGTGCAAGGCAAATGCCCTACCTGCTGTACTATTGCTCCAGTCCCAATTATAATATTCTGCAAACATGAAGGAAACAGTTTCATTATTAACATTTATATAATCTAGAATTCTTATTTAGATTGCAAGTTCTACTCATAATCATATGTTAGTGTGTGAACACACAACTGCAAGCACTGGGTTATGTAGTTTCTGTGTTCATTTTTGAACCCACCATAACTGTCAATATAATAAATGGTCCTCATACCATACCCACTTCAGTGAAAAGGTAAGATGAACAAAGCAGTCAAGTGTGCTAAGTCAAAATCCCCAACGTGTTAGTTGCATTACAAGAGTTACACAGAACCAACTTCATTTGCAAATGATCCTGATGCTGATTTAAAAATAAAGGAACTGGTCATTACTATTAAAATTAAAACAGTTGAATTTGGAGGCATAACACAGGTATGTTTTGAGAAAGGCTGACTTTTATTCTTTAGATGGCACCACACATGTTCCCTGGAACAAAGCCAGGAGTGATCCTCAGCACAGAGCCAGGAGTAAGCCCTGAATCCAGATGGGTGTGGCCCCAAACCAAAATTAATTAACCAAGTAATTAAACCAGTAATTTTGTCATCTAACTTAATTACACAATGCTCTGTTTTACCTTTTGTTTATGTACTTTATTCACATATATCAGGTATGCACAAAAAATTAAAGCAATTGATATAAAGTTGTAAAATAAAAATACATGCTTTATTTTATTTATATTTCAAACAGAGAAGATAAATATATCAATATAATACACAAAATTAAGAGCTATGCCTAGATGATTCTATCCTCTAAAACTGTGGTCATAAATGCAGCATATATTTGCAGCAAGCAAATATATTAAGGTGCAATAAATTATAGAAAACTTTAAATTTAGGATAGAAAAAGGTAAAGCTAGTAAAATGTGTGTGCTGCAAAACTTTGGAAATTTTCAGTGCAAAGAAAGTAGGCATCTGCAAACTACTTTGGAGAATACTCGCCTCCTAGGTTCCTTTCCTAGTCATTGGTTCTGTCAGCTAAGAAGATCCCTGGAGGTTTTCTCACCAGGAAATGGAAATAAGCCCATTATTTGTAAGAGATTAAATATTGATCACAATTTGATATTTATTTCATATTAAAATCTATATGGAAGTGCTCCATCATTGAGGTCAGTTTTTCTCTGATTGTTCAGTTCCAAAAGCCACACAGCAGAATCTGCTTATATTGCCAACATACAAAAATGAATGCCACATGGTAAGCAATTGTAGAGATGATCTTCTGGGTCATTTTGTGAGGGTGAAAGCATGAAATTTAGCTCCCACCAAAAAGAAAACCAGAAGT
The DNA here is from genome assembly GCF_027595985.1 of Sorex araneus. Classification (NCBI taxonomy): domain Eukaryota; kingdom Metazoa; phylum Chordata; class Mammalia; order Eulipotyphla; family Soricidae; genus Sorex; species Sorex araneus. The sequence continues at coordinate 245,830,048 of NC_073313.1, forward strand.
GAATGAGAAAATATTGGAGGCAAAATAACTGAGAAGATGAGTTCTTGGTACCATGCTGAGCAAGCAAGACACTCAGAACTTCTGAAACTCAGTTTCACCACTTGAAACTTGGCAATATAATTAAGCCTACTCCATAGAGCTGTTGTGCAGGTCGAATTGGTTGATCCATCTGTAGTACCTAGAAGATTTCTAGGGTATATAATTGCTCAAGAAACAATAGATTTCCTAAACGCATCTTGTTCCTATTTATGTTAGTTCAAAATGTGGTACAAAAATAGCATTTGCAGTTGATCAAGAGTAAACTCATAGCTCTTGCCATAAGAGGCTTAGGCAATGATTTAAAATTAGTATCCAGGGGCTGGAGAGACAGCACAGCAGGTAGGGCGTTCGCCTTGCACGCGGCCGACCCGGCTTCAATTCCCAGCATCCCATAAGGTCCCCCGAGCACCGCCAGGGGTAATTCTTGAGTGCAGAGCCAGGAGTAGCCCCTGAGCATTGCCGGGTGTGACCCAAAAAAAGCAAAAAATAAATAAATAAATAAATAAATAAATAAATAAATAAATAAATAAATAAATAATAAAATTAGTATCTAGAGGGATAAAGCACGTGAGCCTTGCATGCAGGTTGCATCAACCATGATGATTCTGGTTCCATCTCCAGTACCACATGGTCCCTAGATCACCCCCAGGTATAGAGCTGGAGTTTCCTAAGCACTGCCACCATGTATCACAGCCTCTGGTGTGACATGGGTCAAGAATCTCTGGAAAGGGCCCCCAGGACTCCTGAGTACTTACTGGGAACCCCCCAAATGAGTGGAATGAACTAAATTTTCTAAATAAAATGATGAGTTTTTTTTGGTTTGGGGCCACTGTTTGTGGTACTTGGGGGCTACTCTATCACAGTGCTCTGGGGCCCTTCCTGGTGGTGCTCAGGGAGCAATGCAATGCTCGGATTCAGGTCAGGGCTCTGACAGGCAAAGATTATGCTCTAGGCTTTTAAGCAATTTCCTTGGCCTAGAATTTTGACCTTTTTTTAATTATAAAAACTAGCGATGGCTCAGAAGAGGAGAATTTGCATTTGAGATGCCAATCCCTGGCACTGCAAAGCAAAAATAATGCGTAATGACAATTCTGACTTGTTATATTACAAAAGGATTGCAGTGAAGCATGTATGAAAGTTTGCTAACTTCCCTCAAGACACATGTACTTTGGTAAGGAACAATCTCCAGGATTGTAAAACTGCTACAAAGTTTTGCAAGTAAATGGTGAGTGAGTGAGAAGATTGAGGTAGAATAGGAATAACAGGCTGTTAGCCTTGATATGATATTTCATTCCCCTTTCTTTTATTTCCTCTGTCATCATTTCTCAACTCAACATTTCCCAGCACCTTGCTATCCGTTATTGCTTATTTATCATATACCATATTTAATTCCAAGCATGACACTGTATTGATCAACCCATTATGTCTTTCCAGCTTGTCCATCTACTCTGTTCTGATGGTTTTACACATTAGCTCTTTTGAGTGATGGTGTAATTTGATTCAGAGTCTCCTGGTACATACTACTTCTTGAGAATATATTAGGCACTTCAGTAAGCTACTTTAGTTCTTTCTGGGCAGACAACAGTAGTTTATTCTTTACCTGATAACCATTCTTGTTCTGTTTTCCAAGCTTTTCATCCTCTGTCTGACTCTTACATTTTTTTATTTACATATTTGCTTGTATTGTAGATTCTCTTCAATTTCTAATCTTCATGATATGCTGGAGGACCACTTCTTCAATGGATCTAATTTTAATATATATGGTAGACAACTCTAATTCCCAGGCTCAACCTTTCTATCACTAGCCTTATGATAACTACATGTGAATGTGCTAAAAACATCTATTGCCACAACTCTATTCCAAATTACCTTTTGATTATATTATACGAATCTTCCTATGTGGTTGGTTTCCATTGAAAACATTCTCCAGAACACTATCACGGCAAGATTTCTTAAACTCATATACAATCAGTCACACTTGCATTGACAATCCTGCAGCTGTCACTGTCATCCTGTTGCTCATCGATTTGCTCGAGTAGGCACCAGTAACGTCTCCGTTGTGACACTTTGTTGTTACTGTTTTTGGCATATCGAATATGCTATGGGGTAGTTTGCCAGACTCTGCCATGAGGGCGAGATACTCTCCACAGCTTACCAGGCTCTCCGAGAGCGGCGGAGGAATTGAACCCGGGTCGGCTGTGTGCAAGGCAAACACCCTATCCACTGTGCTATCACTCCAGCCCACATTGACAATACTTCAGCCAATTGTTTTTAGAAAGAATTGAAACACCATTTTGATTCCTTATACCTTTCATAGCACAGCAGGTAGGGCTTTGCCTTGCATGAGGCTGACCCATGTTCAATTCCTTCATCCCTCTCGGAGAGCCTGGCAAGCTACCGAGAGTATCCCGCCTGCACGGCAGAGCCTGGCGAGCTACCTGTGGGATATTCGATATGCCAAAAACAATAACAAGTCTTATAATGGAGACGTTATTGGTGCCTGCTCGAGCAAATCAATGAACAACGGGACAACAGTGCTACAGTGCTATACCTTTCATAACCCGGCACGATTCATAATCCAGCATGGTTAGTGACAAGCATCAGTGCATAAACTTTGCTGTGGCCCAAGAATTAGTACAAAAATTAAGGTGTTTCTCTTGAGTGTATCGAACTTAGTTCCAGCACATTATCTGATCCCCTCAGCACCTTTGGGCATAGAGCTAGTATGTGGCCCTTGAGCACCGAGCCAGAATGTATCCCAAGTCCTCCTGTCAAAAGGGAAAAAAGCATGCCCTTTGAGATTGCATGCCTTGGTTTGTCACACTATTCATTCTTCATTCATTGCTTTCATTAATCTAGCGATCCATCCACCCATGCATCCATTATGGATAAACCACTGTGTTCCTGGCAGAGTTCTTGCCCCTGGGAATACCAGAGAAGAACACAGATAAAGTCTACCCTCCTGGAGCCTTTTCTCTCAACTAACATCATCCTGAGACTCAATGGAAGATTTCAAATTGATTTTATATTTTAACTTTATGTTTATTTTATAATTAACTTTAGATTTTATTTTATAGTTTAAATTTTATTTTGTATCTAAGAGGTTCTTGAACTGTTCCATGGCAAAGAGACCATGTGGGAAAAAATATTGAAAATAAGGAAACAACTCATAGGTTATTTTCGACTGTCTGGAAGACAGGGAAAAAATGAAAGTAAGTAGTGGTGGTGGTATTAGCAAGGAGTGGTCTGACTCTGAACAGATTTTGAAAGTAGAGCTCACCGAACTTGTTTTTAGAGTGGCCTTAACAGATAAAAAGAAAAGGCACCAATGAAGACTTGAGAGTTTTGACTTGAGTAACGGTAGGTGGTGGGGCCTTTCATGGAGGCAGAAAAGAAAGAGGGAAAGTCTCATTTAGATCCCAGGGAAAGTACAATGTTATGTCTTCAATGCCTGGTCTATGACACAGTGGAGATGTTGAATATGATCAGAAATGACTTAAGGGAGAAATTCGGAGTAGGTTGTAAGAGTGACTCTCATCTGTATTTAACAGTTTTAAAGTCATGGAACTGAATGAGGATACTGGGAAATGACTGTTTTAGATAGAATATGCTAAAAAATAATTTCTTCATAAGAGGTATATATGAACATGTTTGCTTTTATTTTTTATTTTTAACAAGTTTATTCATTTAGTTTTGGTTTGGGGGCCACACCCAGTGGTGCTCAGGGCTTACTCCTAGTTCTACACTCAAAGATCATTCCTGGTGGGGCTTATGGAACCATATGGAGTGCAAAGTGTCAAATACAGTTTGGTTGTGTGAAAGGCAAATGCCCTACCTGCTATACTATTGCTCTAGTCTCACTATACGTTTGTTTTTATACATTTTATACCTGTATATATAGGTGTGTGTGTACTGTCTCTCTCTCTCTTTCTCTCTCTCTCTATCTCTCTCTCTCTATCTCTCTCTCTCTCACACACACACATTGGTCTACCTGAATTCATCTGCCTTAGTTTCTCCAACTTGTCACAGTCTCCTCTACATACAAGATTTTATACATATACTTACATGGGCCTTATTTAACTGATGGATATTACCTGTCTGGTCCTTTTGACATTGGTGTTTGTTAAATAGTGGTAGTATTTTTATATGGATCACTTTTGTTTTATTTATTTACTTCATGACCTATGACATGTTATTTATTTCAAATGTCACATTGCTGCTGAAATCGTTTGTTATAAGTTACAACATCTTAAGATAGAGACCTCTTCTTTTTTTTTGAGACAGAGAAAGGACAGGCGAGAAATAATCCACTAGTTCTAAGTATGATTTTAAATTAATTCCATGGGTTTTTTTTTCATCATCTTGAGATGTTTAAATTTTTGTTGAACTGATAAATAGAACACTGTATCTAGTCGCTGGGTGTGGGTAGTTTATGAGTTGTGCTTTCAAGAAAAATGATCAGGTCAGCTTGAATAATTGTATTAATGTTTTCAGCTTCTTCTAGGGGAGAACAATATTGGTATCTAAGGAATAGCAACCCATTAGCTTTGATCAATGCTCAAATGGAAAACAACAGGTGGAAAAAGATTTTTAAAAAATTCTTTTAAAAGAATGTCAAAGAAGACTCATTTTACCTTAAATTTTGAAAAGCAATGATTACTAATGTAACAAAAAGAGTCACGTGCAATTTATTATGAAAATGATCCTACTGAAGAAAGTTTATATTCAGAATATCCATGAGCTAGATTATCAGTAGGTGAATGTAAAGATCAAAGGGTTATAAGTGGACACTAAACACTGAATTAATTGCCCTCTCACTGAGAGAATAAACTTAGCTCTCAGGCCTATGCCATAATTTTTAAGTGATTGTTTTCCTTCTCTGGAGGATGTATGAAGCAAAGCTAAGAAGCAATGGGAGATATTTTACATTAACCAGAATCATTACCTGAGAGTCATGCAGTCATAATTTTCTATTTTTCAATTTTTATCCCTCTCTGCTCTCTTTGTTCTTGGTCTCTGCATCAGTTGTCTTTCATTTCATGGGTCTGTATATCTTGTGATATTTTCCTTTTTCCTGTAGAGCCTAGATATAATTTCCTGAGCGGCACTCAAAACCTCCAAGGCCTAGAATGCTCCTTGAGAGGTATAGTACTATTTTGAGGTAAGATATAGCACAAAACTGCATTAGTTACCTCATTTGTGAAAATTATACCAAATTCCCAGATATGTGGTAAGCAGTTGCTGGTAAAAACACAATTCATAATTGATGTTTTCAAAACCAGAAATAATTCTGACCATGTTGCATCCCCCTTTTAGGACTTCAGTGGTGAGAAAGGATTCTGTGTTTTATGAGGTTTAGTAGCATTATAATTAGACGTTTTACTGCCGTGTCTCTGTAGCAGAAAGAAGATTTAAAAAGTTTTCCTTATGTTGTTTTGTGAAGCACTAATGGAACATATACATTTTTTTTCAGGAGTAGAACACCAACGAACAATTGTGACAGATTATTAACAAGCTCTATAAGCATTTTTAGCTAATACTTTACAATACCTTCAAAATAATATTGCAACTCATTTACTTTATTAAAGTAGCTTAAATTATGGACTTTTCAGGAGTCACAGCCAATAGTGTTTGGGGGAAGGGGGTGCGAAGATTTCTCTAGGCAGTGTTTAGGAGTCACTAGAGCTTCAATCAATAATTCTCAAGAGACCACGTGGTTCTGGGGATCAAATGCAAGGCACGTGCTCTGCCAGGTGAACCACATCCCTAGAACTAGCTCTTCGAAAGTACCTAGAGTTCAATAAAAGTGTTCTCAATTAATTTTTAAAGTTACTTTGTCCCATGTTAGCACAACTTTTTGGAATTCAACCTTTTTGCACTGTCAGTGGTTTACACAATCATTGTAAAGTGCTTGTCCTTAATCAATTTGTCCTCTGTTCTACTCATCCAAATTCATACTTAACGCTTAAATAACTTAAGGAACATGATCTGACTCATGCAAAAGTTTCATTGACTTTTACTGGAGCCAGTGAAATTTTGTCAGACATCCAGAATCTAAGTTGTTGCTACATTTCAGAACACAACTGCAAACAAGAGATTGGTGAGTTTTGTGCCACAGAGCAGGCTAATGTCCTTTGAATGTTTTTCCTGATCTGGATGTGATTTTTTTGATAAATAGGTAACATTCATTATGACATTTAGATTCCAAGTAGATAAGTATTAATTTGTAACATATCTGTAAACTCTATGTTTTTATATAAACTGTTAACTTTACCACATATTATCATTCTCATCTTTCCTTAATGTTAGTTTTTAGATGCCGTAGGTAAACACACTCTTTGTACATAAACAGTGAATTCTTGATGATTATACCTAAAATAAACAAGTTTTTTTTCTACTGACCATATGGGATGCCAGAATCAAAACCTGGTCAGCCTCATGTGAGACAAGCAGCTTACTTGCTGTATCTTTCCAGCCCCAGTTAGGCATAGTTTTAGTGGTAATATTGAGTAGGTAAAAAACTTCCCTTGAATAAACTTTTTTTTTAAAGTTTTTATTTTATTGAATCACCGTGAAAAAAAATACAAAGCTTTCAGGTTTAAGTCTCAGTCATATAATGATTAAACCCCCATCCCTTCACCAGTGCACATGTTCCACCACCAAGAACCCCAATATAATCCCCTCCCACCCAGCCCCCACCTAGTAGCTAATGATCTTCACTTTATTATGTCTATACTTTGAATACATTCAATATTTCAATAGAGAACTCACTATTATTGTTTGGAATTTCCCCCCCAACAATCAGGCCTGCTGAAAAGGCATCACTTAATAATTTCTTTTCATTGCTGAGAATTAAGACTCTATGAGCTCGGTTTTGGATTTCTGATATTGTAGCTCAGTTCACAGTCTAGATGCATTTCTGTAAGAAGCCGTTCTGGGTGACAAAATGGGTTAGAAGACCTCTTAGATTGTAGTTTTTAGGAGCAGAGGGTCCGTTTCTCGCACAGAAAGTTTTGGTTTTTTTTTTTAATGAATCAAAAATAACTTTGCAATTCCAGAATAATGTGCATTTATGCCATATATTCTACCTCTGATTTTTTTTTCAAGCACTTCTTCAATCAAATTAGACCAATCGCATTGGTGAAGGCGGAACTGGATTGGGTGAAAGGGAGAGGTAGACTTTAGAAATGATGCCAAATACAGAACATAAACATTAGAGAATTTCTTCCAAAGAGATTGCAGTTAAGAACAAATCAACTTAGGGATGTCATTTCTTTGGAGCATCTTATTGTTTTTTGGGAATTGGACAAAATTCTAATAAGTCTTACTTAACCTGGAAGACTAAAGATAGGTGCTATAGGCCAGGCCTTGGACCCTCTTTCCTTTCACGGTTCAACAATATTCCAAGGCCCTGGTATGTAAACTGAGCATCCTTTGGTATGTAAGGTGAGCACCCAGCTCCTCCTCACCCTGGCCCTGATCAAACTTTTAGATAGTTGTCTGACGTCCCTTAGAGGAAGGAGGAGATCTCCTCGTAGAAAGAGTTAGACCAGACACTTCAGGACTCAGACCACAAAGCTAGGGACAAAAGTATAGACCATAAAGTAAATCACTAAAAATAAAGGAAAGGACACAAAACACAGAAAACTGAAACTAAGATGACAAAAATAAGTCTTGCTCTGTGGCCAGTCCACTCAGCTTCCTAGCAAGTTCACAGGTTATAAGTGTGTGCTACTGTGAGTACTTCTTAACACTTGTGCCACAGTTTCCTTGCTTGCCTTTAAGGTATTAACTTACATGTGAGACTTACGTGATCATACAGAAAGGTGTTATGGCAGCACATAGCACGCATAAAAGTGTTCTATAATGGCTGCTCAGTTTCATGAAATATTTAATGCATTTAGTGTAAATTATTAAACTAATATTGCTATTATTAAGTTTAAATGGAAAGAGGCTTAAACAACTCGTTCCTTTAAAAGATGTGCCTCCAAAGTAGGTCGGAAAATTAGCCTTTGAGGGTGTAAAAGAGAGACAAATGAAACAATGACTCAAAAGTGAAAATAGTAGGAATGTGCAGTAAAGTAGATATCCACTGTGGCCTGTTCCCACTCCTTAGCATTACCTCAACCACTTGTTAAAAGTCAGATTTTCATCCCTTGATTGATGGCCTCTCCTGGCCCTGATTGTGTCCTAGCTGCCTCTCCTGGCCCTGATTGTGTCCTAGCTGAAAAAAAAAAGTCTTTAGAGGAGCTGCAGAGATAATACAGCGGGTAGGGCATTTGCCTTGCATGTGGCTGACCCAGGTTTGATTCCCAGCATCCCATATGGTTCCCTGAGCATTGCCAGGAGTAATTCCTGTGTGCAAAGACAGGAGTAACCCCTGTGCAAGGTTTAAAAAGTCTTTAAAGAGAATCCAATTCATCTTAAAAGATTTTATTATTTTTCATATTTTAGTCAGTGTATTGATGAGTACAGGCAGCAGATTCTTCAGGTGTTTGGGTCTGACCTTGTCCGGACCAGGTGCTGTACGAGTCTTTACCAATAAAATGGTGTGTCAGATTTCAGAAGGGAGAACGTTGGGAATGACATATCCATCCTGCGGAATTTGGTACGTGGGCAGGTGGACATGACTGTCAAAGAGATCCGAGTAGAAGTCGTGAATAATCCTCTCCATTGCCTTTCTGGGAGATGTGATAGATCCATCGGGACGTTGGAGGGCAGTCATCTTGGTCTTGTAGTTGGCAAAGTACGGGCGAGCATTGTGAATACTTTTCCCGGCTTCTGCTGCACTGGCCAACACTGCTGCTCTTCTCTCTTTGGGGTCTTCCTTTATCGCATCTCTGCACAGCTTTGTGAGCTCGGATGTTAGCTTGTGGTTGCCTGAGGCTCGCGCTAAACCACGTTGACCAAAGAGCTCGAGAGTTTCCGAAGATAGGCGTCTGTTTGTGGCTTTCTCACTCTCGGCATTCTTCACACAGTCATGGAGGTGCTGAACCAGTTGATCGTATTCCTCATCGATGTTATCAAAAACAGCATCTTTCCACGTTGCTGCAATAGTGCCAAAGAGCTCCCAGTTGGTGGTCATTCTGGGAGTTGCCTTCTTAAACTTAAATTTTGCAGACTTTTCTCTCCGCTCTGTGAAGTAGAATTTTGCACGAAAAAGAGGGTGGTCCGATCCCATTTGAAATTTTGGGACAACAGCGACATCGGTGAGACAAAACCTTCGATTGAATATGATGTGGTCAATTTCACTGTGGAACTGTCCACCGGGAGACTCCTATGTCCAGCGTTTAGATTTGGCCTTCTGGAACTGTGAGTTACCATGGATGATCTTGGTCGACATGATGAATTCAGACAGTCTCTCACCCTGATCATTCCATTCTAGTCATGTGTCCCAATGTGGAGTTCTTCAGGCGACCTTCTTGGACCTATCTTGGCATTAAAATCACCACAACACAATCAAGAATCAGGGACGCTGTCTCATTTACCAAGGCATCAAAAATCAGATGGGCTGGTCATGTAAAGTGATTCAGAGATGACCACTGGACTAGAGCTGTTACCGACTGGATTCTACAGGATGTCAGAAGACCTCGTGGCCGCCCACCAACTAGATGGTCAGATTTCTTCGTCAAATCTCTGAATGAACGATTTGAGGCTCTTCCTGTTCCTGGAGCAAGGAGATATCATTGGGCTGCACTAGCTTGCAACAGGGACAAATGGAGACACTACTGGTGCCCGCTCGAGCAAATCGAAGATCAACGGGACAAGTGACAAGTGTGATACAAGTGATTTTAGTCATTTTGCTAATAGTCATTTTAGTCCTTCGTTTTTGGCAGCCAGGAAAAGTATATGCAACACTCCACCTGTCCTTCGCCAACTATAAGACCAAAATGACTGTCCTCTGATATCTTGATGAATCTATCACATCTTCCAGGAAGGCAATGGAAAAGGTTATCCACAACTTCTACTTGGATCTGTTTGATAGCCACGTCCACCTGCCCACAAACCAAATTCCGCAGGATAGATATGTCACTAGCTCAATTCTTCACATGCTACCTGTCTGAATGCAAAATTCTGTCTCAATGGAAAAATAGCAGGACTGTCCTGTAGTACAAGAAGGGAGACATCCATGACATCGGCAACGATTGCCCAATCTGCCTTTTGTCCGTCGCCTACAAGTTGTTCACTTGAGTCATCCTGAATAGGATTGGCAGAACACTAGATGAAGGACAACCATGCGAACAAGCCTGGTTCTGAAAAGGATTCAGCACGATCGACCATATCCACATGGTGACCAAGCTTATTGAGATTTCACGAGAGTTCAAGATGCTGCTCTGTCTAATCTTCATGGATTTAAAGAAGGCCTTTGATTCTGTTGAGACTGAAGTAGTCATCAAAGCCCTAGCCAAACAGGGCGTTCAAACTCAGTACATCAGGATCCTCCTCGAGCTGTATTACAGATTCACCACCGGTATCTCACCATTCTACAAGGAAGTGATCATTGATGTAAAGAGAGGAGTTCAGCAGGGTGATACCATTTCACCAAAACTCTTCAGTGCCACCCTCGAGACCATCATGCAATGACTGGAATGGGAAGAAATGGGAGTGAAGATAGATGGTCGGCAACTACACCACCTCCTCTTTGCTGATGACATCATTCTAATAACACCAAATATCAGCCAAGCAGCACAAATGCTGGCCGACTTCCAGCTCAATTGTGGAAAGGTCGGACTGCAGCTGAATCTCATGAAGACAATGTTCATGAGAAACGGACTGGTTCCTTATGTTCCATTTGCTTTCAATGGAACGAACATTTCTGAATGCAGCAGTTATGTGTACCTAGGTCGAGAACTCAGCATGACAAATAACCTGGCACCTGAACTGTGCAGGAGGAAAAGAGCAGCGTGGAATGCCTTCAAGAGCATCAAAGAAGTGGTTAAGAGGATGAAGAACCTCTGGCTCTAAACACATCTATTCAACTCCACCGTACTCCGTGCACTAACATATGCCTTAGAGAACTGGGCCTTATGAAAGCAGGATGAGGATGTTATTCAGGAATCCCAAAGAGGAATCAAAAGAGCTATGCTTAGAGTATCACATTCCACTCAAGTGATAGAAGGCATCCGGAGTTCCAAGCTCTGTCAATGATCAAGAATCAGGAATGCTGTCTCGTTTGCCAAGGCATCAAAAATCAGGTGGACCGGATACGTAATGCATTTTAAAGACGGCTGCTGGACTAGAGCTGTTACCAACTGGATTTCACGGGACATCAAAAGACCGTGTGGCTGCCCACCTACAAGATGTTCAGACTTCTTCTTCAAGATCCTGAATGAACGGTTTGAGGCTCTTTGTGTTCCTGGAACGAGCAGATGCCATTGGGCTACACTAACACGCAACAAGAATGAAAGGAGACGTTCGAGCCTGCTTGAACAAATCAATGAACAACAGGATGACAAGTAATACAAGTCATCTTGAGGGGTGGGGAAGGGGGCAGGGGCTTGAGCCACACACAGCTGTGTTCAGGGCTTATTCCTGGCTCTGAGCTCAAGGGTCACTCCTGCAGCTGTTGGGGAAGAAATATATGCAATACTGGGGATAGAAGTAAGGTCACTCTCAAGGCAAATGTCATAACAGTGACCTCTCCAGGTTCCCAGATTCAATAATTGGTTTTTTGTTTTTTGGGGTTTTTTTTTTGCACTGAGGGAACAAAACAAGTGAGCTGAATGTGTGTTGCGGAGATGAATTGGTGATTCCTCTAGTTTCATATGAGTCCAATATAAAAAAGAGTTGGCTTGAGTTTAGGGTGGGCTTTCCACTGGGAAGGGCATGAGCAGTTTCTCCTTGCTGCCGACACTGGTCGCTGACCCCATTTCCTTCTCTGAGACAAGTTAAGTGACAATAGCAGCCAGCATTCGTGATTCAAGTGTGTTTCTTCCACCAGGGCTGCAATCCAGACAGGGAATATTGTTATCCTGGAGGGTGGGAGAGCTGGGGATTATGGGCACCCTGGTTTCTCAGTGCCACATAGGACGAGTCTTCCCTTTAAAACTCCATCCTGTGACCAAATCTTGCAATGCAGCCCCGGGTTTGGGAAATAAGCAAAAGCAGATTAAGGAAGAAAGGCCCTTTACTCTGAGTGCTAACTGATGTTTCCCTTCTGGGCCCTAAGGCTTAAGCCTTTATTTCTAGAAGAATGGGGAGAGGAGGAGCTAGTCCCATTTGTCGCTAAGCAACCAAAGCTTTCAGGCCTCCTTCTCAGGTCGTGTTAGCAGCTTTTGAGAATCAGTGACAAGGTGGTTGTCAAGATGCGGGCAGAAGCCTCCGGTTTAAGATTTTGGATTCCGAACTTGGACGATGGGGTTTTCAAAAAATGAAATTGATCAGAAGCTTAGCAGAAGTCTTCAGAAATGCTATTTTGAGGGAGAAGCTAAGACCTGAGAAGGAGGGATATGTTTCAGACTAAACTGACACAGCAGGGCGTTTTATCTTCCTATGCAAAGTCCAGACCCTTTCCTAAGGAGACCCGGAACAAACTTACCAAGAAAGAGATGCAACCTGTACAAAGGAAAAGCACAAACCAACCAATGAAATGAAAAACACGAAAGGCGAGCAGAGTGTATAGAGGCAATGTGTCTCCTTGCTGGGGACAGGTATTGAAAAGGGATGATTTTTTTATATACCTATTTATAAATATAGCACAGAAATCTTCTCTTTTTACATGAAACTATAACCCATATATCTAATAGTCAAAATACATAATGGTTATCCAAAAAACAATGAGTACTCATTGAAAAACAACGAGTAGAAGTTTACCAAAGAAGATAAACCAAATCATTAAGGTGTGATGATTGATTTTATGATACATTACAATAACACTACTATTCATGCAAATCAATGGAAGAGATCAAGGGGTTTTATTTATTTTTTTTAATTTATTTTATTGAATCACCAAGTGGAAAGTTACAAAGTTCTCAGGCTTATATCTCAGTTACACAATGCTCAAACACCCATCCCTTCATCAGTGCCCATATTCCACCACCAAAAAAAACAAAAACAAAAGCAAAAACAAAACAAACAAACAAACAAACAAAAGAAAAAACAGTATACATCCCACCCCTCACCCCCCAACCCACCCTGCAGGTGAGTGATAATTTCACTTCCTTTTCTCTTTACCTTGATTACATTCCAGATTTCAACACATAACTCACTATTGTTGTTAGAGTTTCAAAACAGACTCACTATTTTTGTTGGAATTTATCCCCTAAGAATACAGCTCTATTAATAGGGAAATATTTGATAATAAGTTTTCCTCTGATGAGAATGAAGAGATAAAATGTCGCACAGCCGCGGTAGCGGCCGTGCGGTTTACACTTTCTGTATTATAGTAATTAAGTCCGCGAAGATTTAAGTTTGAAAATGAATCATTTCTCTTCCTGGAACAGCATGTAGCCAAAGTTAGTTCACAGTCTCCATACATGGGTGCAAGCACTTGCTGGAACCCCAATTCCTAAAGCTGTCTCTGGTTCCCGCGCTCGTTCCACATCCACCGGCTCTGCAGGGGCATGGGCGCCCGGGCCAAAAACCCGGCCGGCCGGCCGGAGCCGAGCATGGGCCCCGACTGGGCAAGGGGTTTTAAACAGACACAAATAATATTCCTTGGGAGTTCAGCAAGCAGTAGAGATCACAAATCAGAATATTGAAGAGAATTTCGAAAGAAAAAAATGTTGGAACAAATGGCTCAAATTTGAAAATGAAAGCTGTGATCCTAGCTCTCATTTACACCAAAATAATCTCAACTCTACCTTTTGGGGGGGGTCACACCCTGCAATGCTCAGGGCTGACTCCTCTTGGCTCTGCACTCAGGAATTACTCCTAGTGGTGCTCGGGGAACCATATGGGATGCTGAGACTCGAACCCTGGTCGGCCGCATGCAAGACAAATGCCCTACCTGCCGTACTATCGTTCCAGCCCCCCAACTCTATCTTGAGTTATTAAATTAGCGACTTAAATTGAAAAAAAATCACTAAGTATAAGAAGAAAATTTTTATGACACTACTATCAACTTAAAGAAAGATATATTATTCTCTTCTGACTGCAATCACAAAATGCACTAGATTGTTTGGGTTGAACAACAGAAGTCATTTCTCAAAGGTCTGGTCCTGGAAGTGCAGGATCAAGGTAGGGCAAGGTTGGTTTGCTCTGAGGTGTCTTTTTATTTTCTATCTTTGTTTTTTTTTTCTTTTTAATTAAATCACCATGAGATAGACCCTTACAAAAATGTTCACGATTACAGTACTTCAGTCATAGAGTCATTTCAGGCACACAGTATTCCAACACCCATCCCTCTACAAGTGTACATTTCGCAGCACCAGGGTCCCCAGGTTCCCTCCCATCACCCCCACCCTCACACCCTGTCTTCCTCTGTGTTCTATGGCAGGCACTTTTCTTCTCTCTCTCTCTCTCTCTCTCTCTCTCTGTATCTCTGTCTCTCTCTCTTTCCTTTTGGCCATTGTGGTTTACAATATTGATACTGGAAGATTATCAAATATATTCATCCCTTTATCTACTTTTAACACTCAGATCTTGTCCAGCATGACCATTCCCAGCTATTACTGTCATGCTGGTCTCTTTTCTATCTTACATATCCTCTGCCCCCCCACCCCCCACATACACTTGTGCGTTTTTCTTTTATTGTTTTCATTCTATTCTTACAACTCACCTACTGAATTCCTAGTTTGGCTCTATTTGGACATAAGATTCTAAAGAGGTGCTTACGGTAGTGATGTCATAGGATATGGCTATAATTCATTATTAAGATTAAAGAAAGGTTTGCTATGGTATAATATAGCAATTCCTTTCTGGAATTCATTTGTGAAGAAATTGAAAAAGAATTTCAAAGGAATATCAGTGTTCCTAGAGGAGGAAGAGACACTAATGCCTCAGCCCAGAGAAAGGGTCACGTGAGGAAATTACGAAACATTTTCTATTTTACCTCAAAAGCTGTCACTGTCACTGTCATCCATTGCTCATCGATTTGCTCAAGCGGGCATCAGTAACGTCTCCATTGTGAGACATGTTGTTACTGTTTTTGGCATATCTAATACTCCACGGGTAGCTTGCCAGCCTCTGCCATGTGGGTGGGATACTCTTGGTAGCTTGCTGGGCTCTCCAAGAGGGGCAGAGTAATCGAACCTAGGTTGGCCACGTGCAAGGCAGATGCCCTACCCACTGGAACTATGGTTCCAGCTCCATCTCAAAAGCAGGAGTCATTAATTTCATAAGAAGAAAACATATTCAAAGAAGATAACACAAAGATAAATTTTCAGATAAATATTTTTTAATTGCTCAGGTGACAAGAATATAAGTACTCTCCACAGTGTTGCAGAGAGAGTAGACTGATGGAAACATTGTGGAAGATAACTCGGCAATTAGTAAAATATTTTAAAAAGTGGTATTTCTCTCCATTTCCTAGATTAAATTCCAAAGAAAAAGGAAGATGAGTAAGCAAAATTTCTATGTCCAAGAATATCAGGGCACCTCAGGTAAAAATGTTCTTATAAATATTAAAAGAATTATAAATAATGAAATTGTTTAGATAGTATGAACTGTTTGCATTGAATATCTTATTAATCAAAAATTAATTTATTTTCACTGAAGTCAGGGTTTCCAAACATTGATAGGAGCCCTCAGAACCCACTGTTAATGATACTTAGCTAACTGTACCAGATGGTTTGGTGCTTGGCCAATGGTGCTTATGGTCACAAGGGTTACACCCAGCAAAGATGGTCATGCAGTGCCTAGGATTGAACCTGGTACCTTACGCATAGAGCCCAGACATATGCACTAGTCCTTTGAGCTATCTTCTCTTAAAGGAGAGGTTTGCCTCCAAGATGAAGAAATGTGCAGCACATTTTCAAAATTAGCAACACCAGTTATTAAGACTAAAGGAAGGCTTACTACCATATGATTCAGCAATTCCTTTCTGAACTACATTTGTGAAGAAGTTGAAATCAGCATTTCAAAGGGATATCTACAAACTCAACTTCATTGTAGCACTATTTATAAAAATCAGGATATGAAGAGGTCAGAGAAACAATACAGGGCTAAAGCATGTAGCTGTTTGACCCCCATTTGATCCTTGACATTACTTATGCTCCCCAAGCACCACCAGAAGTCACTTCTAAACACAGAGCCAGGAATAACCCCAAAGCACTGTCACTGTCACTGTCATCCCATTGCTCATCGATTTGTCCGAGCAGGCACCACTAACGTCTCTCATTGAGAGACTTATTGTTACTGTTTTTGACATATCCAATACTCACGGGTAGCTTGCCAGGCTCTGCTGTGCGGGCTCCATACTCTCGGTAGCTTGCCGGGCTCTCCGAGAGGGGCAGAGGAATCGAACACGGGTTGCCCGCATGAAAGGCAAACACCCAACCGCTGAGCTATCGCTCCAGCCCATAGCACCGTAGGGTAAGGGAATCCCTTTTCCATAGATAAGTAAAGTCGTTTTAAAAATCAATAACACGTTTCAATGGAAACGTGTTTATCAGTGGATGAATGGGTAAACAAAAATATGATTTGTGCATATATTCAGACATTAGAAAGAAGGATATCCTGACATTTGCAACATAGATGAAGCTTGGAAGCATTATGCTAAGTGAGATGTCAGGGAATGATGCATGCTACTACATATGTGGAATCTGAAAAAAACTTGTCATAACAGAGGGTAGAATGGCATGGCAGTTATTGGGGACCAGAGGGGGTATTGGAAAGATGTTTTCGAAGGGCACAAAAACAGACAGGAGATAGATAAATGAGCTTTTTTTATAACTATAACTATGTGTAGTATAGTGACTATAGTCAATACTGTTATGTTAATAGTCATCAAATATCGCCAGCGATTAGACTTTGTTTTCCACATTAACAACAAATTATAGATGTGTGGTATTACCTTAGAATGGTATCAATTTACATACTGCGGCAATCATATTGCATTTTAAGAATGCGTCAAACCAACATGTTGTATGCCTTAAACTTACACAATGTTGCGTGTCATTTATATCTCAATAGAAAAAAAGGAAATTATCAAGTAATTTCTCTCTTCCTCCACGAAGTATTGGTTGCTTACTTTTTGAAGAATTGCTTACAAAACTTTTGAGTTGTTCATTTTTCTAAAGGCATATATTTGATTTTAAAAGATGAAATGTCCATATTATATACAGAATGGAAAGTTATTTGTTAGCAATCTGTATTACACCTTATATGACTTTTATCAATTCTATTTTAATTTTTTTCTTTGCTTCCTAACAAGTAAAAAGTATATTTAAAAATATGCAAAGTTCACTTTTACGGACTCAATACACAGTCTGTTGTGTTGATCCCACAACATATCCACGATGCTAAAAATTCCATGCTGGCATTTCATATGGGAGTGAAACAGCATATTGAACTACTTTTAACAAGCCTAGTGTCAAATGATGAAAAAAAAGTTGTTTTTTTTTAAAAAAATTATCAGAGGTTTAAGCAAGAATGTGTATGGCTTTTACCTCAACTAAAAGCCATTTAAGTACAAACTTAGTCATTTAAGTATGAAATTAAGCCATTTAATTATGAAAATGTATGTCTTTTATATAGAATAATAAACATAAAAATCATTCTAGAAAGCATGATTACTAGGTTTTGATAGCACACCACACTCTCCACCACCCAACCTTTGGTTTTGTTTGGTTTTGTTTTAAAAATAGGAATGTGTGGATGAGTAGCCACATCCTCAAGTTTGCTTTTATCTCTGTTGGAAGATGTATTTTGGCAAAGAGGATGCAGCAAGAAAGGGAAGAACAATGTGTAATGCAAGGAACAGATCAGACGGAATGAAGTACACAGAGGTTTGTTATGTACTAGCAATGATATTATAGAAGCAAAAATATAAATCTAGGAATTCTGAAAATAAAATGACAACAAAGCCTGAAGGATGAGTATTGGTAAGTGCCAGGAAAGTTGAATATTCGGAAGCTTCTTAACTCCACTTATTATCTCTCTTTCCATTGGCACATATACAACATAAGTGCTTTGCTTTTTTTCAAAGATCATTATTTTAATTTATGACATTTTGAGTAAAGTACTGTGCTACAAAGTTTTACCATGAGCATAATGCTTTCAAGAATTAGAATATAGTTCTTCAGAAACTATAGATTTCCAAACTTATCAGGGATTCCATAGAGAGATGTTGATTGCTGAAGATTTTGCCATTTTAAAAGAAGCAAAGACATAAGAGCAAACTAAGCAATTAAAATATAAAAATTGAATTTATGGAAAGTGTACACTTTTATAAAATTTTAATTGAGGGAAATTGGAATTGAAATGTTATGAGGAATTTCTGTATGTTTTAAATAGTTGTTTAGCCAAGAAATACATGTCAAAAAACCCCCACAGGATCACTCTTTGATGTATCTTAAGTTTATTTCAATGTGTAATCAAATATTATTCCAATAAATTAATTACAACTATATTTCTTTGACCTGTTACAATAATATGAACTGGAGCGATAGCACAGTGGGTAGGGCATTTGACTTGCACACAGCTGATCAGGATTTGATTCCTCCGTCCTTCTTGGAGAGCCTGTCAAGCTACGGAGAGTATCCCACCCACACGGCAGAGCCTGGCAACCTACCCATCGAGTATTCTGTATATATGCCAAAAACAGTAACAAGTCTCACAATGGAGAAATAACTGGTGCCTGCTCCAGCAAATTGATGAACAATGGGATGACAGTGCTACAGTGCTACAGTTACAATAATAAAATTTTATTAAAGCAAGCATGTGTACATACATTACTATGAAACTACTCTTAAGCTTCAGAAAAACAGAATACTAATCACTGTATGACTGTCCTCCAGTTGCTCATTGACTTGCTCGAGCGGGCACCAGTAATGTCTCCATTAGTCCCTGTCGCATTCAGGATCAGGGGAATGAGGCCCATTATTGTTACTGGTCTTGGCATCTATTCTCCTAATCAGATTGGTATATTTGTTAACATTAAAACTTTTATTTTAAAATCTCTTAAAATTCATTATTATTCATGTTATTTTGGCTCTAGTCCCACACCCAGCAGTGCTCAGGGCCAAGGTTGGCCACATGCAAGACAGGTGCCCTACCCTCTGTACTATATATAACTCCAGCTCCCAAAACTTGCTTGTATTTTTAATTAAGTGTTTTAATTATTACCATTTATTTACTTAATCTACTTTTTTCCAGGTAAGAATCCTTCTGTTTCATACACTGTGGTATAAATATTATAAACTTTAGACATTTATGATAACTCTATTTTTATTATACCCATTTAGTATATGTAACTTGTTATTTAGAATGCATATTTGCCCTTTAAAAGCCTTTCCAAATGAATATAGATATCAAGTTTTCAGACTGTAAAATCTATGACATATCTTCCTGTTAAATTTTTAAAATATGGTTATTGAAGTAACATTAGTTTATAAATTGCAAGAACTTCATGGGTATAGCATTATGTGTCAAAAATGCATTGATTATGGATTATGAGCACAATTTTAAGTAATAATGAAGAAGTCCCAAATGAAATATTTATCCATCTATATTTATCTGTAAGAATGAAAGAATTTTCATCTAAATTTGATAAATGCATTTTATAAAATGTTTTGTCAGCTACTCTCGGCAATGCTCTGTACCCAGGGATCATTCTTGGTAGTACTGAGGTAACCATATATGGTACCAGGAATTGAACTTTGACATGTAAGTTGAGTTCCTCAACTCGGATACTATCTTTCTGGTTCTAGTGACATTTTTTGTTTGGTTGGTTGTGTTTGATTTAAGGGTCATACCAGCAGTACTCAGGCTATGTGCTCGATGCTCAGGGGACCATATGTGTCATGGATATTCAGTGGAAGACAGCCACATGCTAGGCAAATGCCTTGATCCATGTACTCTCTCTCTCTCTCTCTCTCTCTCTCTCTTTCTCTCTCTTTCTCTCTCTCTTTCTCTCTCTCTCTCTCTCTCTCTCTCTCTCTAGCCTTATACATTTGTTTTTCTTTAACTTAGGCAGCAACGGGTTGGAGTGATAGTGCAGTGGGTAGGGTGTTCACCTTGCACGCAGATGACCCGGGTTTGATTCCTCCGCCCTCTTGGAGAGCCCGGCAAGCTACCGAGAGTATCTCACCCACACTGCAGAGCCTGGCAAGCTACCTTTGGCGTATTCGATATGCCAAAAAACAGTAACAAGTCTCACAATGGAGACATTACTGGTGCCCACTCGAGCAAACCGATGAGCAATGGGTTGACAGTGACAGTGACAGGAAGCAATGCTTTCACACTGACGATTTGGAAATATAACGCTAAACTTTTGATTCTCAGTATTTATTTGTATGGCAATGAGTGGAATACAAAGAGCTCCTACATTTATCTACCATACAGTTGAAATATTAACCTCATCTTTCAGTGTGGAAACAAAGTTACTCACTATCTGAACTATTACATACTAACTGGTATTAATATTCCACTCACCATGCTACACTCTGGAAATACAAAAATAACCGGAAATTATCCTTGACTCCAAAGGCTAGTGATATATACGGAATGTTCTGGGATTATGTAGGACAAGAAAATTGCATCAAGAATGACCTCATATATATTTTATTATTATTATCAGAGGGTTTCTCCTAAACAGTGCTCAGGATTCCCAAACAGCCCCTCCTGGAGAGTCTCAGCTAATCAAGGCAGTATTTCATCGTGAGGACCGAAAGGGCCCAGGACACAGCGCCCTGAATTACCTGGGCTACGCTGGGTGGTGTTTGGGTCTCTAGGCCCATAGGAAGTGGTGCTCAGGTGACATGTGATACCTGGATTGAACTAGGGTCCGCCACCTTGTGCTTGAAGCTCTCTGGCTCCAGAAAGATAACTGAGATCCAAGGCAGGGTATGGTTCCCCAAGCACCACCAGGACTGAAACCCTAGCACACAACTGGAGTAGCTTCATTCAGTGGAAACAGCCACATGCAGGGCAAGTCCCTTAATCCACGTACTCCCTCTAGCCCTATACATTTGTTTGTCTGTAATTTAGGCAGCAACACTTTTTTTTTTTTTTTTTTTGCTGGAGGCTGGCATGGGGGGGAGGGGGAGATGTTTGATTATTCCTCGTGACTTTCTTTCCAAGAAGTATGCTAGTTTCAAAATTCTGTTTAAGGATTTGATAAGGTCTTGCCCCTATACCATTTTTCTTGATTTTTTTTAAAAATCCAAATAGTACAAAAAAAGTAGAGGCTTTCAGCTAACTGCCTGTAAAATATTCTGGATTTTCTGGAGCAACATGTCCAAACTCTACAACATTGACATCCCAGTAGTAGCACACCAGATTGGAGGGGAATGTAACACAGAAGCCAACCCATCTCGACTAACAGAAGCATAACACAGAAGGCTTAACATGCAACAACAGCTTAGTAAACCCTCAGACAAGGACTTAATGTCCCCATAGTGAGATATGACAATTTTCACAGTTTTTATACAACAGAAAAAAAGATTATTCTGCCAGCCATTTAATGGTAACAAGTAATATATCACTTGTATCACTTGTCATCCTGTTATTCGTCGATTTGCTTGAGCGGGCACCAGCAAAATCTCCATTCGTCCCTGTCATGTGCTAGTGTAGCCCAATGGCATCTGCTCACTCCAGAAACATGAAGAGCCTCAAACTGTTTATTCAGGGTCTTGGTGAAGAAGTCTTATCATCTTGTAGGTGGGCGGCCATGCGGTCCTGTGGAATCCAGTCAGTAACAGCTCTAGTCCAGTGATCATCTCTGAATCGCATTAAGTGTCTGGCACATCTGATTTTTGACGCCTTGGCAAATGAGACAGCATCCCTGATTCTTGATCGTCAATGGAGGTTGGAACTCTAGATTCCTTCTCTCATTTGGGTGGAATGTGATACTGGAAGCAAAGCTCTTTTGATTCCTCTTTGGGATACTTGGATAGCGTTCTCATCCTGTTTGCATAGGGCCCAGGACTCTGGGTATATGTTAGTACAGGAAGAACGGTAGAGTCAAAAAGACGTGCCCAAAGTCAGAGGTTCTTCGTCTGCCTAACCACTTCTTCGACGCTCTTGAAGGTGTTCCACGCTGCTCTCTTCCTCCTGCACAGTTCTGGTGCCAAGTCATTCCTCATGTTGAGATCTCGACCCAGGTATACATAGCTGTTGCATTTGGAGATGTTCATTCCGTTGAGAGTAAATGAACACCAGGGACTAGATCATTTTTTTATGAATGTTGTTTTGGTGAAATTTAGCTGCAGTCCAACCTTTCCACAATTGCGGTCAAAGTCGGCCAGCATTTGTGTCGCTTGGCTAACATTTCGTGTTATGAGAATGATGTCATCAGCAAAGCAGAGGTGGTGTAGTTGTCAACAGTCTATCTTCACTCCCATTCCTTCCCGTTCCAGTGGTAGCATGACATTCTCGAGGGTGGCACTGAAGAGTTTCGGTGAAATGGTGTCACCCTGTCAAACCCCTCTCTTTACGTTCATGAACACTTCTTTGTAGAATGGTAGTGGTGAATCCGTAATACAGTTCAAGGATGACCTTGATGTACTGAGTTTGAATGCCCTCTTTGGCTAGGGCTTTGATGACTGCCTCAGTCTCAACAGAATCAAAGGCCTTTAAATCAATCAATGTTAGACAGAGCAGTATCTTGAACTCTTGCGAAACCTCAATGAGCTTGGTCACCGTGTGGATATGGTTGATTGTGCCGAATCCTTTTTGGAACCCAGCTTGCTTGCATGGTTGTCCTTCATCTAGTGTTCTGCCAATTCTATTCAGGGTGACTCGAGTGAATAACTTGTAGATGATGGACAACAGGCAGATTGGGTGATAGTTGCCAATGTCATGGACGTCTCCCTTCTTGTACTACAGGATGGTCCTGCTGGTTTTCCACTGGGACGGACCTTGCATTCCGACAGGTAGCGTGTGAAGAGCTGAGCCAGTGCATTGACGAGTACTGGCAGCAGATTCGTCAGGTGTTCGGGTCTGACCTTGTCTGTACCGGGTGCTGTACTCGTCTTTACTGATGAAATGGCATGTCGGATTTTGGAAGGGAGGATGTTAGGAATGACATATCTATCCTGTGGAATTTGGTATGTGGGCAGGTAGACATGGCTATCAAAGAGATCCGAGTAGAAGTCATGGATAACCTTTTCCATTGCCCTTCTGGACAATGTGATAGATTGATCAGGACATCGGAGGGCAGTCATCTTGGTCTTGTAGTTGGCGAAGGACAGGCGAGTATTGCGAATACATTTTTTGGCTTCTGCCGCATCAGTCAACACTGCTTCTCTTCTCTCTTTGAGGTCTTCCTTTATCTCTTCTCTGCATAGTTTTGTGAGCTCGGACATTAGCTTGTGATTGCCTGAGGCTCACACCAGACCACATTGGCAAATGTGCTCGAGAGTTTCCGAAGACAGGCATCTGTTTGTGGCTTTCCCACTCTCAGCATTCCTTTCACAGTCATGGAGGTGATGAACCAGTCAATTGTATTCATGTTATCAATGACAATATCGTTCCACGTTGCTGCAATAGTGCCAAAGAGCTCCCAGTTGGTGGTCATTCTGGGAGTTCTCTTCTGAAACTAAAACTTTACAGTCCTTTCTCCCCGCTCTGTGAAGTAGAATTTTGCACGAAGAAGATGGTGGTCTGATCCCATTTGAAATTTTGGGACAACAACGACATTGGTCAGGCAAAACCTTCAATTGAATATGATGTGGTTAATTTCATTGTGAAAGTGTCCACAGGGAGACTCTCATGTCCAACATTCAGATTCGGCCTTCTGGAACTGTGAGTTACCATGGATGGTCTTGGTCAACATGATGAACTCAGACAGTCCCTCACCCTGTTCGTTCTATTCTAGGCCATGAGTCCCGATGTGGAGTTCATTGGGTGACCTTCTAGGTCCTATCTTGGCATTAAAATCACTGACAATGACCTTGTAGAAGGTGTGGTCTTCCTTGTAGAACTTCTCCAGCTCCATGTAGAACTTCTCAATTTCTTCTTCATCATAGTTGGATTTTGGTGCATAGACAATGAAGATAGGAAGTGCTGGTAGTGAGCCACATCTATTCAAGCGTAATTGTCTGAATCGGGTTGTTAGGCATTCGAATGAACCAATGCTCATGGTCAAGTTCATGTTGACAAGGACAGTGATGTCACCGACGCTTCTGTTGTCACATTCTGAGGAACAGTTCTTCTCCAGTGTCGAAACAGCGTGATGTGTTCGATACCTTCTCATCTTGGTCAATCCAACAACCTCGTACTTGATTTTCCGTGCTTGCACCATCAGGTCCTTCTGATGCCAGTGTACGTGTGTTGAAAGTGCAAAGAGTCATTTTAGTCTCTTTATAACAAGCAATATAAACAAGTAATTTATAATTTATAACATGTAATATAAATTATAGCAAGTAATATAAAATAAATTATTGTGAGCTTGCTGCAGGGGCAAGCTTGAGGGGTGACTGGGAAAATGGGGACAGTGGTGGAGGGAAACTGATAGTGATTGTAGAAGTTGGGTTGAAATATAGAATGTCTGTGGCAAATCGTCATAAACAACTTACAAACTACTTAAAGTAAGGGTATGGGGGGAGTAGAGGCTTAGGTATATGTGTTTTGTTCAGGAAAAAAGAGGAGAAGAACAAGGAAAGCAAAGAAAGAAAAAAGAGGAAAATAGCTATGGCTATCTCTTGTTAAATCTTTCTAGTGGTGTTTCAGAAGCCACATGAAATGCTTACCAGGTTTGTTTACTTTGGAGAGAAAGATTGACCAGTTCTTGTTGTCTTTGGTCAAAATTTCACCTAATGAGGTGTGGACACCGAGTGCTTCCCTGGAATCAAGTTCTTACAGACAATGGAGACTTTCGGTTATAGGAAGTGGGAGATACTTCACTGGCACCTGGGGCATCAGGCTATTTCCTTGCATCTGGGAGAGTCTGGTGCAGAAAACAAGACAAGTAAAATTGAGAGAATCTAAAGGAGTGCATAGAGATAAGGACCAGGAGGTCTGCTCCACAGCTTGGAAACTGTCCTCACATGCTGGGGGAAAAGGCAGCTCAGATAGAGAAGGGAACACCAAGTAAAGGCTGTTGGGAGGACCCATTCGGGTTGAAAGATGCGTGCCAAAAGTAGACTATAGACCGAACACAACGTCCACTCAATACCTCTATTGCAAACTACAACACCCAAAAGGAGAGAGAACAAAAGGGAATGCCCTGCTGCAGAGGCAGGGTGGGGGTTGGGATGGGGGTTGTGGGAGGGATACTGGGATCATTGGTGGAGGAGAATGGGCACTGGTGGAGGGATGGGTAAACAATCACTGTATGACTGAAATGCAAACACGAAAGTTCATAAGTTTGTAACTGTACCCCACGGTGATTCACTAATAAAAAATTGAAAAAAGAAAAAAGAAAAAAAAAGGAGTACTTAACAGGAGTACAGTACTAGAGCACTGTAGCACTGTCGTTCCATTGTTCATCGATTTGCTCGAGCGGGCACCAGTAACATGTCCATTGTGAGACTTGTTGTTATTGTTTTTGGCTTGTTGAATATGCCACGGGAGCTTGCCAGGCTGTGCTGTGTGCCTGGGATACTCTCTGTAGCTTGCCGGACTCTCCTAGAGGGATAGAGGAATAGAACCTGGGTCAGCTGCATGCAAGACAAATGCCCTACCCGCTGTGCTATCACTCCAGTCCAACAGTACAGTACTACAGTTATAAAAGAATGTCATTATATAGATAGTGAAAACAATATACATTTCCATCAGTGAAAACAATATAAATTTTGGTAAATAAATGGTGTTCTGTTCATCCAATGGAAGAGACCCCCAAAATGCAATAATAGGATATAGTTGCATAAAAAATAAAAATAAAATGTAAATAGGAAATTGCTTATTTAGACAAAGCACCTGATTTTATGAAGCCAATTTTGTTTTGTGTAAATCAATACTTTTCTTATTCTTGGGAATGGTTCAGGTTTATAAACTTTTGGAGTTTCTTTCCCTTCTTCAGGTGTTGTGGTCAATAAATAGTGGTGCTTAGGGGTTATTCCTGACTGTTCTGGAGTTCATGCCAGGCATCAAATCTAGGCCTTTTGCATGTAAATCATGTCTCTCCAGTTCTTTTATAGATTCTTACCTCCTAAATATCTTGCTCTATTTTCTTTAGATTTGCACACAGGTAGATATTTAGTTCCTTGCTGTAAACCATTATTAATTATTACCAGTACAGAACCATCATCATCATCATCATCATCATCATACCATAAATAGTATTATTTGAGTAATAAAATAAGAATTATTATTTACATTCTACTTGATCTTTTTAATATATATACATATATAGTATATCATCAGAATAGAAAATAATTAATGTTATCTTAGGTAAGTCTTCTTTTTTTAAAACTAAATTTTCTTACCAGTTATCTTACTCATTGTACTAACTTGCATGCTATAACAAAAAATACCATAGAGTAGATGGCTTAAGAATATAAATCATGGGGCTGGAGCGATAGTACAGCCGATAGGCATTTGCATTGCACGCAACTGTCCCAAGTTCGATTCTCAGCATCCCATATGGTCCCCTGAGCGCCGCCAGGGGTAATTCCTGAGTGCATAAGCCAGGAGTAACCCCTGTGCATCTCTGGGTGTGACCCAAAAAGCAAAATAATAATAATAATAATAATAATAATAATAATAATAATAATATAAATTCATGTCTCACAGGAAGGTTAGCCCTTCTTGGTGTCCATGTCCATGAATAGAGACAAGAGGAAGGGGGGAGAGCGAGAGAGGGAGAGAGAGAGAGAGAGAGAGAGAGAGTGAGAGAGAAGACTCTTTTTATAAGGACACTAATCTCATTGTGAAAGTTCCACTCACTCTTCATGATCTCTTCTAAACTAATTACTTCCCAAAGGCTCCATCTCCAGATATGATCACCCTGCCAATCTAGTATTTGGGTTATAACTTCTGTGTAAAAAATTGGAAGGACACAATCCAGTTCTTAGCACTTAATTTAATTGATATTATAGTGCTATAGGGTTCTTATGGAATTTAGTGGACATCCGATTCAACCCTTTATACATATGTGAGAATCCTAAATAAAAGGATGCTTAAAAAAGAATGGAGTTTTTATGTTTTAGTAATAGAAAGTTTACTAGCCCAGAAAAAGCTTTCCAAATGGTGCATTTGTCTCAAAGAATGAGAGCAATATTAAGGAACAAGCAGTTTTTAAATCTTAATAACAATAACAAACACTTATATTGCTCTTAAAATATGCCAGACATAATTCCCACAACTTTTTAAGTGTTAACACATCTAATCCTCACTATAATCCTGTAAGTACTATTAGTATCCTCATTTTATAGACAAAGAAACTGAGGCCCAGTGTTTAAATAATGTGTCCGAGGTCACATGGTTAATAAGTGATGGGAGTTATTCCAAGTGTTTGAAATCTAGCCATCTGGCTGGATCCAGAGTCTGTACTCTTAAACTTACAAAAAAGAAAATAATTTCCAGAGCTTCCACATTTATTTCCTTCTTTCTCATTTGCCATTGCTCCTTTATTTTTGTTAAGGTTTCTATGATCTCTAGGCCAAATGAGATTCCAAAAATAACAATTTTAATTTTCAAATTGAGGGCATGATTTCTAAATGGACCAAGTTATTTTTGTGAACCCTACATAAAATTCAGGAACAGAACTTTGGGAAGGAACTTCCAGATGGCAGTAAATCTTCACAGTTCAGTAATTAAGCCTTTTGAGAATGTTCCTCGGCTATGGAGCCACCGCCTGATTAACTGTACAATATCAATTATATCAAACAGCACAACTTTAATTCTGTCAAAATTTAGAGAAATCTGACATGCTGACACAAGACTCTGTGAAGTGTGATAATGAGCTGCCAAGTGTCATACAGTGCTCTGGGCGGGGGGAATACCCTTCCTTTCCACGAACTGTGCTTTTTCTTTCTTTCTTCACATTTGAGTATGTTTTATTAAACACCATGAACATTCAGATATGTACATTTGTCCTTTGTGAAATGAACAGCCTAATCTTTTTCAGTTTTTCCATGAATGAAGTTTCAGTGATTAAACATGTCAGAAAAAAATGGCCATAGTGCTTATTTTCCATTGAGAAAGATTATGTTTCTACACTAGACCCCCATACTTTTTGTCCCCACATTCTTGTGAAGAAAAGTTCTCAGAAAGTTAATTTGAAGTTTTACAAACTTAAAAGTTTAAGTTGTCCAATTTTCCAGTGATAGACATTTGTCTAGTCATTAAGACCAAATCCAGACTGTTTAAATTAGCAACGCTAGAATTATTAAGTGACAGCCTCTTTCAATAAAGTTTGCATTTTTTGAAAAGAACGCTATTCCTTTTTATAAAAGTATATACGTGACTTTAATGAAAATACATTATTTCCTATAAAATGTCATGAACTAACATGTTATCAATGAAATAAGAGTAATTAAAAGACATGGATTAATCTGTTTTAATTTGTTCATAATTACGCTAGTGCAATATTTAAATGCTCTAATTTTCTGTTTCTGCCCTGAAGTAGATAAGGAACCCTAGATGATGACTTAAAGTGCTGGATGAATTTCCTTAATGAGCTTCCTTCTATGGAAAATCCATTACTCTTCTTATATTGGACAATCTCTCTGAAAAGCTACCATATCTCTCTTACTTGACATCATTTCTCTTTCTTTCATGCCTTTCTGGCTATTTTCAGAATATTTACATTTGAAAATGCCAAGACTAAAATGTCTAATGAAAACCTATCCATTTTTTCCACCTCTTCCCAATGATATTCCTCTTTATTGCCCTATTTTTCCTTTACCAGTTAGAATAGTTGTTTTCCGAGTTTCCCAATGTTGAAACCCTAGAATCATTTTTATTTCATCTTTGGTGCATCCACTTTCAACATTCTACACATTTCTAACATTTTTTGAAAATTCTGAACCCATTTGGACATAAATACACACAACCAAAGTTTTTTTTACTGGGTCCAGGTAGAAAGTATAGGAGTTAAATATCATGCATATGATTCCAATATGTGGCTCGACATGATTTCCTGAGCATCTCCTGGTGCAGCTATGAAGTCCCCCTCCCCCTCAGCACAGCAGGGTGTGGTCCTGGAGATCTTCCTGAGTACCTCTTGGAAGCCCTTTTCTCACTATAAAATCAATAGATTTTTTTTTCTTGATTCATTGCTCCCAATTAACTGATTTTTTCCAGTGGATTGCACAGAGTCCCCCACTACCACAAATCACTCAACTGGATTACCCATTTGGGGCAATTGCAGGGGTCAGCACATCTGCAGTTCAATGGATAACCCTTGCTCTAGAAAACCACCTTTTTGATCATGGTATCTCCCCTGCTAGGTAAGTATCATTGCTCTCAATTAATGGGTCAAATATTTGCAATTCCTTGATGATATTTGGAGAGGATTCTAGTCTCCTGGAACCCCCTGTACCCATATAGGTCAGGTTTTTCCTTTTCCCAAGCTCTTCAGCTCCTGTTATTCTCTTCATGTGCTACTCTCTGCTCACCTTCCCCACTCCTGGCCT
Organism: Sorex araneus; assembly: GCF_027595985.1. Classification (NCBI taxonomy): domain Eukaryota; kingdom Metazoa; phylum Chordata; class Mammalia; order Eulipotyphla; family Soricidae; genus Sorex; species Sorex araneus. The sequence goes on from NC_073313.1 coordinate 245,859,711, forward strand.
ATTTTCTCTTCTTAGGCACCATTACTATGGAACAAACCTTCCATTTTGTTTCCTACCCATAGGATGTTTAGGCATCATTACAATGATGAACGGTTAGAGAAACTGGTTGAAATACTAGCTTCACGCATTTATCTTGGAATGATTTTCCAATTTCATTTTTCTTGACTCTGGTAGGTTCAAGGAAGAGCAATAAATTCAATAAATTCACTGACTGAAGTATCTTTCACTCTCCACTTTTAGCAGACACTTGTAACTTTTTGGTGAATGATTTTCCTGGATTTCATGTTATAGATAGAGGTCTTTGGGTAGGAAAGCACCTGTCTTATCCCAATGTCTTTCTTCCATTGGGGAAGACAGCAAATAAGAACATCATTTTCTCTTGTATTTTCTGTTTATGTAGACAGAATATTTCTGATCTCCAGTGTCAATCACTATAACCAGATTATGAATTTTTTTTCTCTCTCTTTTGTTTTTTGTTTTTTGGGTCACACCCATCAACACTCAGGGCATTACTCCTGGCTCTGCACTCAGGAATTACTCCTGGCGGTGCTCAGGGGACCATATGGGATGCTGAGGATCAAACCTAGATCAGCCGTGTGCAAGGCAAACGCCCTACCCACTGTACTATCACTCTGGCCCCAGATTCTAATTTTTTTTTTAATTTTACTTTATTGAATCACAGATTCTAAATTTTTTAAACTACTACTTTTATTAACAAGATCTATTTTAGACACGATTGCACAAAATATTCACTCAAAACAGGTTAAAAACATAAAAAAATAGAAAGGAAATAGCACAAGATAATTACTGAAAATAATCTACATAGGTATTTTAATATTTGATGACCTTATAAATAAAATATTAGGGGCCAGAAAGAAAGTACAAAAGCAAACAACTTAAGTCGAACACCTTAAGACAACAGGGGTTACATTGTTTTCCTTGCATGTGTCTGACCTAAATTCATTCTCTGGCACCACAATGTTCCTAAGCATTTCCGGGTGCAGTCCTGAAAATGCCTCTCCCCTCCCCCACCACCCCTGGAGGTGGTCCTGGAGGACCCTGAGTACAGCCAGACTGGTGTAATCCTAGACAGCAAGGCCTGAGCGCACCAGACCTTCAGGCATTGCTGAAGGCCTGGAGGGGAGGGAATCATCAAAGCCCGCCCGGGCCTCTGAGCATCACTTGGGAGTTTCACCCGAAAACAATAACAAAAAAGTTAATATAATATATATTCAAAATGTAATTATATACAAAGCATAATTATATACTCCATATAATTATATACAACATATTTTCTATGTTATAACAGAAATCTACTTATAATGTATTCAAACTCTCATTTAATGCGATGACAAAACATTTCTGAGATTATAGGTATATACCAACTTTGCATTAAGGTATACAAAGTAAAATTTCACAAAATTACAAAAAATTGATAAATCTAGAATCCTAACTGGATGATTTAATATCCTGCCTAAACTTCTATAAATTCAACAAAACAGAAAAGTAATAATAAAAGTAATATTAAATAAAATGTAGAAATTTTCTGCCAATTATAAGCCTTCTGAAAATAGAAATAATAAATTATAAGTCAAAAAACCATGTAGAAAGTAATAAAATTTAAAACAAAATTAATAATGATCACTATAATTAATAATTAATAAGAATGTACTTTTAGTTATCAAAATAATCATTGTAAGACAGAATAGAATGTCAGTCATTGCTACTAAAAATTTGTGATAGTTATAGAAATTGTTAGACATATTTAATTCTTTTTATTTGTCTAACAGAAAACAAGAAAAAGAGAACATAATCATCTCTACATTGAACTCAGATACTTAGAGTAAGTATAAATGAATAAAAGCAAGCAGAAAATGAGAAAACACAGGTTAATGAAATAAAATACAAACATCATAGAATTTTAACAAAATAAAAAATATTTGAGACTGGCAGAATTTGTGAGGAAATGAAGCTATGAAGAACCAGCATTTGGTATTAAAATAGAAAATAACTAGAATAAATCAATGGTGCAAATATTATTGGAATCTAGGAGAGCATATTGAAAAACAATAGTGTTTTGTACGAAATTCTCCTATGCTATTCTTTATTTGGATTATGCTTTATTTTATTTATTCTGTCAGATTATTTTGAAATGCACTACTGCATCAATTCCTCTAGCCAAACTATTACAGAAGATTTTTTGGCTCATGCATTAGCTTGTTCCTAGGTATATACTACATTATTTAATAGGTAATGAACTACATAATACACTACACTACATTATAATGTATTACTTAGGAACAACTGTGAAGATAATGAATACTTTGTAAGTGTGAAGGAGATCCTATTAAAAACTTTGGGAGTATTTATAATCTTCTATGTCTCAGTATGATAAGGCTGTGAATATATACCACTTCTTTATCCATTCATCTTAATTTGGACACTAGGGCTATTTCCAGATTTTGGTTATTATAAATAGTACATAAACAGACTGGAGCAATAGCACAGCAGGCAGGGGGTTTGCTTTGCATGCGGCTGACCCGGGTTTGATTTCTTAGGCCCTCTCAGAGAGCCCGGCAAGCTACCGAGAATATCCCATCCTGCCTGCACGGCAGAGCCTGGCAAGCTACCCGTGGTGTATTTGATATGCCCAAAACAGTAACAAGTCTCACAATGGAGATGTTACTGGTGTCCACTCGAGAAAATCGATGAACAACGGGATGCCAGTGCTACAGTGCTATTATAAAGCTAGTCCATTGATGGTTGTTTTCAGAAGACTTATCTCAAAAATTATGAAAACTTATAAAAAAAAATCACAATCGTGGGGCTGGAGTGATAGCACAGCGGGTAGGGCGTTTGCCTTGCACGAGGCCGACCTGTGTTCGATTCCCAGCATCCCATATGGTCCCCTGAGCACCGCCAGGAGTAATTCCTGAGTGCAGAGCCAGGAGTAATCCCTGTGCATCGCTGGGTGTGACCCCCCCCCAAAAAAAAGCCAAAAAAAAATTCACAATCAAAAAAATACAATAAACCAAGTTCATACCTCACCCTGCTTTTTTTTTCCCCCCATGCACAGACTGCTGGTGGGAATGCTGAATGGCTCAGTCCTTTTGAAAAATAGTATGGATGCTTCTCAAAAAACTAGAAATCACCTTGCTTTTGTAAATAACAACTATTTGGATCTATAGTGTAAAATAAAAAAAATGATCTTATTTGATAAATTATAGGTTCCAAACATTGAAATGGGAAAAATATTTTTTTTGTTGTTGGCACTGCTTTTATTTTATTCATTTATTTATTTTCTATTTTTTAAAATTGAACCACAGTGAGATACACAGTTGTGCATGATAGATTTCAGTCATACAATGTTCTGACAGCTGTCCATTCACCAATTACATTTTCCACCACCTGCGTCCCCAGGTTCCCTCCCAGCGCCTCCCCAACCCCTGGGAAAACATTTTTAAATGTATGGGATTTTAAGTATTCAGAAAACCCATGAAAGTTGTTTAAGTTTTAGACAGGCCTTTAAAACCCATCGTGTAACAATATATGCTGTGTTTCTAATTCTCACTAGTCTAGGTTTTGTGATTTACATATTTCTCCTTGCAAGTAGCTAGAATGAATGAGTACAAATCTATCTACACAAGGACAAAAGGTATAGTCCATATTCGAAATTAAGAACAACTTATTTAGGATGACATTTTTATGGGCTCATGCAGAAAAAGGAAAAACCAGAACCAGTTTGGGCAAGTCCATGTGTGAAGTGAGTCACCTACAGCTACAATGTTAATCTTTTTGTGAAATAACTGGTTGTTTTCCATTCAGGTTTGTACCAGGGTCAAATAGAGTTTTCACATTCCAAGAACAGGGATGGAACCACATCCTTGTAGAACATTTTGTTCTCATGTCACAAATACTGATGCATATATTCAACCGACTGCCATATTTTTTCTTTTTCTTTTCTTTCACTTTTTTCTCTCCCTCCCTCCCTCTCTCCCTCCCTCCCCCTTTCTTTCTTTCTTTCTTTCTTTCTTTCTTTCTTTCTTTCTTTCTTTCTTTCTTTCTTTCTTTCTTTCTTTCTTTCTTTCTTTCTTTCTTTCTTTCTTTCTTTCTTTCTTTCTTTCTTTCTTTCTTTCTTTCTTTCTTTCTTTCTTTCTTTCTTTCTTTCTCTCTCTTTCTCTCTTTCTTTCTCTCTTTCTCTCTTTCTTTCTTTGTTGTTTCTGTGTCACACACAGTGTTGCTCAGGGCCTATTACAAACTCTGCAATTTTTGGATCACTGGTGGTGGTGCTCAAGGGAAAACGTGTGGTATCAGCCACCAAACCCAGATCAACTGTGTTTAGGGCAAACATCTTACCTGCTGTACAATCTCTTTGACCCCAACTGTTTCTTTTTTTTTCTTTGCTTTTATATTTATAAAAATTTGATTACATTTAATATTCAAACACCAATCCCACCACCATCACACCTTCCTACTACCATATTTCAGATGTTTGCATCCCGAGCCCTAATCCTTGCCCCAAAGCAGAATCAAAATAATATATTTTATATTGTTATGAAAAACCACTGAAAATGCTACAAAAAAGTATCCTTAGAGGAAAGAGTGTGAAGATTGTTGTATTTAACCCAAGGGCCATTAAACCCTTCTATATGAGATCACCAACATGTTGTTAGAGGTTGAGCCTTGTGTGCTTTTGTGTGCTTCTGTGTGTGTGTGTGTGTGTGTGTGTGTGTGTGTGCATGTCTGTAAAAAGACATATCTCCCTCTAAGATTGGTTGCCTCCTACTTTAAACCCCATCAAATGTGGTGCGGCAGTCTTGGAATGAGTGGTGTGAGGTCTGAGTTGTCCAGGAATAGGTTCACTCATGGGTGAGGATCAGCTTGATCGTGTGGAGTGTGGCAGCAGTTGAGTTCTGGAGGTTTTCAGATGCCAGGGCTGGGTCCTTTGGGGCAGGGAGGGGCCTCATTGGCCTCCCTCTGGGGCACCCCGAGGGAAACAACTTGGTGCAGGGTCCGGCAGCATGTTTTTGGCGAGTGTCATATTATGCTCCCTTCCGGGAGACAAGAACATGTGATCTCCCCAACTGTTTCTTGACAAGAATTTTTCAAGACTAATTTTTCTACTTACATTCTATGTAAAGGAAAGTTGTGCTTTAAAAATATTTTTAAAAATATATTTATCCAGGGCTGGAGTGATAGCACAGCAGGTAGGGCATTTGTCTTGCACGTGGCCGACCTGGGTTCGATTCCCAGCATCCCATATGGTTCCCCAAGCACTGCCAGGAGTGATTTCTGAGTGCAGAGCCAGGAGTAACCCCTGTGCATCCCACCAGGTGTGACTCAGAAAGCAAAACTAAATAAATAAATAAATTTATCCATTCAGACACGTTTTATATCCTATCATTTTGTAAACTTAAGATAAAGAGCCAGACAATATAAATCAGTTTTTATTCAGGTAAATAGTCTATCAAAAATTTCACTAGAAGTCTAAGATAGAACTAAAATCATAATTCAGGTGTCCACATATATCAAGAGTTCCATGACCTAAGGTTTGGATTCATAATATTTTATGATCTATAATATATTTCTGTTACTGCTCTGTTAACTAAGGAGTCTCCAGTATATTGTGATTTGAAATAAAAATGTGATTGCATATTTTTTCATCCATAGGGAATGTTTTAAAAAATAATTGCATCTTTGGTACTGCCAAAAATACATGACAATTAATCCTCATATAACCATATCACTATCTCCATGACTCAGATAAGGAAAATAATACTGAAAGAAGTAAGGAATAGGATTTCCGAAGGGTAAGTACTCTTTCCTCAGAAAAATCATGGGTAAATAAATGATGAAAATTATAAAATAATGGACATTGTTCTAAGGGCATACTGCAAGTGGAAAATAGTCTTATACTAAGTTTCCGCCCTGGCTAGACAATTTCTCTCTCTTCTAGTTTTATTCTATTGTATTAGATATATACTGCTATATCTAATAACAATAGTCCCAGTGATAGCACAGAGGTAGGGCGTTCGCCTTGCACACTACCGACCCAGGTTTGATTCCTTCACCCCTCTCGAAAAGCCCGGCAAGCTACCGAGAGTATATTGCCTGCACGGCAGAGCCTGGCAAGCTACCCATGGCGTATTCAACATGCAAAAAACAGTAACAAACAAGTCTCACAGTGGAGATGTTACTGGTGCCCGCTCGAGCAAATCGATGAGCAATGGGATGACAGTGACAGTGAATAACAATAGAAGAAAAGCATATATGTGTGTGCATGTATGTGTTTCATACATAGATATGTATATGTATATATACATATATATAAAAGAAAATTTCCTAAATCACATGAAAAGTACTGAGACTCTATAGCATATAATCCATGACTTATTTTGTTATTCAGTTTGATGTTTTGGACACTCAACCTCTGCATATGTATCCCAAGTTAAGGTTCCATTTGCAACTGTGTTTGGCAATACCACATACTCCTATGAGAATATTTTGAGACAAGATCTTATTCTCTGGCACCTGCATTGTAAAATTAGGCATGACCAAGTGACTCTCTTCCCCTTCAAACCTCCATTATCTCCATGCCCGGACAATAGACTGAGAATATTGAGGCCTGAATATAACTGCTTTTCCATTTCTCCTCAAAATATGATCTCCTGAGAATATGATTGAATGTCAAAAAGATCAATCCAAGAAGCTCAATAACCAATAGTTCAATAGGTCAATAGCCTTGTAGAATATAAATATCCCTCCTTGAAAGCAGGCATCCGTCCCCAGTTATGGTACAGAATCCCAGCTCTGGGATTCTACCAAAACCATAATTATATGCTAGGTCTTCTCTCTTCTCCAAGATTCTTTAAAATGCACAATATTATTTAAAGTAATAATTATTAGGATGCATTATCAGGCTTGTAATATGTGTAGCCTTAATGTACATTAACAATAATTCACAAAAAGATAGAGAGAAAATAACCAACATAGGAGAAGTGTTTCCTCATTTCATTACAACAAGGTAATGACAGAGTAGGACAGATATGAAGTAAGTTCTTTTTTGATTTTAGTTTTGGGGGCCTCATACAGAAATGCGCAGGAGTTTCCCCACAAGCCGGACCATATAGAACTCTACAGCTCAACCTGAGGGAACCAATCTTACTAACACAAAGACTGAAGGACTCCATACCTACAGTAATAATGGCTTGAACAAAGCAGATCTTTATAGAGATCAATCAATTGAAAGGAGGCTCTGATAATGAGCAACATTGCAGAGTAGTGAGCCATTTAGGATAGTCAGAAGCAAGGAAAGAGAGCTGAGAAAACCCTCGTAGGCTACAAATCAACTCCCAAAGTGAGTAATAATGTACACTTGATCTTGGTTGTAAATGTTCTAGCAAACCCGGTATTAGTTGCCTGGGACAGACTACTTATTTCTTAATTCCTTCGGTTCTTTCTTTCTTTCTTTCTTTCTTTCTTTCTTTCTTTCTTTCTTTCTTTCTTTCTTTCTTTCTTTCTTTCTTTCTTTCTTTCTTTCTTTCCTTCCTTCCTTCCTTCCTTCCTTCCTTCCTTCCTTCCTTCTTCCTTCCTTCCTTCCTTCCTTCCTTCCTTCTTTCTTTCTTTCTTTCTTTCTTTCTTTCTTTCTTTCTTTCTTTCTTTCTTTCTTTCCTTCCTTCCTTCCTTCCTTCCTTCCTTCCTTCCTTCCTTCTTTCTTTCTTTCTTTCTTTCTTTCTTTCTTTCTTTCTTTCTTTCTTTCTTTCTTTCCTTCCTTCCTTCCTTCCTTCCTTCTTTCTTTCTTTCTTTCTTTCTTTCTTTCTTTCTTTCTTTCTTTCTTTCTTTCTTTCTTTCTTTCTTTCTTTCTTTCTTTCTTTCTTTCTTTCTTTCTTTCTTTCTTTCTTTCCTTCCTTCCTTCCTTCCTTCCTTCCTTCCTTCCTTCCTTTCCTTCCTTCCTTCCTTCCTTCCTTCCTTCCTTCTTTCTTTCTTTCTTTCTTTCTTTTCTTTCTTTCTTTCTTTCTTTCTTTCTTTCTTTCTTTCTTTCTTTCTTTCTTTCTTTCTTTCTTCTTTCTTTCTTTCTTTCTTTCTTTCTTTCTTTCTTTCTTTCTTTCTTTCTTCTTTCTTTTCTTTCTTTCTTCTTCTTCATTTCCTCTAATTTTGAAGAGAAATATCAATAACTGTTATCCTTTGCCTGCTGACTAGAGTATTGTGGGGGTAGATAATTAGTTTTCTAACATACGTCTAGAGGTAGAAAAAAAAATTTGTCACCCTTCCCCCAAAGGCTCAGATCCAGCAACTTAATTATACTTTACTTACATGATGAGATTCACATTTGGTGGATGAGATTTGGGACTTTTGGGTAGGGGGGTTTGGAGGGGCGAGGATGGATCTCTCAAGTGGTGCTTAGAAGGCCTGGGTGCTCCTACCAGAGATTCTTAGTCATCCAGGCCAGTGGTTTAATGCTGTCTCAAGGATGCTTTGGTGCTGACTGAGCACAATAGTGCCAGAGATTAGTCATGACACCCCACAGGTGCTCAGGGCCTTCAGAGCTGTATTGGGCAATGCTCAGAAGGCCATATGGGGGTGAGGCTTGAGCCGGAATTAAATGCAAGGTATCTTTAATCCCTATTACATCTATCTAGTCTTAGAGATTTGGGTTTTTTGAGCTAGAGATATTTAGATGGATGTTTTTTGTCACTAGGTTTGTAATAATTTGTTTCAGCATCTAACATGGGAAGAATGTAGAAAATTGCCTAAGGCAATTTAATTGCATATTTCCCTTCTTTCTTCTCTTGACTGAATTAGAAAAGAATTGTACCACCTAATATGAATATAAATATATTGTTAGGCCTATAACATAGAGAAATGTAATATGTTTGACAATGACAGAATAAAGGACTGGAGTGTGAACAAAGCCGTACTGATGTCAGAAAATGACATGAGCAGACATTTGTCAGGAAAAAGAGAGAATCAAGAAGAAAAATAACAATACTAAAAATAATACACTATAATTACGTAGTAGTTCTTCTTTCTTCTCTAAGCTTCCTTAAAATATATAATATAGTTAAAATGATAATTATTAGGATGTATTATAAAATTCGTAATATGTAAAGTCATAATGTGCATTGATAATAATAGCACAAAAATATGGAGAGAAAATAACCAACATGGGAGAAATGTTTCTACATTTCATTACAATGAAGTAGGACAGATATAAAGTAGGTTTTCTTTTTGTTTTTAGTTTTTGGGGCCTCATCCAGAAATGCTCAGCAGCTTCCCCACACTCTGTGTTTGGAGGACCATGTGACATCAGGGACTAAAATGTAACCCCCGTGCCCCTCTCTGGCCCTGCAGAAACTACTAAGAAATCAAGCCAAAACAGCATTAAAATCAATAACTAAAAGAATTTGAATTTTACACTAATGAGCATCCACATAATATAAAATAAGGCAATAAAGACTGTTGGCACAATAAAGGACCATGAGGAGAGAGAAGAAAAACAAATAACAGATGCAAACCATATCTATAATAATGTAATATGCAAATGTACTACACATTCCAATTTTATCATGTGTATGTATATATATCTATATAGTAGGACTGTATTTAAGAACAAAATAAAATCCAAGCTATATGCTGTCACAGAAGAAATACTTCAGATTTAATGACAAAACTCGGTTGATGAGCATTGCTAGAAACAACTCCAAAGTACCTATCAGAGTAACCCCGGAGCACCTCCAATGTATGGCCCCAAAACAAAAACAAAGAAAATGGGTTGAATGTAAAAGGAAAAAATAATATATATGTATATTATAACGAATGCCAAAAACAGTAACAATAATGGGCCTTATTCCCCTGACCCTGGACGAATTGAGATGTTACTGGCTCCCGCTTGAGCAAATCGATGAGCAATGGGACAACACTGATACAATGATACAGTGATATGCATATTATATACACATTAATTATGAAATACCTAGAAGAGCTAAAGTAATATTAAAGAAAACAGACTATAAAACAAACTCCTACTATATAAGAGATTCAATAGGTTATGAAAAGATTAAATCCATCAGGGTGTCAGAGCAATAGTACAGTTGGTTGGGTGTTTGTCTTGCACTCAGCCAACCTGGGGTTCAATCTCTGGCATCTCATATGGTCCCCCAGGCACCGCCAGGAGTAATTGCTGAGTGCAGAGCCAGGAGTAATCCCTGAGCATCGCTGGGTGTGACCCAAAGAGGAAAAAAAAAAGATCAGGAAAATATAGCAGTTAAAAGCTTATATGCATCTAATTGTAAAACTTAAAATACATGTAGTAAAAAAAAACTGAAAGAAATGAGAGGGGAAATATGAAATTCAATAACAATGGATATTTAATATACTGCTATTCATGTGGGAATAGAACAACTAGATAGAAAAATTTAACAATAGAATTTTATTAAACCAGGCAAATAAATAATTGAAGTGTTAATCATGGCACTAATTAGAAAAAAACAGGAACTTTTTATTCTAAGTAAAAGTAGCCAGATACAAAATTTGATATATAATAGCACTCCAAATTTAGGAAGGTTGAGGAGTGGCATGAAGCTGACTACTAATGGATGTATTTGGAAGTAATGAAAAGGTTCTAAAATTAGGTTATGAAAACTGGATAGTTTGAAATATAATAAAAAGCACTGATAGTACACCTGAAATGGGTGATTTGTGTAATAGATGAAAATGCTCTTTTGAAAAATAAAAATAGAACAGAAATTGACAAGCCCCAGCTCATGGACTTTTGTATATTTTTGTACAGATTGTTGGTTAAGAATATTTTTATGCTTATTAAAGGTTGAAACAAAAGTTGAAAGAATAATAATCCTTCATAATGTTCAAGTTAAATAAAATTTGAATGCAATACCGGTTACGAGTTGCGTTTCCCTCCACCCTCCCCTGAGTAGAGCCTCGACAGTTGAGGACCTCCGGAACACAGCCACGGCCATGTTTGGACAAGCCTCAAGCATGGGGGAGCCATGGAGGATCCCAGGTGTGTGGGACCCAGGACCAAGATCTCCCAAGGCTGTTCAGATCAGGACTAGACCTTTTCCACCCAGACCCCCCATTTTCCAGTAGCTAGGCAGTCACACCCAGAGACTGCCCCTGGCACCATGTAATCTCATCAATGTCCAACATCCAGAGACTATAAAACCAAGCTCCCTGAAGAGAGATATCTAATAGCCTAGTTCTCCCTCTTGGAGAACCTGACAAGCTACCGAGAATCTATTGCCGACTTGGGAGAGCCTGGCAAGCTCCAGGTGGCATATTTATATCCAAAATACAGTAGTAGATATATACATACCTCTCAGAGAGCCCAGCAAGCTACCGAGTATCCCTCATGCATGGCAGAGCCTGGCAAGCTACCGATGGTGTATTCAATATGCCAAAACCAGTAACAACAGGTCTCACTCCCCTGACCCTGAAAGAGCTTCCAATCCTTGGGAAAGATGAGTAAGGAGAGGCTGCTAAAATCTCAGGCCTGAGTGTGATAGAGACGTTACTGGTGCCCTCCCGAGTAAATTGACGAACAATTGGATGATAGTGATACACTGATACTTGTTACCAGTTTTTATTGGAACATACATACAAGGTAAAAATTTCCAAGGTTAATTAAACAGTAAGTAGTAGAGTTGAATTCAAAGTCAATTAGACTGAATTTAGAGCTCTCTAATTTAATTACACTGAAAGTTGTTTAGTCCAGTCACAGAAAAGAGACTCAATCCACAGAGATTCTCAGATTTACAAAGATCAACAACTATCGTTGCTAAGACACTTGTTGAGAAAAGGAGATGGCAAACTGGAGTGTTGGCTGGTAGAAAGTTTGTGGGGAGGAGAATGCAGGGTGTTTTGATGGCTTTATAGTCTATAGTAAACAACAAGAAATCGTTAGACTGAAGAGTGAACTAGTGTAAGTTCTAACTCTAATATGCACTGACCCCATGAATATACAGAATCTAAATATCTTTTGGTAGGGCACTTGCTTTGCTTGTGGCTCATCTGGGTTTTATCCCTGGCATCCCATACGGTCCCCCAAGGATACCCAGGAATGATTCCTGAGTACAGAGCCAGTGTGGTCTTTGAGCACTGCCAGTGTGGTCCTAAACAAATAAGCAAACAAACAAACCAAAATGTATGTGTATATATGAACCAGTTTTCACAAAGTCTAAGTGGAAACGAAAGTGATTTAAAACCAAGCCATCTGTCCTCAGAGCCTGAATTACTATAATACACTACGTAACTTTTTCCAGATTCACAAAAACAATTTAATATTTGAATTTTTCTACTAAAAGAACATAGCATTTTACTTGATGAATAAGTTTTATCTGAATATTTATGTAGCACTTCACATACATAAGTATTCTAAGCTATTTTGGTATCTTTAATACATTCACTACTCTTTCTATGAGGGCTAATATTTATGTTTGAAAACCAAATTTATCTAGAATTTGGACCTTACAAAGAAATTTCTATAAGATCCAAGCAGGTAGCAGTTATGTACCTGGAAGGTCAGGTGCGGGACAAAGTGAAGTTATGGATCAGATAGAAACATTGTATGCACAATATCTAGTCTTCCTTTCATGCTTAACTGCAAACCCTTTTGTTTTACATGGTCACATGACATAATGCCTTCAATTCATTGTCTCCTTGTGTAAGATAACATTGGTTTGTCCTTTCTCCCTTGCCACAGGGAGTTTAGGTTTATCTGTTTGCACCCATCACAGTGCTCCTGAGTCACTTCCATTCCTCTGTGCTTATCCTAACTTCTCTATGCTCTCTTCTCCAATCAATTAATCAGCTTTTCCAAATAATCAGATTCTGTTAATTTGTAAGGTCAGATCCTTCTAGGACACTGAACTTGTATTGTAGGTTAATATTGCCTTTTCCCTCTCCTTATGTCTTTTGAATAGTTTAGTTTAAAGCAATGTCCTTTTTGTATGGACAAAGGAAGACAGTTAATATTATGCTTTTGTAACCTGGGAGTGAATTGTCTCCCAACAATCCTCACTCCCAGGCTTCTGCTTTCTTGACTTAAGCCTCAGCTTGCTTTAGTTCCTAGCATCTCCAAAGCAGGGTCGAAACGAGGGACTGAATGGATTCAGGGCAAGCTGTGAGCTACCTTGGCATTGAAATGGGCCAGGCCAAAGTGCCATGATACTCAACTATAAGTTGAGAGCATGGTCATGGACAAATGCTGTCATGATCCAAAAGTAAGGATGAGATTAGGACCCTGCTAGGGATAAGAAAGACTAATCTTGCCTGAGCACTGTAGTCTGAGATCGAGATGGCCCCAGGAGAGCAATTCTATAAGCTTAATGTATCTCTTACTGTGTCCATTCAAAATGATTATTATTATGAATACCTATATGTTTGTTGGACAGGAAGAGGAGAAACATAGCCATGGGATTCCACTCTTGGGTGGGTCATCCTGCTGAATGAGAATCTGTCCTAGAAGAAGCATCCCCTGAGGGAAAGACTTTACCCCTATTGATTGTGACCACACCTATGTGTAAGCCCCTTATGCTTTGGGATTTAACTAGGCTGTAAGAATGGGCAGGAGGAGGAGAAGGAGAATGAGGGAGGCAGAAGGAGAATGAAGCGGGATTGAGAAGGAGAATGAAGCAGCAAGGAGCAAGAAGGAGCAGGAGGGAAATCAGAGGAGAATGGAGATGGGAATGGAATAAACTGGAACTGACACCAAGTAGCCTGGCCCTCGTTCCTCTCTTTGCCTGCCCATCGCCATTGGCCTCCCTGGGGTGGGGGATGTGGCCTGAGACTACGGAACGTGGGCAGTGGAGAGAGACAGCCACCACGTTGATGTCGGTGGGCCCCACGGGTGACTTATGTGAAGCGGGGAGGAGAAAGACGGTCACTTTCTCCCCAGCTGCCTCTACCACCCAGGACCCAGGGTTACTGGGTTCTTGTCTCACTCGTGGAAAAGAATTTCAGGAGTAAAAAAGCAGTGAAGTAACAGATTTTATTTAGAGGGTTTTGAGGGAAGGAGGAAGGGATAAGAGGAAAAGAAAAACAGTAGGAGTAACGCACTCAAGAGAGAACTCGGGCTTCTCCGAGGATGGAGAGAGCTCTACACACACCCTAGCACTAGACACGAAAGCATGAAAGCACACATCTCAAGGGGGGAGATGCAGGCAACACATGTTCTTGAGCGCCGCACGTGCTTGGCCACGTGGGCGCAAGCAGCACATGGGCTCAGGCAGCGTATGCGCGCGCTTCCTTTGTTCAAGGTGTCTTTTATAGGGTTTCTTCAACTTGCCCCCATGTGGGGCTTCTTCCCAGGTAAAAGTTCGTTGCTAAGGAAGTTACCAGGGAGGTTGGGAGAGGTGATGGTCTTCTTTAGGCTGGATCACATTTTAATCAGATTAAGGGAGAGGTCGAGGGAATTTGAGGAACTTCATGGGGAGGGGTTCAACCTCCTCAGGGTCTTCTGAAGGTCTTATCAGGTCTGTTTTCTGTATCCACAGGGTAGACCGGTCTCAGGATTCTCCTTCCCAGAGACTCCAAGTTTCATTGCCTAAGGCCTTTCCCTATCTACCTGCCTACATCAACGTGACCCCCTCATATTTTATTTTTAGTAAATATATATCCTTGCAGCTACGTTAAAGGTCTTTCTAGTAATTTGCTAGATCTGGTAGGGCTTTAGAGAGAACCTAGTACAGTTTCTCACATCTCCCTTCAGGGATGTCAAGGTAGTAGCTTGGCAAGTGAATTTACACAATGAAGATTTCAGGACTCTGTATGAAACTAACGAGTACACCATTGGTTTGAGACAACGAGCTGTGACATGCATTGCTCTCATTTCAAGGAATCTTGTATGGGATACGACGTCTCATAGTCTGCTGCTCTGCTATTTGGGATGGGAAGGTGACGGGTGCTGCTAAAACAGCCTTCTTATATTATGAAGGTGGGTGGAGACTGGGCTTTGATATATTCAATGGACAAATTCTATTATTTGTTGGTTGTCAAGTAATGCATTTAGAGTTGGTTGGAGGATTCTACCTTGAGAAGCACTATCACTACAGATTTTTGTTTATATGCAGCTAAATAAAATTCTGACGGTCTTTGGATATTCAGTGTACTAGAAAAATCTGCTCAACCCGAAGGCATTCATATTCATGTTTTTAAAACACAAAAATGACATCATCTGGCCTCATTATGGTGTGGAACTGAGTGGAGGAAATTGCAATATTCACCCATAAACAATTCTCTACTGTCAGCAGCTGATACTTCTCAAACCTTAGGTTACATAGCAAAGAAATAAAGGACAAGAACATCTTCACAAAGGAAAAATATAGGCACCAACTAAAAAAAAATGTAAGCAATTATCAGTGTGGAGAGTAGAGGAGAGTAATTTAGATAACTTGCTCAGCTCTTTTCACTTTCATTTTTACTCCGAATCTTTTACTTTGCCTTGTATCAAGTGTGCTTTATCTCTTAAGTGGCCAGGATTGTGTCTTTTCATTGGAGGGAGGGCTGGTTTCAGGCTGCTCGAACTCACTTTGCTCCCTTTGTTAGTAGTACCTGCGTTTCTATTTTCCCAGAGGCAGTACTTAATGACTGAGGAGTACAGTGGTATGAAGAATCCAACTACTTTGCCTTGATCTGAATGAACCTCAAGGTGACCATTATCTTCAAACATCCTTAATGCGGAAGAGTTGAATTTGCCTTCCATGAGACTGTGCTTGATAATACATTCTTGCTTAGTCCCCTTAATCTTGCCAATTCCATTTCCAGTTTTAAATTTTTACCAGTTTCTTTTTTCCTAGAGAAATATTCTATTAACCAGATTAACAGTAATTCTTACTTCAAAGTCTGTTTCTAGACAAGTCCCCGTGACCCTGGTCAAGTCAGAGATAGGAAAACTTTTAATTTTTTCAGAAAATAGTGGAAGAATAAAGGACAATCAGTCATTTGCTCTATCTTTTTTAGCTTAAACTTGATAGATTTAAGCTATCAAGTAATCCAGGTGTGCCTGAGATCATCTCATTTTTGATACCCAGTGTCATTTGCAAGTTGGCAATATATGTCTGCACTTCAGAAAGTGGTCAAACCCAGATATGTATTAAATTAAAACAAGCTAAATTGTGAACTTATAATGTATGAGTTATGCTGATTTACTTTTCTATGAGCTACTTGTCCCTTTTCCCCTAGTTTTAAAATTCAGTACAGCTGTGAGTTTCATTAAATGTTTATGATCCTATTATAGGATATATTTTTAGGCTTAATAAAAGGAAGTTGATAAAACTTCATTATCTGTCATTTCAGAGGAAGAATTAAAAAAATCTAACATCTACCAAGTGAGTCCATAATATGTCATCATAAATCTTCTATTTCCTAGGCCTTTGTCGCTCTCTGACATCAAAGATAAATGACTATTACTAGAATTAATATCTATTAAATATATCATGATTCTTCAACATTATTAGCCAAAAGGGTGTTATGAAAACTTCACTAAAATAGAATTTGATTTTCTTTCTATGAACTGTAAGGGTGACTATGATTTTTTAGTACCTGTGCTGGAAATGTATTCCATATTAATTCAGCAGGTTTTCTTAGAGGAATGCAATTATTATATGTTTGAGAAAGGAAATTACACAATACAGTGGCAAAATTATTCTGGTTTTTATTTTCTGAAGACTACAATCATTTAAATCACTTAGCTAGAAGAGGTTACTATCACTTCCAGGCTCTGCATCTTGCTTTAAAATGCATGAGCAAGGTAGCAAAGTAATACAATTTAATTGACCTAGGGAGAGCTCTTAAGAAACACCCTCAAGATAGTTAAACTACTTATATTTCTCTTACCAGATGCAAAGATAATTTTAGTGTAAGTTTCTTTGTACTATTGTGAGTTACAAACATAATTTCTTTAGAAATGTGTGTCCATGTAAAAGCTTCTGTAACAGTTGTTATGGAACTAGTTTCTAAAGCCAACATTATTAAGCCTGATTTTGCATAGGAAGAAATACATTTCTAAGACATTAAAAACTATTTCCATAATTTGGGAAGAAGAAGTAAAATATTGCAATGTGGCAGAAAAGAAGGGACAAAGCATTTGCAAGTATTAGTTACATATGAAGATTTAACATGTGTGGTGGCAATCGTTGGATATCTAGGATTATTTACCCTACAAGCATTTTATCTCATGATCAGTGTTAAAATTTTATATGATGTTTTGGAAACATAATCAAAGTTAAACAATTCCAGTTGACCTAACTTTTAGAAATTCACTCCTTTCTCTTCTGGTAGCTATCCGGGAAAACAAAACTGGACAATAATAAGAGAATGTTTACCTAGGGGCTGGAGCAATAGCAAGCGGGTAGGGCATTTGCCTTGCATTCGGCCGACCCGGGTTCGATTCCCAGCATCCCATATGGTCCCCTGAGCACCGCCAGGGATAATTCCTGAGTGCAGAGCCAGGAGTAACCCCTGTGCATTGCCAGGTGTGACCCAAAAACCAAAAAAAAAAAAAAGAGAGAGAATGTTTACTTACTATATACCCCTTAGGAGTTTAAAGGCACATATTGTTTATCTCTTCTTTAACATTATGTAAAGTTGCCACTTCTGTATGCAAAGACAGGTATATTAATGTCCCTAAGAGTCATTGCCAAAGGCCAAGAGATAGTACAGGGCTTAAGGAACTTGTGGTGAACCCAGGTATAGGTCTTAAAGCATCACCAGAAATAAGCTACTAACACTACTGGGTATGACCTAACACCCTCCAAAAAAGAGTCATTGCTAAAAAGCTTGCATTCAGGATTTGAGTAGTCCAGCACAGAGGGTGAACATATGCCTTTGTAGTTTTCAAGTAGTGGGTTCTAAAAATTATATACTTTTAGCCCATCACTAGTTTGCTCCTTCCTGAGGATAAGAGTCATATGAAACAAGGGATGGAATGTGAAGCCCATCATAGTAGGAAGTGACATTTACTCCAGTGGTTGACTACCAGAAATTCAGGAATTCTGAAAAGGAACAAACTCTTTTATAATAAGTTCATCACTTTTCCACTAGATCACAGTCAACATACAGCCCCCTGTTTGCATACTTTTATTTGCATAAGTGAAACATGATAAACAATGTAAATTTGCTTCCATGTTGCCTTTGAGTTTTATTTTTAACATGAGGATCAGATGCATAAAAGGATATGAGTTAGGCTGTAATTAAAACTATCACATTTGAAACTTCTGTCTTTACAATTAAAAATTTGTTTCTCAGGCATCCTGGAAAGTGGTTTAGTGATGCAGGTTTTTATGTTATCAATGAAAGATTTTGATAGTTTATTATTATGTTTTATTTTATAAAAAAAAGCAATGCTTTTGTTAAAATCAAAATATTTTTCATGTGCCAGAAAGAAAAAGTAATGAAAACTTATTAAATGTCCATAGGTACCTGATTACCAAATGCAATATTATTAAAATGAGAGAAGAAATATGTTTTATTACCTAAGGCAAGGCAGAAAGGAAAACTAATAGAAACAAAGGTGATTGCTTGTTTTTTCATTGACTAGATATTTCTCTTATATGAGACTGCTGTTCAAATCAATGTTTTATTTTTATTCTTCTGTGTTTTATTACATTTAACACTTAAAAATGTCCTCATCCTCATCAGAAGTGTCCTATTGGGGAAGAGACGTGAGCTATGTGTACACTTTGTACCCAAGAGAACAAGTTTTGACCCCAGCTCAGAGTGGTCACCTGAGCACAACCAGCAGTATCCCTGAAGTACAGAACCAAGGAATATCCCTTGAATGCCACTAGTGTAGTCACAAGAAAAGGAAGTGCTATTATTTTTTATGTATATTGCTTTTCTATGTATTTTCCAGAAAATGTGCTGCCTATCTAAAGAAGAACTTTACTATCATCCATTCTGAATGTCATACAATCTGAATGTATGAGGTCTGAATTTATAGAATCAAAACACTATACCATTAGAAATTCAAACTAGAAAATGGTAGAATGTATATTTTACACTCAAGACTTATTAAATTGAAGGAAAAGATGTTAGAGATTGAAAGTCAATACAAGGAAATTTTAAAATAATTCTCCTAATTATTGCTTATGGTAGATATTGTGTTGGAAAAAGCCATTTAAAAAACTAGTTGTTGGGGGTTGGAGCAATAGCACATCGGGTAGGTTCAATTCCCAGCATCCCATATGGTCCCCTGAGCACCGCCAGGGGTAATTCCTGAGTGTAAAGTCAAGAGTAACCCCAATGCATTGCTGGGTGTGACCTAAAAAGCAAAACAAAACAAAACAAAACTAGTTGTTTTAGCCACAGTCAGGTGATTTTAAATGTCAAAGCATCTGTTTTTTTTTTTTTTTTAATAATTTGAGGTTTGAATTAGATGTATTCCAAAGTCTCTTCCAACTCTACCCAAACAGGTGATCCTCCTTTCTGTGTTTCTGGATAAAATACATCTAAGATAAGCAACAGGAATATAGGGCTATTCTTTCTTTCTATTTTTTAAAAACAAGTATACTTTTGGGGGAGATTCATCCTACTGGTCTGGTGAGAACTTCCAGTTTCAATGTTTTTCTATATATTGTATAAAGTTAAAAACTTGATTCATGAAAAACTAAATGAAATTGAAGTTGTGGCACAAAGAAGTGAACAGCACCTGAAAGGTGCCGTAAGGAGGACTTTCACTGCTAGAATACATGAGGGCAAGATATGGTCAAACATAGTGCAAAAAGAAACACAACCAGTGTTAAGAAATGTAGATGAGAGCAATCTTTGAAAAGGTACCTCCCTTCATGAGCTCTAGAATTATGGAGAACACTTGAGCGAAGGCAAAAGGTTGGCAAAAACCAAGTTAGGCAGCATAAAACAGAGTTTGCCTGGCTGAACGTTGAAGTTGGATTTCCTGGACTCCTCTGTCAAACATGACAGAGCTGGGGGACCCTAGGACATTTATTTTATCTCTCTGTGCTTCAAATTCATCACCTGTAGAATATGGATGATACTAACACCTACTTCATAGGGTTGCTGGGAGAAGTAAATGAGCTTAAATATAAATTTCCTGGCATAACGGAAATGTTCAATAAATATTAACTATTATTATCATGTAAGACTGTACTAGCAAGAACCTGCCAAAAGGAAGTGAGCAGATTAAATTTACCCAGTGTAAATGACAAGGCTGGACTTCAGGTACACATTCAATTGAAAATCTCATTTTTCCAAAGCACAAAACTTGATCAATTCTTGTCTTATCTCACTGATAGTTTCATCCAGTAAAAGGTAATGAAAGTTATCAGGGAAATTGGTACTATAAACTTATGCATCTGCATATAGGGAGCGTGAAAAATAGAACAAAAAATATTGAAATAAACCAGTGTAATATTCCAGGAAATTACTAACAGAATCTGATTTTAAATTGCAAAGTACAAAAGGAAGGCCAGTGCCCAAGAAAGGTGATATTAAGTGTCAGGATCTTGTCAGAGATGCTGAAGTCTAAAATGAATTGTTGTGTGAACAATGTCAAGTTTAACAATTTTTTTTAATAAGTAGGATGACTTTTCAGAGAAGGAATGTGTACATTCTTGGGGGAAAAAAGGCTATTCAGTGAAAAAAGATTGAAGCTTTGCTAGGTTGGAGGTGATTTTTATAGACAAGAGGTCAAAACCTGACCCTCTTCCACCTGAGATTCAAAGTGATTGTGATTTATTGGGGTGGGCTAATGCAACTTTGACTCAGCTCTTCAACAATAGAAGAGCAAGTGCTTCTTAAAATGATATCAGTAGGGGCTGGAGCAATAGCACAGCGGGTAGGGCGTTTGCCTTGCACACAGCTGATCCGGGTTCGGTTCCCAGCATCCCATAGGGTCCCCTGAGCACCGCCAGGGGTAATTCCTGAGTGCAGAGCCAGGAGTAACCTCTGTGCATCGCCAGGTGTGACCCAAAAAGAAAAAAAAAACGATATCAGTATTGGGCTAAGGAAAATATAGAATTTCTGGGCTGACAGTTATACCAGTTTAGGTGAGTGAATTAAAATGATGCATCTGAATTGGAAGCAATGAAATCCATGTTTGTTTGTTTGTTTTTAAATTTATCCCTTGTTGGAAATATGGAAACCAAGGTGAAGGGTAACAATGAAAAAAAGGGTTTGACAGTCAAAATTTTTCGAAATTCCCTTGTTGGACAGACATAGCATGAATCCTCTGCAGCTCTGGTAAGGTTTCAGAGGGCCAGGGGAAAATATTGCAGCACGAGCCACCGGGAAGTAACTGAAAGTATGGTTTCTGCTAGTCTGACTTCACTCTGGGTTGTGGCCCCACAAGCAAAGAGGACTGAGTTCTAGTGCCCTTGTCATCAAGAGAGGACTGTAATTTCTCCCAGTCCAAGAGGGCAGGGATGAGCTCTGTGTGGGCAGGTGAGAAAAATAACATCAGCCTGATCCTTGGAGTGTAAATTATGATAGGAGGATCCCACAGGGAAAGGAGATTATTGAACCTCAACTCCCTAGTAATCAAGGAGGGTGAGCTCTGAAGCAGTCCAACTCAAACTAACTTGAAAAACTATTTCTTTTCTACTCCACGGTGAACAGATACTTTAAAAATCATAATGAATAACATGAGAAATACGAGGGTGATTTATCTACTTCTACACAAAACTAAAACACTCGAAAATATATTTTCTTGAACTGCCCCCTTAGGACATATGATACGCACTGAAAATGACAATATAAACACAGTTTTGTGAAAATAGATGAGACTACTTTGATCAGAGGCTTCGCCTAACTCTTCCAGGGCTGAGACACAAGCCTGGATAAGAAGAAATTTAAACTTATATAACATAAAAAAGCACTGAAAGGGGCCAGAGAGATGGTTTAAAGATTGGAGCACATGAATTTTACACGGGAGGGCTAGGTTGGATTGGAGGAACTACGTGATTTTCTGAGCACCACTGGAAAGGACTACTGAGAACAGAGTTATGAGTAGGTCCTGAGTACTGCTAGGTATAATCACCATCCCCTAAGGATTTTAAAAAAATGAATACACCGAAAGAAAGTATTGCTTGATGACTTCATGCTCCATATGACGAAGTGTATCTCATTTTAAATCTTATGCACAAATATTTCATCCTCAGTGATCAATCAATTGCAAATGACGTTGGGTCCTCTGAAACAAGTCTTGTTTTGTACAAGATGAGGGGACAGAATGTGGGATGATTTAGTTGGCAGATACAGAAACTTTCATAAGGAAGCAGCACTGGTACTAAGACTAAGACACAGACTCACAGCTCAGCCAGAAGCCTGAATTTTAGTGTTGAAATTCTTTCATTATGTTTAAAATCCACTCTTTTTAATATATTACCCTTCGTGTTGAAAAGAGTTCACACTAAATTTTATTTATGCACAATTTTTATTTTCCATTTAATGAAGAACATCAAATTTTATGGTCACTGTTTTTCCATTTTTAAGACTCAAAGGACATTGGTAATATGCTGACTTGACACAGGAGCGCAGGCAGCCAATCCTATCCTCAGGTGCGAGATGGCGGGGCATTATCATCCCAGAGCAAAGGCAGTTAGAAATCATGACCTTCCTTCAACTTCTCCCATGACTCAGATGAGATGCTGTCTATTCTTGCGGCAAAATAAAACCTCACGGTTTTGAAATTCCGGGGGTGCATCAAGAAAGACAATTAATAGAAGCCATCTGCGAAGTGTTGGGAATAAAAAAATACACAGCCCAGAGAGAAACATCAGCCCATATACTTTGTGATCTGAATGATTGAGATGTGAGTGCTGGATTCATGTGTTAACTTTGTATTGTTTTCTTTGGGGACCAGCCTCACAGGGGGCAACTACTGGTTCTGTGTAGTGGGAGAGATGGGTGATGTCTCAGCAATGCTTTGGAAACCACATGGTCCCAGAGATTAAGCCTTGGCTTCCTGCATGAAAGCATGTGTTCATCCTTGAAGCTATCTCTATGTCCCACTTAATTACCTTTGTGTTTTGCTTCATTTTGAATGAAATTGACTTTAACGGTGACTTACAATTTTGCATTTATTTTTTGGTTTTGGGGACACACCCAGCACCCAACAGTGATCAGGGCTTACTCTAGGATCACTCAAGGATCACTCCTGGAACTACGTAGGGGACCATAATGGGTACCCGGCATTGACCCAGTCAGCCACTTGCAAGGCAAGCACTCTAACTGTTGGACTATCTCCCTGGCCCCAATGATGGCTTCCTTGCTCATGCATCACTCTGGGAATTAAATAAATGACTATATTTAGAGAACAAATCCTGGATCTGAGTCAGGCTTCGCTGATCTTAGGAGTTTAGCAACTCCAAACCAATGCTAAACTATCTTGCATTGTGGAGAAAATCACTCTGATCTCATTTTAGGTGTGCGTACATTTGTGAGGCACTGTGATCAGTCAGAGACTCTTTGGTGATTGAGTGCCTGCCCTTTACTGATAGACGAGTTTTCCACCCTGAGGCTGGGGTCTGCACCAAGATCCCAGAATGTCTTAGCCTTTCTGAAGCAGCAGTGTCTGATACTTACTGAGCTCTATATTGTGTGATTTGTGAAGAACTGCATGCTGGCATGTGCTTCTGTCTTTTTGACTTCCTCAAACGGTGCTGTGAGGTGGGAATGATCAAGTTTTTAAGGAAGAGGAAACGATAGAGATTTTACTAATTTTTTTTCACTAACCAAAAGCTACTTGCTGGGTTTGGATCTGGAGCTCCTACATTTTCACTGTTCTTTAAGAGGAGAGGAATGGCTTCCAATCTTGTTTTTCTCCTTTCTGGACCACTGCTCTGCAGTTTCCCCTCTAATTCTTTCAGGGCATTGATCAGATATAATGGAGAAGGATGACTTGATGGAGATGAATGGTAGGCCATTGTCTAACCTCATACACATGTTAGAGAAGAACATATTAAACAAGAGATTCCTAAGAGGCAATGGAGAGATTACGACATAGTACAGCAGTGTAGCAGTTAGAGTGCGTGCTAAGCATTGACCTCAGTTTCCAACTAGGCACACCACCACCTGAGCACGGTTGGGTGAGGACCTAGAGGACCCCTGAGAACTGTTGGGGTGTCTCCAGTAGTCCCAGGCACCGCAAGGCGTGAGCAGCACAGAATCCTCCATCATGGGAGGGGACCCCCCCAGGCCTCCTGATGAATCTCTTGTTGAACATGTTCTGATCAATATCCTGAAAGAATTAGAAGCAAATTACAACTCAGGGGCAGCTCGAGTATCAAATTTCATTATCCTCGTGAATGACCCCAAAAACTCAAGTTTTGATTTGATAAATCAAAGTGCCTTTGTGTCTTTATTATAAACTGGGCATAATAATCTATATAATCCTGTAGATTATCATGAATGTAAAGCAAAATAATGTTTTATAAGTACTTAACTGTATGCCTAGAGCATGAGTGGCTCTTGTCCATTGCCGACCTTGAAGGTAACTAACTCCTTAGAGTTAGGGGAGCAGCAATGCTGTGGTCCGGAAGGAGAAAGCAAGATTGGGAGCCATGAACGGGTGGTGAATTTTAGAGAGGAGGATTTCAGACACATGTACTTGGTTCTTTGTCATACAGAGTTTTATCTGGTTCTAAGGTTACACAGACTCTTTCCCTCTACTCTCTTTGCTGAAAACTGTGTCCTCTTAAAGCATATGGGTAAGTATCATATTGTGTGTGAAAATCAAAGAGGCACTAGTCTAAAAATATATAACCTGGATTCTATTCCTGGCCTAGCTACAGACTCCTGTTAACTTATTAATATGTGTATGGCTTAATTATATATACATATATATGAGAGAGAGAGAGAATTAACCCATTCTGTTTTGCTTATAAGAATTTTGGAATGATGATTGAGCCAGCTTAAATCTTTAAGTCTTCCTGAAGTAAATAAGAAATATATATTTCTATATACTATAGATTTACCTACTATTCAGCAAAAAATGTGATGGCAGAACAGAAAATAGTGTTTATTTATTTACAATTGAATTTTTGCAAATTTGTTTGAATTTTATATTAATTTTTTTGATGTTTAGGTTTTCATAAAATTAAAAATTAATGAATGATCCAAATTACCATGGTGACCTTCTGTTAGAGCAGACACAATTTAGATAAACATTATCATAGGGCCCACGTTCATATCATTATTGCAGTTTATGAATTACAGGTAAACCATCTTAAGTCTCAATTTTGAAATTGATAGAAAAGGAGTATGTACTTTTGAAATTGCTTTACCAGATATACTTATTTTTTTTGTGAATTATGGTTTATCAAATGAAAAGCTGAGTGAATTCTTTTTTGAACGATGCAAGATCTCTCTACTCCTAGTTCTTTGCTTTATAATTTTTGCTTTTACAAATTATCCCAGATCTCTCTTATAAATCATTGTGGTGTGGTAATCACCTATGGAAATTTAGATAGTATATGTAGCTGGGACTTCACCTGTGAAAGCTGTAATTCAGAGAAGCTTGCCCTGGGCTATATAATTTTTTTTCAATTCATGGGTAATTCTTATCTCCTTAATTAAGCTTTCATAGAACTTTTTAATTGAAGGAGAAGGCTAGCTTTCACCCAGCATTGGAAGACACAGCCATAAGGTAAATATGTTAGTGATTTCCTAGAAAATTTTTTTTCTAATCTTGTGTTTCTTTGTATATAGTGTATAAGAAAATGAACAAAATATCTTGACTTAGAAGGGCTCAGTATCAATTTCACCTGAATTCCAGTTTGCGTTCTCTTTCTTAGTTCATTGCTCATAAAATTTTCCCAGCAAAGTAAATAATTGATCCTGGAGAAATACTTAGCTTTTAGGATACTTTGTTAGACACCATTCCATGGTTTGCTCAGTATAAAGGGCAAACGTATTTTTATTTTAGGTGGTGTTTTCTTAAACATGGACATTTTGAGGTTTGATTGATTCTATTATACTTTAAAATTAGTATGATACTCACCTCGGAGGAATGTTGATGCATAAAATATGGTCATGAATGAGGAAAGCACTTTGCAATCTGAAAAGTGACGTACAGACAAATGTTGAATCTAATTAACAATCACCTTCATGAATTTAATGATCCTTATGCTGCTGATTCTTGAAGATACTATATTATGTGTATTTACTGAAGCTCTATCATTTGCAAAAGTTAAAGCAGTTTTCTTTGAGAACATAGATCACCTTCATTAGAGGGCTCATAGTAACTTAAAAAAAGTTTTAAAGTAATTACTGTGACATTGTATGGTGAGCACAACAAATGCAGACAATGTAGATATTTTAAAAATAAAACAAATGGCCCCTGTTCCTATGCTCCACATTACAGAGGCCATGACTGTTAATATATGAAAGTGAATTATTTCAGGATTTTATTTACACACAAAGTCTTCCTCCATCCCACCCCATTTTTAGAAAGATTTTATCCCTTTGTATGCATCAAAAATACATAGAGTATAAGAAATAATATCCACAGCCAGGGAAAACAGGGGTTAGGAGGATTGGTCAATGGTTGGAACTAACCACAAGTCTGTATGTGGGACTGAGGGTAGATAAGATAGAGAAGAGACCAGTATGAAGAGACCAGTATGACAATAATAGCTGGGAATGATCACACTGGACAAGCTCTGAGGGTTAAAAGTAGGTAAGGGATATTCTTGATAACCTTTCAGTTTCAAATCTGCAAACCATAATGGCCAAAAGAGAGAAAGAGAGGGAGGGAGAGAGAGAGAGAAAGAGAGAGAGAGACAGAGAGAGACAGAGAGAGACAGAGAGAGGCACTTACCTTTGAGGCAAGCAGGGGTGGGGGTGGGGGTGATGGGAGGGAACCTGGAAACACTGGTGCTGGGAAATGTACACTGGTGGAGGGATGGGTGTTGGAATACTGTATGACTCAAATCCATTCATGAACAGCTTTGTAAGGCTCTATCTCACAGTGATTCAATAAAAAAGTTAAAAAAAAAAACAAAATGTTTTCAGTAAATGTTTTAAGACATTTCTCAGTTAAAATGCCTAAAATTCGGGAAATGCTCTGCTTGTGCTTTATTCTTGACTCAATGAATGTAAAACGTGAAAAAACTAGAAAAAACTATTGCTACCCAATTTTTCTAAGCGTCAGGGAAATGCACACCTGTTTTCATGTCTTTAAAAATCTCTGTGTCTCCCCAGGGGATAAAGCTTTACTAGGGGATTTCTGGTGTGGGGGGAAAGGGTCTGCACCACAGTCTCACTCGAAGTGATTATTATCACACCGGTAAGTTTCCACTGTGGCATCTGGGTGCAGGCTGTGAACCCGTCTGAAGTCAGCAGGGGACCGTTAGAAACCTCCCCTTTACTGAAAGGAGCTGTAGAAAGCTCGCTTCACTGAAGCAGGCTTGCAACCTGCGGTCAGTCGCTTCTTTTTTCATGCAGTGCTGTTTTAAACTGTCTTATATCCCACAGAGCAAAAACACACCCATCAAAAAAGCAGTACAAACACTCCCCCGTGAGTGTTTTTGAATTTTCCTCTGCAAGTCTCATTGTTAATGGTATGAGGTCTTTCCAGGGGCCATTTGTGGTTTAGGCACACAAAATAACATAACATTCACACACTTAAAAACAATTGATATCAGGCATCAAATCAAAAGCTATTTGATGCAACACCTCGGCTAATTGACTTCTACCTTCCTAACAGAAAAATCAGCCCATCCTCTTTGCAGGCTACTGATTGCTCTTTGAGGAGGCATATTTAGTAATATGCAGAAGATCAGGACGATATACTTAATAATGACATAATTGCATCAATTACATACCGTGAAGTTTGCATGCTAAATTATCAGAAAAAAAAGATGATCCCGTTTAAAATAAAAACACTCTCTAACAGTTAGTGGAAAGGGATTCAAATCTGCATTCCCTTATTTATGCTCCACTTTAGCTGGCAATGAATTCAGCAGCACTTAAATTTCTATTTGGTGCAAATTAAAATGATGCCATCCTTGGCTGACAGCACTGGGTTTTCTACTAAATGGAATATTAGGTAGATTTCCTGGTAATAGTGGGAATTTCAGAAGGAATCCACAAGTAATACAAATAGAAAGGCTCTCACATCCCGCATTCCTAAGACACCTAAGAATAATTAATTCTTTAAAAATCCATTAGCATTGACACTGTATGTAAAACATGGTATTAAGAAGTCTGTGGTATGGCCACTCAACACCTTTATTGCAAACCACAACACCTAATCAGAGAGAGAGAACAAAAGGGAATACCCTGCCATAGTGGCAGGGTGGGGTGGGGGGAGACGGGACTGGGGAGCGGGGGAGGGATGTTGGGTTTACTGGTGGTGGAGAATGGGCACTGGTGAAGGGATGGGTTATCAAACTTTGTATGGGGGAAACATGAGCACAAAGATGTATGGATCTGTAACTGTACCCTCACGATGACTCTCTAATTACAAATAAACTAATAAAAAAAAAGAAGTCTGTGGTTACAGGTATCATTGCAGTTCTAAGGGAGATGAACAATTAACGGTAGAGACACATTAAATCCTACCATGAAATGACAGTTGAAGCAATGGCACATCTGTGACGAGGCACTCCTAACAGGTTATTGTTATATTAAATTTTATATACTCTTGTCCTATTAAAGATCAGAATATTACCAATCATAAATCTTGAGAAAACTATTGAAATAAAAAGTAATAGTAGTGATAATTTGATCTTATTATCACTGGCTCTCAGGATGCCGGAATTGTTAGTTGAGCCTGAATATGTAAGCAAATGCAGGAACATAAAACATATTTGGGGGGGTCTGATGTTATCATTTGATTTGTGTTCTCTGGCAATTAACCAAATGGTATGGGGTGCAAGCCTGGGTATGGGGTACAGAATTTCATGATTTTTATGTGGTTCGGGGTCACGTATTTATCTTGCTGAACTTTGTTAGTTCCTCTGAAGGAGAAACACTCATTTCTATCTCATTGCCTTATGAATAAGGAAGACTTCTAGAGGGAGGTTTAACTCCCTGATCCTCCCTTCTTATTCCAAGGAAAAACAGCTTCTGCCTCCACTTTTGCCCCTTTTCCCCAGAGAGAAGAAACAATGTTTCCTCGGTCTGAACTCTTCTCTTTAAATTCTTCCAAACTCTGTCTGCATTTTTGTATACCCAAGTGAATTCAGATAGCTGTAATTTTTGTTTCATTTTTGTATTTAATAGTTGTTCTGCAGCAGTGCTAATGCAGATCGAACCAAGAGTGGCACTCTTAGTTAAATAAAACCCTCTGACAATAACGTGTAAGGATGACTCCTATCTGCTTCCCTTATCGCATCTGGCCATTAGTCACCCAGGACAGTGGCCGTTGAGAAACATTCCACACTAATTCTCCTTTAGGATCTCTTTGCTTGCTTTTTTATACTTGGTATTTCTGATCTTAATTCTTCTATCTCTGGTCATTCATTTCTATTAAATATATTCCATATCAAAATAAAATAAATTATTTGATTCTTCCTGTTTCTTTGGCTTCTAGAGCTCTTGGGATTTTTTTTTTCTTGTGCCTGTGACTATGTCAGATTACAGTGAAGTCAGTCTTCAAGACAATTATAGAAAAGGAAGACCTGATAGAAAAACAAGGAATAATTAATCTTAGCTGAAAAATTGGTGGATAATATAGTATTGATTATTTTCTAGACTCATCCCCACATTTCTGTTGTAGAAGGCTCTTAGATGCAGAGAATAGTGAACTGGGTGAGCAGACGACTCCATATGAGTTAAGGCTCTTCGTTATTTCTCAATGTATTACGTTCTCACTGACTTTAGAAGGAATTCCTTCAAGAGATAGATGTTCAGTGAGCTCATGCAGCTTCTCAATTTTCCGTGCTATTGAGAAATTGTATTTGCTATGTTTCCATGGATATTTCATTGGGAAATATTTCACTGGAAGGGCAGGGGAAGTGAATCACATGATTTTAAGTAACTGCCAGGAGGAGCTTAAAGTCAATCAAATTGAGTTAAGATATGTTTGAATAAGTAATACAGATTTATTCTAAAAATTAGAAGACACGATTAAGTCTTGAACACAGTCACCATTTTATAATGCTGTCAGGAAATGTTTATTGGGGTTCCTTTAGAATGTGCTGTTTGGTAGGTTAATGGAGACTACATGTTAATATGATTAATTACTAAAATATATATTTCTGTTTTGTGTGATAGAATATAGAATTAAAAACATTTTTTTAATTTATTTCTTTTTAATTAGTGAATCACCGTGAGGGTACAGTTACAGATTTATACATTTTTGTGCTCATGTTTCCCTCATACAAAGTTCGAGAACCCATCCCTTCACCAGTGCCCATTCTCCACCACCAGTAAACCCAGCATCCCTCCCACCTCCCCAGTCCCGTCTCCCCCCCACCCCACCCTGCCATTGTGGCAGGGATACCACTGCTGGGAATATATCCCAGAGAGGCAAAAAAGTACAATCGAAACAACATCTGCACATGTATGTTCATCGCAGCACTGTTTACAATAGCCAGAATCTGGAAAAAACCCGAATGCCCCCAAACGGATGACTGGTTGAGGAAGCTTTGGTACATCTATACAATGGAATACTATGCAGCTGTTAGAAAAAAGGAAGTCAAGAATTTTGTAGTTAAGTGGATGGGCATGAAAAGTTTCATGCTGAGTGAAATGAGTCAGAAAGAGAGAGACAGACATAGAAAGACTGCACTCATCTATGGTATATAGAATAACAGAGTGGGAGACTAACACCCAAGAACTGTAGAAATAAGTACCAGGAGGTTGACCCCATGGCTTCGAGGCTGGCCTCACGTTCCGGGGAAAGGGCAACTCAGAGAAGCGATCACCAACTACATTGTAGTCGAAGGCCATGTGGGGGAAGGGAGTTGCGGGCTGAATGAGGGCTAGAGACTGAGCACAGCGGCCACTCAACACCTTTATTGCAAACCACAACAGCTAATTAGAGAGAGAGAACAGAAGGGAATGCCCTGCCACAGTGGCAGGGTGGGGTGGGGGGGAGATGGGATTGGGGAGGGTGGGAGGGACGCTGGTTTTACGGGTGGTGGAGAATGGGCACTGGTGAAGGGATGGGTTCCCGAACTTTGTATGAGGGAAGTATAAGCACAAAAATGTGTAAATCTGTAACTGTACCCTCACAGTGATTCTCTAATTAAAAATAAATAAATTATATAAAAAAAAGAATATAGAATTTTAAAATAATTTTTATTTTGTTTCTTTTTATGGAATACCAGTAATTAGAAGATCCTGGAGGGAGCTACGCCCAATGATTTAGCCAAGGAATATCAAAATTTCATGGCTCAGGGCCCAAGGGTGCTCTTCAGGTGCTGCTGTACAGATCAAGAACACTCACTGGTGCTCAGTGACCTCTTGGCTATATCTGGTGATATTTGGGGAGCCACGCACTGTTGGGAATCAAACTGGAATGATGTATAGGCAAAACAAGCTTCAATAATCTCTATGCTATCTATATGGCTCTGTCTTATAATTATTACTAAAAATTAGTAATAATTATTTATTATTTATTAATTTATTAATTTTTGTGTCACACCCAGCCATGCTCAGGAGTTAGTCCCGGCTCTGCAGTCAGGAATTACCCCTGATGGTTGTCAGGGGACCATATGGGATGCTGAACCTGGGTTCAAAACGCCCTACCTGCTGTGCTATTGCTCCAGCTCCCAAATTTAGTAATATTTAACTTGCTATGTCAATGAGTGCATTTTTGTAACAATGCTTCAGTTGTCATAAGATTGTTTTATTTTCTATTTTGTGTTTCTCTGCCTCTAATTTTTCATTTACTTGTTGTTTATGCTGTTATTTGATTTAGTTATTATAATTAGCATTTTAATGCATAGAGATACTTTTATATATTTGAATTTGTCATAATAAATGCTTCTCATTTTTAGTATATCTGATAGATATTTTTTTCTGTCTTTCCTCCCCAACTCCGACATACACATAATTTTTCCCCACTTTTAAGTCAGTTGTCAGATTCAGCCATCTTGATCGAGATTATATGTATTCTTAACTATACAATAGAATGAAACAAAAAAAGGAATAGTCCTTCTTACAGCATTCTGAGATATCCAAGAAAAGGGCTCTGTATCCATGAAATATCCAATCTGGATTTACTCTCATTCTGTTCAGTTCACCTCCCTTCTGGATCACTGAACCACGAGAGAATGGATTTCCTGAAATGGTAACTTTGCTTTCAAGAAATGGCTTTGTGTCAAATCATTCATTATTTTGAGACAACTTCTGGGCATATTCTGCTGCTCCTTGTTCTATTGTCTGACCCAGACTTCAAGTTTCTACTACTAGTGACAATTCTGAGTACTTAACAAAAAATTAGAATAAGTGGGTCTTTTCATTTGTTGGAATAAGTGGATAGTTTTAGAATGATTACCCCAATTGGAGGGAGAGGTAACATTATTTTCTCTGGGTCAATATTTGGATTTTATTTTCTCTGTTATTTATTATTTTCAAATAATGGAGTTAAAGAATCAGAGGGAATCATGTGGACACATTTGATAATAGACTTAACGCTTCAGCTAGTCCTTCCAGCTCTGTGCTTGTACATCTAAACGTGAGAAAATTCTTCAATGAAAATAATATTTTTTTTGTTTTTTAATCTAATATTACTATCTAAGAGTGTTTAAATGCTTTGCGATTCTTTTCACAGGCCGATCGGTATGTTTTCATATTTTAATATTTCCTTTTAATGGGAAGAAATAGTGACTCACTTAAACCCACGATAGGAGAGGCTTGGATACCATTAAAATGAGCCAAACAGCTGTAGAGATATTTCTGCGTTTTCTTGATGAAGAAGTAATCTAGTTTGATGGATGTCTTTATTTCTATCTTAATCACAGCATGCAAGATTAGCAATACATGTGTTTCACTTCAGTTAATTACTCAGAATGCATGCACAAATACAGAGCTTTACATCAGCTAATTGCTTGAATTTCAATGAATTTCAGAGAGACCACACCAAAAGTATCCCTTAAGTCTTTATATAAATCTAATGAATGTTTGAGAAACTTTATGTAAAGCCTCCATGAGGTCTAGCTTTCTTGCTGTCATAATGAAGAATTGGAAATATAAACATGTTTAACATAGAACAATAAATCAAATAATTAGATGACCTAATATCCTGCCTTTACCTATACCCATTACCTGGGAATTCAAAGAACAGTGAAACACTATTAGATTATCTGTGCAGTGGCTATAAGGGGGGAAAAAAAAAAACAAAGGAAAGGCGTATATTACTCATCCATTGATCCACCACTTATGGCCCTCAACATAAATTTTAATAGTGACTATTCTTTGGTGCTGAACTTAGAAAAGCTTATAGATTTTGGAGAATGTTTTTCCTCATCTGTCCTTTAAATCATGTCATAAACACAGCTTGATGACGGCGAACATGTAAAGAGAGTTATTTCTGAGTTGGCAATTAGAAATAAAACTAGGTTATAGGAAAAAGCATGAGTGTTAGTAGTAATAAAAATAGGAGCATAATAAAATATGAACTTTAAAGAAACAGGCTTAAAATGGGCTGGTTCAAATATAAAACCTCACAGGTAAGGGCGTTTGCCTTGCATGCAGCCGACCCAGGTTGGATTCCTCCATCCCTCTTGGAGAGCCTGGCAACCTACCAAGAGTATCCCGCCCACACAGCAGAGCCTGGCAAGCTACCCATGGTGTATTTGATATGCCAAAATTAGTAACAACAAGTCTCACAATGGAGACGTTATTGGTGCCTGCTCGAGCACATTGATGAACAATGGGAGAACAGTGTCAGTGTCAGTGACAGGTGTATTTATAGAGATGAAGCCAGGTGGCTGACTTGAACATGTTTGGAGAAACATGATAGCAAAAGTAACAACCCTGAGAAAGTAAAATATATAATAAAAGAAGTCACCAAGAACAGAGAGGAATTCAAGGGAAAGACAATGGAAAATGAGTCTAAATTTACCCAAAGTAATCTGTTCAAGATGTTTTTAAACCTCTGAAGAAATAATTTGGTGTTTGGGACACTGGTTATTCACACAACTAATGTTGTATACAGTGTCAATATGAATGCTGTAGAAATGTGTCTTCTGTCAGCAATTAGATAGTTCTGCTGAAAATATTGTGGATTTGTGCAAGCAAGCAAAAGGGCATATCTTTATCTGTTTTAGTTTAAAGTTTACTCCTATTTGTAGGCAAAGCATAATATTTGCTGAACTGGAAGAAAACCAAGGGAACTCACAGAAATCAGTAACAGCTAACCTCTAAGCTCTTTTATATCAAGTAAAGTTGCAATTTTGAGTATGTGTATATGTACTTAACTCACATGCTGTATTTTATGCACAGACACATACATAACTTTAACAGCAGATGTCAACAGAGCTAATTTCTTCATTTAAATATCAGATACATGCTAACTATATTTGTATTAATATAAATTACAAATTATATTAAATTAGAAATTAAGAACAAAATTTTTATTTGGCACAATGGAGTTAACAGATTTAGAAATTTCAATATGGGTAAACTATTCTAAGGTATTGCTTCAGACTTCCATTTAAATAACTATGCTTAAGGAACATTTAAAGCTAAATTCAAATGAGGGTAAGGAAAGGCAAGACAAAATACTAACAAACGAGGGTAAGGAAAAGCAAGATAAAATACTTACAAAGGATTCTTCTTAGATTTCACATGTTTTACAATATAACAGAAGTTCAAGAGCCCTTTCTAGAAAAAAAGGTTAAAATAATTTATAAATTCTTGGTGTATTCTTGAAAAAGAATAGGTTGCCTTCTGACTTATGTTAGAAAATCTAAACTCCACATAGTTGATATATAGAAATATACAAACCAAATCTCGTCTTTTTGACAATGAAATTTAGCATTGGGTAAGTGACTCATGGGTTACTTACTCTCTGAACAAAAGCAGGTTTATTGCTGAACCTAGGATCTGAGAAGATAAACATCTAAACCCTTTTCACTGAAGCTTGGGGCAATACGAAGCCATCTACAGAGTGTAAGAGTAAGTACCCATATTATAGGACATGAATATGAGTTAGTTTCACACTCAATATTCCACGAATTGAAAAATCAACAAACAAGTGTTTGGGCAAAAAACTCAGTTCATACTTTTCACTGGCTAGCAGAATTATTAGAAGTAATTCACATCACTAAAATGGGAATTGTTACAGAGTATTTTCCTTGTCCTCCCCCATCCCTCCCACCTCCCTCCCTCTTCCTGTCTCTTTCTGTGTCTCTCTTTGTCTCTCTGTCTCTGTCTCTCTTTCTCTCTCTCCTCCTCCTCCCCCCACCTCTCTCTAATGCAGGGTATATACATATACCTGCAAGGCATTTGCTCTATCATTGAGCTACATTTCTGGATCTAGAGAAATTTTTATTATGTAAAAATAGGTATTTAAAAATAAAGTAAGTCCTTTTGGATATGGGCCAGTCTCTGTGGTGTGAGATGGTATTCTCATTGTTGTTTTGATCTGCATCTCCCTGATGATTAGTGATGAGGAACATTTTTTCATGTGTCTTTTAGCCATTTGGATTTCTTCCTTGAGAAGGTTTCTGTTCATTTCATCGCCCCATTTTCTGATGGGTTGGATGTTTTCTTCTTGTGGAGTTCAACCAGTGCCTTGTAAATCCTTAGTATCAACCCCTTATCAGATGGGTATTGGATGAATATCCTTTCCCATTCTATAGACTGTCTTTGTATTCTGGTCACTGTATCTTTTGAGGTGCAGAAGCTTCTCAATTAACGTAGTCCCATTTGTTTATCTCTGTTTCTACTTGTCTGGTCAGTGGTGAGTCATCTTTGAAGATACATGTAGCTTCAATATCATGGAGGGTTTTGCCGACCTTGTCTTCAATGTACCTTATGGATTCTGGTCTAATGTTGAGGTCTTTAATCCTTTTTGATCTGACTTTTGTGCAAGGTGTTAGGTATGGGTCTGAGCCCATTTTTTTGCATGTAGCTGTCCATTGTTGCCAGCACCATTTGGTAAAGAGGTTTCCTTGCTCCACTTTTCACATTTCTTGCTCCCTTATCAGAGATGAGATGACCATAGATTTGAGGGTGTGTGTAAAGATATTCTACCCTGTGCTCTGCCTTTGTTCCATGCAGTTTTATTTACTACTGCTTTGTAGTAGAGTTTGAGGTTGGGGAAGGTGATGCCTCCCATCTTCTTTCTCCCCAAAATTGCTTTAGCTATTCGTGGGGGTTTGTTTTTCCATATGAATTTCAGGAGTGTTTGATCCACTTCCCTGAAGAATGTCACGGGTATCCTTATAGGGATCACATTGAATCTGTATAATGCTTTGGGGAGTATTGCCATTTTGACAATTCTCCCAATCCATGTTAATTCTCCCAATCTATGAGCAGGGGATGTGTTTCTATTTCCTCGTGTCCTCTTTTATATCGTGAAGTAACATTTTGTAATTTTCTCTGTACAGGTCCTTCACCTCTTTAGTTAAGCTGATTCCAAGGTACTTGATTTTTGAGGCATAATTGTGAACAGGATTGCTTTTTTCATATCACTTTCTTCTCTCTCATTATTTGCATATTTTATAGCTTTGGGGTATTGATTTTACAGCCTGCGACTTTACTATACGAGTCTATTGTTTCAAGAAGTTTCTTTGTAGAGACTTTGGGGTTCTCTAAATATAATATCATATCTTCTGTGAATAGTGAGAGCTTCATTTCTTCCTTTCCTATCTAGATGATGCCCTTAATGTCTGTTTCTTGCCTAATTGCTATTGCAAGTACTTCCAGTACTATATTGAACAGAAGTGGTGAGAGTGAGCATCCTTATCTTGTCCCTGATCTTAGAGGGAAGGCCCTTAGTTTTTCCCCATTGAGGATAATGCTTGCTATAGGCTTGTGGTAGATGGCTTTTATTATATTGAGGAAGTTTCCTCTATACTCATTTTAATTAGAGTTTTCATCATGAACAGGTGCTGGATCTTGTCAAATGCTTTCTCTGCATCATTCAATATGATCATATCATTTTTGTCTTTTCTTTTGTTGATATGTTGGATTATGTTGATTGACTTTTGAATGTTGAACCATCCTTGCATCCCCAGGATGAATCCCACTTGGTCGTGGTATATGATCTTTTTGATGAGTTGTTGGATTTTATTCACTAATATTTTGTTGAGGATCTTCACATCCATAAGAACAAAAGTGATTGTTGTTGGCACGGATGTGGGGAGAAAGGGACTCTCCTTCACTACTGGTGGGATTGTCAACTGGTTCAGCCCTTTTGGAATACAGTATGGACACTTCTCAAAATGTTAGAAATTGAGTTCCCATTTGATCCAGCAATACCACTTCTGGGAATATATCCTGGAGATGCAAAAAAGTAAAGGAAAAGTGACATCTGCACCTATATGTTCATTGCAGCACTGTTTACAATAGCCATGATCTGAAAAAACCCAAGTGCCTGAGAATAGATGACTGATTAAAGAAACATTGATACAGCTACACAATGGAATACTATGCAGCTGTTAAAAAGATGAAGTCATGAAATTTGCATATAGGTGGATCAATATGGAAGGTATCATGCTAAGTGAAATGAGTCAGAAAGAGAGGCACAGACATAGAAAGATTGCACAAATTTATGGAATATAAAGTAACAGAATGGGAGACTAACATCCAAGAATAGTAGAGATAAGTACCAGTAGGATTTCTCCACAGCTTAGAAGCTGGCTTCACATGCTGGGGAAATAGCAGCTCAGATAAGGAAAAGACCACCAAGCAAAGGGTGCTAGGTGGGCCTGCTAGGGATGTGAGATACGGGCTGAAAATAGACGGTAGACTGAACAGAATGCCTACATAATACTTCTATAGCAAACCACAACCCCACAAAGGAGAGAGAGAGCAAAAGGGAATGCCCTGTCACATAGGCGGGGTGGGGTGGAG
The DNA here is from genome assembly GCF_027595985.1 of Sorex araneus. NCBI lineage: Eukaryota > Metazoa > Chordata > Mammalia > Eulipotyphla > Soricidae > Sorex > Sorex araneus. The sequence continues at coordinate 245,897,661 of NC_073313.1, forward strand.
GGGACAGGGTGGGGGTGGTAGAGGGATACTGGGACCATTGGTGGTGGAAAACAGGCATTGGTGGAGGGATGGGTACTCGATTATTGTATGACTGAAACGCAAACATGAAAGTTTGTAAGTCTGTAACTTTATCTCATGGTGATTCATTAATAAAAATTTTAAAAAATAAAAAATAAAAATAAAGTATGTCACTTTATGTGAATGCTTACACATGTGGACATATATAAGTACATAATGTACATTTATAAATAAACTCCCATGAACCCAAAGCAGATTAGAAATACCCTGAAGTTTAATTTAATTTAATTTATTTATTTATTTATTTTTTAGTCTCCCATTCTGTTACTTTATATTCCACAGATGAGTGCAATCTTTCTATGTCGTCCCTCTCTTTCTTTTTTTTTTAAATAAATTTTATTGAATCACCATATGGAGGGTTACATAGTTCTCTCAGGATTATGTCAGTTATACAATACTCAAAGACCCTTCCCTTCACCCGTGCCCATATTCCATCACCAACCACCCCATTATACCTCCCACCCTCTCCCGCCTCCCCAGTCCCCACCCTTGAAAATGATAAATTTCACTTCGTTTACGCCTTATCATGGTTACATTCCATGTTTCAACACATAACTCACTATTGTTGCTAGGGTTTCCCCCCAAAAAAGAAAAGACAGTCCTACTGTCAAGGAAGCATTTGATAGCTCTCCATTGCTGAGAATGTAGAGATATTAAGTCCCGCTGTTTGTTACATAACTTTTCTATTTTTTCCCCCCGCCTCATCCCGTGCCACGGAGTTCACGCCTGTTTAGTAATCACCACGCTGCCTGACAAAGGGAAAAAAAACGAAAAAGATGGTTATTTCCCGTCATCAGCTGGCGTGGGACTCTGGCTTAGTTGATAGTCTGGAAGAATGTCTGCCAGCAGTTTCTGGAACCAAAAGTAATACGCTGGTATCGGCCCCAGCTCGAGGTTCCACCAGCGTCCTGCTGTTCCAAGTACATAATAATTTATTCCCTGTATTCCATTCCCACACCACCAGGTCCGTGTCAGCTTAATGGACATCATACTATGGTTAACGCCACGCCGCGTTTCTTCCCAAGAAAGAAGGATATTTCTTCTCAGCCGGCGTGGGGATATGGCTTAGTTCAGTCTATAGAGATGGCTACCACTTTGGTAGCCTTCAATATTTCAGCAAGAGACTTACTATTCTTGTTAGGATTTCCCACCAAAGTCCGACCAGTTTAGAAGGAACCATTTCATATTGGTGATGATTAAATGACATTAGGTTGCGCGGCCATGGCAGTGGCCTCGCGGCTTTGAGTTTCTGTATAAAGTCCAGGGAAAGTACAGCCAGAAATTACACGTCACTACAAACTTTAACTCTATTATGGTCCCCCCAAAAGTCCAACCCATTACAAAGGAACCATTTCATATTGCTGATGATTAGATGACAGTAGGCTGTCGCGGCCGCGCGGTTTTGGGTTTCTATATAAAGTCCAGGGAAAATTCTGCCTAAAATTCTATCGCTACAATCTTTTACCCTTCAACAAAAAACTCAGTACTATTGTTTGGAGTTTCCCCCCACGGTAAGCCCTGCCAAAAAGGAACATTTACACGTTGCTGACAATCAAGAGATATTAGGTCACTTGGCTGCAATAGCAGCCGCGCGGTTTTGCATTTCTATATGAAGTCCAGGGAAAATTCTTTTGGTAATTGCATCACTCGCTGGCGGTTCAGTTGCCTCTGGGGTCGATCTCACGTGGCGGCACAAAGGAGCGTCCCCACATGGCTCTGTGCTTAAATATCATCGCCACAGGGCGGGTCCAGAAGTCCCGCCCCATTGGCTTTCCCGGGCTTCCTGCATAGTCTAAAAACCGGCTGTTGCCTCGCTGCGTTCAAAAAGAAAGAGTTGAGAGAGAAAGGACCATACCCCGCTGGCCGCGCCTGGGCCAGTAGCTCCGAGCACACAGTTTGGAGGCATTTTGGGGGCGCCGCTCGTGTCCAAAGCGGTTCAGTTGCCTCTGGGGTCGATCACGCGTGGCAGCACAAAGGCTACCCTGCAGTTTAATTTTAATGTGTTGTTACAATGTACTGGTTTGAACAGTCTTTAAGAGTCTTTGAAATATAGTATATCTTTAATGAGTGTTCATAAAAATTATTCCTATTCTTTAAGATTTACACACCTAAAATAATACCTCTATTTAAGAGTGATTTTTATTTACTTTTAGAGATCAGAGATTAATTTTTGAGACTTATATTGCCATTTTTCAAGATTTGTATCAATGAAACTCAGTCTAGCCATAACTGAACATAGAAGATTTGAGTTGAAAAAAAAGATTTAAATAACAAAGGTTACTGATCACCCAACATTTGAATACTCCAGAACACAAAAGAAAGCACATTTGTATTAACTAACTAACTGAAATGGGCACAGTTGTTTTTTAACTTCAATCCATTTTGTTACTGGGGAAGATACTTTTCTAAGGGGAACTTGAAGCCAGGGTGGCAAGTCACATGATTGAGAGTTCAGACATGTCAGTGGCTTTTAAAGGTGAGAGAGTTGTGATGAAACATTGGCATATTTTACAATCAAGTACTTAAATTTGGCCAATTTCAAACATGATAGTGCTTATCCAACAGACCCCCTTGTCTTTCTAACATTTTAAGCATCCTCGGAAAAGCAACCCCAGAATGTCTTGAGTAGATTACTAAGTTTCTATTTTACACCTGAAAATTCTAGCTTTGTCACTCATATTTTTATGCAGAGATAAGAATCCCTTTCTAAGGGACCACTATGACATTGATAAAAGGAAGTGGTCACTCTGGACAAGGATTGGGTGCTGAAAGGAGGTAAAGTGATATTCATGATACCCTATCAGTAACAGTATTGTAAACAACAATGCCTAAAAGGAAAAAAGGAAAATAAAAAGTGCCTGCCATAGAGGCAGGCCGGAAAGGTGGGAGGAAAACTGGGGACATTAGTGGGTGGAAGTGGACACTGGTGAAGTGATTGGTCTAGGAACATTGCACACATTGTACACATGAAGCTAAGTCATGAATAACTTTGTAATTTACAGTTGGTTAAATTTTCAAAATATAAAAAAAAGAATCCCTTTCTAACAGTTTACTAAAAAAATTCAAATAATAAGAACAAGCTAATAAGCACTTCAAAATTAAGCAAATCATCATAAATGATAACAAGCAAATATCGCTGAAGTGAAAAATAGTGGCAATGAGCTAGTCTCAGTATTTGTATAATGACTTGTTACATTTATTTCTGCCTATTATATGTACTGTATTTGAGTTTTTGCTTTGTAAAAAAATCAGATACGTATATAGGAGAGATCAAGGAAATGAGATTATTTGAGTAAACAGATCAATAAATCCTCAATGATGAGATTTGTTTCTGCTAAAATTTGTTTCTGCTCTTCCTGATAGTATATCCTGACTATTTACATGAGACTTTCTCAGGAAAGCTCCTGGTTATAAATATTGGCACTTACCGGAGAAGCAGAAGTGGAATGCTATGGGGAAAGAGCAGGTGATTGTGTAAGGTATATTTGCTTTCTTACATCTGTTACTTTGGATGACAATTACATTCAGCAAAGAAAACATTGTACAGAAGTGATGAAAATATTCATTTTCTCCACTCCACTGCCCAGTTTGCATTATTGCAGCAGTGTCTGTATTTTGTCATCCTCAGACCTCCTTCCCACCAGTCCCCAATATTTGAGGTGAGTGTTCTCATAGAGGATTTGCAAGGTGGGGTTTGAAAACTGTAAAACTCAAGTTTCCATAGCTTAATGTGAAGAGTGCACTGCGGCAGATGGATCTTAACAAAAGGAATGAAGAGTATTTGGTCAACAAACATAAGCCCCAAGTCTGGGCACCTTACTAGTCAAAGTGAGGATGGTAGGATGGTAGTTGCAGGCACAGAAATTATAAAGAAGTCTTCGTATTTGGAAAATGTTGGGAAGAATAAGACTACATTTCAGACGTGTGATATGGGCAATGCACAATGGGCAGCTCAACGGATGTATGAACAACTACAAACAATGAAGTGTTCTGAAGTTCATATACTAAGAACCTAATTTTCAGAAGATGTGAAAAGATCAGAATAATATTGGGACCACGGTGGCTTTTGGAAACCTTAAAGTCTTTCTAGCTAGCATCAAAAATTTGTCAGAAAGCAGATTTTAGAAATTAGTTAATCTCTTCAATATTATAAACCAGGTTTTTAGTTCCCACTAAGACTCCCACTAAGACTCTTCATGATACCAGAAATGCAGAGAGAGAAAGTTGAATTATTGACATGTTTGTTTGTCACTTGTTTCCTAACTATAAAGGAATTTAATAATTAGGGTCAGATTACTGGATTACTGGAGAGATAAAATGAAGAAATTCACAGCTCTGCTAATCACAATTGTCACATGTTTTTCCTGAGTCTTTAGAAAGACTCAGTATTGACGAATATATTCTGATTATTTATACATCTCTAAGTTAATTATAGACAATAACAGTAGATTATCAATAATGTTTCTGATTGGAAAGTTCCATTATAAAAATGCTTACGGAATAACACCTAAAGCCACATCTGTCTTGCTGTAATTCTTTTCATCCTTCAAAATTAGCTTTAAAGAAATTCTTGAGATTTTATTTTATCATAGTTTGAATTTTCCTGTTTTTGAAATGTCCTAATTCCCTGATTACAATTTAGAATTATTTTGAACATTTTAGATTTCTGTACTATTTAAAAATTCAACAATTACTGCCAAGCTAGTCATACCCTACCCAATCATAATAGCATTTATTATTTTATCTTCCTTTGTCTTTGAAGTCAGCATAGATCTTTCCTTTCATTCTTGAAATGATGATTCTATGCTAATCTTGTAGAGTTGATATGCAACATTATTACATAGCACAGCGGATAGGGCATTTGCCTTGCATGCGGCCGACCCAGGTTCAATTCCTCTGTCCCTCTTGGAGAGCCCGGCAAGCTACCGAGAGTATCCCACCCGCATGGCAGAGCCTGGCAAGCTACTCGTGGTGTATTTGATATGCCAAAAACAGTAACAACAAGTCTCTCAATGGAGATGTTACTGGTGCCCACTTGAGCAAAACAAATAATTTTTTTAATTGAATCACCATGTGGAAAATTACAATGCTTTCAGGCTTAGGTCTCAGTTATACAATGCTGAAACAACCATCTCTTCACCAGTGCACATATTTCACCACCAAAAAACCCCCAGTAAACCTCCCAATCCCCCACCCCCGCTTGTGTAACTGATAAATTTCACTTTATTTTCTCTTTACTTTGGTTACATTCAATATTTCAACAAAAAACTCGCTATTATTGTTAGGAGTTCCCCACTAGAATCAGACCTGCTGTGAAGACATATGAGGTCACGTGGCCTCTATTGTGGCCGTGCGGTTTTGAATTTCTGTATTTTAGCAACTAACTCCAGTGAAATTTCTTCCAGAAATTGGATCATTGCAAGCTTGTATCTCTCATTAGTGGTCCTCATAATATGGTGGTCGTCATGCCCTCTCCCCCTCCTCCCCCCGCAAGGAAAAGGCAAGAGAGAAAAACCTTTCCCCTCCTGGACAAGCATGGGGCCTCAGCTTAGTTCTCAGTCTGGAGACATTTCTGCAAGGAGCTGCCAGTACCAAAAGTAGTTTAGCTGGCCTCTGAAATCATGCTCGTGCAGCTGCGGAGGGGCCACACACGTGTGGCTGCCGGGATCACATATCACATCTCCACGGAACAAATAATATTTTTTAATTTTAGAAAAGGGTACTTAAAGATGAATGATAATATTGTGACAGGTTGCCTTAGATATCTTGGCAGGGGTGGGGGGGAGCAGGGTGTTGTTTTTATTTTTGGACAACTGAGTCACAAGTATCACAATGGAGCCGTTACTAGTACTCACTAGAGTAAATCGATGAGCAATGGGATGACAGTGATACAGTGATACAGTGAGTCACTGTGATTTCTGAGTTTCGTGGGCCAAGGACATTGGAATTACCGTTTCATTTTACTCCATACACTCACACTGTGGGGTAAAGTAGACATTAAACTGAATACTTGCATTTAAAAAATGTAAACCTGGATGATATATATAGTTATATCTATGTATCTTTTTAAAAAAATGAACCTATGCCTCACACGTGCAAGGCATATGCTCTACCTTTGAGCCTCATCTTGGAACCACAAAATATTTATTAAAGTTCTTATTGTCTCTCAATTTTCTATCTATTTCATTGTAAATATTTCTCACATATCCTTCGTGAAAACTATCCCACTGAGTGTTCTATGACATTACAAATTTTATCTTTAGTGATAAAACAAATTAAAACATGTTTCTAAAACTTCACTTGCATTTCTTTCCAGGTTTTGTTTTTTTTTGCTATAGAATTGTGGATTTTAACATTTCTACTTTGTTTTCAGTAAATATGTGAATGCAATGCTTTGAGATAGCTTTACAAACTACTATTTTAGTAATGCTTTCTTTTTCAGTCTGGATGTTGGTTACTTACATACTTTCAGTTTGTAAAAACCAATCAAACTATATGATTATGAAGTATACACATCCAAATGTTTATATATACATATGATATATATGTAAGCAGGTAGTGCGTTTGCCTTGCACAAGGCCAACCTGGGTTCAATTCCTCCATCCCTCTCAGAGAGCCTGGCAAGTTACCGAGATATCCCACATGCACGGCAGAGTCTGGTAAGCTACCCATAGCATATTCGATATGCCAAAACCAGTAACAAGTCTCACAATGGAGACGTTACTGGTGTCCACTCGAGCAAATTGACGAACAGTGCTACAGAGCATATTGATTGTAATTTTTTTTAACTAAAGTATGCTCAACTTTTTAACTAGGAGTTTTATGAGACATAATGAATAATTATACTTTAAGCACTTAAATTACTTAAATTATTTGGGAAATAAACTTTTGTTGGCTTAAGAGCAAGTTTTGAAATAGCCTCTGGCATTAGTTTACAACTGCCATAGAGCTGATATTGGTCTTTATTTAGGCCAACTTGGTTTTAATAAATCGCCCCTTACTCTTGGCTGCAAATACCTTCTAATAATAATACTAAACAAAACATTTTTATCTATTGCCCAAAGCAAAGATTTTTGTGTTTTGGTTTGGTTTCGGTTTGGGGGACATACCTCAAGGCTTACCCTACTTTACCCACTACATTATCTCTCCAGCCCCATACAAAACGAAGTTTTACTATAAAAACTGATATATGAAAAATGTTCTATCAACAGAGAAAGCAGTTTCCAAGGAAATGCTCCTTAAAATATTTCTGTGAGGTATGCCATTTCTTCCAGGTGTCTGCTTTCAAAGAGTTTACACTCAGGTATTTACAAGTCTGATATATTTGTTAAAATAATCATTTTGCTACCTTGAATATATATCAGATAGCTGAAGGAAGCAAAAAAAGATAAAATTAAAATTGTAAAAAATCTCCATTACAGATGAAATTTGAGTCATAGGTAGAACACAGGGTAAAGCCGTTCATTATAAAAATGATAGAAAGGGGGCTGGAGCGATAGCACAGCGGGTAGGGCGTTTGCCTTGCACGCGGCCGACCCGGGTTCGAATCCCAGCATCCCATATGGTCCCCTGAGCACTGCCAGGAGTAATTCCTGAGTGTAGAACCAGGAGAAACCCCTGTGCATCGCTGGGTGTGACCCAAAAAGAAAAAAAAAAAAAAACAATAAAAATGATAGAAAGTTCTAGGTCAAATTGGCTATGGAAGTAAAGCCACTATAATGTTTCATCAAATATTAGGATTTAGAGCCAAGGAATTTCATTATATACAGGGTATGAAGTACTTTATAAATCACCCTCTCTACTGACATTCAATTATGTTTTATCTTATTAATATGAACTGCAGAGTATTTTTAGGTGCCTATGGCAGTAAAACCAGAGTTTTCATTTTAAAAAGCTTGGCATTCACACATGGGCCAGAAGTTCAGAAAGCACATCCAAAGTATAAAGGCTGATTATTTCTAAATATTTCAATCTGTAGGCTGAGTACCTATGAACCTTAAAAACAAACACCTGTTCATTTGCTTAAGACTAATTCAAATAGGAGATCTGTGTAATTAAGTAGTTATGGTACTAGGCAAATATTGCCCTTCCATTTGCCTTTGTAAATGATTTCTATTTATTTTGCACATTTATGAATGAACGTGGTCCAGTGCATATGACATTTACCATTCACTGTAGCACTGTTGTCCCATTGTTCATAGATTTGCTTGAGCGGGCACCAGTAATGTCTCCATTATGAGACCTGTTGTTACTGTTTTGGCATATCGAATACGCCATGGGTAGCTTTCCAGGCTCTGCCTTGTGGGCGAGATACTCTCAGTTAGCTTGCTGGGCTCTCTGAGAGAGATGGAGGAATCGAACCCGGGTCGGCCTTGTGCAAGGCAAATGCCCTACCAGCTGTGCTATCGCTCCACATTTACCATATGTGGTAAAAATAATCTCAAGAGACCAACCTCTAGAAAATACCTACTTTTCTCTAATTCCACAGTCCTTAACATCAGCACAGAACATGGAGTGTTGAAAGATATTTAACATCATCCATTTTCACACTTCTATGTAATGTACAAATATTCTCTTCCAAATGAATAATTCTTGTGTGTACCCTTTAGTGTAGAGTTTTGAAGCACTGGTTATTGTTAATTACTTGAAGCATATATATCTGCATATATATTATTGTCTATGGAGTGCCTAGGTATATTATAGCTTTTAGGTTATTCTAGGTATTAGGCTATCCAATCAAAATTGAGAGCAACTCTTGGATGTAGGAGCTATAAACTCCCTAAACAATTTTATTAGTCATGAAAGAGCGAGACTACCACAGATTTTATATACATTTCGTAAATGGAATAATATTTTGAAAAGTATTTTCATGTTATATCCAGTATTTATATTAAAATACATTAACCATTCAAAAGCCTTCAAACACTCTCCTTGAAGAGAAATGTTTCTTCACAACCACAAGGGGGTGCCAATGATCTTTAAATGTAAATAGAGTCAGAATTCAAATAAAATGGGCAATTTTATGATCAGATTAAAATAATTTGTTATTAACCAAAAGTTTCTCTTCCTGGAAATGATGTAATGATTTATATTGAGTAACATAAACTACCTCACTCTTTTTTTAATATAAAATTTCTGCATGCCTACATGGCTAGGATTCTTTTTTTTACCCTTTGTAGAGTATTATGAAGAGGTTCCTTAAACTTTGTAATGTAAATACTACATACTTCTACTTTAAAAATTTGTTTAATGTATTTTAAAGGGACAGAAAAAATATTTCCAAAGTCTAATTAAAAGTATTTCTTATGCTTAATTCATTGCATGTGAAAATGAAACCCTGTCAAAACAAAAAGTAACCTTTATTTTCCTTACAAATATTAATTGCTCTAGGAAGATATTTATTTAGTTTTCTTCTAATGTGTAAAATTCAAAACTAGACTATGCTCTAACTTGACAAAAGTTAAAATTAAATTGTTAGTATTTTTTAGAATTTGAGGAGATAAATATTTACTTCGAATGTCAAAGGTATCATTAGTTTATAAAGCTTAACTATATTATAAAAGAACATTAAAAATACAAATACAGAAATCATCGACGAAATTCACTCCAACAAACATTCTGAGTGCTTTTATTGGAAAGAGAATATTCTGGAATTTTGTTAATAAAGAGCATTCCCTATTCTCAAGAAACACACAGATCGCTGAATATGTAATTACTAAATTTAGACATATCACACACATATATATTTATGTATATACATATATATGAAGAGAGTTATGAAAATCTCTCTCTCCCCCACCTCCACTATCCCCCTTCCCAGTATCATCTTGCTGTACCTCTAGATTAAGCATCTTCGCACAGGGGAACTTGACAGTATCCTCATTTGTGAACAACAGAATTTCCAGACTGTAGGGCAGGCGGGAGCTCTGATTTTCAAACAGAAGATGTTTGACCTTTTAAAAAATATATATGGCTCTAAAAGAAATTCAGAGTCTTTGGGAAACACAGGTTTTCGTATTCTGGAAGCAGATTGCTTGTACCGGAACCCCAAGTTCCCTGTTCCCCAGTGGCCCTGGATTTCAGCGGCAGAATGACTTTTTCACAAGTATGTTGACCTGTGACTGCAGCAATAGCACAGCGGGTAGGGCGTTTGCCTTGCTTGTGGCTGATCTGGGTTTGATTCCTTCGATGCTCTCAGAGAGCTGGCAAGCTACCGAGAGTATCTCAACCACTCGGCAGAGCCTGGCAAGCTCCCTGTGGCGTATTCAATATGCCAAAAACAGTAACAACAAGTCTCACAATGGAGACGTTACTGGTGCCTGCTCGAACAAATCGATGAACAACAGGGTGACAGTGCTACAGTGCAGTGCATGTTGACCTGTTCAAGTCCCCAAAGAACATCTCAGACTTCAGAGGTCTCTTTAACAAGTTCCCTTGTTTGGGGCTGGAATGGTATAGCACAGTGGGTAGGGCGTTTGCCTTGCACGCGGCCAACCCGCTTTTGAATCCCAGCATCCCATATGGTCCCCTGAGCACCACAAGGGGTGATTCCTGAGTGCATGAGCCAGGAGTGACCCCTGTGTATCGATGGGTGTGACCCAAAAGGAAAAATAAAACAGAAGTTCCCTTGTTAGCATCAGTTATCTCCGCTCTATACTTCTCCAACCTGATCACATGCAAATACATGTGTGTTTATCTCTATTTCTGAGCATGTATGTTTAATGCACTCTGAGCCTGATTCCTGGTTATGGAGCATCAGGTATTAGAACTCCACTGTAGCAATGAGCGTTCAAATCAAAATCTTTAGATCAGGATTTTCTTGCAATGGAATTTTTTTTTGACCGATGAAGAAATCTCTGCATAAATTTTGGTCGGTCCATTGTCCAAACTCTGAACTCATCAACAGCAGTCTGCCCTTCACATGTTATTTGCTGACTTGCCCAGATGGGAGGGTTTGCTAGTCTATATTTTGACTTCTCTGACCTCTTTGGCTGGTTGTCTTTTTGGATCTTCCTGAATCTGACACTTAATTTTTTTGGACTTGAATCACTGATTCAAATGCTCCTACCTTCCTGGTAACTCTATACCTGGCCTCTACCCTAATTACCCAACCTTGAAGTGATGTGACCTGAAGCTGATGTTACCTAGCTGGTGACTCACACCTCACCTTGCAACCTGACTGACCATCGCATCCCTCTCTGACTAAGTCTTCTTCTGTGCAGAAAAGCTATGATGTTATCCGTCTGCAGACTATGGATGACATTCCATTTTTTAAATGTTATCATCTATTATTATATTTTAAAGCAGCAGCTTCTTCTACCCCCAAAGCTTTTTATTTCAGTACAATCTCTTTTCTTTTCCCCACGGACACAGCATTTTGTCCTATGCCAGCCTCCCAAAGTTTCCCATCTCTTTGTAGCTGGGTTATTTACCCCCGTGGCCTCATTTTGAGGGCACACTTTTTTCCTTCATTACTTTCTGATACTGACTATTTAGTTCAATATCATCCTAGTTGGTAATTGTTAGCTTAACATGAACATGTTAGGATCTGAGTTTCAACAGCCTGATGTCTGCCATTGGTTTTACTAAAATGGGATTTGTTTTAGATTTGACAGCCCTAAAGATTTTCACAGTGAATGCACCAAGATTATGTCATACTAAGTTTATGATGGATACAAAGTGACTGGACATAAAGCCAAAGAACATTGTAGGTTTCATCTTTTCTTGTTAAAAACTGTGTGCCTTTCACTGTTCAAATAACCATATCATCTTTATCTACTTGTCAGTGAACAGCACTTAAGTTGTTTTTAGTTCTAAGGCTTACTGAGTTCTTTGAACGGATGACAAAATTCTAGGAACTGTCAGATTCATGCCAGCAAGGTGAATATCTAAAGTCAACCTTGGAAATATCCACAATTTAAAAGTACACAACTATAATTTCTTCTTTTCTGTTTTAATAGCAAGCTTTAGACAGCCGACTGATTTTCATACCAGTTGTCCGGTTATAACATTCATGATTGCAATAGATTTAGTGAATGTAGTATATGACTTCAGGCCATATTTTACATTAAGAAGAATTTATTGACTAAAATGTATTTTAAAGGACATATTATTTGCAACCATCTAGATCTATGCGCTTTTGTTCTCTATATGCCTTCTAATTAAATTCCATGTTGTGATCTCCTCAGAAACATCAAACATTACGTCTTCTACAGGATAGTTAATATATAAAGTGTATCAAGGGCTCCACAATTGCCATTTAGAACTCATTATTGGTATTGTTTAGTAGCTATACTGTAAAGTTATAATACGTTTATGTGCTTCTTTTACTGTCTGCTTTGTGGAGTTGCCTTCAAAAACAAATTCTCTACATCTAGCAGAGAAAATTTCACTGCTAATTAGTTTCGGAAAGTTGTCTGGAAACTAATGGAAAAATAAATTTCAGAGGAGGTAATTAGTTCACAATTATCCATAAAGTCTTTACTGCAGACATGTTGGTATATTTCCCATTTCATTTATGTAATGTTTTAAAAACAACACATTAATAACATTATATAACTGTGTCCATATTACTGTAGAATGAGCTTATTATTCATATAGAAAATGTCCTCATACTCTTAATATTTTGGAGATTCTTGAATATCACTTTTAAGATTGATTTTTGTTGAAGTGAAAATCGTACTGTAAATGTTTCAGATTTTAATTATTAAAAACAACCCTGTATATATTTTACATTATATTCACTACAAAAAATCCAATTCTATCTTTTCATAATGTAATTGATTCCTTTTAACCAATTTAACCATCCCATTTTACCCTTCATTCTGGTAGCCACAAGGTGCGCTTATAGTCTAAAAGTTCATTTTATTTCATTTAACATTCAGTCCATGAGATTTTGTATCTCCAGATGTCACATATCAGTAAAATCAAATTTAAACGGCCTTTATTTTTGGTAAGAAATAATGAGTAGTCCTTTTAAAAGTGAAGTACCAAATTTAGACATTGGGTGGCACTATTGTCATTTTCTAAGCACCGCAGGTGGAGGCTCAGATTCAGGCAAGAGCATGATTGCCTGAATGATGACTCCTAGAATCAATCTAGAAAGTCATTATTAATTTGAAAAGATATCAAAGTTTTATTCTTTTGCCTCTATCTGTTTTAAAAGAACAGAATTTACCTTATACCTTTCATTTTAACTCTGTTGGAGTTACCAAAAATACTTCTATGTATAATGATTTTCTTTTAAATGATTTCAATGTTTTTCTGTCACAAATGAACCAGGACTTACAGAAAGAACACGAAGGAAAAATCTATCTTTTCTTGATAAGAATAATAATACTCTAGTCCACCTTTAATATTGCCTTTCTTCAGTAACATTATGTGAATAGTGTGGCAGGGATCATAAAAATCGAGTCAACTCATTTTTCACTGGGAAGATTGCCTATATTTATGATTTCTTATGAATTACTTGAAATTGTCTCTTGGCAGCTTTTTTTCAAAGAAGTTTAATCAATCCCAAATCCATTTACTGCTACTTTTTATCTTAGAACAAAAAAGACAATAGCAGGAAAACAACAAAAACTTAGTTGACTACTTTTCCCTGTAAGGACCATGTTGTGTCTATTGTCCAATTTAATACAAGGTCCTTCAGTAGTTGCTAATGGGTCCTTAGCTTGAAAGAGTGAATTTTATTGACAGGTACAAATGGATTTCTAAGATTTCTCTAAAACTTCTTGCTAAAGTTTCTCTCTCAGGAGCAGTGGAGCATGTCAATCCCTTTCACAGTTGTTGGTCTTGTGCCAGTCAAAAAGATAGGGTTTACTATCTTAGAATTTTAATTTGATTTTTATCATAAAAAACTGGTTTGCTTTCCCAGGATTATCATGGAGGATTGATGGTGTGAAATAATGCATCGATAAAATAATAATCTGAGACAACTCCAGGGAGATTATAGGGTTTGTCATTATACTTTCATTTAATTTGGAATATTGATGAATGATTTATATGCAGGCTTCTGCATACATATGATTTGTGACATATGTATATATTAACACACATATATCTATGAATATACTATGAATATATGCATATATACATATAATTTGTCTTCAACTTTCTTGGGATGGAGTTCACCTGCTACAAAGACATTTTTACCCAAGTAATTTAGGTATAAAGAGTTCAACCCATTGAATATATCTCATTTTCTACCAGAGTCAAGGGAGAAAGTCCTAAAACTAAAATATCTGATTTGATGGTTTATATTTAAACAGAAAGGTGTTGTAAATGAGGAAACAAATTTTCTAGGAATATTCAAAGTGAACTCACATTGAATTTTGCTTAGATACCTAATATAATTCAACTCAACTGTATTATACTATTAGTGTGTTTGAATCAAGGCCAAATGATGACTTTAGAATTAGAGACAAAAGAGACAATAACTGGTGTTGAAAGCGTAGACCCTTATTAATCACAGAATCTATTCAAGACATAAATATATTTAATTTTAATTTCAATTTATTCCAAGACAAATAGCGTATGGCTTTGATTTCTGAAGATGTGCTAAGTTCTACACCCACATAGGAAAAGTCCACATGTTCTCCCTAGAGTCAAAGAATGTTCTTTCTCTTGTGCCCAAGGACTAGTAACTTATGTAGGCTATTTTTTTTTTTTTTTGCAGAGCAGATATACACTAAAACTTTAAATAGGATAGCTGACCTTTGGATAAGAATGATACTTCACTCTTCAAAGTCTAATCTAATCTATCAGGGGCTACGCACATCCTTCTATGAAGGGTATTGATTCTCTCTTCTATCCTCTCTAGAGCTGAGAAGGTTCCTGAAAGCAATATTCTGTTCTACTTGTTTCATGTGCCTTTCTTTTTTAAAAAATATCTAGGGGATTTTTGTTGCTACAGTGCATTTATTTTTAATCAGAAAATTCAATTCTGTATAAAAGATGAGTTGCAAAGTGGAGAAAACCTGTGTCTATAGTGTATGATTTTTCACAAGCTGTAAATCAGCATGCACAATCATCACTACGGTAATGGGATCTAGTTATGCCAGATTTCTTGCAGGTTTCCTGCAGGTATTTGAGCTTTAAGCTCAGTAAACATCAGTTTACTTTTCTTAATTTTTCCTATGTAAATTTGATTTTATATCACAACTATAACAGCAGACCACAGAGAAACTTGTCTTCCAGGTAGGAGCTAGTACAGCGGCTCGGGTGCAAGTCTGGCAAGTGACCCACCTGGGTTTGCTTACCTGACCACTTGCTTACCTGAACCACAGGCCTCCTCTCCAAACATCTCCAGGTGCAATCCTGGAGGGCCCTGAGCACCGACCAAACCAGGAATATTAAGTCACTTTTTAAGAAATAGAAAAGCACACTAGAAAATAGAAAAATGTTTTCATGTTCATAGATTAGAGGAATAGCATCACCAAAACGACTGTCCTATCCAAATCATTATATAGATTTAATTCAAATCCCACCTCCCAGACTAAAAAGCCCCACCTTTTTGTATACGAAATTGTGAAAATTTTAAAGGTATCATGGTGATACAATAAGAAATGTAGACTGACAAATTTTGTAGAAAAATAACTTTATCATTTCTGTAAAAATAACTATATATGGGATACAGGATAGGTCTTATTAAACAATTTTCGGATGATTATAAATCACAACTTTTTTTTTCTTTTTGGGTCACACCCGGCGATGCTCCTGGCTCATGCCCTTAGGAATTACTCCTGGCGGTGCTCGGGGGACCATATGGGATGCTGGGAATTGAACCTGGGTTGGCTTCCGGTTGGCTGCATGCAAGGCAAATGCCCTACCCACTGTGCTATGCTCCAGCCCCATAAATCACAACTTTTTTAAAGGCTGAGAAAACCTACCAAAAATCATTAAATCTAGAAGAGCATACAGAAGTTTTAATTATTAACGAGCAGTTTGTAAAATTCATTTAGCCTATATTTGGGGGATGCTTGTCCTTTGATAATACCTTCATATGATGCTTTAAATTTAATTTTTTAGAAGGAATAAATTATTCAGTTTTTCTCTACTATGGTGAAATTGATATTTTTGATACTGGCTATCTTCAAGTTTTCTTCAAGAAGTGTCTGTCCTTTTTCACATCTTTTGTGTTTCTATTGCCTACAGAAACTTCTATTATGTTATTTCCATTATTTATCTATTGATTGATTGATAGCCACTTCAGTCAAAACATTGAAAATTTCTCCAAGGTCTATTACAGGAATTCTGATAAATTCTATTTCGTTTGATTGCATTATAAAGGAAATTGTGAGGAGTGCTTAAGAGTAGTAGTACATGTAACATTGTTGATCTTATTTATGGCAGAAGGAGATTTCTGTTTTGACCAATCAGCCAAGGAAAGTGAATTCAGGAAACTGTGAACTCAAAACTATTAGTGGTAGAGGTTTGGCCTCTTAGAATTTTCCATAGACTAACTTCTGGATTCACACATATAAACTTTCATTATACCACTTCATAGGCTATATTTTGTTCTTACTGCTGTAGGATACATTCACATAAAAAATACAGCTCCTACCTCATAATATTTTCATGATCTTGGGCAATTTAACAGGGCAATAGTGGACTTGGTATACTAAGAAGCTAGCCAGAACCCAATTTGATGATACACAGTAAGGAGTGTGAAATATGTAAACTCAACTCAATTACCACAAAGAAAACACATTATCAACTTATATTGCTCTCAGAAAGATCTCCCAAATACCAGTAGCCACTAAAACATAACTATAAACATGATGAAAATATCATGAGGAAAGACATGAAAGAAAAGTATAGCACTGTAGCACTGTCATCCTGTTGTTCATAGATTTGCTCAAGCAGGTACCAATAACGTCTCCATTGTAAGACTTGTTACTGTTTTTGGCATATCAAATATGCCATGGGTAGCTTGCCAGGCTCTGCCTTGCGGGCAGAATACTGTCAGTAGCTTGTGGGGCTCTCCAAGAGGGAGGGAGGAATCTAATCGGGTCTGCTGCGTGCAAGGCAAACACCCTATCTGCTGTGCTATTGCTCCAGTCCCTAAAGAAAAGTATATGTGTATTTTTATTAACAGTATTTAGAACCTCTTTTTTCCTTCAATTTTCACAAAAATGAGCCCCAGTAGAAATTTTCAGTGCCTTGGAATGTTATGCAGACAAGGGGCCCTAAAACACTGATTTAAAATAAAGCAAGTACTTTTTAATCATAGCTATGGCCACAGGCGAAAGAGGAAAGAAGACAAAGATGGAATATTAATATTGGGCCACAGGAAACAAAGGAAGGGACTAAGAGAAGGAAGTGAAAGGGAGTGATCTAAAAAATGCAAGCAACATTTCCTAGGAATAATCAACTTGGAAATTTTACTTTTCATAATGCACCTTTCTTCACAAACAGCATAGAGAGAAAGTATTTTATGGCATTTATGGTATCATGTATACCAGTGCATAGCAGTTAGGGCAGGAGCCATCCCACTGACAAAAAAACGGTTTAAGAGAACTCTGTACTCATTTTTCTCTGTTGAAGACATTCCATTTAGAAATTCAATGAAATTATAATGTACATATGTATTCATATATGTATTTGTATCTGACTTCTTTCTGCTCAGCACTTTTTGAGGTCATCCAATGCTACTCTATGTTTATCATTTGTATAATTCTTTAATGGCTGAGTGATATTTCACTGACCATTATACCGTGATTTATTTCCATTCATTTGATGATGAATATTTGGGTTATTTTAAATTCTTGAGTATTACAATTAAGACTACTATATGTAAGGTTTGCTTGGACAAAATGGCGACCACTTGGGACCAAATGACAATGGGTTGATGAGATAGAGATATCCTTAGAATCGAAGATCACCGTACCCACCCCCTAGTCCTCTCCCCACTCCACACACGCCCACCACTGTGGGGAAGACAGGACTTAGGACCCAACTGGCAACATTCCATGCTTCCTCACATCCATCCCCGACAGATGACAGAAGGCCAGGTCAAGAGTGCTGGTCCCACAGGCCTATGTTCCCTTTTTCTGCCCACGACAACTTAAAATCTGGTTGAGTCTCTCCCAGGGCAGGATTCTACTGCAGCTTGGTCAGGGACCTGTAGTGTCCTCCCAGAAGTGCACCCTGAAAAACTTCTATTTTTTCCACTTTACTTGGCTCTGTCCTTCCGTCTGCACCTCCTGAGGTCAATGATCTATCACTATGAAAGTTGACAGGTATGTCCTTAAAATGTAGGCAGGATAGGGAAGCCCCCCTCCCTCCCAAGTCAATCGCAAAAGGCAAAAGCCAACCTTGCAGAAAATAGAAAAAAATACGAACTAAAGCTTGAAAAGACCCTCACTTATCTACAGCAACAGACCCAGAAAAGCTCCTGCAGAAACAAAAGACCAGGAAAGGAATTTCAAAGAAGACCATCACCACTCCCAACCCCCGTTAGCAATGGAGGACTTTGAGCTATGTAGAAGCCCCATGTGGGGGCAGGTTGGAGAAACCCTATAAAGGCCACCTTGAACAAAGGAAGGGTGCACATATATGCTGCCTGAGCCCATGTGCTGCTTCTGCCCATGGGCACGAGAGCACCTGTTGCCCGAGCACATGTGTCGCCTGCATCTCCCCTCTTGAGATGTGTAGTTTAGTGCTTTCCGGTCGAATGCTGGGATGTGTGTAGGGGCTCTCTCTGCCCTAGGAGAAGCCCGAGTTCTCTCTTGAGCGCATTACTCTCTCTAGCATGTTTCTGTCTCACTCTCTCCCCCTCCACACCTTCAAAAACCCTCCAAATAAAATCTGTTTACTTCACTGCTTGTCTATTCCTGAAATCCCTTTCTGCGAGGTGAGACAAGAACCCAGTAACCCAGGGTCAAGGATGGCAGAGGCAGATGGGGAGAAAGTGACCGTCTTTCCCTTCCCCACTTCATGTAAGTCACCCGTGGGGCCCACCGACATCACCTATGGAGCTATCTGTCCAGTTTTACTGAGGTAAGGATTTAAATGGACTAATCTGACTATATATATCGTTTAGGAAGTATCAGGGCAAGTTATATTATTATATTATCATTATCCAAGCATGTTTTTGTATAACTTGGTAAACAATTAGAATATAGTGAATTGCATTTGTAATGGATTTGTATAATAAAGATGTTTTATACGTATAATGGATACATTTTTCTTTTATAAGTATAATAATTTTAAGTGTTTATTTTCTTGAAGCACTTTATGCTGGAGAATACCATTGCTCACCACCTACAGTCTTTATTGTATTAGTCCATCAAACCTCCTCCCTCGGAAAATGTTTCTTTTTTTTTTTTTTAACAATCTCTCTGGTTTTGCTGGATATGCACCTGTGTATATCTTTCACTCTGATCTGCATTGAGCACTGTGTAATTCAGGGTTTTGTTGTGATTTCTGTTCCTGATAGCTAGAGGAACACAATAGCCCCCAGAGGCACAAAACAATTAGAAGTTGTGATGTCATGAGGCTGACACCCATGAGGCTGACACCCAGGGAGAGTAGATACAAGGGCCAAGAAGATTGCCCCATAGCTGGAAGTCTGCTTCATGAGCGGAGGGGAGAAGGCAGATGGAATAGGGAAGGGATCACTAAGAAAATGACTATTGAGGAATCAGTTGGGATGGAAGGTGTGTGCTAAAAGCAGATAGTGGAACAAACATGATGACCTCTCAGTGTCTGTGTTGCAAGCCATAATGACTAAAAGTAGAGAGTATGGGGGATATTTTCTGCCATGGAGGCAGGGGAAGGGTGGGAAAGGGGAGTATACCTGGGATATTGGCGGTGGGGAATGTGCACTGGTGGAGGGATAGGTGTTTGACTATTGTGAGATTGTAACCCAAACATGAAAGCTTGTAACTATCTCACAGTGACTCAATAAAATTAAAAAACAAAAAAAGAAGTTGTGATGTATCTAGAATACTTTAAATCTAGTCTATGTAGTTTATAAAACATGTAAAGCTTAAACTCTGCCTCAGCTATAAAGGCAAACTCTAACTAGAAGCTCCTGTGATGTGGGAGAAAAAAAACTTGTTTATAGTTTTTTTTCCATAGAAAATCATTTATTTCAACCAGAAATTTGCAGGATCAAGGGTGCCAGAACACAGGTGAAAATTAGACCTTGGTGGTGAAAATGGACACTAACCCATACAAAAATGAATAAACATTCACACGTTGCAAGAAGAACTATAAGAGTAGAATAAAAATGGTATCCTACAAGACATTTGTAAGTGACGATAGTTTTCTATGATAAATGCAGAGCCATAGAAAAACCTTAAGCAAGAGTGAAATAGTATTGTTCAAGGAACATAAAAGTCTTTGTAGCTGAATTAAGTAAATTATGGAATAGGCAGATACTTTTCTTAACACAATCATATACCACCACTCTAAGATGGAATACATAGAGAAAGATAGGAGGAAAAGCAGAAAATGGGATGTGTGTGGCACGTACATGGGGAGAACTACCTTGTGTATTTAAATCATTGAATATAACTAGTCTTATATAATTACTCTAGTCTGCTATCAAAATGGTGTATCCTTCAAATATGTGTGGAAATATTAACCACCAAAGATAAATGGTATTAGTAGATGGGGTACTTTAGGTAAGATTTTTTTTTTCTTTTGGGCCACTCCTGGTGGTGCATTCCTGGCTTTACGCTTAAGGATAGCTAGTACTGAAAGATGAAGCCTTAATTTCACTTAACCAGATGCATGGGCAATCCTATTCTTGATTTCTCCTATGCTACATTTTTAACATTCCTCCATTTTTTTAAAAATTCCTGGTCTTTGTGATAAACAGGAAGTTAACATTTCCCCAAGACCATAAAATTCTGCCCCAGAGTTTAGACTCACTGGGAGACTAAGATAATGGGAAATACTTAAGGCAAATGGCCACACATGAAAACTGCAAAGAGCTCAAGTTTCATTTAAAAAGGCCTACACACAAAAAAGTCCTCATCTTTAATTTCACTGGATTTTCTGTAACAAAAATACCCAGAGTTTCTATCAAAGCCCTCATGCTTAGTCCTAATCTAACTTCTTCTCCATTGGGGAGTTTATTTCCTTTGCCCTTCTACTTTCCAATTCATGTTTTAATTTCCAGCTCTGAATCCGAGCATCTTTAACTACTCAGAACCTGGGAACTGTGGACCAGCACAGACCTGCCTCACAGTTCCTGAATCACTACAGGGTGGGCATATAATTAATATATGCCTCTGGCCCTCCTGCGTGCAAAGCATGTACTCCAGACTG
The DNA here is from genome assembly GCF_027595985.1 of Sorex araneus. Taxonomy (NCBI): domain Eukaryota; kingdom Metazoa; phylum Chordata; class Mammalia; order Eulipotyphla; family Soricidae; genus Sorex; species Sorex araneus. The sequence continues at coordinate 245,919,021 of NC_073313.1, forward strand.
TTTACCTTTCTTTCTAGCTCAGTAATTCTTAATTCATGAGTGTAGAATGCCCCCACCCCCGGAATATATTTAGTATCTTTTTTATTATTCAAAGAGAATCCGAAGAGCTCTTATGTCTCTTCCATCCTCTGAGGACAGAGTTAACAGACTGGCACCTTCATTAGGGTTCTGGAGAAGAACCTTCCAAGAATACCCTCAGGCTGGTGCTCTGATCTTGAACTTCCCAGCCTCTACAACACACAGTAGCAATAAATACATTTCTGTTGTTCATAAGCCAACAATCTGTGGCATTTTGCTATGGCAGCTCCAAAGGATGGACTCAAGAATCCTACATTTCAACCAAATCTTTGACAATTATGTCATAAAATATCTTTCCTCCTGTTTTTGCTTATGTACTTTTACATTTACTTATGTACTTTCTTGTACCAGAAATGTTTTCTTTCTTCCCCTTGTGTTTTAAAACTTTATGTTCTTCAGGGCAAGTTCAAGAGTAGATCTTTTATGAGTGCTGCTAGACACATCCTCTCAATTCCCTACAATATTTGGTCGGTGACTCTCTCTGTGCATCTGCTGTATATTCTGTTAACTTCGCAGTTGATTGCTGGAGGGCAGCAACAATGTCTTACTCACAATGAGTAGTTTGCAGTGCCTAGCAAAATTTAGTCTTGGTTTAACAGTGTGCTCACAATGAGTTAGTTGTAAATAAAAGAAGCATACCTATTCACTTTTGAGTAAAGCTCCAATTATCCTCAGACTGAGTTTGTTTCTGAAATACAATAAACTGGATTTATTCTTAAAATTTGTGTCTGTGATGTATAGTATGTCACCAGGTATACAGAAAGGAACTGGGATAATTTTCAGTTATTTGTATTATATAACTCAATTAAAGGCATAAGGTTATTAAAATTATTATGATAAAGAATATAAGAAATTAGCACATATTACAACACTCCAGTATAGTGTTTACATTAGTATATACAGAATATTTATTAAACATAAGTAATTTTTAAGTCGATATTGTCAATGACGGCATCTTCCCATATTGCCGCAACAGTGCCAAATAGCTCCCAGTTGGTGGTCGTTCTGGGAGTTCTTTTCTTAAACTTTGCAACCCTTTCTCCCTGTTCCTTGAAGTAGAATTTTGCATGGAGACGGTGGTCTGATCCCGTTTGGAATTTTGGGATAACAGTGACATCAACGATGAATATAATCAACTGATTCAGCACCTCCATGACTATGCAAGGAATGCCGAGAGTGAGAAAGCCACAAAAAGTTGCCTGTCTTCGGAAACTCTCAAGCTCATTCTCTATGTGGCTTGGTGCGAGCCTCAAGCAATCACAAGCTAATGTCCGAGCTCACAAAGCTCTGCGGAGAAGAGATAAAGGAAGACCTCAAAGAGAGAAGAGCAGCAGTGTTGGCCGATGTGGCAGAAGCCGGAAAAAGTATTCGCGATGCCCGCCTGTTCTTTGCCAACTATAAGACCAAGATAACTGCCTTCAACATCCTGATGGATCTATCATATCTTCCAGAAGGGCAATGGAAAAGGTTATCCATGACTTCTACGCAGATCTCTTTGATAGCCACGTCCACCTGCCCACATACCAAATTCCAAAGGATGGATATGTCGTTCCCAACTTCCTCCCTTCCGAAATCCTACACACCATTTCGTCAGTAAGAAGCATACGGCACCCAGTCCAGACAAGGTCAGACCCGGACACCTGAAGAATCTGCCACCACTGGAGCGATAGTACACTGGGTAGGACGTTTGCCTTGCACGCGGCCGACCCAGGTTCGATTCCCAGCACCCGATATGGGCCCCCGAGCACTGCCAGGAATGACTCCTGAGTGCAGAGCCAGGAGTCAGCCCTGAGCATTGCCGGGTGTGACCCAAAAAGCAAAAAAAAAAAAAAGAATCTGCCACCAGTACTCATCAATACACTGGCTCAGCTCTTTACACACTACCTGTCTGAATGCAAGGTTCCATCCCAATGGAAAACCAGCAGGACCGTTCTGTTGTACAAGAAGGGAGACATCGGTAACTATCGCCTAATATGACTGTTGTCCATCGTCTACAAGTTGTTCATTCAAGTCATCCTAAATAGGATTGGCAGAACACTAGATAGACGAAGGACAACCATGCGAGCAAGCTGGGTTCCAAAAAGGATTCAACATGTTTGACCATATCCACATGGTCACCAAGCTCATTGAGGTTTCAAGAGAGTTCAAGATGCCACTCTATCTAACGTTGATCGATTTAAAGAAAACTTTTGATTCTGTTGAGACTGAAGTGGTCATTGAAGCCCTAGCCAAACAGGGCGTTCAAACTCAGTACATCAAGTTCCTCCATGAGCTGTATTATAGATTCACCACCAGGGTCTCACCATTCTACAAGGAAGTGATAATTGATGTAAAAAGAGGGGTGTGGCAGGGTGATACCATTTCACCGAAACTCTTCAGTGCCACCCTCGAGAACATCATGCAATGACTGGAATGGGAAGGAATGGGAGTGAAGATAGATGGTCGGCAATTACACCACCTCCACTTCACTGATAACATCAAACATTACTCAAGTGGCACGAATGCTGGCCGACTTCGACCATGAGTATAAAATGTTGGACTGCAGCTGAATCTTACGAAGACAATGTTCATGAGAAACAAACTAATTCCTGATGTTTCATTTGTTCTCAATGGAACAAACATCTCCAAATGTAGCAGCTATGTGTACCTGGGTCGAGAATTCAACATGACAAATGACTTAGCATCAGAAGTGCGCAGGAGGAAGAGAGTGGCGTGGAACACCTTTAAGAGCATTGAAGAAATGGTTAAGAGGATGAAGAACCTCTGGCTCTGGGCACATCTTTTCGACTCCATCGTTCTTCCTGCACTAATAAATGCCTCAAAGTCCTGGGCCCTATGAAAACAGTATGAGAACGCTATTCGGGCTTCCCAAGGAGGAATCAAAAGAGCTATGCTTGGAGTATTATGTTTCAGTCAAGTGAGAGAAGGAATCCAGAGTTCCGATGTCTGTAGATGATTGAGGATCAGGGAAGCTACCTTTATTTGCCAAGGCATAGAAAATCAGATGGGCCGGACACATAATGTGATTTGAAGATGAACGCTGGACTAGAGCCATTACCGACTGGATTCCACGGGACATCAAAAGAACACATGTCTGCCCACTTATGAGATGGTCAGACTTCTTCGTCAAGACCCTGAATGAATGATTTGATGCTCTTGGTTTTCCTGGATTGAGCAGACGCCATTGGGCATATGACAGGATGAATGAGGATGTTACTGGCGCCCGCTTGAGCTAATCGATGAGCAATGGGATCACAAGTGTTACAAGTGAGACAAGTGAATTTTTAAGTATATAATAGAAGTCACTGGCAAGATTTCTTTTATAAATGTAAAGATTTCTGTTGAACTTTCAAGAAATTTCATGTTAGGCTAATTATCTTCTTTTTTGTCAATTACTATTGATCCATCACTATTTAGAAATTCTATACAATTTTGTGTATAGCTTTATACCTGTGTGCTTATATATATACATGTAAATATGCCCATACTTCTGTGTATGTGTGTGTTTGTGTGTGTGTGTGTGTGTATTTGTAAGTTTCTCCACTTACCAGTGCCATCCCAATACCAAAAAAGGCCCCCTCTATCTATTATATTTTCTTCCCCTACACTTTCTCCTTGATATCAACCAAGTCTTATTTAACACTTTTCACTGTTCGGGGCCAACTGTATATCCTCTTAATGGAACGCCTCTACTTAAGTCTTCTTGGTTCACACCTGGAAGTGCTCAGGAGATGCTCCTTATTCAGTATTCAAGAATCACTCCTGGTGTTGCTAAAGAAACAACCCAGGCCTCCTACTTGTAAAGTGTATTTATTCTCCAATCCATGAAGTATCTCTCCATCTCTGCAGTCTGTTACTTAACTTATATTTATTTGGCTGTTTGGTCTTTGGGGAGGGGATGCTTGGGTGATACAGACTGTGTTCAAGGTTTACTCCTGGTGCTGTGCTTTAGGGACCACTCTTGGCAGTGCTTGGAGAGCCATTTGCAGTTCTGGGGATCAAACCCAGGTTGGCTACATGCAGGGCTACTGCTACACTATCATAATGACGCATGTCTCGCTTGCTTTTGTTGTTATTTCGTGAGTGTTTTGTGTACTTTGGATATTAATCCCTTGACAAATTATCATGCACAAATATCTTCTCCTGATTGCTCACTTAACTCTTTGTGTCGTGCACATACTTCTTTCACTATGAAAAAGCATTTTGTTTTATTTCTTTTGGCGGGTGGTTTCATAGATTTCTTTTCATTTGTTTTGTTTGGTTTTTAGCAGCTGCCCCATTCGTGGTACTTGGCTCAGCTGTGCATGATGGTTCGGGTTCAGGTCTGATGGTGCTTAAGCGGCCAACAGGGACACAGACACTGGAACCCACGGCAGGGTAATGCAAGGCATAGAAAACACAGTTTGACATATGGTGGACATGTGTTCTACCGCTGGAGTTATCTTGCTGACCTTTGTGAAAAGGTTTTGGGAGTAATGCATTTGTTTAATTGGATGTTATCCATTCCTCCTTCTGCTTTTGAACTTGAGTCTGCAAAATCACCCCATGTTTTTGAGGTATTCGAGTCTATCACATATTTCGTTTGATGAATTTTCTGATCTCAGATCTTATAGCCAAGCCTTTAGTCCATTTTAAGTTAATCTTTATCAATGATGTAAATTATGATCTAGTTCCTTTCCTCTTCGACTTTTACACTAAGTTTTCCCACCACTGTTGAAAAGGATCTCCCCGCAATTCCCATTCTCTGTCTGTAGGCTTTTTGTTGTAGATTAGATGTTTATATCAGTCTTGATTTGTGTCTGGGCTCCCTCGTCTATGTCATTGGTCTGTGTGAATATTTTTGCTCAAAAACAATACTGTTTTAATTATTTCTTCTTTGTTTTTGTCTTGGGGGCCACACCCAGCTGTGCTGAGGGCTTACACATGGCTATGCTCTCAGGCGTCACTGATCCTATCCAGGTTGGCTGCCTGCAAAGCAAATGCCTTACCTGCTGTATCATCCTGCAGAGCCCGTCTTAATTATTTATTTGTAATAGTTTGAAGTCAGGGAGTGTGTTCCCTCCATTTTCCTTCTTTTCTCTCAGAATTTCTTTGGCAATTTGGGGCATTTTGTGGTTCCAGTTGTGGTAATATTTGTTTATCTGAAAAAATGCTATTACTATTTTAATAAGAATTGCTCTGGATCCTTGGATGACTTTTGTTAGCATGGTTCTTTAACACAGTTCTTCCCTCCAGGTCATATATATGAGCTATTTTTCCATTTCCTTTTGTCTTCTATTTCTTTTATTTTCCCTTCCCTCTTCCCCTCCCTTTGACATTGTGATTGTAATATCGTGAGGTTGCAAACTTTATCAATTTATTAATTTTCTTAATTTATTAAATTTATTAATATTTTTGGGCTGGAGCAATAGCACAGCCGTTAGGCATTCGCCTTTCACGTGGCCGACCCGAGTTCGATTCCTCCGCCCTTCTCGGAGAGCCGGGCACTGAGAGTATGAAGCCTGCTCCGCAGAGCCTGGCAAGCTACCCGTGCATATTGGATATGCCAAAAACAGTAACAATAAGTCTCTCAATGAGAGACGTTACTGGTGCCCGCTCGAACAAATCGATGAGCAATGGGATGACAAGTGACAAGTGATTAATTTTTATAAATTTATAAACTTATTGATTTATTAATTTTCCTCTTCCCCTCCCTTTGACATTGTGATTTAATATCCTGGGGTTGCATACTTTATTGTGGTATTGGAAGACTTGTTTGATGTTCATCCTGGGTGTTCAAACAAGTAGTTGTAGTGTTTACATGCATTGGTTGTGATGCTCCAAAGCTCATATATGTATTGTGTATTCCAACATTGGGTGTTCCAATGTTGGACAGTGTTTTAGTGTCACATGAGGTGATGTGAGCATGAAGCCAGGGATCAAATTTACCTCATGCCTGTGTGGAGCGCCCACTAGCCCTGAGCCACATACCTGGGTCCTGTGTTTCCTATTTCATTTTGAGGCATTTTCTAGTTTATTTTTTTTCTTTTTGAGTCACACCTAGCAATGCACAGAGATAACTCCTGGCTCATACATTCAGGAATTACTCCTGGAGTTGCTCAGGGGACCACATGGGATGCTGGGAATTGAATCGGGGTCGGCTGCGTGCAAGAAAGTACCCTACCCACTGAGCTATTGCTCCAGCCCTCATATTTTAGTTTTCATTGTACAGATATTTTACCTTCTTGGTCAGGTATTTTCTTTTTAATGTATGATATAATTATTTCCTTACTAGAAGATTACATTTTAGCCATCCTTCTAGTTCTTCAATCTAATCTTATCACCAATTCATTCAGCAGAGTTCATAAATTACCACTGTTGACATGGGAGTGAAACAAGTACTTTATCACCACGTGAAGAATTACATGTGAAATATGTCTTGGATTCAAATAGACTCTGGGTACAATAATATGACACTATGACATTTGGGAGTCATCCTTTGGATTCAATCAAAAACAATCTGGTACTCTACTCCTCAAAAATAATTATAACTATGCATTGATAATTTTGACTTGGATTAGTATTAAATATGGATATTAAATAATTATTCTATAATTCACCTTGTGTCATTAATTTGCTGTAACTATGTAAAAAAACCAAAAATAGTATGTGCTCTTAGACTAAAAAAAATTCCAGTTTTAGAAGCTGCTATCAATATCTAGAAGTTTCTGCTATCAAAAGCTATAAAAGAAACTTATCAGAAGCTAAAAAACAAAGAAGAATATAATTTGAACAGCGGTAGCTCTTTTGGGAATATTTAAATAATCAAGGGGCACTGAAGCTGCTTAATGTTACAGATAGTTACATAAACTATGGAATATCCTTAACTATTCATTATAAGCTGATGGATTTATTCGCTACATTTAAGTGAATTAAAGTAGAAACAATCTCCTACAATCAGTATTTTCTATTTTTCTTGGTTGGCCTAATGCCAAAAATTTCATTAGCTTTTAATTCTAACAGCCTAGAAACTGATTTGTGGAAATGATATAACGAATGATGTGGGGGAGAAACTATCCATGTTAATCATATTTGAATACTTTTCTCTGTGTACACTGAGGCTTTCTGATTTACTGAACCATCTAAGTTTAACATTATTTCTTTCATAAGATTTGACAGTTCAAATTACGCAGTCCTTGATACGGTTTGTGATAAATTTCTTGAATTTTAGACTTCATTCTGGATGTACCTTTGGGTATTAATTTTGAGTTTAATTTGGTCAGTGAAAATGTTAATAGATGTGATATGCACAAAAGCCTAAAATGTGTTTGAGGAGTTTAATCTGCTCATTGTGCTTTTTCTATCTCTCTTTTCCCCCCTATTAATCACTTAAAATCACCTTTGTAAAATCACTTTTATAATAACCACTTTGAAAAAAATTTTAATAGCCATTGTGAGAAAATAGTCTATGGTTTACAAAACTTACTTTTGATCCCAGTGGGGTCCCAGGGTGGCCTGCTACCTTCTCTGGATCCACCTCTGCTTCTATTACTGAAATATCATTTAGCTAAATCACACATTGTTTCTTTTGGTCTTTTTCCCCCCAAAAGTTATTATTTTGTACACAATTTTAACTTGTCATCTACAGATTGAAAAAAATAATAAAATAAAATAAATCTTTGACCAATGCTATATGTAGGAATAATTGTAGCATGTAGAAATAAGTGAAATTTTATTGAATGAAAAACCATATTTTTAAAAAAGTATAGACTTAACAAAGTCTAAGTCTAGAAACTCAAAAATGGTCAAACTGTCTTAAGATACTTTTTATTTATGGATAATGAAATAGTAGGAACCATTATCGAGAAACTGCAAAATTCATTAAGGATTTAACAAAATATTTAATATATGTTAGAAGTATTCATGTACCAAAATTTTCCTTTTTTAATTTTTTTTTTATTTTTTGCTTTTTGGGTCACACCCGGCAATGCACAGGGGTTAATCCTGGCTCTGCACTCAGGAATTACTCTTGGCAGTGCTCAGAGGACCATATGGGATGCTGGGGTTTGAACCCAGGTCGGCCACATGCAAGGCAAACGCCCTACCCTGAAATTTTGCTTTTTTAAATTTTAGCAGTACAGTATCATATGATTTGAAATCTGACCATTACAGGTCTATCTCACAGATATTCAATTAAACAAAAATCTAAAAAAAAAGTAATGTGGAGTTCATGCCCAATTCAATCCGCTTATAGGTAGACAGCTACACATAGCTTTTGGAAATTCCCTAATATTTAATTTTATTAATATATTAATATGTTTTAGGATTTATGCCAAATTCTACTGATATGTGTATATATAAATATATATGTACACACACACATACACACACACACGTGTGTGTGTGTGTGTGTGTGTGTGTGTGTGTAATCCCATCAACGTCCAATATCCAGAGAGACTTAAAAGCAAGTTCTCAGAAGAGAGTGATGCAGAGAGTCTCTTGCCCCCACGCCAGGCTGTCTTCTCCGGGGCTCCTTGAAGGGGATGGGCTCCAGCTTCCCTCCCCACCCCGAGCAGAGCTCCCAGCAGCCGAAGACCACCGGAACCTAGCTGCAGCCATGCTGGAGGCCCCTCTCCACACGTTCAGACAGGCCTCATGCATGAAGGTACCGGCAGAGGAACCCAGGTGTGTGTAATCCCATCAACAGCCAACATCCAGAGAGACTTAAAAGCAAGCTCTCAGAAGTGATATCTTTAGCCTACTTCTCCCTCTGGGAGAAACTGGCAATCTTCTGAGTGTTTCCTGCCCACATGGGACAGCCTTGCAAGCTTCCCATGGTGTATTCATATGCAAAATCCAGTAACAAGCTGGATCTCATTCCCCTGACTCTGAAGAGCCCCCAGTGCAACATCCTTAGGAGGGCCGAGTTGAGATAGACTTCTAAGATCTCAGGGAAAGGACGAAATGAGATGTTACTGAGCCCACCTGAGAAATCAGTGATTAACGGGATATCATGATCGTGATATATATATATATATATTACATATATCCATATATATCCACGTACATACAGTATTTTTTAAGCAGTATTTTCACTGACAAGTATTACACTTAATTTTCCTTTTAGTTCAACCACCCATTTTATTTTAGTCTCCTCTTTTTCTCTCAAAACTCATTATTTCAAGTATATCAGAAGGATCTTATATGTGATTCAAAGGTCAACTCTAAATAGGAAAATGTTACACTTTTGATTTAATCTGTTTTCGGTGTGGAAGTAAATTCAATTGAGAGAGATCTTTTTCTTTTAAGTCAAAATTTCATTTCTTATAAATAAGATATAGATTTATTACACTTTGTGCTTCACTTGTAATGATCCTTTAGCTATACTAAAAAATCAGTCTAGAGTCTTTGGAAGAAGATTGTAATAAAGGTAACGCTGTAGTCATTTGTTACTTTTTCAATAGCTTTGGAAACTTAAATGTAATATCTTCCATATAAGAAATAATTGGGATATTTAGATAAGTTATCAAAAGCTTTGAAATAGTGAGGGCTCAAATCTTTTATTGTTTAACTTGGTTTCATGAATATGAATATAGAAATGGAAGAAACAGATGATAAATGAGATGTATGGGAAATGAAAGAAGTCATATTTTTGAATTTACAAAAGGAAATTTGCTAGCACAATAATGATATTTATGTCAAAAAGGAAAAATTAACCAACCCTAAAAGTGTTGATATATTTCTGACATAAAGCTGATTAATTTCTTGACTTGTTTATTTCAATTAACAATGGTTTGAGAGATTGATTTATTTTTAAATACTATACAAATATTAAATATTTTATGACTAGCAGAAAAATAATCTTATAAGCTTCAGTTCAGTAGCTACATGAATATAGTCAAATAGTAAATATCCTCAAAAATAGCATACTAATTTTTACACAATAAATCCCTTATTCTTACTTTTAAACAATATCATAGTATACATTTTCACAATGTAATTATGTTTGGTTATTTTTGTAGGATTTATATGTACTAGAGTAATTTATTTAAATATCAAAGTGAAATTGAATAATTCTTTTTTAGATTTTGATTATCAGTAACATAAATGAAAACTTCCTGTGGCTTCAGATATTCAAGGTTATAGTTAGCAACATATTAATTCATATTTTACATTTATTAATTAGGGCTGGCATTATTGTTCAATGGATAAGGCATTTGCCTTACTTATGGCTAACCCGGATTTGATCCCTCACATCCCTTATGGTCCACAGAACCTGACAGGAATGATCCCTTAGCAGAGAGCCAGAAGTAAGTAAGCCTGAGCACTGCTAGGGTGGCCCCCAAACAACCAAAAAAATATGAATCGGATATCCTAGTGTTTTAATCACAATGAGTGTTATAAAGTTCAGGTTAATGGAAGTATTTACTAACTCAATGCCAGTGTTACTAAACTTGAAGATGTTTATTTGAAAGGGTTTGGGATTCTCTCCTCCCTGTATGAGCCATTATTGACTATTTCCTTATTGAAGTTTCAGCTCTTTTGTCAGATCATATTTTCCAACATAAAGTAGATGTAAATAGAAGTATACTAATCATTTACTGGAGCAATGTTCTCAGGTTCTTTTGTTGCTTGCTCAACTTTTCAAATAGTTGAAAAAGAAAATCTAAAGGAAAAGAAACCCAGGGGAAGAGATATCCAGAAGAAAATTATGGGCAGCAGCCATGCTTAGCTTTAACATCAGCCCAGTAGATTAATTATAGCAGATGGCTTTAATCTATTAAAGAATTAATAATGCATAGCACTTATTTAATTTTTATAATATTTCAGAAACTTTGTTACAAATCTGTGAAAATTAGTTTATAGTCCCTTTTTTTTTCTTTTTGCATATACCCGGCAATGCACAGGGGTTACTCCTGGCTTTGCACTCAGGAATTACTCCTGGCAGTGCTCAGGGGACCATATAGGATGTAGGATGCTGGGAATCGAACCTGGGTTGGACGCGTGCAAGGCAGCCGCCCTGCCGCTGGACTATCACTCCAGCCCCTATAGTCCCATTTTATGGACATTGATGTCTATAAAGTTTAAGTAAGTTTTCTAAAGCTACTCTGTGGTAAACGGCTAAAGAATTTTCATGATTTATAACTAAGCTGATTGCAGTCACTAGCATTGTTTTCCTGTCCTTTAATTTCTTAAGCATTATGATATTTCCTTTAATTTCTTGTGAATTAGCACTCCAACGGGCATCCAATATAGATACAAAAATTTGTCTTTAAATTGTCAGCTCTTGAAGAGCCTGGCAAGCTCTCCGTGGCATATTCAATATGCCAAATACAGTAACAATAACAGGTCTCTTTCCCTTGACCCTGAGTCTCCAATCATTGGGAAAGGCGAGTAAGCAGAGGCTGCTAACATCTAAGGACTGGGACAAATGGAGATGTTACTGGTGCCCGCTGGAGTAAATCGATAAACAATGGGATTACAGTGATACAGAGAAATTGTCAGCTGTGTTGTGCTTTACCTGCAAGGAAATGATAAAACTTGTCTGGTTAAGAGGTATAATGTAGCACAGCACTGTAGCACTGTCTTCCCAGTTGTTCATTGACTTGCTTGAGCGGGCACCAGTAACGTCTCCATTGTGAGACTTGTTACTGTTTTTGGCATATTGAATACGCCTCTGCTAGTTTGCCAGGCTCTGCCATGCAGGTGGGATACTCTTGGTAGCTTGCCAGGCTCTCCCAGAGGTACAGAGGAATCGAAAGGGGTTGGCTGAGTGCAAGGAAGCACAGTGGGTAGGGCATTTGCCTTTCACGCAAAGTTCTTTTCTTTCACTTATGCCTACTGTTGATCACAGTACATAGGGAAAAAAGCAATACATGTGTATTAAAGCAAGCAGTAAATGTATATTGAATGTTAACGTTCTGACTATAATTCTGTGTTCAGAAGAACAAAAAGTCATATATGGTTTTAAGTCAGTTGAAATTTGCATGTGAGGGGGAAAAAGGAAGAAAAGACTAGAAGGTCAATAACAGTCTGTATGAATAAAAGTTAGTATGCAGTAATTAAACAATCAATTCAGGTCCTAACTTAATCCTTTATTACAATGTACACTGTCTTCTTATTATTTATTTGATATTTTATAGTGTAATATATCAAGAAGAAGCAATCAATGCAAATACATTGATTAAAATGAGTTAGAACAGAACAAAAAACTAAATAGGATATTTCCTGAAAATAGTTTTTAGTCCAGAGGACACTGATTAAATTCCATCATTATTAAGTAAGTCAAATGAAATGAATCATAGAGAATGCCTCTCAGGACAAAATAAAGTGATTTACATCAAAGAACTCATCATCATTTGGAGTTGTTATATATAAAAATCTTCTGCAGTGAAAGAATTCTTGTTTAATTTCTGTAAAAGGCACAGAGTTAGTGATTTGTTATCCTTTTATATGTCTTACATAAAATCTTATTGAAATACATAAAACAAAATGAACAAATGGAAAGTTATAGTGTTTGCTTAAATAGAAAGACAGTATTATTATGAAAAAATTCTTCAAAAATTAATATATAAACTTAGTGAAGTTCTAGTTAGAATCCCGAGGTGTTTTTAATGGAGGGAGAGGGGTAGGAAAAGAATAACATTAAAATTTATTGCTCAAATGAGCTAAGAGAATAGGGAAATAGTCGAAGGAACTTTATAGTTCAGATAGTAACACATCAAAACTGAAAAACCATTAAGCTAAAGTCAATATATCATTATTTTTGAAACAGACAAGTTACAGGAAAATAAATATTTTATAAATAAACCTCAGCTAAAATGAAATTTTAATCTATAATGATATATTCACTTGACAATGAAAAATTACTTTTTTTAATTGGGCGGGGGCTTTGGACCTCACCAGCAGTGCTCTGAGGTCCGGGTACCACTCTAGGTGATACTCTGTCCATTAGTGAGAATCCCATGATTCATTGCTTGCATCTGGGAAGGCAGGACAGCCTCTCTCCAGCATTACTTGGTGTCACAAGGCTGTATCTGCAGTGCTCAGCAATCCATGCCGTTCTGGACACTGAGATTGGGTCTCTGCGTGTAAGTCATGCGCTCCACCACGTTAAGCTAGATATGCTGCTCTGAGAAACTATTTTTACAAGTTCTAGTGTTTTTCATACCCTCTATGGAGGAAACATCTATTTTATTTCCTATACAAAAAGAACCCCTTCAAATGAATAAAGGAAATAAATACTGAAAATAAAGTATACACACCTTGAGTTTTTAGAACTTGGAGGTTTACAATATATGTCTTGGCAATGCATTTTTAATCAAGACAATAAATCATATCAGAAGATCCTTAATTGAGTATAGGAAAATTGATGCTTTTTTATTTCCAAATATATTCTGTGTAAAGTGAATAACAAGATGATAAATGTGGGCATACATTTGTAACCCATTTGATAGCCCCAAACCTATCATTAATTTACAAGCATCTCACATTGAGTAAAATATAGACAGATTAAGGGAAATAGTACATAGATTGGGCTTACCTTTCACATGGCTCACCTCGGGGGTCCCCTACATTTCATATCGTACCGAGACCCATCTGGTGTGATCTCTGAGCACAAAACCAGGAGTAAGCTCTGAGCTAACTGTGACCTCAAAAAAAATAAAAACAAAAGAAAAAATAGAAAAAGAATAAATACTTATTTTATAGGATTTAAAATTCAAATGGCATCAAATATAAAGTTCATTAATTACCAGAGAATAAAAACTACTGAATTACTCTTAAATCATGTCACATTCAACAAATAATCTAAAATGAAAGAGAAACTGACTTATGTATACATTGCAATTATAAATGTGAGGTTTTATAGATTTGAGGGGAAGGTAACCTGGCAACAACTATTGAAATTAGACATCAATGAAGTCTTCCACCCAGTTCTATCACTCTACACAACCTACACAATATAAATCAAAGCACCATTAAGTGCAAATTGATTTGATTGAAATATTACTTCCGATTGAATTATACGGCAGAATACTATTTGTGTTGGAATTAAAAATAAAGTTCAGCCATTAGGAATATGAGAGTTGGGATTGGAGTGATAGTACAGGAGATGAGGCATATTGCTCTCATGTGATCAAACGTGGTGTGGTCTGCAGCTAATTGTGCTTTTCCAAGCACTGCTGGCTGCAACCTAGAAGGTTCCTGAATGCCCTGCCACAGAGGCGGGGTGGGGTGGGGAGGATGGAATTGGGGGGTGGGAGGGATACTGGGTTCATTGGTGGTGGAGAATGGACACTGATGGGGGGATGGGCTCTCGAACATTGCTTGAGGGAAAAACAAGCACGAAAATGTGTGAATCTGTTACTGTACCCTCACTGTGACTCACTAATTAAAAAAAAAAACAAACCTAGAAGATTTCTGAGCAGTTCCATGCATATATGCCTAGATGTCCCTGAGCACTCACCAAGGTACACTGCCAGCTGGTGTTCGAAACTCCAGGGGCAGAATAACACGATATTCTCAAACTCTTAAATTGAACTGCTGGCTTCAATCACTGGATGAGTCCCCAAACCCTCTGGATACCACTTGGGAGCCCTTCCATCAATGGTCTGCGATGGATGGACCAGTGCTCAAGAATGATGCATTTCAGTATTGGGGGGGAGGGATATATAGTGTCAGGATAAAACAGAAGGAAAAGGGATTAACCTTAACTCTTGCACTCTCTCTGGCTCCATAAATCTTTGATATGATCAATTACTGTATATACATATATATGCATATATGGTAATGACATATTAATAGCAGTGGTAATATATTGTTATGTGAATACAGAAAAGTATAAACATGTATGTTTTAAATATATATTTGTGTGTATATTTGTATGTAAGTTCACTTTTCTACCTTCTGACACTATATGATTTTCAAAAATTGCATAGTTTAGTCCAAGGTACATCCTTTGTGTGTGTATGTTCGTGTGTATATGTGTATATGTGTGTGTGTGTGTGTGTATAGGGAGGGCAGAAGAGAAGGAGGAAGAGAGAGAAAGAGACAGAGAGAGGGAAGACATGTCTTATTCAACCAATAAATATATTTACCAGAGGTTTGCGATTTTTTTTTTTGAGGTGGGGGATTGGGTTATAACTATTGGGGCTTAGAGACTACTCTTGTCTCTGTGATCATGGTCCCAGGGATGCATGCAAGTAGTGCTCAGCCATTGTTTTATTTCTTTGACCCTATGGCAAGTGATCTTATCTGAATGAGGCATTCTCTTAATTTCACTCAAGTTCCTCATGTTGAAGGAATTGTAGCACAGAAATTTCTTCATACTTTCAAGGTGTTGCTAAGATGCAGAACCCAAGAAGTTTAATCCCAATGGACAGAGAAAGTTTGTTTTTCAAACAAAAACAAACAAACCAACCAAAAAATAAGACAGATAAAAGTGGGAGGAAATGGAAGGGCAAGCAAGTTCTCTGTGCTATGTCTATAGATCCTCATACACCATTAGGATTACAGTAATAATTAAAGTAGTACATACTCCATTGTAAAATTATCAAACACTGGCCTTGCCGTGATATGCTAATATTAACATATTACTTGTCACTACAAGAACTGGATTCTGCTTGTTATTTGACAGAAAAGTAGTTCTGTTTATAAGTTTAAAGAATCTCTCGCCTTTTAATTTACTACTTTAAAAATATTACATAAACATTGTGGCGATGTAAAGTTTCTCAAGAGACCATAATAAAGATGTTTATAGTTTAAAATACCTTCAGTTGGTTCTCTATGAAGCATTAAACGTGTAGTTCAGACAAGGAGATTCCAGTAGCAGATATGGCAAAAGAAAAGTTGACTTCTGAATCCATAAAGAAGGCATGAAGCTTTCTGAGCTAAAAGTCGGATTGTTTGGAATACCTAGAAAATTCCAGAATTGTTTTGGAGGAATTATATATATTTTTGTTCTAAGGCTAAACTTTTGCTTTTTGACAAGTATTTTTCTCAGGTTTGTTTTACCATAAACAAAAAATATTAAATCCAAATGGTTTTCTTCTTATGTCTATTAAAATTTTTCTTTTGCTTGACTGCTAACTAGTTATCTGGGTTTTTGGTTTCATTTTGTTTTGGTTTTGGACCACACTCAGCCCCAGAAATGCTCTGGACTTTCTCTTAACTTTATGCTTTGGGTTTAACCTTTCAGTACCTGTGTTGCAAACCACAATGCCCAAAGGCAGAGAGATAGAGGGGGGGGGGAGGGAGGGAGGAGAGAAAGAGGAGGAGAGAGAGATGGAGAGGGAGAGAGGTGGCTATCATTGAGTCAGGCTATGGGGGCCATGGAAACTGGAGGTATGGTGTGGTGGGAAATGTTCACTGGTAAAGGGATGGATGTTAAAACATTGCATGAGTAAAACAATCATGAACAACTTTGTAACTATTTCATGGTGAGTCAATAAAATATTTTTCAAAAGAGTGCTATTTTTATTAGAGTAGGGTGACTGCTGATATATTTAGCCCCTCCAAATTGTTTCTTGCATTCATGAGCACAAAGGTATGTTTGATATAAGGAATCAAGTGCAAATATACATTCTTTAAAGAATAAATGTCAGAATATTCTGTTACAGAATGCAGATATAGTTGCATTCTCCAAGTGTTATGCATAATCATGAAAAAAGAAAAAAAGAAAAATGTAAAAGCAAACCAAACAACTAAGTTTAATAGAAATGCTCTATCCAGACTCTCCTGCCCCCATGCCTGGTTGTCTTCACCAGGGTCCCCAGGTGTGCGGGACCGGGGGCTGAGATATCTAAGCCTGCTCGGATTGGGTCTGGGCCTCTTCTGTCCAGCTCCCCCATTTTCTAGTAGCTAGGCAGTCACACCAGAAACCACCCCTAGTGCCATGTAATCCCATCAACAGCCAACATCCAGAGACTATAAAACCAAGCTCCCAGAAGCACTTGTGGCTGTGCGACATCTTACAGCCTAATTTTCCCTCTCCGAGAACCTGGCAAGCTGCGGAGAGTTTCCTGCCTGCATGGGAGAGCCTGGCAAGCTTCTCATGGTGTATTCATATGCCAAATGCAGTAACAATGATGGGTCTCATTCTCCTGACCCTGAAAGAGCCTCTAATGTGGCACAGTTGGGAAGGACTAGTAGAGAGAGGCTGCTAAAATCTCAGGGCTAGGACGAATGGAGATGTTACTGAGACCATTTGAGCAAATTGATGATAGTTATAGTGATAGTGATAGCTCTATCCAAATGGTACTTTTATATATGCTTGGTGAGCTCTCAATGCCTGTGTGGTGTGACTCCTTGCAACAACTCTTGAAATGGGCAAATATTATTATATTATTATTATTAAATATTATTATACACATAAGGCTGAAGTGATAGTACAATGGAAGGGCGTTTGCCTTGCACGTGGCCGACTTAGGTTCGATTCCTCTGCCCCTCTCAGAGAGTCTGGCAAGCTACTGAGAGTATCTTGCCTGCATGGCAGAGCCTGGCAAGTTACCCGTGGTGTATTCGATATGTCAAAAACAGTAACAACAAGTCTCACGATGGAGACATTACTGGTGCCTGCTGGAGCAAATCAATAAGCAATGGGATGATAGTGACAGTGACATTATACACATTTAGGAAACTGAGACATATACAGTTTGCAGCATTTTATACTCAGTGGTAGAGCCTGGTTTTGTATATAACATTTCTGGTATGAATACTGAGGCTTTCCATGATCTCATTTAGAAATCACATTTTTTGTGTGTGTGTGGAATAGGGAAAGGCAATAAGAGCTTTTATAATGAGTTGCTGTTTGGGATCCAGTCTTAGTAAAAATAAAAAAAATATGAAAAAAGAAACAAAAAGATGCAGTAGACACTTCTCTTCTGATACACACACAATATAAATGCAAGAAAGATATTGTCATGCCAAATGACTGTATATGATTAGGGAAACATAATTTATTTTACATTATGGTAGAGCCACTGGGACCTCTCACAATTCTTAGGAAAGTAGTTTCACTTTGATAACAACACTACAAGTCTGAGCAAATAAATGGAAGTCAAAACAGATGTCCAGATAAATGCCTGTTTTGAAAAATCAAGTCTCAGCAAATAAATTGAAGTCAAAAACAGATATCTAGATAAATGCTTTATGAAAGAAGTGTCTAGACGAAATCAGTAAGTTGACCACTTTGGTGTTTAAAAGAGTTATTTTATTTAAGTTGCTAGTCGTCTGCGTCTGGGATGGCACTTCCCTGGGGAAGCCTCTTTGTTATTCTGGAACTTACTTTCCTATAGCCCCTGTATGTGTGGGCCTCTGCACACAATTAAAATCCTAGGATATGTGTGTGTATACAGATGTGTATATATATACAGAGATATAGGTGTATATCTGCATATATATGCATATACAGATTTACATATACATGCATATTTATGTATGTATACGGATGTAGGTATATATACAGAGATATTTATAGATATGTAAATCTGTATATATACACACATATATAGATACATAGATATAGATATACACCTGTATATCTATAGGTGCATGTGTATATATATCGGTGTGTGTATGTGTATTTTATACATATATATGTATACATATATACAGAGTGATACTTTAGGGTAGAAAATGAACTGAGAAAGAAAATTCTTCCCCACTTCATTTTCAACCCCAAAGCAAATCTTGCGGCGTCTATAAGAGCCAAACAGAAGTAACTCATCCGACTCTTCTGCGCATCTCCATCACCCCAGGAACCGCGTCTTGAGGTCTCCGGGTAACTAAGCAACGTCGTTGTCCTGGCAACCCGCGAAGCCCGTCCGAGCCACACGGCGGGACGCGGTCAGGGCCGAAGGAGCCCGTCGGTCGGGGAGGGCGGGGGGCGGAGGCGTGCCCAGCTCTCGCGAGAGCAGCGCGGGGATGGGTGGTGCGCGTCCTCGCGGTTGCCCTTAGGAACGCGGGGGGCCTCCAGGGGCCCGGACCCTGCTGTGGGAGAATGGCAGCGGCTCCGCACGGCGTGCACGCCACGGGCCTGGGGGTCCTGGACGAGGCGCTGGGCCTGGGCCTGCCGGCTGCGGGGGACACGGTGGACGCGGTGTCGGCCGAGGGCGCCTACTACCTGGAGCGTATCCTTGGCGAGGGGGCGCGGCCCGCGGGCGCGGCGGGACCCACCTGCAGGGGGCGCTCTGGCCTCGCGGCTCGGGATTCGGAGCGCGGGGGCTCCCGCGGCTTCATTCTCCGGGGGCCGCGCCGGGAGACCCCGCGGGGGGCCTCCGGTTTGGAGGGGCGTTTCCTGTTCAGGTGGCACCGCAAGGGCAAGTTCCACCCTCTGCGTGGTTTTGGGCAAAGCAACTTTCAAGTCTCAAAAAAAAAAAAAAAAAAAAAAAAGAAAAAGAAAAGAAAAGAAAAAAACCTAAAGAGCAAATACAAGGAAAGAAAGTTTGACTGCTTGGGGTCAGAGGGATAGTTAGGGCAGAAGTTTGCCTTGCACGTGGCCGACCCTGGGATTCGAATCCTGACATCCCACATGGTCCCCTGAGCACCACCAGCAGTCATTTCTGAGAGCAGAGCGAGGAGTAAACCTTGTGCATCGCAGGGTGTGCCCCCAAAAGCAAAAAGCAAAAGAAAAGGAACCTTTAAGGAGCAGAAGATCCAGGATACCTAGGGGTTCTCAGTAGAATCGAAGAGTTTTTATTAAAGTTCCAAACTCTCTCCGGTTGGAGGGATAGTCCAGTGGTCAGGGTAGCTTGCCTTGCACACAGCTCACCGGCACCCCATAGGATGCCCTGAGCACTGCTGGCTATGGCCCCAGAGAAACACAATTCCTAGTATTTTTCTAATATTCCAATGACTGCATGAGAAAATCTCTACGGAGATTTCTATTTTATATGTTGAGTGAAATCTGCAACTGCTTCCAGTGTACTATCAAGTTTAGGGCCGCCCGTGTCACCCAAGACTGTTTAGTTTGTCTAGTTGGTTGGTGCTTGCAGGTTTAGTTTTTTCAACAAGTTTTTTTTTTTTATTTTTCTTTCTGTTTTTTTTTTTTTTTTTAGTGTCAACTGAGAGTTTCAAATGTGGCTATTTAATGCCACCAGCTCCATCTTTTTTTTTTTTTTCTCACCAGGTAAGTTGACAGTTTAGAGGTGTCAGGACAAAACTGAGTTAGTGATGAGGGATTTTAAGAAAAATTGAGTATGTGGCAAAGTAGATTTATCATTTTTTCGGTGAGAAGTTTTAAGAGTTTCCCACTTCTGTGTCTCCAAATTCATGGATCGGTCAGGAGAAAAATCTCTTCAAGAAGATAGAAGTGGTTATTTATGATACTGAAGAAATGATGGTTTTTTCTTTTATTTTCCTTGTTTTCCAACTTGGATTCTTTCGGTTTTAATTCAGTACTTCAGAGATCCAGCAATGATTCAGTTTCAATCTTTGGCAAGCTGCTTTAGCTGCCGTGACTCAGGCTCACTCTGCAATTGTTTTTTTTTTTTTGTTTTTTTTTTTGCTTTTTGGGTCACACCTGGCAATGCACAGGGGTTACCTCCTGGCTTTGCACTGAGGAGTCACTCCTGGCGGTGCTCAGGGGACCATATGGGGTGCTGGGAATCGAACCCGGGTCGGCTCTGTGCAAGGCAAACACCCTACCCGCTGTGCTATTGCTCCAGCCCCCTGCAATTGGTTTTTAGTTGGCGAAATATGTAGACTTTTATTTGATGCTGACAGGACTTTTACAATAATATAGATTTGAATAGTTTAAATTCAATTTCAGTGAAATTATATGTGTTCTTTAGTGTCTAAGAGTGTTTTTTTTTTTTCCTTTTTGGGTCACACCCAGCGA
Organism: Sorex araneus; assembly: GCF_027595985.1. Taxonomy (NCBI): domain Eukaryota; kingdom Metazoa; phylum Chordata; class Mammalia; order Eulipotyphla; family Soricidae; genus Sorex; species Sorex araneus. The sequence goes on from NC_073313.1 coordinate 245,939,917, forward strand.
TGCACAGGGGTTACTCCTGGCTCTGTACTCAGGAATTACCCCTGGTGGTACTCAGGGGACCATATGGTATGCTGGGAATGGAACCCAGGTCGGCCGTGTGCAAGGCAAACGCCCTACCTGTTGTGCTACCACTCTAGCCCCTTAAGTGTGGGTTTTATACTAGGTTTTCTTGGTAGGATGGTAGTTTGGGAAACACCCAAGCAGTGCTCAGGAACTCCTCGTGACTCTGTGCTTGTGTAGTGCCAGTGATCAAACCAGGGTAAGCCACTTAAGGCAAGCACCTCACCTTCTGTACTATCTCTTTGGCCCTATACGATATTTTCATAGCTCTAACAAGCTTTTTTTCAGTAATATTTCACATTTAGAATTAGAAAAAAATTGTATCAAATATGAACTTACCTGCCTCAAGCATAAGATGATCTACTGCCCTTGAGAATGAATGGTAATTTGACATCTTATTCTGCACTGAATTATTTCTGCAATGCAGTTCAGTTATTAATATGAGGCAAACATGTACCCTTCAGCAAAAATCATTGTGAAATAAACGGTGGGACTGCAGAGTAGTGAAAACTTGCAGTAGGAAAATTGGTTTATCTTGAGACACGATCAATAGAACTTGGAATAGAGGAGGCTAAAGGGAATGGAACAGGAAGAGACCGTGATGGCAGAATCTCCATACACTGGTAGAGGGATTGATGGAGCAACTGTCCACATTAAGACAATGATTTTAGTACTATTATAAATTCCTATCTCAGTATCATGCTAAGTGAAATGAGTCAGAAAGAGAGGGACAGGCATAGAAGGACTGCCCTCATTTGTGGAGTATAGAATAACATCACATAAGACTGGCACCCAAGGACAGTAGAGACAAGAGCCAGGAGGATTACCCCATAGCTGGAAGCCTGCTTCATGAGTGGAGGGGAGAAGGCAGATGGAATAGAGAAGGGATCACTAAGAAAATGATGGCTGGAGGAACCAGCTGGGATGGGCGATGCATGCCGAAAGTAGATAATGGAACAAACATGATGACCTCTCAGTGTCTGTGTTGCAAGCCATAATGCCCAAAAGTAGAGAGAAAGTATGGGGAATATTGTCTGCCATAGAGGCAGGGGGAAGGTGATAAAGGGGGGTATACCTGGGATATCGGTGGTGGGGAATATGCACTGGTAGAAGGATGGGTGTTTAATTATTGTGGGATTGTGACCCAAACATAGAAGCTTTTAACTATCTCATGGTGATTCAATAAAATTAAAAAAAAATTCCTATCTCAAAACAAAACAATGAAATTAATGTTTAATTTTCAGGGAGATCACTAGGTCAAACCTGTTTGAACAATAATAAAATAAATGCTGTCTTACAAAAATATCTCTTACTAATCACATTTTGAACATAATCAATGATAACTTTTCAAGATACTATTGTCTGTGGATGACCTGTCCCCTTCTCCAGCTCTCTAATATTCTGGTTTTTCACCCAAAGGGAAGTTAGGGTAATACAACTAAGTATTTAACTATTACATTATCCTACGTTTAATTATATTGGTTTTGGGGGCCACACCCAGCAGTGCTAAAGCTAACTTCTGGCTCTATTACCAGGGATAACTTCTGCCAGGTTTGGGGAACAACATGGGGTGCTTGGAATCAAACCTGAGGTAGCCACATGCAAGGCAAGTGCCCTACCAGCTGTACTATTGCTCTGGCTTCTAAGTTTTCCTCCATTTGTTTAGGTAAGAGGTTTAGTCCTGGGAGAGGCTTTAACTCTTAGTTAAAATGAAGTTTGAGGATTACTTTAGAATGCCAATTATTCCTGTATCCCCGGGCACTCTTAACATGCATAATTAAGGGTTGACTGTACAGTGTTATTTGACATTGTTTCTTAAGGCAATTATGATAGTTGCTGAAGTGAGACTTTCTTGGGTTTAAAATCTTTAGCACTCAGGTAATTTAATTGGAGCTATTTCGGTAGATAAATAAAAGTTTTAATATGCACAAATGAATCAGGAATCTGATGTTCCTTATTTTGAAGTGTACTTAATCACTTCTAATCTACTGCATTGGGCCTGGGTTTCCTTTATTTATGGCGGAGCAGATGCCACTAGAATACTAGACAGTGAGCTATCAGCAGTGAGCAAGGCTTTGAAAGAGGTTGACTTGAATTATCTGGGACTTAACTTCTTAAACTGTTGGTTGTAACCCCATAGTTTATCACACAATTAAATATGGGAGGGTTATAAAAAGTTTGGCAACAGTAAAATATTTTTGAATATGTAATGTCAAAAAAAAAGATAATTCAGCATCAAACGCTCAGTGAATGGAGGTGTTCCTGTTAATACGTGTCTGTATCGCATTTCTCAGGCAGAAAGGGCCACAAGTGAAAAAAAATTTAAGAAGCCCTGCTCTAGGAGTTGACACTATTAATTATGCTCTTAAACATTCAAACATAAAGAATATACATAAACAAAAGTGGCCTAAATGAGAAAAATAATAAGTATCTGGCATAGAAAAGAGAATAGCTTCATTAATCGATTCCATATTCTTTTTATAAAGCATTTTTATTGAATCACTGTGAGATAGACCATTACAAAGCAGTTCATGTTTAGATTTCAGTCAAACAGTATTCAAATACCCAGCCCTCCCCCAGTATACATTTCCCAGCGTCAATGTCCCCAGGTTCCCTCCCATCACCCCTTCCATCCCATGCCTGCCTCTATGACAGATAACAGATATTGTTCTTCTTCTCTTTCTCTCTCTCCGCCCTCCTTTTGGGCATTGTGGTCTGCAATATTGATACTGAAAGTTTATCAAAAATATCCTTTACCTACTTTTAACCCTCAGATCTTGTCCAGCATGATTGTTCCCAGCTATTATTGTCAAACTGGTCCCTTTCCTATCTTACCTACCCTCAGCCCCCCCCAAACACTTGTGGTTAGTTCCAACAATTGAGCAGTCCTCCTAACCCCTGTTTTCCTGGCCATGGATATCGGTCTTCTATATATATAATGGATATATATATCATGGATATATATTCTATATATACCATAGATATATGATATATAATATCTATGATATATATCAGATATATACCATAGATATATTATATATATCTTCTATATATATCATGGATATATATATCACTTGTGTCACTTGTATCACTTGTCTTCCCGTTGATCTTTGATTTGCTCAAGTGGGCGCCAGTAGCATCTCCATTTGTCCCTGTCGTGTGCTAGTGTAGCCCAGTGATACCTGCTCGTTCCAGGAACAGAAAGAGCCTCAAACCATTCATCCAGGGTTTTGACGAAGAAGTCTGACCATCTTGGTGGACGGCCACTCGGTCTTTTGATATCCCATGGAATCCAGTCGGTACAGCTCTAGTTCAGCAGTCATCTCGGAATCACATTACATGTGCAGCCCATCTGATTTTTGATGTCTTGGCAAACGAGACAGAGTCCCTGATTCTTGATCGTCGACGGAGGTCAGAACTTCGGATTCCTTCTCTCACTTGAGTGAGACATGATACTCCTACCATAGCTCTTTCAATTCCTCTTTGGGATACCGGAATAGCATTCTCATCCTGTTCGCATAGGGCCCAGGTCTCTGAGACGTACGTTAGCGCAGCAAGAACAGTGGAATTGAAAAGATGTGCCCAGAGTCAGAGTTCCTTCGTCCTCTTAACCACTTCTTCGACGATTTTGAAGGTATTCCACGCTGCTCTCTTCCTCCTGCGCAGTTTTGGCGCCAAGTCATTCCTCATGCTGAGTTCTTGACCCAGGTACACATAGCTGCGGCATTGGGAGATGTTCGTTCCACTGAGAGCAAATGGAATGTCAGGGACTAGTTTGTTTTTCATGAGCATCGTCTTGTTGAGATTAAGCTGCAGTCCGACCTTTCGACACGTGCGGTAGAAGTAGGCCAGCATTTATGCCTCCTGGCTAATGTTTGGCGTTATGAGAACGATGTCGTCAGCGAAGTGGAGGTGGTGTAGTTGCTGACCATCTATCTTCACTCCCATTCCTTCCCATTTCAGTCGTCACATGACATTCTCGAGGGTGGCACTGAAGAGTTTCGGTAAAATGGTATCATCCTGCCACACCCCTCTCTTTACATCAATGATCACTTCCTTGTAGAATGGTGAGATCCTGGTGGTGAATCCTTAATACAGCTCGAGGAGGATCCTGATATACTGAGTTTGAACGCCCTGTTTGTCTAGAGCTTCGATGACTGCTTCAGTCTCAACAGAATCAAAGGCCTTTTTTAAGTCGATGAACATTAGACAGAGCGGCATCTTAAACACTCGCGAAACCTCAATGAGCTTGGTTACTGTGTGGATATGGTTGATCATGCTGAATCCTTTTCAGAACCCGGCTTTTTCGCATGCTTGTCCTTCATCTAGTGTTTTGCTTATTCTATTTAGGATGACACGAGTGAACAACTTGTAGATGACAGACAGCAGGCAGATTGGGCGATAGTTGCAGATGTCATGGATGTCTCCCTTCTTGTACAACAGAACACTCCTACTGGTTTTTCACTGAGATGGAACCTTGCATTCAGACAAGTACTGTGTGAAGAGCTGAGCCAGTGTATTGATGAATACTGGCAGCAGATTCTTCAGGTGTTCGGGTCTGACTTTGTCCAGATTGGGTGCTGTATGTGTTTTTACTGACGAAATGGCATGTCGGATTTTTGAAGGTAGGTCGTTGGGAATGACATATCCATCCTGCGGAATTTGGTATGTGGGCAGGTGGACATGGCTGTTAAAGAGATTTGAGTAGAAGTCGTGAATAACCCTCTCCATTGCCTTTCTGGAAGATGTGATAGATCCATCAGGACGTCGGAGGGCATTCATCTTGGTCTTGTAGTTAGTGAAGGACAGGTGAACATTGCGAATACTTTTCTCCAGCTTCCACCGCATTGGTCAACACTGCTGCTCTTCTCCCTTTGAGGGCTTCCTTTATCTCTTCTCTGCAGTGCTTTGTGAGCTTGGACATTAGCTTGTGGTTGCCTGAGTCTTGCGCCAAACCACGTTGACAAATGAGCTTGAGAGTTTCTAAAGACAGGCATCTGTTTGTGGCTTTCTCACTCTCGGCATTCTTTGCGCAGTTATGGAGGTGTTGAACCAGTCTATTGTATTTCTTGTCAATGTTGTCAAGGACAGCCACGTTGCCGCAATAGTGCCAAAGAGCTCCCAGTTGGTGGTCATTCTGGGAAGTTTTTTCTTAAATTCAAACTTTACAGATCTTTCATTCTGTTCTGTGAAGTAGAATTTTGCACAAAGGAGATGGTGGTCTGATCCCGTTTGGAATTTTGGGACAACAATGACATCAGTCAGGCAAAACCTTTGATTGAATATGATGTGTTCAATTTCATTGTGGAACTATCCACCGGGAGACTCCCATATCCAGTGTTTAGATTCGGCCTTCTGGAACTGTGAGTTACCATGGATGGTCTTGGTCGACATGATGAATTCAGACAGTCTCTCACCCTGATCGTTCCATTCTAGGCCATGGGTCCCGATGTGGAGTACTTTGGGCGACCTTCTCAGTCCTTTCTTGGCATTAAAATCACCAACAATGATCTTGTAGAAGGTGTGGTCTTCTTAATAGAACCTCTTCAGTTCCATATAGTACTTCTCAATTTCTTCTTCATCATAGTTGGATGTTGGTGCGTAGACGACAAAGATAGAAACTGCCAGCAGTGAGTCACATCTATTCAAGCGTAATTGTCTGATTTGGGTTGTTAGGCATTTGGATGAAGTAATGCTCATGGCCAAGTTCATGTTGACAAGGACACCAATGCCACGAACACCTCTATTTTGCATGTTTCGAGGAACAATTCTTCTCCATTGTTAAAAATGGCGTGATGTGATCGATGTCTTCTCGTTTCGGTCAGACCAATGTCATCGTACTTGATCTTCTGTGCTTGTGCCATCAGGTCCTCGATGGATGCTTCCGATGCCAGCATACATGCGTTGAAAGTACAGACAGTCATTTTAGTCTTTCTTCATTTTGGCAGTCTTTCTCTCTCTCTCTCTCTATATATATATATATTATTTGTAGTATATATATTCATTTGTGGTATATATATACATATATATGTATATATATGCCACAAGTGAATGCAGTTATTCTATATCTGTCCTTTTCTCACTCATTTCACTCAGCAAGATACTTACTCTTCATGTCCATCCATTTATAGGCAAATTTCATGACTTCATTTTTCCTGACAGCTGAATAGTATTCCAGATGTGCCATAGTTTCTTTATCCATTCATCTCTTCTTGGGCATTCAGGTTGTTTCCAGATTCTGACTATGGTGAATTTTTAAAGCTTTTATATTTTTATATTTTTATTTTTTATGTTTAGAAAGGTTGACATTCTGAGATTTATAGTACTTAATGATAATGGTCCCATTCACATAATTTCAACTTCTGTGTATGCAACATCTCTCCCAAGGACTCTTAACACCCTTCTCTCTCAAATCCTCAGTCTTCCACCTGAATTGTTTGTTCTTCCCTTATGTTGTCTTTGAATCATTGTTGCTACGTGCCATGCATCTTTAAGTCCCACACAAAGAGAGATCATTCTGTATCCTCTTCCTTCTGACTGACATCACTAAGCCTGCTACCCCTACTTCCATTCCTGTTGCTGCAAATTGCTTGGTTTTGTTTTGTCTACAGAGCAATATGGAGATCTATCCAACAAATAGAAACATAACTTCCAGAGACCCAGCAATACCACTTCTTTGCTTTTATCCTACTAAAACAAAAACTTTAGTTCAGAATGATACATGTGTACCTCTGTTCATTGCTTCACTTAGTAAACTAGCCAAGATATGGAAACAACCCACATGTCAATATTCTTTATGAAAGAGTTTGTGTTCAGAAAAATTCATACACTTGTATGAATTCATACTGCCCTGTAACCACCTCGATAATTCTATCATCTTATTTTATTCTGAGGAGCATGGCATCTTTGCTTTTATGTTTTAAACTTAGATGAGATAACTACATTGATAACATAGTTCCTATCTTACTGAGCTTTTGCTAGAACTTTAAGAAATCTGGTCATAAAATACTGGAACTCTTCTGGAAGAATTAGAAAAATGCTGATTTGTAAACTATAAGTTTAGATTTAAAATGGGCCAAGTAGATGTCTTCAGATTCCATAAAGAATGTTGATTTTTCTCTTGTGAATGGTGGGCTTTCTATCAAAAATCAAAACAACTTGGGGAAGTTTTCAATTGTAGTGCTCAATCTGTGGTTGTCTGTTCATGTGTGTCTGAGGCCTGGTGGGAATGCTTAGTTCCAAATGGGAAATGAAGGCTGAGATAAATTATATGGAAAAAGTTTAGTGGCTTTATTGATTCTGTTGCTTTCCTGTCTTACTAAAGACTTCAAGGAAGAGTGTGGAAGACGGAAACTCCAGGAGAGTGGAGCCCCAGAGTATTTAAAAAATGCATCTTAGCAATGATTCTCTGCTCCTCCATATTTTGACAATTATTAAATCTCTCTAGGCATTTTAATATCAAGAATTTGACAGCCTAGATCAGCCAGAAATTCTTTTTCCACTGAAAGAGCCTCCTCAAACCTCAGCAATAGTTATGGAGTCCCAGTTCATAGTTTTAAGTGCAAGGTTGTGGTCTGGAGGTTTTTTTTTACAAGCACCGACTGGTAAATCAGTGGTGGCACAGAGGTGTACAGAAGGTTGAAAGCAACTGGTCTACCACAGTGACTATTAACTGCTGGTCCATCGACCAATGCTCCGACAGGTCCTGATCCTTGGAATTAAAAAAAATGTTGAAACCCATTGCTATAGTATTGTGACCTTCGACGTTTATTGCACATGGGTATTACCTGGACAACGATTTAGAATAATGAATCCTGATTCCAACTCCCAGAGATCATTTGGACATTTTCGTTACAGTTGTGCTCTTCCCTGACTCCTTGTTACTAGACATGTTGGTAAGATGAATTTTAAAATAGGGTGATTAGAATAAGAAGGGACTTTTGAGAATGTCTGCCCTGGTGTAGAGCAACCTAATGGGCATCTGATCCACCCGGGGATTTTAAATAAAGATGGTAATTCAAAAAGACCAGGTCACTGCCAAGATGATTGCTAACAAGCTTCCAGCTGCTGCTGGCTTACGGACTATAATTGAGGCAGCACAACTGTCAACAAATTTCTAAACCTTGAGCTTGTGTATTTTCAGCTAGAGTTACAATATTGGAGAACTTCTGTCTTTGAATCTCCTGGCTTAGAAGTTGGAACATTTCATACCACTTCGAGAAACTAGGTGTCTTACATGATAAAAGACAGTTATCTTGCAGGTTCCGAGGCAGACGATGTGCATAGCTGAATGGGCAGAGATGGTCAATAAATTTTCATTCTTGGCAATTCTGTTGAATTGTTAGTAGCTGCCGGGTGTTTGGCATTAATAAGAATTCCGAGACCTCATGAAGATGCAGTGGAAATGACTGTAGGAACTAACTACAATGGGAAAGTGTAGCAAATGTGCCAGTCATTTGCCATCCTTGGCCTGTACTACTAAGTTCAGTTTCTTTATTTCAATTGGTGTTGCTAAAAGAGAGAATATGACTGCGATGTTTGCCGTTCAACTGTACCTTTATTTTATTTTAATTAAGTAAATAAAGTTTTGGTAATGGAGGATTCAGGCTAGATTTAAGATTGCTTCTGTGAACATTGTCTTCACTGTGATGGCAAAGATTACAAAGCAATTTCTGTCTATAGCAGCTTTGGGAAATCATGTGAAATATAATTAGCTATATGTTTCACTCCAGTTCTTTGTAAAGAGGCTGCTTCTGGCAGTGATCTCTACCTACACATGCTTTCGTAGAAGCGACCAGTGTGGGAAGCTTATATGCTCTCCACGTCCGAAACCGTTTGTTGCTTTCTGGCCATTGTTCCTTGGCAGAACATTGTTTGTGACCCCTCTCACACCAACCTTCACCTTGAGCTCTGCTCGATTAGGCAAGCCAAAATGCATCTTTGGGGCTTCTTGATGCTGTGTCCTCTGTACTTCTGGTATGTGATTTAAGGCGTCAATCTTAGGGAGCATTTATTGTCCTCCCTTTTGATAGGGTTGTCAGATTATCTAGTGCAAAAGCTACCAATAAGTTCTTCCATGCTACCATATACGCGACTCAGACTATGCAAGCTCACAAGTATTATTAAATTTCTTCCAGAACAAGAAGAGCTGTGGAGGAGTGGGTCTCCTGACCTGCGCCTGGGCTGGGACTCTAGGATATAGAAACTATCCAGGATGCTGGTAGTGCTATTGGGCTGTGGCTGCTGGCCAGGGAAGAAAGAGGACAACCCAGAAAACCCTGGACAAACTAGAAAACCAGGAACCGTATGAGGTGTCAAGTCAGTTTCAAACAGGCAGAGGTATCATAACAGAGAGGGAGAATAGACTGAGTAGAAAAATGAATTATGGAATGGAACTTAATGATGTTCTTTGAAGGCTTACTGGGTTGATGATAAGAAGGAAGTTTTACAAGGGCTCAGAGTCACCTTGACATTAATGAATCGCTTTTAAGCCAGAAATGTCTGCAATGCAAAAATAACTGCCTGAAAAGTGTGAACAGCTTAACTATATGGATATTTTAGAGTTATTTAAATGATTTAATTTAGCTGTTGACAGGAATTTACTATACATTTCTTAAACAGGTGGGAGTTCATTGCCCTAGGATTTTTAGAAAAGTTTCTTAATTTTTCTCAGAAAACTATCACAGTGTCACTGTCACTGTCATCCCATTGTTCATCCACTTACTCGAGCAGGCGCTAGTAATGTCTCCATTCGTCCCAGCCCTGAGATTTTAGCAGCCTCTACTTATTCGTTTTTTCCCAACGATTGGAGGCTCTTTTCAGGGTCAGGGGAATGAGACCTGTTATTGTTACTATATTTGGCATATCAAATACACCAGGGGACCATGGGGGAGCTTACTGGGCTCTCCAACAGGTATATATATATATATATTAGTATATACATATGTATTGATATATATGTGTGTGTATATATACACATATATATGTATCTATGTATATATACACACATATATGTATATACACATATATGTGTATATACACATATATATGAATACATATACACACATATATATGAAAACATATATACACACATATATATGAATACATATATATGTATATTATGATGATGTGTGAGCTGTGTGTTCCAAGAAAATTTTCACTCATGATTGAGGCTCGGCCCGAGCATGTGGAAAGCGTCCTGGAGCATGGCAGTGCTGGGGTAGTGTAGGTCGGCCACCTGGCTGGGTTGGTTGGGGCGGGGAGGGCTCACACCAATAAGCCACCTCCTGCTGGTGCCAGATAATCAGATAACTATAGCAAAAGTAAATGCAGTAGAAAATAGGTCATGTTTGCTTCAAAAACTTATCATTGCCTTTCGTAGCTCCGTATTTTGGGTTAAGTATCTTAAATCTTCTGATTCCCTGATTACTTATTACCTGCCTACATCCACCCCCTTTCTGTAAAGGATGACATCGCTATGGTCCATGTGAAAATACTTTTTAAGCTTTATTAATTGATTGTGCTCCTCTTTATATATATATGTACATATATATATATATATATAAAATCATCATCATCATCATCATCCTGTTGATCGTCAAATTTCTCTAGTGGTCTCAGTAACATCTCTATTCATCCTAGCCCTGAGATTTTAGAAGCCTCTCTTTACACGTCCTTTCCAATGGTGCTGCATTGGAGGCTCTTTCAGGGTCAGGGGAATGAGACCCATCATTGTTACTGGGTTTGGCATATGAATACGCCATGGGGAGTTTGCCAGGCTCTCCCATGTGGGCAGGAAACTCTCAGTTGCTTGCCAGGTTTTCCGAGAGGGAGAACTAGGCTATAAGATGTCATGGCTGAGGGGCTGGAGTGATAGCACAGCCTGTTGGTAGGGCATTTGCCATGCACGCGGCTGACCCAGGTTCGATTCCCAGCATCCCATATGGTTCCCCGAGCACCACCAGGAGTAATTCCTGAGTGCATGAGCCAGGAGTAACCCCTGTGCATTGTCGGGTGTGACCCCCAAAAAAAAATAAAAAAAAGATGTCATGGCTGAGCACTTCCGTTATAGTCTATAAGACCATATACATATATGTATGTATATGTTTATTTATTTTTCTGTTGTGACAGAGTATGTTACTAGATAATAAACTGTTCCCTAGGGTACAGTGTTTTTTGTTTTTAATCAACTAAATTCTTTTTGCTCCCATGCTGGAGATTTAATCCCCAGTACACACAGCTCCCCAGCACCAATGGTACCACTGGGCCTGAGCAGCACTGCATTGCTGGATTGACTCCGAGCCATCACTCCTGCACTGCCTCGTATGGCTAAGCTGAGTTTTCCCAGGCCCTCAAGCATGGGTGGAAAGTCACTATAAGAAAAACAAACAAACATAAAAGATGGTGCCTGGAATATTTCCTAAGCTGCAGTGTACAAGCACTTAATATTTTCAAAGCACGGAAGACAGTCTGCATTTTTTTCCTGTTACTTAATATTGTATTTGGCATCTTAAATTATGATGTTTCTTCTTCACAATAATGTTGTCTGCTTGGCTTATCTCTAATTTGGAAGTCTCTCCAGATGAGTCTTTAAATGTGTTTCTTTGCAAAATTTATTGTAGTGTAAGACGTGAAGAGGGATGACATTGCTTTTCTGGAAACTTAAAGACAAGTGACTGCTTACAAAATCAGCCTCTAGTGACTGTCTTGAAGAAGGGGACAGAGTTTTCTATAAAAAGGAGGCCTACTTCCTATGGTTGAGTCTCGAGAAATTTTCTCTCATTAGGTAAAAATGTGTCAGTGAAGAGGAAGATTTAGAATGTCTTTTACCTCTCTACTTATTTTAGCATATGAGGGATTTAGACCCTGGGAAACTAAAGAGACTTCTCCAGAGGTAATCATCTCTTCTCAGAATTGCTGTGTAGTTTATATTTTCTTAAAAGTGAGTACTTTTAAGAAGATAATTTAAAAATTGAGACATCTATGGAAAAAGTGAAGGTTTAATAACATCTTGAACAAAACAGTGAGATATGTATTTTAGTCATAATTAAATAGTGGTATGGTTTCATTCCTTAGTAATACTATAAATATAAAAGTTGTATTGCTTTAAAAGCATACTGTTGTTTGGGGCTGGAGCAATAGTACAGCAGGTAAGGCATTTGCCTTGCACATAGCTAACCCAGATTTGATCCCAGAATATCTGATTTCTTGAGCCTGTCACGAGTGATTCCTGAGCATAGCGGGATATGGCTCCAAATCAAAACCCGAACATTTATGATGGTATTTGTCTTACACATCATTTTTAATTGTTTATTTTGTATTTTCTGACACTGTGGTTATTATATAAGTTTTTTAGACCAATTTAGAAATTATTAAATATTAAGAAGACAAAAATGTAATTTTTTAATGTTTATATTATATAATTGAAAACAAAAATATTTTGTTTTGGAATGAATGTTGGCTTTATGGGAAAGAAAACTTTTTAATAAGCACAGTCTATATATATATACACAAAACATGTATATATATGTATATATACAATATATATAACCAACTTGTTGAGTTAATTGGATCTGTTACTATATTTCTATATTTTAAGGTAAAAAATTAAAATAATCATTTTATTCTACGTAGTTGAGGTTATAACTTGACAAGATATTCAGCGGTTACAATAACTGAAGCATCTGAAGATGATTATGAATATGAAGAGGTAATTCATTCATTTACAATTTATTCTGTAAATCATCACAGTTATTTTTGTGAAACACTTATTTTTGTTTTTCTTCCAAGAGATGCTAGTTTTTAATTGAACTTAGGTATCATTTGGTTAAGAGTGAGGTGTGAAAATGTAAGAATTCATACTGGTTAATTAATGTAGCCCTCTTGTCTGTCTTCACAATTGTCCTTTAGAATCAACTCTGTTTTGCTCTGTTGTTCTATTCTATGGTTTGTCATCTTTGTCGAGTAGGCCCCCGCCTTCATCTTGTGCTTTCCAGAATTCCAGTTTACCATTGCCTAATTGGAGCTGAGATTGTATACTTGCTTTTAATTTAACTATATTTCCAGTGTAGTTTCTCAAACCTTTCCTTCAACTAACAAATCTGATGGGATCCCTCACTATGTCTGGGCTTTAAGGAATACAATTATTGCAGATGAGTGAAATTTTGAATTTGGAGAGAAAGTAGAGGAGGTAGGCCACTTGCCTTGCACTGTGCCAACCCTGGCTGATCCCTGGCTCTGCATATAGTATCCCAAGAAGAGAATTTTAATACATACTGCAGGCACTGTAGCACTGTTGTCCCGTTGTTCATCAATTTGCTCAAGCGGGCACCAGTAAGGTCTCTATTGTGAGACTTGTTGTTACTGTTTTTAGCATATCGAATATGCCATGGGTAGCTTGCTGGGCTCTGCCATGCGGGTAGGATACTCTTGGTAGCTTGCTGGGCTCTGGATGGAGGAACTGAACCCGGGTCAGCGCGTGCAAGGCAAATGCCCTACCCACTGTGCTACTGCTCCAGTCCATACTGCAGGGAATTAGTAGATTAGTAAATTTAACATATAGCACAAAAATTAGTAAAAAGGTATATTACATGCCCCAGGAATTAGTTCAAAGAACTTAAAATCTGATTAATCCATATTAAAAGCACACAATAAAAGTTAAATGCTAAGGTAAAAAGTAGACTGCCTTGCATTCTTTCAGGAGCTTACCATTCAGGCAGTGAGTTTTGTTTAGATTTTTAAAAATTATTATTTGAAATTGGAGATTTGCATTTTGTAGCACTGTCTGTAGCACTGTCATCCCGTTGCTCATCAATTTGCTTGAGCGGGCACCAGTAACGTCTCCATTGTGAGACTTGTTACTGTTTTTGGAATATCGAATATGCCATGGATAGCTTGCCAGGCTCTGCCCTGTGGGCAAGATACTCTCTGTAGTTTGCCGGGATCTCCGAGAAGGTTGGGGGGATTGAACCCAGGTCAGCCGCGTGCAAGGCAAACACCCTTCTCATTGTGCTTTCGCTCCAGCCCTGCATTTTATAATAGTGGAAAAAAATCTCTGATGAGAAAAGAATGGTGGTCTAACTGTTTTTAAAGCAGAGTGAATAGACAACATTTGTTATAATTGATAAAACATTTGCCCATAAGCTAATTTTGAGTTTGTGACAATTAATATTGAATGATATTTACAAAGAGTCTATGAAGTTAACTGTTAGTTAAGTTACTCATTTTAATAAATCCTTTTGAAATGATATTTCTTATATGATGTGTATTTATATGATGTTGTTTTGTGAGAAATATACTTCTAAAATAAATATTTTTACATTTCTTGGTGTTCTTCTCATTCTCTGTGATTTAGATACCAGATGACAATTTTAGCATTCCTGAAGGTGATGAAGATTTGGTAAAAGCAGTTCATTTCATTCAAGAAAAAGTTACAGACACTCAGATTTTGGTAAGAATTTAAAACACCGCTACATCATATAGTTTATTATTTAATATTATGAAAATGAAACTGTGAAAATTATTGAAGTTTCACATACTCCACATTACTAATTGCAGCACTATTACCTGTGATATCGTTTTCACTGCATTGTATTTATCAAGCTTTCACCTGATAACATGTAGTCATTTTTTCTTTTCAAGTTTTATTATAATCAATTTTAATCCATTTTAACAATAATCACAGTCACTATTACATGACATTTCAATAAATGATACCTGTTTTTCAAAACTCTTTAATCTCACTGAAGATTAAATGAAAGATTTTTAATACTCATGTTCACATGTGTTTGATCTAGTATAGAGATTCTTCACTCTGTTTTGCAACGTTTTATATGATTTTATTGATGAAATGTTTTACTTCGCAGGAAATGTTTAATAATAAAATGAAATCTATATTTTTTTCACTTTTTTGGGGTTGTTTTTGGGCTACATACACATGATATCTAGGGCTTACTCTTGGCTCCAAACACAGGGATCACTTCTGGTGGGACCTTCTAGGGTCAGGGATTGAATCTGACTTGACTGTGTGTAAGGCAAGTGCCCTACCCACTGTGCTATCTCTCTGGCATCCATTTTTTTAGAAACAAACGTAAATATATGTCATGTACTCTGAAAGATCACTGGCTTTCGATATTCTAATCACATTATTCCTTCATGGCCTTTGTACTTATTAATGGTATATCAAGAACATAACTTACTTTATTTTTTTTCCGTTTATCTCTGGTGCCACAGTACTATTGAGATCTTATTTCATTATTCTGCATTATAGAAACCTAGTTCCACAAATATTTCTGCTGACTTGGTTTGGTTTTGTTTCTCTCTATGCATTTTACTACCTAGCATGTACTTAGTAACATTAATCTTACTATGTATATAGCACAGCAGGTAGGGAGTTTGCCTTGCTTGAAGCTGGCCCAGGTTCAATTCCTCCATCCCTCTTGGAGAGCCTGGCAAGCTACCAAGAGTATCCTGCCCACTCACTCTGAAGAGCCAAACAGTAACAGTGAAACAGTGATATATATCTGTATCATTGTATCACTGTTTCACTGTCATCCCATTGCTCATTGATTTGCTTGAGCGGGCACCAGTAACGTCTCCTTTGTGAAACTTGCTTTTACTGTTTTTGGCATATAGAATATGCCATGGGTAGCTTGCCAGGCTCTGCCCATGTGGGCGAGATACTCTCGGTAGCTTGCCGGGCTCTCTGAGAGGGGTGGAGGAACCGAACCCGGGTTGGCCGCATGCAAGGCAGATACCCTACCGATGTGTTATCACTCCAGCCCATGTACATATTTATATCTCTCTATAGGTATAGTTAAAAAATTCAATTATATTTTTGTCTCTATTTGACTTTTGATACAGGGACCAAGTCTTTGTTTTATTCTCTGCTTTATTCATAGTGACTAAAATAGTATCTGGAATGTAACATTTCAACAAAAGCAGTAAAGACAAATGGATGAATGAATATTTGAAGGTCTTCTTTGTACTATTAATCAAATTGGGATGTTTTTCTAAACAAATAATTGTACATTTAAATTCCAGGAGCAGAAAACGGTTCTTCCTTCAAAGTATCAAGTACCTGAAGTTATAGAAGACTTCCTTTGCAACTTCCTGATCAAAATGGGAATGAATAGAACTCTTGATTGCTTTCAATCTGAATGGTAAACAATTATGTGGATTAATAATTCTCTTAAAATGCTGACATGATTTGATATACTTTTTTGCCATCTTAAAAACTTTGAAGTGACTAATTTTTTTAAAAGGGGGTAAAAGGCCCATGATGATGCTTTAAATCACAATAAACACTCACACATGCATATATACATATACCCAGATATACAAACACATAACACATAATAAGACTATCAGTTTCAGAGATTGTGTTTTATTTAAAAACATACCTGTTATACTACCTCTTCATACCATAAACATCTCTTATAATATTCAAATTTATGTCCTTTTAAATTCAAGAAAATTTCATACCTTCCATAGTATATAAAACTATTAAATGCTTTCCTAGTATGCTTTGCATAAGTATTATAGGTATTATTTTCTGTATTAAGGAAGTCCAGGAATAGTATTACTTTTGTCTTACTTGCAGTATCGTGGCCTGCATTTCCTAATTAATTTGACTGGTTGAGTCTTTTTTTTTCTACAAATATTCTTCCTTTTAGTAGCACTGTAGCACTGTCATCCCATTGTTTATCGATTTGCTCAAGCGGACACCAGTAACGTCACCAATGTGAGACTTGTTGTTACTGTTTTTGGCATATCAAATACGCCATGGGTAGCTTGCCAGGCTCTACCTTGCGGGCGAGATACTCTCGATAGCTTGCCAGGCTCTCTGAGAGGGACAGGTTTATATTCCCTAATGATACCTAAACACAAGATTATGTTACTAGAACTGGGAATTTAACCTGTTTAAATCAGCATGCATGCTGTCTTTATTCCCTTGCTACAGCAGGAATATCATGAGGCATGTTTCCAGTGTCCTACCACACCATAAAGAAATAGTAAGCAATTCTGTGTGAAAACACAAATATTAGCTTTGAGTTCAATGCATATTATTGAAAGGTTAGTATTATCTACAAATAATCTTAACAGTTATATTTGGATAAATCATAATATAATGGCAATTTAAAATTTCTGCAGGTATTCAATTGTGACATAATTTTTATTTCCTGACTTTTTGGTTCTCATATACTGAGATGTTGCACAAAGAAGACATCTGTTCATAATATAAGTTACATATTGCATGTTAAGAAATTTAAGAAAGCTGTTTTTCACTAATAGAGCTAATAGAGTTAAGGATAAAAAAATAAGTTTGATGGTAGAAAATAATATTGTTTCTACTAAGTCTGGAAATTAAATGATAAAATAAAAAATATATCCTTAGTAATTTCAAATGTATTACAAAATGTGTTTTTGTAAAACTACATATGTGATTAATTTATAGTACTTGGAGCAATATCATAGCGAATAAGGCATTTGCCTTGCATGTGGCCATCCTGGGTTCAATTCCTCTGTCCCTCTCAAAGAACCTGGCAAACTACTGAGAGTATCCTGCCCGCAAATGATGAACATCGGGACGACAGTGCTATAGTGCTAACATTAACATGGCTCATTGTTTTCTTTTTCCTCTAGGAGTATATAGGATATGCAGCACTTACAGGTCTGGCCAGTTCAAAGTGTGAAAAGATTCTATTGAAGCTATCTGGAATCTAGTACATTTTTAATATTTAGGAAATCATGCTCATTTCTATTTATCTTTAGTAGTTAAGTTGGTGGACGGATTTTGAGAAACTGCAGTGGTAGGATTTACTGAACCCATAAGTAAGCATCGCATTTAGCATACTAATAACCTTAGAGTAAAATTTGTACTGCTGTGGTTCAGATTATTTTATCTTTGTTTCTAGCTGCCAATTTGTAAGGAAATCACATTCTATTGACGGTTTTTAATTTCATATAGATGAAAGTACGTAAAACTAAGAATTATTACATGGAAATGAAACGGAAAATAAAGTTTCCATGGGCTAAAATAAAGTGAATGGGAGAAAATATTTCTATATTATGTATCAGTTAAGCAGCCTCTCCTTACTTGTAGAAACGCTGCTAAAATCTTAGGGCTGGGACAAATGGAGATGCTACTGGCATCCTCTTGAGCAAATTGAAGAACAACTGGATGACAGTGATACAGTGATATGAGTTAAAGGCTAATGTCCATGATATATAAAGCACTCATGGAGTTTAATAGTAATACGAAAGCAGTCACCTCACAAAAATGGAAACACGGCCATAAGTGTATCTGTAGAAGAGATATGGATGAACTTTAGGCGTATGAAACAGTGTTCATCATCACTTATTGGCCATAAGTGTATCTATAGGAGACATATGGATGAACTTTAGGCGTATGAAACAGTGTTCATCATCACTTATTATTGGGAAAATAGTGACTCAAAATTATAATGAGATATCATCTCACATCAGTGCCAATGGCATGTGTCACAAATTGTAGAGACACCCGGTGTTTGTGGGGATGTAGTTAAAAAGGGCTCTTCATTGCTGCTGGGAATACCACTTGGTTCATTCTCTTTGGAAGACAACTTTGAGACTCGTTAAAAATTGAAAAAAAGATATAACTCCCATATGACCAAGAACTTCTTATCCTTAACACCTCTTGCACGAACACAGAAACATTAATTCAAAAACATTAATGCACTCACACACACACACACACACACACACTCCTACTGAAATTCACTGTGGTAAGTACAAATGTCAAGATAGCAATACAAATACAAAAGTACAAATGTCAACATATTCACCCATCCAATAACACTTGAGTGGATTAAGAAGTTGTGTTATATGTATGTAACAGAATATTTCACAGCTACAAGAAAAAATAAATCTTTCCTTTGGCTACATGATGGATGTAGTTAGAGATACCATGTTAACAAGTAAGTTACAGGGAGAAGGAATTACTGGAGCTGTCACCCAAAAGCAGTATATGAAGAAACTGAGAAAGGGGAATATCCGGTATAGAATGATAACAAACTTTTGGACTATAACTAAAGAACCAAGGTTGCCAAGTACTAGCAAGAAGGGACTTGGAAGGAGAAAGGGGCAGAATAGAAACACACACAATGTTGGAGGATATTTTTGGCACTTCATTGGTGGTGAAGGTGTAGTGACTGTGAAGCAGAATATGATCCTTTTTTGGGGGTATGTGTGTGATTGGGGCCATACCCAATAATGCTCAGAACTTACTCCTAGCTCTGTGCTCAGGGATCACTCCTGGTGATGCTTGGGGATTGACCCTGGTCAGCCACATGGAAGGCAAGCACTTGATCCTCTGTACTATCTTGCCAGACCCAGAAACCTTAATTTTCTAAATTTCTTAAACCTAGGGTTAGCAAACGAAGAACCTTGGACCAAAATCTGTCCTGCATCTTAAGTTTTGTAAATAAAATGAATAAAATTATATATATATGTATATGTATATACGTCCATGACCTTTATTTTGGGTAGTGTCGGTGGCTTTTTAATACTGTAGTATCAAATTTAATTAGTTTTAATGAGGACCATATAGCCCACAAAACTTCCTCCTTCACTTCTGTTTTAGTCTTATAAAATTCTACTAGTACTGTCATATATCTTTAATATAAACCCATTTCAGATGGGAGGTGGGAAAACCACTCAGGAAAAAAAAAACACTCTTTCCAATTTGTAGGCTTTTTTTTATTCCAATAATCATTAATTTTGAGGTGTAGAAGCTTCTTAATTTGATGTAATCTTATTACATGCTTATCATTGCTTCCACTTGCTTAGTGGAATTTCAGCCTTAAAGATGCCTTTAGTTTTAATGTCATACAGAGTTTTGCCAATATTTTCCTTTACTTAGTGGCTCTGGTTTTATATTGACATTGTTAATCCATTTTGATTTGACTTTGTGCATGGCATGACAAAGAGGTCTGAGTTTATTTTTTTATTTTTTTTTTACATACGAACAACACGTTATCCTAACACCTCTTGTTAAGGAGGCTTTCCTTGCTCCACTCATATCTTTTGCTCCATTATGGACGATTAACTGAATATCTACCTGCAGGTCAGCGCCTGGGTTCTCAGTTCTATTCTGTTGATCTGAGTGTCTGTCCTTGTCCTAATACCATGCGGTTTTAATTACTGCTGCTTTGTCTACAAGTTTGAAGTTGGGGACATTTCATCTCCTTTTCTTCAAGGATCAGTTTTACTGTTCAGGTGGCTTTTCTTTTCTATCTGAAATTCAGGAGTATTTGATCTATGTCTTGGAAAAAAATGTTCCCACTGCCATTAGAGATATTGCCTTAAATCTGTGTAATGCTTTGGGGAGTATTGTCATTTTGATGACATGAATCCTCCTAATCCATGAGCAGAGCGTTGTTTCCATTTCCTCTCTGTAGTTTTCTTTGCATATACCTTTTACCTCTTTAGTTGAGCAAATTCCTAGGTACTTGGTTTTCTGAGGTACTGTTGTGAAGGGGAATAATTTTTAATCTCTCTCTCTGCTATCTCATTATCCATGTATAGGAAAG
This sequence comes from Sorex araneus, assembly GCF_027595985.1. Taxonomy (NCBI): domain Eukaryota; kingdom Metazoa; phylum Chordata; class Mammalia; order Eulipotyphla; family Soricidae; genus Sorex; species Sorex araneus. Next base: position 245,960,547 of record NC_073313.1, read on the forward strand.
CCATTAACTTTTGTGTGTGTATTTTGTAGACTGCTGCTTTACTATACAAATCTGTTGTTTCTAGGAGATTTTCTGGTAGAATGTTTAGGGTTTTTTAAATATAATAACACGTTATCTGCAAATAATGAAAACTTGACCTCTCTCTTTCCTATCTGGATGCTCTTGATATCTTTCTTTTCCCTAATTGCAGTGGCAAGTATTTTTAATTCTGTTTTAAATAGAAGTTATGAGAATGGGAAACATTGTCTTGTGCCTAATTTTAGAGGGAAGCCTTGTTCTTTTTTCCCCCCACTGAGTATAATGTTTGCTGTGGTCTTGTGGTAAATGACTTTGGTTATGTGAAGGAAAGTTCCTTCAATTCCTGTTTTATTAAGAGTTTTTTTTTAAATCATGAATGGGTGTTGGATTTTGCTGAGTACTTTCTCTGCATTGATATAATATGATTTTTCTTTTTTCTTGTATTGATACGGCATATCAATTGATTGACTTGCATATGCTAAATCATTTTTACGCTCCAGGGATGCATCCCAGGTCCTAGTGTATGATCTTTTTGATGAAATGGTTGGATTCAATTTGCTAATATATTGTTGAGGATCTATGCAGCTATGTTCATCAGGGATATTTATTGGTCTATAGTTCTTTTTTGTGTGCCTTCTCTGCCTCCTGTTGTTATCAGGGTAATGTTTTCTTCTGTTTGGGGGTGTTTCTGTTTCTTCAGTTTTCTGAAAGAGCCTGAAAAGGATTAGCAGTAGGTCTTCAAAGGTTTGAAATGTCACTAGTGAATTTATCTGGGCCTGGGGTTTTGTTTTGGGGGAGACTTTTGATTGATATTTCAATTTTCTCAATAGTCACAGGCCTGTTCAAGGTTTCTTATCTTCTTGGTTCAGCCATGGGAGGTTATAGGAGTCTAAGAATTTATCCATTTCTTCTAGGTTCTCTTGTTTGGTGGCAGAGAGATATTCAAAGTAATCCCTCCCTGGGTTGGGCTCTCTGAGAGGAGTCATTGAAATTCTGAGGTATCAAACTGAAATATTTTGAATCTTCTATATTTTTAACTTTTATTGTATCATTATATCACTGTCACTGTCATCCCATTGCTCATTGATTTGCTTGAGCGGGCACCAGTAATGTCTCCACTCTGAGACTTGTTGTTACTGTTTTTGGCATATTGAATATGCCATGGGTAGATTGCTGAGCTCTCCAAGAGGGGTGGAAGAATCAAACCCCGGTTGGTCATGTGCAAGGCAAACGCCCTACCCTCTGTGCTATCACTCCAGCCCAACTTTTACTATACATGCTAAAATTTGTTTTTCTACATATATGGATGCATTTATTTAGAGATTAGAAATCATGTTTATAATAAATAACTTAAAATTAATATGCTTTTTATTAAATAAAGGAATTAAAATATGTAAGAAGTCTTAATGGTTATCAGTGAAAAGTATATTTTTAATCATTGTAATAAGTATTGGATGCTCTTACTCATTATGTTGTTTATCTTTCTCAATGACTGTAAGTAGCAGGAAACCATTATCAGATCTTCAGTTATAAGGATGAAGATAGGTTTGAAGAAGTTGCAAAATCTGATTCCACAAATGACATGCATTCACAATCAAAATGCGGCAATAAGCCTAGGGAAGCCTGCCTTCAAGAGCCCTTTCCTTGCTATAGTGCTGATTTGTGGAATTGTACAAAGGAAACTTGTAAAAAATATCAACAAAGGAGACTTTGGATTGGAGACTTAATAAAAAAGAAATATCTTGATTCCGAGTAAGAGTAAGAGCTCTGTCACTTTTCCATATTGCTAGTGGAATCCAGTGACCAGCTAGCACTAAACTTGTTCAGCTGTGCTATATTTTTCCTCCAAAGGACTCTCTTCTTCACCAGTGATAAGGATTCTAACATCTTGTTTTGCAGTATTTAAGAGATTGTGTCCTTGTTTACAGAAAACTTTTCTAACTTTGAAGATATGGAGAAAATATTATTGTTTGTTTGATATTTATGGTTTTTCAGTTTATTATGTTCTATACCTTGGGTACCATAAAGAAGAAAAAATAATCTATACTAATATGTTCGACCTGGGTCCGATGCGTCTGCCCCTCTCAGAGAGCCTGGCAAGCTACCGAGAGTATCTCGTCCCAACGGCAGAGCCTGGCAAGCTACCCATGGTGTATTCGATATGCCAAAAACAGTAACAAGTCTCACAATGGAGACATTACTGGTGCCTGCTCCAGCAAATCTATGAGCAACAGGATGACAGTGATACAGTGATACTAATATGTTCCTCTTTATATATTTGCTGGAGGTTTAACCTATTATGTATCATTTACAGTAGTAGTTCTTAAACTCTTTGGGTTAGTAGACAAGTTTCCTAAGTCTCTATGTACTTTGTTACTGAAACTCATGTATTTTCTTATTTTCATATAATTCTACGTAGTTGATAGGCCTGTGGTCAATGTGAAGATAATATTGGTAATTACTTCATTGACATTACTCTTGGTAGTAAATTTTATTTAAAATTACTATAAATATGAAACTCCTTTTATCTGAAGTCATTTCAGTTTTATCTATGAGTAAATGGATTAGGGAGTCGGATATATAGGGTGTGAGATTCTTGCCTCTCATATATCTGGTTTGAGCCTCGTACCACATATGGTTCCCTAAGCACTGCCAGGAATGAGCTCTGAGCACAGCTGGGAGTGATTCCAACTGTGGATCAATAAGAAGGAAGTAATATGAAGACTAAAGTATTTCTTTCAAACATACACATATAACTAAAACAAAAAGTTTTAGTTTGAAGTATATTCCAAAATACGTTCCAGTATGGTGTGTGTCACTTTTGGCAGTGATCAGAGGATTTGTGGTACCAGGGATCCGAATATCAAATATTCAGTCAGCCTTGTACAAGGTGAATGCCTTGCTTCTATATTATATTTCCTTCCCCATTACAATATTACAGTAACTTTTGTATTATGGGAACACACTCAGTAATGCTCAGTGGTTACTCCTAATTGTACAGTCAGGAATATTGATTGGGGAACTACATAGAATACTGGAAATTGAACCTGGGTTGGCCATGCACAAGGCAAATGCACTACTCTGTATTATTGCTCTGGCCTGAGTATTATGTTATTTTAATGAGCTTAAATAATCAGTTATGTTTTACATGATGACATAAATTTTGTATAATAAATTACTTTCAAATGTCTAAGATTTATGATATAGTAGGTATTATATATAAATTTTACTTGTTTTACTAAATAGCAAGTATTTTCTTAAAATTTAAGTTAGAGTATAACTTCAAACTTCTTTTTTTCTTGTAATAAAGTAAGTTGCTTTTAAGCAGTTTTGTGTTTATTCTAGTACTATAATCAACTCATGTTTTTTTTTCTGAGATAAGTATAAATCACATTCCAAAGTAAATAAAAGAGCAAATTTGTGATGAAATGATTATCTTTTGCTTTATAAATGGCAGACAGTATCATTTAAAATTGGTTCAGTGATATTCACCTGGATATTCTGCAGATTATCTTCTTTTAAAATACCAGATAAAATGCATAGCGCAACGCATTTGCCTTTAATTTATAGTTAATTGATAAAGATAATGGTGAAATTTAAACTGATGTTTAGCTCATTAGTGCTTGCATTTAATAAGAAGGCTTTGTAGGGATTTATTTATTTATTGGTATCTAATACTTACAATATTTTGCTGTGTTTGGTAACTTTTAAATTAGCTTTCTGAATTGCTACATTCAGTGATTCAGTTCTTTCTCCTGGACCCCAGAAGCTCACAAATCTGTTCAATAGCATATCATGTACCTAAATATGTCATGTACCTGGACTTTCCTTCCTGTTCTAGATTCATCTTGATGCCATAGGCTTCCTCTTTGAGCTTAGTGTCATGAATTTGTTGCCACTTCCTCATTTCATTTTTGAAAAAAACTTAAAATTTATTTTGGGTTTGGGGCCTGCAGCCAGTGATGCTCAGGGCTTACTCCTGGTTCATCCTCAGGGATTACTCCTGGTAGTGCTTGAGAGACTATATATGCATTGCTGGGGTGTGAACCAGGGTCAGCTCTGTGCAAGATAAGACCTTATCGCTGTGCCATGTCCTGGCCTCCACTTCCTCATTTCATGCGCTATTATATCTACTTTAATCTCCAGTAACTTTCCATTGCAAAGTTAAATAATTTATCCTTAGAATTTTTAATACTCCTTGTAACATTTGTCACTGCTTCTCAGTTCCTTCTGGGAACTCTTGATCTACTTAATCTGCCAGCCACTGCTTTCATATCCACCCTTTATTTTATTGCCCTTTCTTAGTCTTTATTTAGTAACACCCTTTCTTAATCTTGAAACAGTTTTATAAGGGTTGTTTATTTTTCTTTAAATTAATTCCCTTAGATAACCTCATTCAGCCTCGTGATTTTTAAGTAGTATACATTTACTTTGATTCCAAATTTAAACTGCCCACACTGACCATTTCTTCTATTTCTGGACATTCTCTTCACTTCAGTGTCACTGGACAGATTGCATTTAATTTGAATTAAAAACATTCCTTAACTCCTCAAACCACCAGACTCCTATTACCTTCGTGGTCATCTTAGTACACGACTATCAGTGGAAAATTTGGGAGTTATTCCTGTTCTTTTCCATAATGTCAAATAGCTGATCTATAGAGAATCCTATTGCTTCCACTTTAATAACATGTCCTAAAGGAATTTTAACAGCATAATATCTACACTATTCAAGCGACCAGTCTTTCTTATTGCACAGTTTCAGCCCCTTCTAAGTGGTTTGTTTTAGTCTTTCTCATCCAACTCTAGCTATTTCAGTGTAATTTCTTCAAACAGACCAATCCTTTGAAAACATAACTCAGATGTTCTGTCAGTTTTCTGTCACTACCTGCTAGTAGCTTCAGTCTGATTCAGGGTAACTTTCCCTTTCCTTCTGGCTTGCTTTTATTTACCTGGCCCTGAGCAACCTTTTGCTACTTTCTCCCCTGGTAATTCAGTCGGGTTCAAGTTTGCATGTATCAGCCATGCACCTTTTTCTTCTTTTTCGTATAGAAAGTGTTTGGTCTAACAGCCTTTGAGTGTGGTTTTCCATCAGCTCAGAATGTTGTCTTCCGGATAATCACATAGTTCAGTCTCTCATTTCCTTCAGGTCTCTGTTCAATCAAACTCCTTTTTAACCATTATATATTAAATCACACTACTATTCTCTCATTTTCCACCTCCAACTCATTCTCTAATTTTACATTTATTTATTTACCTTTATTTTACTTCATAGGTCATTTTAAAATTAGTCTCTAGATGTAAACTTTAAACAGTTTAGAATCTTGAACTGTTTTATTTACTTCAACTGGAGATATTAAATTATATTTTATGTACCGAATGCATGACATTAGAACCTAATAATTTGTTAATGTTTTGTTTCAAAAATATATTATTAGTATTGACATTTTAGTTTGTTGCAACTATATTGCAATTAACATCACCTGTGACAACTTTTTGAGTTGTATATCAATTATGTAAATTTTGTAAAAAGAAAACATTAAGACTTTTATGTGATTTTTCTTCTAGGTATGAGAATATACAAAAGGGAATAACTGATGTCAGAGTTTCTGGGAATGTTCCAGATGTTTATACCCAGAATATGCTTTTAGAAAACGAGAACAGAATTTTGAAGAAGGACTTGAAGCATTTCAAACAGGCAGCTGAGTATGTTTTTTAAAATGACTTTTCTTTTTTCTTTAAAATTGAGTTGAATGAGGATAATATATTGTAATTGGTGGTAATGTACCAGAGTTTTTATTCTGGAGAAATAAAATATGTAAATTCTAGTTGGAAATAAATGCGTGTCTTCAGTAGCAAAATCATTGAATTATAAAAATTGCAATTTACCAACAAGAGTGAGAGTACTTAGAGAAGGTTTGTGTAGGAAATGGTTAAAAATGTTATATAATATTCACTTCCTTTTGTTTTCTTATATTTTCTGTGGTTTGCAAAATCTTCCCTGAGGAGAATAACCTAACTTCTAAAAAAAAATGACATAATAGAAAGCAGAGAGAAAGTAGGAGTACATTCCTCATAGAAGAATTTCAGTATTTGAAAATTCCCCAAGAAAATTTGTTTGATAATTTTATAGTAGAAATGTATGCGTAGCTAAGAAGCAGCAGTTAGATGCCAGATATCTCTGCTTTTTTATCATTTATAAGATTAATAAAAGACTTGAGTTTTCAGTGAACAAGTTTTAATGACTAGTATTATTCTGACAGAGACAAACATGTTGACTTGAATTAAATCTATTTTAAGATAAGATTGGATAGAAAAATCAATGCTTAGATTTTGAGGAGAGACAGTTTGTACATTGTTTATTAATTTTTTAAATACGTACTAAACAAGAATTTATTTTAAATAGCCATTCTAAAACCAAAGTTTACTATATTAACAGAGCTGCCATCAATAATTATATTTTAAGAATAGAGAACAAAACAATGGCAGTAATGAGGCTAAAAGTAAATTAATTAAATAAAGTACTTTTCAAATTTAATATCAGGCCTCCTCCAAAGAGCCCCCATTTTCCAGTAGCTTGGCAGCCACACCTACAAACTGCCTCCTGTGCCATGTAATCCCATCAATGACCAAGATCTAGAGACTATAAAACAATGTTCCTGGAAGTGCATGGCTGCTTATAACCTAGTTCTCCCTCTCAGAGAACCTGGCAAGGTACCGAGAGCATCTTGCCCACATGGCAGAGCCTGGCAAGCTCTCTGTGGCTTATTTGATAGGCCAAATACAGTAACAATGAGTCTCATTCCCCTTATCCTGAAAGAGCCTCCAATGAGGCACTGCTGGGAAGAACAAGTAAAGAGAGGCTGCTAAAATCTCAGGACTAGGACAAATGGAGATGTTACTGGCGCCTGCTCGAGCAAATCGATGATCAACGGGATTACAGTCATACACTGATACACACTTTTCAAATATGGATCTCTGTTTATTCAGTTGTGTGAGTTCCAAAGTTCTCCAACACAGTTGTAATATGCACTTATGGATATATCTTTACAAGTAAAAACAAATATCATAATACCTCGTCATGTAGTATTTGGCATTTTATATTTTGGATAGATGTGTATGTTGTTCTCTAGAATGAAATGTTACTAGAAATACCAGACTGTATTTTCAGTTCCCTTTCTCAGAAGTGCTTTGCACTATTGCCCTTGACACTCACTGTGATATTTGTATAGATAGTTAATGGATGCTCTGGGAACTTGACACAGCAAATTTTTTCAGAGTGCTGTCTGGCATATTGTTTCAGTTCCTTATCTCTTTTGAATTATTGCTTGAGTTTGCAAATTTTCTTTTGTATAGAAACTCATCCTATGAGTCTATGTCTGTTGAGTGTTGCCCTAGTGACATTAATAACCATTGCTGATTCGTGGTTTGTTTGTAGACTATTATGTTTAATAACCATACATTAAGCCACATATTACCCTTGAAATTTATTAACTGAATGTTAAAAGAAAACATGATGAACACAGGTAACATCCAAATGAAACCTGACTCTACTTACTAAAGTACCAGATTACTGACTACTTATAAAAATTTCTATACTTACTAAAATAGTTTTGTTTCAGTGGCCCATGTTTCTCAACTATATCTATTTGACATAATTTAAAACTTAAAAATTACAAAATCAGGGCTGTAACAGGTAGGAAGGATGCTTGCCTTGCATGCTGCAGCTCACCCAGGTTTGATTCCTGGCACCATATATGATCCCCTGAGCCCCACCAGGAGTGATTCTGGGTGTAGAGTCCTGGGCACAAGTAGGTATGTCCTCGAACAAATAACCCCCAATCAAAACAAAACACACAAAAAAGCCAAAGAAAATCAAAAGTATTTTATTGGTTTTAGTAAAGCTGGCAGAAATATTTGTCAATTTTGCTTGACTCATTGCAGATACCTAATATGTAGTTCATTGATTGAATATTTAGCACATTATGTTTTCAGGGCACCTTTCATTATGGTGTGTACTAGCTACAAGCCTAATTCTACTGGATATATTTTCAGAAAATAAAGAATAATAGATTTTCTAAAAAATCTCCAAAATATATCTGTCCTACTGAAAGTTTCCTCCAATTATGTTTCACTATATAGGTATCTTGGAGATATTTTTTTCATAATAAAAATTGGTGATAGACATGAGATTACTCTAATAAATTTAACCTAAAGTTTTCATTTTAAAAGTTAAGGGCATTTCTTAAAGCAAGATAACTATAGAGATTCAATGGCTTTCTAATAATTGATATTTAAATTTTATTAATTTGTATGCTTATTAATTGTATTATCAGGATCAGACTCAGATCTCCTGCATTTAAAGCATCACATTGTAGCTGAGCCACATCTACTGTCCAATATTTAAATTCTAAGGGAGTCCGTTTATAGATCTGTTATATTTTGCCCTTGATAGTCCTTTAATGAGGTATCTAGATAAATCAGAAAAATAGTTCTCTGAGTATGGAGTATGAAAGTTATTGTGGAAAGAATATTGAATGTAGAGTTCAAATATATAGCAAATATATTTTGCTACTTATTAATTCAGTTGTCTTATTGTTAAACTATGTATAAGATTATACATATTATTACTGACTCCTAGGGAGTGATGTGATAATTAAATGGGACAATCTATTTTAAAGAGGTGTGTAATCACAAAGTGCTTTGAAAATTTCACATATTATTACTAATATCTCTATAGGCTGTCATCCCTAGATTTTTAAATCATCACATCATTAATATTTTTTTAATTCAGCAATGATGAAGCACAAAGGCAGAGATGAAAGAGAAAAATATTTCACTCTAAAATATCATTTGCATTGCTATAATTGAAGCAAGAAATTAACATTTTCTCATAACCATTTTTAATTTTTGGACAGAGATTTTCCATGTTTTCTATAAATATAGAATCTTTTAAATCATTAAACAATTTCCAGTGTTTTTCAGGGCTTAAAATGTGTCTGATTTTCATGATTATTTTAAATGAAAAAGTGTGTTTACACATTAGATTATAGAGAAGACTGATGTAACAAATAGTACTTTGTGTTCATTTTTGTCACAGGACAAAACATAGTTTCTACTAAAATACAGATAAATTGATATTTTAATTATAGAGGTGTGTTATCTAAGAGGATTCCTCTGATTAACAGAATTGTTGGTTAAAGACTCGGAAACATCTCTTAAAGTTATAATATTTTTTGCAGTTAATACTACTTCATAAGCCGTTTATTTGGTGGTTGATATGACAGAATGTTTACCTTATCTGATGTTAAAAAATATTTTAAAATTAGGAACGTGTTTATTAATTTTTTTACTCTCTTCAGCAGCAATTTGTTTCTTATGTCATAAACTTTGTAGCTATTCTCAGTTGTATTATTTGCTCCTTAAAACACCATTGTAATTATACCTTAATATCTTGTAGTATGGTTTTAATATTTACTCCCAGGCATCTGCTTTCTCAACACAGTTGCGCTTAGTCCCTAGCACCCCAAAAGCAGTGTTCCGATGAGGGGCCTTGTTCATACATCTAAAATGTTCTCAGGGCAAGCTGTGAGCTACCCTGGCATCGAAATGGGCCAGGCCAAAGCGCCACAATACTCAACTATAAGTTGAGAACATGGTCATACACAAATGCTGTCATGATCCAAAAGTAACGACGAGACTAGGACCCTGCTGGCGTTAGGAAGACTAATCTGGCCTGAGGACTGTGGTCTGGAATATACAGTGAATGTCCTCAAGAAGAAGCAAACTTTAAGTCTGATGTATCTCTTAATGTGCTCATACAGAATGACATTGCTAGAAATATTAGAAGAAAATTTACTGTAACTATTTAAGTAGATTACTAGCTGAGGAAGGAAGAAAGTGACACACCTCTGTTTGGATCCCACATAAGATCCTTGAGTGGATCTCCTAGTAATCTGGAGTAATCTCTTTAGATGAGATTTTGTTATCTTCTGGAGAAATGGTCTTAACCCTCTTCGTTGTTGATTTGTTAATGTTCAACCCACCTTTGTGTCACCCCCCATGTAACTGCTATATAAACTAAGACTGTAAGGGGAGAAGGGGCAGAGGTAAGACAGAAGCAAGGAGAAGAGACAGAAGTGGAAAGAAGACACAGGCAAGACAGAAGACACAGGAGAAGACAGAAAAACTGAGAGAGAGGACACAGAAGCAAGAGAGAAGACAAAGAAGCAGGGACAGAGAGAGGTCAAAAGAGACCAGAGGAGAGACAGAGACAGAGAGACAGACAGAAGAGAGCACAGCGGCACACACACAGAAGCAGAGCACAAGGAGGAGCCATCCTGATCTGGTCCATACACAGCGGCTGGAGAGCACTGAACACGAGCGGCGAGAGAGAGAGAGAGAGAGAGAGAGAGAGAGAGAGAGAGAGAGAGAGAGAGAGAGAGAGAGAGAAAGAGAAAGAGAGACACCCCGAGAGCCCTCGAACAACACACCACACACATCATCGCACTCTCCTGCGTGCACACTTTGTATTTTTTACAGTGGAGTTTAATACATTTTCCAATTGACCATTTGCTTTTTTATAGATAGATTTTCAGTCATTCTTGCAGGGTTGGTTTAGTTATAGGAAATGTTTGTTTGTTACAACTCTTGTTTGTTACAACTTTGAGGATACTGGCTATAGGTTGGTAGATTTTTTTACTACTCAGTAATTTGAATATGTTATCCTACTCTTCTTTGTTGGTTTCATATGGAAGATCTATTTTCTCTTCCACCAGTCATTCTTTTCCTTTTTCTTTTACTTCTCCTTCTAATATTCCTGTAACTTAGACATTATTTCTCTTGCTGTATTAATTACCTTACATTTTCTTCATTCTTTTGCCTCCTTTTTTTGCCACTTTATTTCTTGCTACTGGCTTCTATTTTGTCTTCAAATTTGCTGATTGAGCTCTCAACATTCAACATTCTGTTTCTGTGGCTTGCTTTTGTATTCTTTAGTTCCTTCAATTCAATTTGTATTCCTTCTTTCATAGTCTGAATCAATTCTTATTTGAGTTGATTGGATTTCTTTTCAGTGATTGCTTAATTTCCATTGCCATTGAATGGAGTGTGATTTGAGGTCCTTCTCCACCAGGCTCAAGAATTTTTATGAACTTGGAGACTTGCCTGTCCTTCTGTTCCTGTCTGGCAGTGCAGCTGAATTCCTTGGTTTCCCTTTGATCTTAAAGTTTTGTGGATGCTGACAATGAAGCTTTAGTTTCCTGGCTATCTGAGTACTGATCTGCTTTGTTATTTTACACCAGTGGACTATTGCTTATGCCTCTGTTATTCTATTTCCATTGCCATGTGACAGTATTTCAGTAGCACACACAGGTAGAGATTTGGTTCCTCCCATTCGTTGGTGAAGCTTCTATTTGTGAATTCTGGCTTAGAGCATGTGGGTTTGGTGGAGAGCAGCAGTCACATGGATGCAGTTGAGGTGCCAGACGTCCATGTGGCCACTGTGACTGGGGGTGTTCTTCCCAAGGAAAAGCTGAGCAGGAAGGAGTTTCCCAGGTCTTGTCACTACACCTGGTTGGGAGGATTTAAAATTGGCCTCAACTAGCTTTAGTCCCAGTGGGTGGGCGGTTGGCAAACACAGGTGTAAGAAGGGGCCCTGAAGTCAGCTGACACAAGCACTGGGTCTGGGAGAGTTCTCTGGTTGGGAATTTTTGTTGAAATTAATTGACCTCATCATTGTGTTGGAGACTCTATTCTGTCCCATTTATCTATCTGCTTATTCATGCTTATATATTCTTGAATAAATCAGTTTTAAGTAAGCTTTAAGTTTTTAGAAGTAGGTACTGTTTTTCATCTATTTTTTTCTTTTTCAAGATTGTTTGGCTCCTTTATGTTCCATATAAATGATTACCAATTTTAAAAGAAATGATGAGATTTTTATTGTGTTAAATCAATAAAAATTAGGAAGAGAGAGAAAGAGAGAAAGTGTATATTTTGGTGGGGGATGATTGATATATTTATAAATTTTTGTCTTGAGATTAGTTTAGTAATTTGTTTAGGATGTCTTTGACACTGGACTGGAGTGATAGCTCAGTGGGTAGAGCGTTTGCCTTGCATGCGGCCAACCTGGGTTTGATTCCTCTGTCCCTCTCGAAGAGCCCAGCAAGCTACCGAGAGTATCCCGGCACTCGGCAGAGCCTGGAAAGCTACCCATGGCATATTCAATATGCCAAAAACCGTAACAAGAAGTCTCACAATAAAGACATTACTGGTGCCCGCTCGAGCAAATCAATGACCAATGGGACAACAGTGCTACAGTGCTAGTCTTTGACATATATATTTATGAAGTCTATGGGAATGTAACCTTTTTCATACAACAATTTTATGTATATACACATAGCAGTTTTGAATTTTCAGAAAACCCAATGGGTCCCTCCTGGTAAGATGCACCAGGGCTCTGCAACACTGCACTCAGCAATGCTCAGGAAGCTTTGTGGTGCTCGGGATTGAACTGAGGTTGGTTGCATGCAAGGTATGGCCTTTAGCTCCTGTACTTTCTTTCTGACCTCTAAGCATATATTTTTACTATATTGCCGTATCATAGACTTCATTTAATAAGGATCGTATTGTGGTCAGCATGCTTTGTGATCTAGAGCCTACGGTTGTACATAGCAGATAGGGAAGCTTAAGTGAGTATGTGCTAATCGCTCTTGACTCTTTAGTTAAGCTTCTACTATTTTTCGCATTGGTTAATTAATGATTTTTTGCCCATTTCATGGCTGTGCATTTAGAGTATATATCATTTTCCCTTAGTGGTGGGAATTTAAATAACTCTCTAGCTAAGTTTTGCCCCATTTAGTATGTTATCTTCTGTTTCTTGAGTTTTACATTATGGAAATATAATGCATACCAGAAAACTTTGTTGAGGACCCTGAAGATATGACAAAAATAATAGTACTAGGATTATTAATTAGGAAATATTTTTTAATGATAATATACTTCAGCTTGTTTGAGAAAATATAATCAAAAAGAAAACTTATTGCTTCACAATTTGATACTGAGGCAAACTTAGGTGCTTTACTAAGCGGCCCCAATTTCATTTACAAAATTCACTTCTATAATAGGTCAAAGAGTACCCAGCTTTTCCAAAGACCTATTTAATTTAATGACTTTCAGAAAGAAACACTATGGAAATAAAGATAATAATGAGGCCCATAAAATTTCATGCTTTGGTGTTTAGGTAATTGCTTGTTAAATTAAGAAGGCATTTTTTCCCCCCACTACACATGTGTGTACCCTATTCTTTTTTGACTTAGATTATAATGAAACTTTTCCTTTAATCTGATTGAATTCCATTTTGACAGTCTAACGCTTATACTAATATTAATTTTACTGGTCTAAACTAATTTATTTATACAAATGGAAGATATAGTAATTTTAGTAGTTATATTCCAGTTTAATTAGAAGTTACTTTAGTCCAACTTTATACATAAGGAAAATGCATGACAGAGATGGCCTACTTTGGTGCGTGTAAATGAAAAAATGCTTTTGTGCTTCCTTTTTTCCTAAATATTGTTAATAAAATATTCCCAATGAATCCATTATAACTATTTTTAAAAGTATATAGGTAAAACTCTATAACTATAGAGTTATAGTCAAGGTTTTTAGGCATCTACCTTGTATGCTGCTGACCCTGGTTTCACATTTGTCACTGTACATGGTCCTCTGAGCACCTACGAGAATTGATCCCTGAGCACAGAGCCAGAAATAAGCCCTGAACACAGACTCGCACTCTATAAATGTATTAATATGTTGAAGGATTGCATTTTTGTAATAATACTGTTGTAATGTTAAAATTGAGTATCTTAATATTTTATACTTTATACATTGATATTATGGATTCATGAAATAGAACAGTGTATTCTTTCCTAAAGAATAAGAATGAAGTGGGGAGATAGTAGAGAGATAAAGATGCTTGCTTGCATGTGGCCCATCAGGGTTAGATTTCTGGTACCCCATATGGTCCCCTGAATACCTTCAGGAGTGATCCCTGAGCACAGAGCCAGGGGAAAGCGCTGGGCACAGCCAGATGTGGTCCCAACATTTGCCTCCGTAATAAATAAGGGAAGCATGATGTGTTTGTTATGATATACAAGTCTAAATTAAAGGCTTCACCGAATAAATCCTTGTAATTGAAACAATATCTACTTTGGTGTCTGTGAATTTTTTAGCATAAATTTGCAATATTAGTATAATGAAAAAATGCCATAGAATTAAAAATATTACCTTCTTATTGAATAGTTTATACTTTAGATTTAGTGCAGCCTTTACTTTTTATTTAGCACATGTGCAGCAGTAAGGTCATAATAGGAGAAGCATCACCATGAAATGAATTTAAATTGTTTTACTGAGTAGACTTCATTTGTGCAAACAGAAAGCAAGTCCCTGAAAACCAATTTAATGGTCAGAAAACTTTAAGGTCTAATACTTCAATCAATTCCTATGCTTGCTTTCTTGGAATGAGTACAAATGGACCTTAACTGTATACTTTAAAAGTGAGTTGATGCAATGCTGCACATTTGTGGTTCTGGTTAAGAAATTTTGCAGCATTTTTTTTAAGTATTTTAACCTATTATTAAATATCAGATAAGATAAAACATAAGCCCATATGCATAATTCATTGAGTTCTTTAGAAAACTTAAAATAGATCTTAATGAATGTGACTCAGTATAGGCCCAAGGGCCTTGCATTAGACCATGAGTTTGAATCCCAGAGCTACCCTTATTTGTGGTTGTAATCCCAGTTTGCTGTTGTCATGCTTGGTAATAGAACTGTGTGTACCCCTCACACCCTGCCCTGCGCCCAACCCCTCTCATATACCACAAGTAAGTTTATGAGCTTCCACAGCAAGTAAATATGATCCTGACATAATACAACCAGTTGTAAGAATTCTGCAACTAAGTTATGTGACCCCTAGCAAACCATAATAATAACCACAAAGGGAAGGAAAAAACATTCACATTATTTTCTAAAGATAAGTATTACTAATAATTATTAATCCTGATATATTTTGGTCAGATAAATAAAATGTTTAATCTCTCAGTAGACTGCACTAAACTAGCATAATTATATGAAAATAATGTTTATAGTAGCGTACGAGTATACATGCACAAGATTGTTATGTAAACTAGTTTATAATTCTAAGTGAACTAGAAAACAGTTGGCCTTCTTGTCATTCACACAAAATGGCAACTCAGCCACTAATATTTTCCAGCCACTCTACTTCTTTTCTCTTATTCATTCACTACTCTCTGTCGAATTGTTGTGGTATCCAAGAGGCTTTCCCATTTTAGATTCCCCTTCACTTGCATGCACGCAGAAATTTAAAACCTGGAAAGTGATAATTGCTTTACTAATAATTACATACCACAGATCAATATTCAGGACTATTTATCTTAATAAAGTTGAGGGCTAGAAGATGGAGTAGACCGTGAGTACTGTGTCACATTGCTCACCTAGAATAAAGTCTACACTATTGACAGTAAGAGAAAATTATTTTTGGGTTACCTAATGAAAAATGAAGGGGTGAGGGAGATGGAAAGAAACATGGAAAGAAACAAAAGATACTTTTGCTGTAATGTTAGATAATACTTAGCCATTGTTTCCACACTCCCCGTTTTCCGGTTTTTTGGGCCACATCCAACAGTGCTTAGGGTTTACTCCTGAATCTACGCTCAGGGATCATTCAAGGCTGTGTGTGGGGAACCTCATGGAGTGTCAGGGATTGAACCTGGGTTAGCTACTTGTGAGACAAGCACCTTCTCTGCTGCAGTATAGCTGCACTCTGACCTGTGAGTTAATCTTGCAGCAAGAATTCCTAGTAGCGTACGAGTATACATGCACAAGATTGTTATGTAAACTAGTTTATAATTCTAAGTGAACTAGAAAACAGTTGGCCTTCTTGTTTTCTAGAAACAAATGCTCCATCAAGAACCTGAAAACCTGGGGCTGGAGCGATAGCATAGCGGGTAGGGCGTTTGCCTTGCACGCGTGCAATCCGGGTTTGAATCCCAGCATCCCATATGGTCCCCTAAGCACCGCCAGGAGTAATTCCTGAGTGCAAAGCCAGGAGTAACCCCTGTGTATCGCTGGGTGTGACCTAAAAAAGGAGGAAAAAAAAGAACCTGAAAACCTTACTTCATCCCACATTTGGGAACATACCAGTCACCGCTCCTCAGCGTTTTTTTTTCTGACGGAGTTCCTAAAGCATAAATCTCTTCGTGGGCACTTATTCTATGTAAATTAAAATTCTGTATCACCAAGAATGTAGATTTACTCTATTCTTTGTACTTTTGAGGTGCCAGCACTCTAATTGAGTCCATTCATCTTTCAGAATGTGAGGTCTTTTGTAGCAGCACTTTATCAGTTAACCAGGACTGTTTGATTACTACATTCTTATTATAAATTATGTTTAACATTACCAGATTGAAACTAACCTGTACTATGGAGGTGGGGAAACATTTTCATTTTTCACATGAAGTTTTGTCTTAAAATACTCTTGCTTTATGTCAGGGATTTTCAGAAAATACAGAAGGTGCTTCTGAATTTTAACATTGACATTGAAAACCTTTTCCATCAAATTGCCAAGTATTGTAGTGATATGGTCTAAAATTTCAAATTTTATATGCGTTACCAGAATGAGTATTATTCCAGAGCTCAGAATATTTATGTTTCTTAATTTTATAACTAAGTAATCCATTATATTAGCCATGTATTAAAGGTAATTATTTGTAATTATGTTTAGTTTTGCTGTTTTATTTATGGTTCTATAAAAATTGTTTAGAGATAGATAAGTTATGTATTTTTTGCATTGCATCACTACTTTACTTTCCCTCACTTAAATGAATTGTGAATAGCATTTTACTGCATTTTTCTCCTATTCCAGTATATGGTTATATTGTTTGGTATCCACTCATGCAACTTTCAACAGAATATTTGTTTTTTAGTTAATTTTTTCACTTTTTTAATACTGGATTTGAAATTATGGCTAAGTAACTTTTGCGAAAGAAATATATTATGATGGGGGAATATTGACACTTCTGTGGTAGTATGATGTAGTAAAGTTATACCCATATGTGTACAAACATTTACATTCTAAAACTATAAACTGTTGAACATTTAAACAAAATAATAAATTATTGTTAGCACAATGATAATTAAATTAAGAATCTATAAGCTATTATTGTTGCAATACCAATTAAATTGTATTGCTAGTATTGTTGCAATACAAATTAAATTGAAAAAACTATCAGTGATTTTCAGAGTTATTTTTGTTGATATTTTATTATCCAGCAAAGCCAGAATAGAACTGCTGAAAACTCAAAAGGAACGTGATTTTCATCGAATGCACCACAAACGATTAGTCCAGGAAAAAAACAAGTTAGTCAATGACATCAAAGGGTAAGCTGCTAATATTTATTGTGATATTAGTACTAAGTAACTTGGCTATGGCAGAGGACTTCAGATAAAGTTTCTTATCCGACATTTATTGAGCTCCTACTTTGTACCCAATAATATTTTGGGTTAATAATTTTGTAGTAAGATGCTACATTGGATTAAGGGGAGTAAGTTTAGATCGTTGTTGTCATTGTACGAGCCTTATTTGAATGTATCCTGTGGGAGGGAATGTGTTTTATGTGTGAGAAATGAGCTGCCATGTACTGAATTTCTTGCTATTCATGAAGGTGGTTGCTCTAATCAGACTGGTATGTGAGAGGCCTCAGGGACTTGTTTCCTAGAATTTAGTTCTAAACTATGAATCGACAGTGAAGAGTGAGGGGAGTAAGTGCTTTGGACAGAGCATGGGTGAATCCCATGGAGAGATATCTGGCTATGAAGGGACATGTCATGTTCAACAATTATGCAAAGTGCAAAGAGCAAAATGCTCATGTGACTTGCGATGTGTTAGGTGGGAGAGAGTCATACACTATATGGCTTACAATAAAGCTTTAGACATTATTTAAAAGCTCTTTTGATTTACTTTCCTCCTTCGTCCCTCCTGCCAAAATATAACCCCCCAAAAAAATTATAGTTCTTATCTAAAAGTCTGCTTATTTCTAGTGCAGTGTTTTTCAACTAACTTTCAAGAATGTTATTAAATATATATTATCTGCACTATTCAATAGGATACCCACTGCTAATGGGAAGTTATTTTTTTTATTTTTTTAAAGAAATATTTTATTGAACCACCGTGAAAAAAAGAAAAAAAATACAAAGCTTTCAGGTTTAAGTCACAGTCAAATACTGATTAAACCCCCATCCCTTCACCAGTGCACCCGTTCCACCACCAAGAACCCCAATACACCCCCTCCCACCCCACCCCCCATCTAAGTAGCTAATGATATTCCCATTATTCTCTATATACCTTGAGTACATTCCATATTTCCATACAGAACTCACTACTATTGATTGGAAATTTTCCCCAACAATCAGGCCTGCTGAATAGTCATCATCTAATAGTTTCTCTTCATTGCTGAGAGTGAAGACTTTGAGTCCTCACTCAAAGGTTTTGGGTTTCTAATATTTTAGCTCAGTTCACAGTCAAAATGGATGGCTACAAGAATCCGCTCTGGTGCCAAAATAGGTTAGGAGACCTCAGGATCACAGTCTATAGGCACAGAGGGTCTGCTTCTCGTGCCTCGGCTCCGGTTCATCTCTGGGCAGAACGCCCCCCCTCCCAGGACCACCTACAGGCTACGTCACTAAAGAAAGTCCTACCTCCTGGTTGAGGGGTCTTAGAGGGTGGCTCTCACCATGTGGCTGCTGCCACTGCCACCATTTTCTCTCAGAAAAATAGGGTGGAGAGGGAAAAAAATCCCTCCCCGGGCTGCACGAGGTTGTAGCTCAGTTCACAGTCAAAATGCATGGCTGCAAGAATCCGCTCTGGTGCCAAAATGGGTTAGGAGAACTCAGGATCACAGTCTATAGGCGCGGAGGGTCTGCTTCTCGTGCCACGTCTCTGGTTCATCCTGGGAAGTTATATTAAGTTGTTGCAGTGTGGCTAGTACAACTGAAGAATTAATTTTCTAATTTTATTTTTAATTAATTTATGTTTAAATTTAAGTAGCTCCACTTGAGTAATGACTGTTATATTGGACAGTGCAACTTGGGGATAATAATACTGATGACTCACTTTGGTAGGTTATTATGGCCATTATTTCCTAATCATATACTGCCTTATGAATCAGTGTGCTTTCATACTAAACAATACACTGGATACTTAAGTTTTTCTAATTTTTCTTAAATTGAACATCTATGAATAATGTACTCTTCTAAGAGAGATCTTAATTAAAATTAAGCTCTTAAGAACATTTATTCTCTATATCTATGGAATCATTTTAACTTCATAGTTTAGTTCAGTGTGGCTTATAAAATTATCATGTCTGGAGAAATTCATAAAAATTGCAAAATGAACAGTTTTTTATTTAACATGAACTGAAATAAAGTACTATTTAATTAAAACAGCTTGGATTTTGTAGTCAAATAAGCATAGGAGATCTTGCTCTACAACTTGCATTTTTGGCAACAATTCTAATTTTTTCTTGCTTAAAAATAATGATCATATGTTATTTATTGATGTATATAAATACCTGATATAGTATCAGGAACATAAAAAATGATACTTTGCATATGTCTTAATATTGATATATATAGTATATTGCAAATATTTGATTTCATATCAATTTCCTTTCTTCCCTTTATGAAGATGTCTTTTTAACTGATTTTGTAATTTGTATTTTAAAATTAAATTTAAAAAAATTGTGAATTTGTCAAAATTCCAGACAATGTAAAGTTCTGTGACTCTTTTGAACTTACATTGAACTACTTGAACTATGTTATTTTAAAAATTTTTGTTCAAAGACAATTACTGTGAATTCATAAATCTATATTTGCCTCAGAGGAAAAAATCTCAAAAGATTTTTGTAGTTTGTATATGTGTCTATTTGGGCACATACACACACAACTCAAAAAAGTGAATTTGAATTATAGCACATTCTTCCAGAGATCTCAGGTTTTACTTCCCTACCACTCTATGAGAATACGAGTATGCTTTAATACTTCAGTATGTGGGTGATGACATCCTAAGATAAACTTGTATACAGTTATGGCAGCTAAAACTTTGTTGCTCACTGTGGCTGTTTAGCTGTTTTATTTCTAGCATAAGTATATTTTTGTGCTTTTGAATAATTTATCCTCTAGTCTATGTTTAAAACTATATTATACTTATATTTAAATATATTATGCTTAGCATTATAAAAAAGAAAATATTTGAAAATTCCAGTGTAAAGTAAAATATCCTAATGTTGAATTTATTATCATTGTGAAAAGGATAATTATTTGGTTTACAGAAAACTTAAAACATTCATAATATATCTGGAATCATAAGGAGTCCTGGTTTAAAAAAAATCAAATTATATAGTAATGAAACTATTCTTGGTATATTTTCAGATAACCTTTCTGTTTTCAATACTTAAGAATAGTATCAATGGGGCTGGAGCGATAGCACAGTGGCCAGGGCATTTGCTTTGCACGTGGCCAACCCAGGTTCGATTCCCAGCATCCCATATGGTCCCCCAAGCACTGCCAGGAGTAATTAATGAGTGCATGAGCCAGGAGTAACCTCTGTGCATCACTGGCCGTGACCCAAGAAGCAAAGCAAAAAAAGAAAAGAAGAATATTATTATATCAATATTTAATTCCCTAGGTGAGCTAGTAATACCTGTTTTCTAAAGAGCCTTAAAGAATACTCTCAGCCGTCAGTTTATCCCCTTGGTAATCCATGCCATAGTGGCAGTGATGTTCTAATCCTAGGTAAAGATTTACCTTAGAATTGCTCTAAAAATGCTTATGAGCTTATAGATTTTTGAAACAGTCAATCTGACTTTCCAGTAACTAACTTTTCTGCCAGGACAGAAACCAACTACTAATACAAAGCTCTTTAAGGAAAGGTACCATAATTCAAATGTATGTTTGACATACAACAAAAATACACTAATGAATTATTCATAAATATCACACTTTATCACTATATCACTGTCATCCCGTTGTTCATTGATTTACTCAAGAGGGCTCCAGTAACGTCTCCATTTGTCTCAGCCCTGAGATTTTAGCAGCCTCTCCTTACTCATCTTTTTCACCACTGCTGTATTGGAGGCTCTTTCAGGGTCAGGGGAATGATACCCGTTATTGTTACTGTTTTTGGCATATCGAATACACCACAGGTAGCTTGCCAGGCTCTGCTGTGGTTCATAAATATAGAATATATAAATTAAAACTATGTATCACATATTAAAAATAAAACCATGTGTCCTGTAGCTAGAAGAAGTAGTAAAAGATATAAAAGAAATGACAGAAATAATAGGATTAGTAGATGAGTACTTTAAAACAGCTATTATTATTTTTTAGATCATTTAAATAAAATGATGAATGAAATAAATGAACAGGCTGGGTAATTTATAGTAAATGGAAATTAACAAGAGCCAAATTAAAATTCTTGAACTGAATATATTTGCAATAAAAAATTCACAAATAAAAATGCCAAAGTCTAAAAAGAAAACTTGAGCCTTAGTGCATTATCAGTTTCTCATATGTCAGAGTGGTTGTGGTGACCGTTTGTGTTATGATACTTTATTTTTACTGCTAAATATCCAAGCATCTAAATATTCACTTAGTACCACTCTGGTGTCAATCACTGATTGATTTTAAGAATGAAATAAGCTCACTTTGAAGCTGAATTTCTCCAGGAACCAATTGCTTAAGGTATTTTTACTTCATATGTAGTAACGTCAGTATATGATTATGCATAATTTTATAAAAGAACTGGGGCTATCTTCATGTGAATTGTATGGAGTTATGAAGTCCTTCCCGTACTGTCTTCCAGGGCAGTGCAAGCATTTCTTTTTGTTGAGTCTTGGCTATCAACTTTATTCAAGCATTTACGTTCGTGTTGGTACATACTATTTAATTTTTGGACAAGTTTTGATATACGGTCTCTTTCTCTTATCTGATGATTACCCTAACAGTCACTGTCAAGGAGGACATAGGAGCAAGTCGATGGGGAGCATATTTTTCTTTTGATGAAAGGGGCCTCTGCATCATTTTGAGCATAGTTAAAGTGCTGACATCACTTAAGTTCACAAAGTAGACTTCAATTAATGGGCACATCTGTAAGCCCATAGGTTCTAAGACCAAGAGCCACAGAGCTAACATGCTCAAGTAAATTATAATAGGATAAAGGAGGCCGTTTTGTCACTCCATCAAGAAGATGAAGTGACTGAAGAAGATAATAAATATGCATGGTTCAGTACTTGGGAGACAGTTCCAAGGGTACCTTTCTTGTGTGATATCCCGAGTTTAATCCCTGGCACAACAATATCTGTGGAGTATGGCCATGGTGGTCCCAATCACTCAGGGGTCATTCTGATGGCCCTCAGCACTGCGAGCAGTGAAACTTCAGGCTGCACTGGTGGGTTGAGTTCCACTGGGAATGGCTCCAGGACCCACAGAAAATAAACATCGTGACTCTAATCCAAGAGCTTCAAGATATAGGAAGCAAATCCAAATGAAATAAAAAAAATAAGCTATGGGAAAATTTATAATAGAATATTTTAATGATGTTATCAATTATTAGAAGAATATGCAAAACTTATCCCAATCTATATTGATCAAGACACCAAAATTAATGGGGGATAGTTGATATTTGAATATGTTTTGATCTGTCAAGTTCACAAAGTAGATTGTATTCAAAATCATAAAAAGTCAGTATACATTTCAAAGAGGTAATGTTGTGTAAAATATATATTTTGACAGCAACCAAATTAAAAATTAATTAAAGAGCTCTTGCGAAAATCTTCCAAATGTATTAAACTTTAAGCAATGCGCCAAAGAAGGAATGAGAAAATGATTTTCAGGTAACAAAGTGCAACATATTAAGTGGTGTGATGCAGTCAAATCAGTTTCCAAAGTGAAAATGGTAGCCTTTCTATTTTCTTAGAAAATAAGAAAAAAATGATGGTTTAATTTTGTATCTTAGGACCTCAAAATAGAAAAAATGAATACAAATATAATTATTAAAAACAATTTCAGAATCCAAAAAAACTAGCAAAGGGAAAATCAGAAGAAAGAAAAACAATAAAATCATGTTACTCTTTTGTAAGTACAATAAAACTGAGACAATTAGGAATAAAAGTGACAAAACTTAGGGAGAACAAATCATCACTAAGTATTGAAAAGTAAGCAAGTATGGATGAATGTGTAAACTAGAACCCAACATTTCAACATCTACAAATTTTTTCCTAAAGAAAATGTATATAGCCCAAGTTACCTTATATAACTTCTTTAAGAATTCTCATAGAAACCTATATATATATATACACATATATATACATTTCAAACTAGAAACCTTTCAACTATCATATAATATTAAGTAAATATATTTTAGATGAATTACTGATACATATATCCATAATTATCAGTATATATATGTATATATATATATATATACCATTATGCCATGTGAAATTGACTAAAGAGACTGATATTTTCCCTTGCTGAATAACTATAATCTTCCAAGTTTATAAACTTGGAACTCCTAAGTTTATACTTAAATGTTGTATATGCTTTCCAAGTATATACTTAAAATCTTCCAAGTGTGTACTTAAAAGTGCAAGTCGAAAACAGAGAATTAGTTCACAAAAGAGAAATGCGACTTCTCTATTCCCACTCATTTTCAAGGAACTTCCATTCAAGGAATTACCGATACCACTGGCTTCTGTGGTACTGACTTTCATATAAGTATTCACTTTTACCCAATTTAAAAAAATAAATGGTATAGATGTTAGATGGAAATCACTGATTTAATTCAATTACCCTTTACAATGTGATTAGCCTTTTATTTTTTTCATAGGTTAAAATTGCATTATGCTTCTTATGAACCGACTATAAGGGTGTTACATGAGAAGCACCACAATTTACTGAGGCAGAAAATGCTGAAAACCTTGGAAAGAGACAAAGAAATCATGCAGGTAAAAAGATAGTCAAAGCTTTTTCAGAATATTGTAACCTTTTATTTTTTAATGAAAGTAAGTAGAGATATTGGCTTGTTTATGAGATAAATAGATTTCCACTAATTTTCATCCTATAGCAAAAAAGGGGGTTTATTTGGAAACATTCAGAAAAATATTTTATTAATGTCAACCTATACATGTTTAAATTAAATGCATAGATATAAATTTATACATTGTGGGTATGAGTTCCAAACTTATGTGAGGAAATGAATAAAACTTTGCAATTTATCCCCAGATGAATGGGTAACACACCTACTTACACAATTAGTTATTTTTGCTATTGACATCGGTTTTCTTACTTCCTTCGGGGTTTGGTATAGGCATAGTGCAGTGATGAGCAACCTCTGGCAAGAAAAGTGAAATGAAATATTTATGGGCAACATTAAAAATAGGTAACAAGTTTATTAGACAATATAAAAGTGCAATGATGCTTAACCTTTTTTTATTATTTTTCTGAAGATTTTCATTTTTGGCCAAACTTTCCATAAGCTACAATAGCATGTATGGGGTTTGTACTCTTCCTCGGATGATTTTATTGTTAACATATGTTTTAATCAAGTTTATTTTATATTTTCTTGAATGCAGGTCTCTCTGTTTTTTTTGTTTGTTTGTTTGTTTTTTGCTTTTTGGGTCACACCTGGCAATGCACAAGGATTATTCCTGGCTCTGGACTCAGGAATTACTCCTGGTGGTGCTCAGGGGACCATATGGGATGCTGGGAATCAAACCCGGATTGACCACGTGCAAGGCAAATGCCCTACCTGCTGTGCTATAGCTCCAGCCCTTGAGTGCAGTTCTTAGCTACTAAGATGTAGATGTTTGTCTCTCTGATTCCTTGTTATTGAATTTTAACTTTTGCATTTTTGAATGATACTTATGAATGCATAAATAATTTAATGTGCTTTGCATTTAAATGGCATTGTATGACAAAATTTCTTCATCTTGATTCTTTAAGCCCATCCCATAGCTTCTAAGGGCATAACTGTGTAACAATTGAGGACTGGGTCTCTATTGATAGTATTCTTACTTCTTATCATGTTTCAGGTTCGTCTTAGACTTTTACTCTCTGTTCAACTTTTCTTAACCCTCGAGCTCCTGGTTATCTATTATCCTTTTCCCAGGAGGAATTTATCAGTGGTCTAGTCATATACTATCAGGTGAACATATGTACTCTGGCATCTCTGACAGACCACACAAACTGAATTTCACTATTCAGTGTAGCACAACCTTGCAGGCATCTTGTTGGCACATCTTGTTATATACTCCTCCAAATTATTGTTTTCTTTGTCTAAAAATGACAAATACTGTGCATTTCTCTCATCTGCTGCATGATATAGGCCATTATCTTGCTTTAAAGCACATAAGTTTATCTAATATGAGGAGAAATTTCTGAGGTTCAAGACATATTGAGAACATATTTAATACACATGTAATATTTGAATTTTAAATCACTTCTTACTGGTTTAGTATAAAATCTAAACTTGAGAGTGGTATATCTGAATTTCAATTGAACAGCGATAAAGTTGCCTGATGTTTTATATGTGTCTAAAAATTAAAATACTTAAGAAAAAAATTTATTACCTCTATGAAACTGGATTAAATTAATGGAGTTGTTGAGTTGTCAAATAAATGTATCATTATTATTTGCAACGTATTTTGTTGTTTGTGCCTGATGAAGCAAAGAAAAACACAGTCTCCTATTAAAAATCATCTAGGGGCTGGAGCAATAGCACAGCAGGTAGGGTGTTTGCCTTGCACATGGCTGACCCAGGTTCGGTCCCCAGCATCCCATATGGTTCCCCGAGCACCACCAGGGGTAATGCCTGTGTGCAAAGCCAGGAGTGACCCCAAAATGCAGAAAATAAATAAAAAAGATAGAAAAAAATCATCCAGAGTTTTCTGAGGTAACACAGGTGTTTTGGTTTTAAGCAATAAACACAGTAAACAGTAGACAGTAAACATAAGAAGTTTAAAAGTCATGCTAACAGTCTGTTTCAGTGGAACATGTGGTTATTGTTAATTTTCCCTATTCAAAGGGAATCATCTCATTTTTCTTCATATAATCCTCAATATTAAGGAATTTCCTGAAGTCAACATGTTATTTTCTTTTCCTTTATGGTGTAGTGTCTGTGCTTTAATCTTATTTCTATGTTAAGGAGCATGGTTAGGAGTGGCTCTTTTGGCTCTAATATCCTTTCCCAAAGCCATAATCTCTGCATGGTATTTGTAAAAGTCTTAAATCCTGTGACCTCTTTATCTTAATTTTCATCTTTTTAATTTTATTATTTGGAAGTCATTTAAGATCTATAAATATATCAACACACCTCTCTTATTCAGTTTTCAAACTACCTATATTGTGCTGTGTTTTCCCAATTAAAAGTATGATGTTCCCATTAAGGACTTGTCATTTTTTCTAGACTGTTACATAAGAAGCCGGGAATAAGTGTAGTCTATTTTTGTAACACTTTTGAACTACATGACTTTATATATACTTTTCTTCCAACAAACCCTACATGAATTTTTAGCTTGAGGAGTAAATCAGGTTACCACTCTCTAACTTATTTTCTCTTTCAAGTGCAACACCCCATGTGCTTCTTTATTCCATAGGATACTGTTGGATAACTTTGGATTGTCCTTTCTCCTCCTGCAGGAAGCTGAGTTTTATTGAGTGACTCCCAAACCAGTGCCTCTGAGGCATACCCAATTCCATCACACACTAATAATCCTATATTGCTTTTCTCTTCCCTTTACATTATTTGCACGGCTTATTTAGCAATGTCCTTTTTTTTTTGTATAGACACAGGAAGACAGTTGATGTTATGCTTTGTAACATGGGAGTTAATTGATTTCAAACAATATTTACTCCTGGACATCCATCATATTTACCTGACTTAAATCTTGGTTGTCCTTACTTCCTAACACCCCCAAAAGGAGGGTCCCACCGAAGGGAGTGGATGGACCCAGGGCAAGCTCTAAGCTACCCTGTCGTTGGAAAGGGACAAGCTAAGTGCCATAACAGTAATATAATAAGTTAAGAGCATGGTCAATGGAACAAACTCTGTCATGACCCAAGAAGAAGTAGCTGAACAAGGACCCTGCTGGGGTTAGGAAAGACTAACCTGGCCTGAGGACTGTGGTATGGAATATATGGCGAAATATCCCCAGGAAGAGCCAACCTTTAAGGTTAATATATCTCTTACTGTATTCATACAAAATGACTAGAAATATTATAAGAAGTAAATTCACTCTGATTGTTTAAATAGATTACTAGTTGAGGAAAGGAGAAAGCAATACTCAAGGGTGGGATTCCATCCAGGGTTTATGGCTTTCTCCTTTCCTTGGCTAGTAATCTATTTAAACAATCATAGTGAATCCTGCTCTTGAGCAGATTTCCTAGGAATCTGGAGTGCTGAACCCTCAGATGAGATTTTGTTCCTGAGTTAATTTTCCCCTGGAGGAGTGGCTTTACCTCTGTCTGTTGTTATGACAGTGTTCAGCCCCACCTATGTGTGCCCACCCTTCATAATTTCTATATAACTATGCTATATGGAGAGAGTGGGGACGATGATGAGAAGAACTAGATAGAAGGTAGAAAACTTTGAGGTCTATGAGGAGACTAGGATGATGGAATTATGATGTCTGGGACTGTGACCAAAACTACTACTATAACTGTGCAGTAAGGAGGGATTGGACTGCATTGGGGAGGAGAGAAATAATCTACCAACCAGCCTGGGGCACTTTTTCTCCGTTACCCTGGTCCTTCATTTGTCATTGCCATGGACCGGCCAGGGGAAGAATCTGGGACACGGAACACTCAAGTCCCCCATGCACCACCATGCTGTTTTCTCTTGGAAACTCACATGCTACAATATCTTTCTGAATGATTTTACTCTTTTTTCCCACTGATTTTATTGAAGCAATTTGAAAATACTAATGAATGCTACTACTACTACTACCACTACCACTACTACTACTACTACTACTACTACTACTACTACTACTACTACTACTACTACTACCACTACTACTACTGCTGCTGCTGCTGCTGCTGCTGCTGCTATGACTAATTGGATAGAACCTATTTCTTATATGTAAGAAGAAGTTTAGCTTTAGAAATGGTTTTCCTCTTTCTTCTAAATCTGCTCAAGATGGTAGATAGAGCATTATTTGAAGAGATGAGGTTTTGTAGGAGATCCCATTTTTCTCACCATAGATTTCAGTATGCTGACCACTGTTAGTCTTCCGTATTGGTATAACTCTTTGAAACAATTTCCATCACAGGGTAAAGTTTGCACTATATTTGGCTCTTTATACCACCAGATTTTATTTTCATGATTCAAAATGGGTACACATGATTTATAGAGCAAGGTTATATTCATTTCCTAGTTATCAAAAGGGCTGGGCAAATATCTGATACCTGCATTAGAGTGCCGAAGACTCATAATACACTAACCCTAAGATACTGAGTGGCAAAAATTACCACTAGATATTTGCTGTACAATAAATTTGTTGCACCCTGTTACAACCAAAGTGTCCATATATCTCCGATCATTGTCCCTACCTTTAGTTTGATCTGCATTCCCTCCTACTCTTTCATAAGTGATTTTATAATCTAAGTACAGAGTTTGTCATTGTCAGATACTGTCTCTATTTTTTCAATCTCTGTTCCATACATGAGTGAGATCATCACTCGGTATTTGTCCTTCTTCATCAGACTTACTCTACTTAACTAGAGCTAACCCTTTAATCAGTTCCTGTGAACAATGTCATCATTTTTTCAACTGAATGGTATTTTGTGTGTGTGTGAAGACTTCAGGACTACTTCATCTGTTCATCTTTCATTGGGCATTTGGATTGTTTCAGAAAATTAGAGTGAAAAGATATGAAATACATTAATATTTCTTTTATATAATATACACAATATATAGACATATATATAAATATTTCCCTATTGCTTTGCTTATATGTTTTTATATTTGTATTTTATTATCTGTTTCCTCAGCTGGTCTAGAAATAATGACACTTCAAAAATAATGACACTCCAAAATGCTCAGATAGTAGTCTGTAATACATTCTTTATTAAAAGAAGTATAACTCTTTAGAGATGTGAAAGAGTATAAAGTGGGAAAGAAAAATACCAGATGAATTTACAGCATTTTGAGCCTTTTGTTATGCAAGGGATTGTTCAAGAAGAAAAATTAAAAAATTGAGTGAATGATGGAAGGGGGACAGATGGAAGGAAGGAAGAAAGCACAAGAGGAAGGAAAGAAGAAATTAAAAGAAAGCAATAGAAACCCATGCTTTGGGCATGTATAAAACCACATTTATAAAATCACATTCTGAGATTGAAGGTACCATAAGGGCACCAAGAGGGTAGGAAAACTAAGAGGATGTGAAACTTAATCATTTACATAATTGAGTTCTCTGGAGAGACAACACAGACACACCACACACACACACACACACACACACACACAAAACATTCAGCTCTGAAATGTACTGTAGTAAGGACAGGAAACTGACTTGGGGTTTTTAATTTGTGGTTGTTATATTGGGGGACTAAGTGAAAGCTCTTGTGTGAGGAGAGAATCCTACAGTTTGAACCTCTCACCAGTGCTGAAGGAGGAAGCATTCAGACTTTTTTCTGTCAGGAGGCCCAGATGTGGGATATAGAGGGAAATGGGTGCCGTAAGGTTTTGTTAGTAGTAAAACAGCAAATAATGGAATTGATCATTACTGAATCAGTCTAAAAAAGTTATCAAGAGTCAAATTTGGAACAGCTTAGAAAATAATGTATTGCATCATAATTCCAAATGTAAAATAAATATTCGTATTCCTAATTGTGTGAATGATTGAGTTCATAAACTGGACATAACACCAAATGTTATATATAGTAAATAATTTACAAAAGTAAAAGTTGATACTTCTGTTTTCTGTCTCCATTTACTGACTTGCATCCAAAAGTAAAGTGGAAATAGGGGGTGGGTGTGATCTGGGGGGCAAGACTGTACAAGAGAGAGACCTGGCATGTACGACTTCAGGAAACTTATAAAGGATAATGTCAGTGTTTAATATCTTGTTCTCATACCTTGTGTGGTGTGCAAATGGAAATATCCATTAGTATTTCCCTTCAAAACCTGTAACTTCATCCTAGCTATGAGAGGACGTTAGATAAGCTAAGACACATGAACATTTTGTAAAATATTACCAGACAGGTATTCATCATGTATTCAAAATTCAAAATTTTTTACATCATCAAATGCAGGGACAATCAGGGAAGATGTCCCAGTCCAATGGAAACTAAGAACACATGATGACTTTATGTCAGGTGGTGTCCTGAATGGGATCCTGGAGGGAAAAAAAGAAGAAGACTGTTAAATCTTCAATGAAATTAAAACAATATATTATTTTGTTAAATAATAACATATATTTAATACTAGAATATATTGATTCATTATTTGAGATGAATACAGCATGCTAGTGCATGATGTATACAGGCAACATGGGACAGGGTTTATAGAAACTCTTAACTATGTTTGTAAACTTATGTAAATCTTGTTCTACTCTAAAATAAGAAGTATATTTAAAAGTTTTACAATAGATTTGGTAACCAGGGAATGATATAGTTTTGTATTCATATCTAGAAATTTCATGACTACTGAGTTGAAAGTTACGAAATATTCTCTGCTTTATCATATCAATAATGTTATACCTCTCTAATACCAGAAAAATGGTACATATTTGTTTATGATTAAAATGATTATATTTTGTGCTAGCAAAGCCCATAGAGTAATGAATTAGATGCATTCTAAGGTTGACTATTTAGGTATATTCATGAGATATAGTAGATGGTAGGCCATCAAGATAACAAGTGTTCTTTATTACAAATATATTTAATAAACAAAAGCTTTAGGTGGAAACAAACCTGGAAATTTAAAAGTAACAACAGTCATTACTGCTGTTAATTTTGTTGTCAATTTAATTTCTCAGCTAATTCTTAACCTGATTTGTATGGGCAGAGTGAGGAATTAAAGGGCCACTGAGATAATACAGTGGTAAGGCACTTGCTTTTTTACATGGGCTCTATTTCTAGAACCACATATAGTTTGAGCTTCTCTGGGAATAATGCTTGAGCACTGAACCAGGAGTAAGCCCTGAGCACAACTGAATGAGATCTGAAACAAAAACCAAACCAAAATTAAGTTGTGCAGCAATTTTGACAGAGGAGAAACTTCTCTAAAAGTAAAGAACTGAATAAATGTGTGTGTATTTTTAATTCAGTAAACTATGTTTGGAGTTAATATTCAAATGCTTCTCCACAATAGAAAACTAGTAACTTTCTTTACAACTAAACTGAAATTTATTTTTTTGGTTACATTTTAGTTTTGATTTTTACAAAACATAGACATTAAACCAAGAGATGCATATTTTAATATCTTGTAATACATATCTACATATTACTTAAACTTTTAAAGACATAGAATATAAATCAGTATCTTTGAATTATATTTTTTTTAGATTGGTGGAATTCAAGCAACACTGAGGCAAATGGAAACAGGGAAAAATTAACATGTTCTTTATTCTTGAGGTAAATGTAGAATGAGAGAGAAAGCAGTAACTTAATTTTCATTGATTTGGTGATTTCTGAACCTTATCAGAACTAAAATTTCAGATACATTTAAAAGTAAATAAATGGTAAACTGTTTTATAGACTAATACAGCAATAAAAATAACAAGGAAATGCAAGTATGGTTTAGAGAAAAAACATGACTAAAGTTTAATACGAAGACTTCTGATTCTGGCCATGTCATCAGAGGTCTTTTGCTCTGTTTCTGACCTCCTAATACCTGGTTAGCTTCTTCCCTATAAACAGTTTCACAACAAAATTATATAAATCAGTCAGTAACTATCAGGTATTACAAAACAGCATAAATCATAGTCAAGTAATAGAAAAAAATAAGTTGATATCTACCTTTACTCATAGTTCTTTGCCTGGGAAAAATTCTAAATCAATCACCTTAGACATGGAAGTCAAGATGAACGTGGCAGGGCTGGAGAGACAGCCCAAGGGTTAGGGAGTTTGTCTGGCAGTCCCACCTTGATTTGATCCCAGGCATTTTATAGGGTCCCTCTAAAGTATTCCCTGAGCATAGCCATGAGTAAATCCTGAGCTCAATGAGGTGTGAAACTGAGAACACCCATCCCACTCCCCCACACCCCCACATTAAAAGCATGACAATTCTTAATTTCATTTCATTTTCATAAAGTTCTTCACAATAATTGATTTCATTCTATATTCCAACACCAATCCCACCCACTATTACTCCTTCCCACCACAATATTTTGAGTTATTCCACCCAGATCCCCCAAGCCTACCTCCAAAGCAGAAAATATTAATTACTCTGTTATTACTTTTTGTGAATAATCTTCTAAAGATAATCCAAAAGAACTTTCCTTAGAGGAAAGTGTGTGAAGATTGTTGTATCACCCTGGAACCTTTAAGCTCTTGTATGGAGTATGAGAGGTTGCGTGGCCATGAATGTGGCCAATGAACTCCAGGAATTCTAAAATTTTAAGTAGTTGTATTTTAAGTGATACAACTGGAATTAAATTTTTAATTGGATGGTGACCTTTGGGGTCCAGAGTCGTCCCTGTGACCTGTTGCTCCTTTCTCTTTGGAAGTTTATTTGTGAGTCTCTGTGGATCATGACCATTAATGTGCTTGAATGGCTCCAGAAGTGGTTTAGTTATGGGCCAGACTTCCAGGCTCCTGAAAGTGCAGGGAGCTGGGAGGAAGTCATCCATTCCCCACTCCATGTGAGTCTGGAGATATTGGGATCATGACAGATCTTGATGAGCTAAAACAGTGAAGCACTGACTTCGTGGTTGTCAGTAGGATGTTTAGGAAGGGACACCGAGTAATGAGCAGTGGCCAGCTTGTAAGGGAGTTTAATAGGAGCCTTTATTTGACAGGTGGTCTCTATGCACGAGATCAGAGACATGGGATTCTATAGAATGAAGGGGAAACTGGGGATTTTAGAGACCAAACATTAATGGGAGACACTAAAGTCTTGGACATGTAATAAACATTCAGTGTGCACTATCTATCTTATAAAATCCAAACCAAAGTTTGGATTTTACACAATTCCTAGGGGAAGTCAGACTTGGAGTTTGGATCTTGCAAAATTAGAAGAAACAGTTAGGACTTTCCACAAACCACACCAACAAAGTATAAAATTAAACCTAGAATTTCATGGTGACCATCAAATTGATCTACTAGAACAAAATTAATACTCTGCAGAGTAATACAGTCGTTCAGAATTTTAATAATTTCTTAACTGACTGTCACTGTCACTGTCATCCCGTTGCTCATAGATTTGCTTGAGTGGGCACCAGGAAACGTCTCCAGTTGTGATACTTGTTACTGTTTTTGGCATATCGAATTCGCCACGGGTAGCTTGCCAGGCTCTTGTGGGCACGGTACTCTCGGTAGCTTGCCGGGCTCTCCGAGAGGGGCGGAGAAATCGAACCCGGGTCTGCTGTGTGCAAGGCGAACGCCCTACCCACTGCGCTATCACTCCAGTCCTTAACTCACTAGTAAATAATTAAAATTTCTGTATGTTATAAAAATAGGAATTTGTGTACACCATACAAAAAAAATGGTGGTAAATGAAAACATATACTAATATGGCCAAGTATTGGTTTTTGAAGATAAAAATGCTAAAGTAGAAGAAAGTTTTAGTAACATTAAGGATTTAAAAGAAAATATGATGTTAATAAATAGATAAAACCCCTGAAGGTGACCTTGGAACAAAATTCGGACAAAATTATAGTATAGAAAAATATAACAACATGAAAATTTCCCATAATGTTATTGTGTGGAAATGAAAGAAAGCCATATATTCTAAAGAAAAGAGAAAGAAATAGAAGAAAATTTTGCTTCTGTAAAATATATGTCATTGATATTTCAAGGGAGAAAATAATGGAATGTATCTTAACACATATTGTTCTAAATGAGCAAATGATCTAAAATTTGCAAGCACAATATAAAAATTCTATTTAGAATTTTTAAAATAAGCAGATAGTTAAAAATATGAGAAAAACCATATGAATTATCCATTATTCTTGTGGCAAAGTGAGAAGATATTGAAACAAGCCAGAGAGAAAAAGACATAGTAAAGGAGCAATAATACAAATGAAGGCTACTTTTATTAATTAATAAAAATATTCTGATTTCTTAGAAATAATTGAAATAAAACATTTCAGTAGCATCTTTAGAATACGAATGATTCAGAATTTTATTTCTGTTTCAAAATCATTTTAAATTAGGATAAATTTAAAGATGATAGATTTTGTTGCCAGTCATTCTGTAGTACATGAACTATAAAAGGGATTTTGTTGGTGTGAGGGAAAAAAAACATGCAGAAAGGTAACTCATTATAGAACTGGATGCAGATGTAGAAGTTTTAAATTGTGGTTAAATAAAGATTAAGCTTTTAGGTTGTTAATTTCCTTAACAGCCAGTTTTAACTAACAAACATGAAATATATTGCATAGTAAGGTAATAAATACAGCTTACATTAAATAGAAAAATAATTTGGGGAGTAGTATTCTGTATTTTTATTTGGTGGTTATTTACTTATTACATTTTAAAACATACGCAACTCTATGTGGAATATTTTAACTTTATTTTTGATATTATTTGCTCTAAAAATTGATCTCACTTTTGGTGGCCAGATGAAACCGTGATCAGGCGCTACTCCTGGCTCTGTCCGTGTGGGAGTGGCTCGGTACACTGTGCTGCTAGGGACTGGCCGTGGGCCTCCCGATGCATTCAGCCTCTTAACACTCTCTCAGCCCAGGAAAACTGATTTTTCAAGAGTGTTGGAAAACTCTAAGAAACACAAAAGTCCTCAAAATGATGAACTTTTTATAAACATGGCATCTGATTATATTAGTGGCTGATGCATATAGTAAAAACCCAATGAAGCATAAAGACTCATTATTAATTTGAAATATTATATGAGGTTGACTCCCTAGACCATTGAAAAGGAAAATATAAGAGAATTAAAATGAAATCATTTTTCTTAATCCCAACAAATTCTTATCATTGACTCGCTCTCTTGGACTCTGACTTCCCAGAATCCATGGGGCTCTAATTTGTAGCACCTTTGAGAGAGAAAAGGCTTTTTTGGAAACCTTTGAAGTTTCTGTTGGTATGCTTTTGTGGGTGATTATTTATGGAATTTTTTTCTCCTTTGTCTAGAACTGGTACTGAATAAGAAGAATTATATCATGAAAGAAACTAAGTGCCTCATCATCTCTGTAACCTCAGGCACCTTTGAGAGTTTTGCCATAAAAACATATGAATGTGTCTGTGTTCATCCAATTTTTTTTCTGTGAGAATATATTGTTATACTCTAAAATATTGTTACTTTTTAAAAAACCTATGGTTAGTTACTATTTTCATTTTAGTTTTCTTTCTCTTTACAGGGGAAATGATGTACGTAAATAAGTATGTAAATCTATATGAAGAATTGAAGAAAATAATTTATTACCGTTATTTTTCCTCAAATGAGTTCATTAGGATTTCTCTTTAATTCAAAAGAGTTAGGAGAGCAATGAAAAATAAAATTTCGCAATATTTGAAAATTATCCCGTTCCCATTCTGGTTTTCTCATTTCTAAGAAGTATAGAGAATAATATTTTATTAATACATTGTTCTTTAAAATCTTTTATTTATTATCCATTGCCATTTGGGAAATTTTGTTGTTGAATACTATTGTCTAATAGTCTCCAACTTTTTTACTTTTATAAGTTCATAGAACTTCATGGCAATAGGAATTTGAAAATAATGTAATTTAAAATTTTTCTCATGTCTCCAGAGTTCCATTTCACTAACCTATCAGTTATGCCACCCTGAAGTTTTGGAAAATTATATTAAGGGCTTAACATGAAACATTTTGAAGTGGTTTTAATATTAGCTTAATACTTAAAGCTACCTATATTATGCTGGCTATTTTTTCCACCTTGGTTAATCTTGTTTTATAGATGATGTAAATGCAAGAATAAAGTGTATTATCAGGCAGTTGCTCCTAATTGTAAAATGAAAAATGTACCAGAAAGTCCTACTCAAAAATGTCTTTGTGAAGCCAGAAAACAAACAAACCTGAACCAAAGATGAAGGATTATAAAAAGGTATAAATGATGGACACATGCTTCTTAGGTGGCACGGACAATGAATCACTGCCTTCTCCCTCCATTGTTTACTGCTTACCTGCTCAGCCTTCCCCCTAAAATTACCCCAAAATGAAAGAGATAACTTCTGTATCTTTCATAATCTAACTGCAGATGTTTCTTAGTCATCTTTAAAATGAAGTGGAAAGAATTATACCCCTTCTTAAGAACTTCTTTATACCTGAGTGCCTTTGCTCTGCAATGAGGTCTGACAGTTAAAATTTCAGTAATGATCAAAGAAAACTGAAATTACATATATTTATTTTTAAAAAGTGAAGAAGAGATAGACACATGAATCAAGATAGTTGTTTTGTTTGATTTCTAAGAAATCTGACAATCATCTAAAAATGAAAACATTTGCAATCTAACAGCTTTTTAGTCAGAGTCGTTATATAAGAATAAGAGATTATTTACAGAAAAGTATATAACAGTAAGTCATTTACTTATGTAGTATCACTAACATTTTCTCTTCAAAGGTATGTTTAGAAATCCGGTATCATATATGATATTTATTTGAAATAGAAATAAGTATTTTAGATTTTACTAGGCTTTGTTAATTTTTTTTTCTGGTACTCAGCTGAACGGTTTACTGTTCTATTATTCGTACTAATTTATGCATTTATGGCAGTCGAAGCAGATTCCTCCTCTAGCCTTACCTACCACACCTTCATTAAGTGATCAACCTTCTCAAGAGTCACCTTGTCCTTTTGCCACCATGAACTATCCCTCTCCTCCACCTGCCTTTTATTCCAGTCATAGACAAATGTAGGCAGCAGTGGTAGATGGACCCTATTATTACCTGTATGACTTTTCTAATCTGGGTAATCTTTATTTCCACAAATTTATTTGTTCCCTGAAAAAATAAAGTATTAAGGTGAATTGATAAATAAGCATTTGGGAGGTAGTTGTGGTGATTTTCACCAGGATCTATTTTCTCTTCTTATGGCGTAGACATTCTCTTTCAGATTAGATGTCATGCTCGGAAATGACTGGCTGATCTATATGCTGAGTGCTTATTGCTTCGTAAGATTTCGTGTCAGTGATGTAGGGTAAGACTGGCAATTTCTGTACTAAACGCTACTAAATATATGGTAAAGTCATTGCTAATTTATGAATACTAATATTTCTGTGGCATTAAAATATTTAACACGTAACCTACGAGCAAAATTTCAGCCATATAAAGTTGCTATGTCTAGAATAAAAGGATATTTTCTGTCATTTGTCAGTTTTTATTAGTATTCAACCTATAGCTTACTCTCTCCTGCAAGTCTGTACCTCTTGGTTAATATCTCTCTAATTTCCTCACTTTTGCTTCTGTTCCAGTCCCTCCACCTCCTTGTGGCCATTATTCTACATTCAGTTTTGAGTTTGGCTTTTTCAGATCCCACATATAATAAAAATATTTATCTTTTCCATTTTGAATTATCTTAGCATATAGAGCTTTTCCCAATAAGAGTTCACCAGTATTCTGTTCTTAACACTCATTAAAACTTTTTATAACTTCTTGATTATAGTCACTCTAATAGGTGTGAAGTCATGTCTTAATAGCGTACTGGGATATGAATTTCATTTCCCTGATTAGTCACACCAAATACCTTCTTGTGTAAATCCATCTGTATCTGAATTTTGTTTTTGAGAAAACTTTATTACCATTTCAATTTCCCGTCTTTTCAGATATTTCAAGTCATCTTGGTTCAGCCTTGATAGGTCATAGGAGTCCAGGAATCTATCCATTTCTTCTAGATTCTCTCATTTTGTGGTATAAAATTTCTTAACGTCATCTCTGATAATTCTTTGAATTTCAGTGATGTCTTTTGCAATATCCTGCCTTTCATTTCTGATTCTATCTACTAGGGTTCTCTCTCTTTCTTTTTTTTTTATAATTTATTTATTTTTAATTAGAGAATCACCGTGAGGGTACAGTTACAGATTTATACACTTTTGTGCTTATACTTCCCTCATACAAAGTTCGGGAACCCATCCCTTCACCAGTGCCCATTCTCCACCACCAGTAAACCCAGCATCCCTCCCACCCTCCCCGATCCCATCTCCCCCCACCCCGCCCTGCCACTGTGGCAGGGTATTCCCTTCTGTTCTCTCTCTCTAATTAGCTGTTGTGGTTTGCAATAAAGGTGTTGAGTGGCCGCTGTGCTCAGTCTCTAGCCCTCATTCAGCCCGCAACTCCCTTCCCCCACATGGCCTTCAACTACAATGTAGTTGGTGATCGCTTCTCTGAGTTGCCCTTTCCCCGGAACGTGAGGCCAGCCATGGGGTCAACCTCCTGGTACTTATTTCTACGGTTCTTGGGTATTAGTCTCCCACTCTGATATTCTATATACCATAGATGAGTGCAGTCTTTCTATGTCTGTCTCTCTCTTTCTGACTCATTTCACTCAGCATGAAACTTTTCATGCCCATCCACTTAACTACAAAATTCTTGACTTCCTTTTTTCTAACAGCTGCATAGTATTCCATTGTATAGATGTACCAAAGTTTCCTCAACCAGTCATCCGTTTTAGGGCATTCGGGTTTTTTCCAGATTCTGGCTATTGTAAACAGTGCTGCGATGAACATACATG
Source organism: Sorex araneus (assembly GCF_027595985.1). Taxonomy (NCBI): domain Eukaryota; kingdom Metazoa; phylum Chordata; class Mammalia; order Eulipotyphla; family Soricidae; genus Sorex; species Sorex araneus. Next base: position 245,999,505 of record NC_073313.1, read on the forward strand.
TGCAGATGTTGTTTCGATTGTACTTTTTTGCCTCTCTGGGATATATTCCCAGCAGTGGTATTGCTGGGTCAAATGGGAGCTCAACCTCTAGTTTTCTGAGAATCGTCCATACTGTTTTCCAAAAGGGCTGAACTAGCCGGCATTCCCACCAGCAGTGTAGAAGGGTCCCTTTCTCCCCACATCCTCTCCAACAGCGGTTGCTTTTGTTCTTTTGGATGTGTGCCAGTCTCTGTGGTGTGAGGTGGTATCTCATGGTTGTTTTGATCTGCATCTCTCTGATGATTAGTGATGCAGAGCACTTTTTCATGTGCCTTTTGGCCATTCGTATTTCTTCCTTGGTAAAGTTTCTGTTCATTTCTTCGCCCCATTTTTTGATGGGGTTGGATGTTTTCTTCTTGTAGAGTTCAACCAGTGCTTTATATACCATTGATATCAACCCCTTATCTGATGGGTGTTGTGTAAATATCCTTTCCCATTCTGTGGATAGTCTTTGGATTCTGGTCACTGTATCTCTTGCGGTGCAGAAGCTTTTTAGTTTAATGTAGTCCCATTTGTTGATCTCTGTTTTTACTAGATTGCTTAGTTCCGTGTCACCTTTGAAGATACCTTTATCTTCAATATCGTGGAGGGTTTCGCCGACCTTGTCTTCAATGTACCTTATGGTTTGTGGTCTAATGTTGAGGTCTTTAATCCATTTTGATCTGACTTTTGTGCATGGTGTCAGATCAAGGTCTAAACCCATTTTTTTGCATGTGTTTGTCCAGTTGTGCCAGCACCATTTGTTAAAGAGGCTTTCCTTGCTCCACTTCACATCTCTTGCTCCCTTATCAAAGATTAGATGATCATACATTTGGGGTTGTGTGTAGGGATATTCCACCCTGTTCCATTGGTCTACGGCTCTGCCTTTGTTCCAGTACCATGCTGTTTTAATTGTTACTGCTTTGTAGTAAAGATTGAGGTTGGGGAGGGTGATGCCTCCCATCATCTTTTTCCCAAGAATTGTTTTAGCTATCCTTGGACGTTTGTTATTCCATATGAATTTTAGGATTGCTTGATCCATTTCTTTGAAGAATGTCATGGGTATACTTATAGGGATCGCATTGAATCTGTATAATGCTTTAGGGAGTATTGCCATTTTGAAAACATTGATTCTCCCTATCCACGAGCAGGGTATATGTTTCCATTTCCTCATGTCCTCTTTGATTTCATGGAGTAGCGTTTTGTAGTTTTCTTTGTAAAGGTCTTTTACTTCCTTGGTTAAGCTGATTCCGAGGTACTTGATTTTCTGGGGCACGATTGTGAATGGGATTGCTTTTTTCATGTCCCTTTCTTCTGCCTCATTGTTTGCATATATGAAGGCCATGGATTTTTGGGTATTGATTTTGTAGCCTGCAACTTTACTGTATAAGTCTATTGTTTCTAAGAGTTTCTTAGTAGAGGTTTTAGGCTTCTCTAGATATAGTATCATGTCGTCTGCAAATAGTGAGAGTTTGATTTCTTCCCTTCCTATCTGGATGCCCTTAATCTCTTTTTCTTGTCTAATAGCTATCGCAAGTACTTCCAGTACTATATTGAAGAGGAGTGGTGAGAGTGGGCATCCTTGTCTTGTGCCTGATCTCAGAGGAAAGGCCCTTAGTTTTTCCCCGTTGAGGATAATGCTTGCCGTAGGCTTGTGATAGATGGCTTCGACTGTCTTGAGGAAAGTTCCTCCAAACCCCATTTTGGCGAGGGTTTTCATCATGAAAGGATGTTGGATCTTGTCAAATGCTTTCTCTGCATCTATTGATATGATCATATGGTTTTTGTCTTTACTTTTGTTGATATGCTGGATTATGTTGATTGATTTCCGAATGTTAAACCATCCTTGCATCCCTGGGATGAATCCCACTTGGTCGTGATGTATGATCTTTTTGATGAGTTGTTGGATCCTATTTGCTAGTATTTTGTTGAGGATCTTCGCATCGGTGTTCATCAGGGAAATTGGTCTGTAATTTTCTTTCTTAGTGGTGTCTTTGTTTGCTTTTGGTATTAGGGAGATATGTGCTTCATAGAAACTGTTTGGGAGAGTTCCTGTTTTTTCAATTTCCTGGAAAAGTTTGAGGAAAACAGGCAATAGGTCTTCTTTAAATGTTTGGAAGAATTCGCCAGTGAAACCATCTGGGCCTGGGCTTTTGTTTTTGGGGAGGTTTTTGATTACCATTTCAATTTCCTTAACATTGATGGGTCTATTCAGGTATTCCAGGTCTTCTTTCTTCAGTGTTGGGAGATTGTAGGAATCAAGGAATCCATCCATTTCTTTTAGGTTCTCCTTTTTTGTGGCGTAAAGACCTTCAAAGTAGTCTCTAATGATCTTTTGAATCTCACTGGTTTCTGTTATGATGTCCCCCTTTTCATTTCTGATTCGATTTATTAGAGTTTTCTCTCTTTCTTTCTTTGTGAGTCTTGCTAGCGGTTTATCAATCTTATTTATTTTCTCAAAGAACCAACTCTTTGTTTCATTGATCTTTCGGATTGTTTTTTTGGTTTCGATGTCATTAATTTCTGCTCTAATTTTTATTATTTCTTTCCTTCTGTCTGGTTTGGAGTCCTTTTTCTGGTCCTTTTCTAAGGTCTTGAGTCGTGAAGTCAAGCTATCTATGTGGGTCCTTTCTTCCTTCCTGAGGAATGCTTGGAGAGCTATAAATTTTCCCCTTAACACGGCTTTAGCTGTGTCCCATAGGTTTTGGTAGCTCGTGTCTTCATTCTCATTAGTTTCTAAGTATCTTTTGATTTCTTCCTTAATTTCCTTCCTGACCCACTCATTGTTCAACATTGTATTCTTTAGTTTCCAGGTGTTTGATTTGATTTTCCGTGTTTGTGAGTGGTTAGCTTCTATCTTCAGCGCATCGTGGTCTGAAAAAATGGTTGATACAATTTCTATTTTTCCGATTCTATTGAGGTATGTTCTGGGGCCCAGTACATGGTCTATTTTAGAAAATGTTCCGTGTGCACTGGAAAAGAATGTGTATTCTTTCTTTTTGGGGTGTAAGGCCCTGTATAGGTCTATTAGGCCTCTCTCTTCAATTTCTTCTTTCAGAGTCAGTGTTTCCTTGTTGAGTTTTGTTCTTGTGGATCTATCTAGAGGCGATAAGGCCGTATTGAAGTCTCCGACTACAATTGTGCTGTTAGTGATGTCCTCTTTGAAGTCTGTTAGTTGTTTTAAATATTTAGCCGGTCGTTCGTTAGGAGCATATACGTTTAAGAGTGTGATTTCTTCCTGTTGTACATATCCCTTGATAAACAGAAAATGGCCTTTGCTGTCCCTTTTGATCTTTTTCATCCTAAAATCTATGTTGTCGGATACCAGGATGGCCACTCCAGCTTTTTTAAGGGGGTTGTTTGCTTGGAGGATTGTTTTCCATCCTTTAACTTTGAGTCTTTGTTTACTCTGTTTGTTCAGGTGTGTTTCTTGCAGGCAACAGAATGTTGGGTTTAATTTCCGGATCCATTTAGCCACTCTGTGTCTCTTGATAGGTGCATTTAGGCCATTGACATTGAGAGAGATTATTGTGATGTGGTTTTGTGTCATCTTTCTGTGGTATTTGTTGTTCTTATGGGGCTCCTCCTTGTCTTACAGTAGCCCCTTTAGACCTTCTTTCAAGATTGGTTTTGAGTCTATGAAGGACCTGAGCTGTTGTTTATCCGAGAAGTAGTGTATGGTTCCTTTGAGTTTGAGTGAGAGTTTAGCCGGATAAAGTATTCTTGGTGAGGCATTCATTTCGTTGAGTTTTTTCACTATGTCCCACCATTGTCTTCGGGCTTGGAGGGTTTCTTCTGACAGATCGGCCGTAAATCTGAGGGGTGCTCCTTTGTATGTGATTTCCTTCCTTGCCCTTGCTGCTTGCAGAATTGTGTCTCTATCCATGGTATCCGTCATTCTGACTATGATATGCCTTGGGGTCTTTTTATTCGGGTCTCTTTTTGCTGGTACTCTTCGGACTCCTTGTATCTGGATGCCTGCCTTGTCCAGCTCTGGGAATTTCTTAGCAATGATATCTTTGACTGTGTTTTTTTCATTGGGGTTGCTTCCCTGCGGTTCTGGTACTCCAATGATTCTTATGTTGTTCCTCTTGAAGTCATCCCCCAGGGCTCTGATTCGCTCTATAGCCATTTTGAGGTCTTTGGCCATGATTTGTTGTTGTCTATAAGCTTTCTGCAGCTCATCTTCCAGATCACTGATTCTGTCTTCGGCTGTAGTCATTCTACTGTTGAGGGCGTCTAGTGAGATTTTTATTTCATCTACCGATTCCTTTATTTGTGAGACTTCCGTTCGAAGGTTTGAAATTTCTGCTCTCATTTCTGCTCTCATTTCTTCCTGTATTTTCTTAGTAGACCGTTCCAGCGCTTCATTCATTTCCTCCCTTAATTTATTGGATGTCTGTTCCATGGTTGCTTGGAGTAGGTCGACTCTCCTCCAGATTTCTTCTCTGAATTGTTTATCTGAGAGGTCGTAGATGTTGGGAGCCTCTTTTGAGGTTTCTAGTATCTTTTCTTCTCCCTCTCTTCCTGGAGGGGATTTTCGCTGCTTCTTCATATTGTTATGGAAGTATAGGATTGGAACTTTGTAGGTGTTTATTCCTCCTACCTCTTGCTGAGAGAAGGAGGGGCTCTGTTTGTGCTATTTCTGATGGCAGCTTTATTCCTATTCTAGAAGACTTCCTTACACTCAGCCTTTTCTTTGTGATTGATGTTGGGGCTTTAATGAAGACTTAAGGCTAAATTGTCTTTACAAAAGCTTTGCTAAGCTTCTCTTATTCACTGATAATTTTTCTAAACTTAGAGCTAATAGGCTAGTTCGCATAAGTGTATGAGATGTGTTAAACCGATTTTCAAAGCAAGAAGACCATACCTAATGTGCTAAGGTAGGAAATAATATCTGCGGCCGCGTTAGCTGCGGCCGCTCTGGCAGGAGACCACGCCCCTTTTAGACCACGCCCCTTTCAGGCCACGCCCCCGTTTCTTCCTAGCAGGGGCTCCTGGGACAATGGTCCCAGGAAAGCCGGGGCGGTGGGATGCGGGAAGTGGCGGCGGCAAGGGTCCCAAGTCCCGGAGGCCGCGTGGGAACCAGGGGCGCACTCGGGAGGCGTGGCTGGGAGTCTCCTGATTACCTGGGAAAAGGCCGGGTTGGAGGGAGCCAGGCGGACGGGAAAGCCGGGGCGGTGGGACGCGGGAAGTGGCGGCGGCAAGGGTCCCAAGTCCCGGAGGCCGCGTGGGAACCAGAGGGTTCTCTCTCTTTCTTTGTGAGTCTTGCTAGTAGTTTATTGATCTTGTTTATTTCTTTTATAGAACCAGCCTTTGGTTCATTGATCTTTTGGATTTTTTTTATTCCAGCTCATTAATTTCTGCTCCAAGTTTTAGTATTTCCTTCTTCTTGCATTGGTCATTTTCCAGTCTCTTAAGTTGTACAGTCAAGTTATTTATGTGAGTCTTTTTTCCTTTTCTGATGAATGCTTGCATAACTATGAACTTTCTTCTTACCATCACTTTTGCTGTGTCACACAATTTTTGGAAGGCATGTCCTCATTCTCGTTTTTTTCCAGAATCTTTTTATTTACTCATCAGTTTATTCTATAATGCACTGGTTGTTAAATAGTGAGATATTTAATTTCTAAGGGTTAGATTTGTTCCTCCATTTCTCTTTGTGTTTAACTTCTATTTTCAGTGCGTCATGGTCTGAGAAGGTTATGATAGAATTTCTATCCTCTTGTTTTTGTGGAGATATGCTTTGTGTCCCAAATATGGCTTATCTTGGAGAATATTTCATGTGCGTTGGAGAAAAATGTGTGTTTAGCTTTCTGAGGCTGAAGTCTTTGTCGCCTGATACTAGTCTGATCCTGACCACCCTGGCCTGTTCGAGGGAGTCTTTTGCTTAAAGTATTGTCTTCCACTTTTGACTGAGTCTTTGTTTACTGCTCTGACTCTTCATTTGTGTTTCCTGCAGGCAGCAGACTGTTGCATTCTGTTTTATAATCGATTCTGCCATATTGTGTCTCTTAATTGGTCCACTTAGCTGGTTGACATTGAGAATATTTTTGTTAAGAAGTTTTGTTCCAACTTTCTGCAGGAATTTGGCATGTATATGGGGCACATCTTGTCTTTCAGTAGCTCTTTAGTTCTTGTCAAGATGGTTTTGAGTCTGTGAAGATCCGGAGTAGATGTTTGTCTGTGAAATTGTGTATCGTTCCTTCAAATCTGAATGAATCTGGATGGGTAAAGTATTCTTGGTAAAGCTCTCATTTCATTGAGGTTTTTTGGCTTTGATTTGTTTTGTCTTTATTTTGTCCAACATTTATCTTTGGATCTGGCGGGTTTCTTTTGGTAAATAGGTTGTCAATCTTAAGGATCCTCTATGATATATAATTTCTTTCTTGCACTTTTAGTCTGCTGTCTCTATCCATGGTCTTCACCTTTCTGATTAGGATGTGTCTCAGAGTATTTTACTTTGTTCTCTTTCAGCTGGTTCTCTTTGAGTCTCCTGAATGTGGTGCATGCTTCCTCCAGCTCTGGGAATTTTGTAACAATGATATTTTTGAGTGTTGCTTCTTCATCAGGTTTATCATCCTGGTCCTCTGAGACTCTGATGTTACTTACATTGCTCCTATTGAATTCATCCCACATTCTTCTTTCCACCTCTTCATTTTGAGGCTTTTTTTTTTTTTTGCATTTTCTGCTGTTGTCTGGAGGCTTTCTGCACCTCATCTTGCATCTCACTGATTCTGCCCTCAGCAGCTATTACTCTGCTGGCAAGACCTTCCAGTGAGTTTTTCCATTTCACCTGCCATGTTTTTCAATTATTTTGTTTCTGTTCGTCATTTTCTCATTTCCGTTCTCATATCCTCTGATGTCTCATTGGCTGTCAATTCCATTGTTTCTTTTAGCTCATTAAACATACTCTGCATTTCCCATCTTATTCCTTTCCAGAGAGATTATATAGGTGGATATTACTGATTGAGTTCTCAGGATTACAGTCTTTGCACACTGCCTGTCTCAGGGTTCTGTACTGCTTTCCCATGGTTCGCTTTGTGCTACTGTTCCACTTAACTCTCAGTGTCCTTCCCACTGCCAGGGAGATCTCTGAAGGACGTATATTGAGTTGGGGAGATTAACTTGTTGCTTCTTTGGGAGACTGCTTAGCTGCTTTCTGGACCTTCGGGTGGAGTCAGCTTCGCCAGCGTGGCAGCTTGTTCTTTAGTGGGCCTCTCCCTGGAGTCTTTTTTTTTTTTTAATGAGATACTAGCAGAGGGAAAGGGCACATTAGTGGATCTTACTGATTTCTCTTTCTTTCCCTTTGCATTTGCTTGTCTACTAGCAAGGATAAGCTATAAGAGGAATGGAAACTATTTTATTTCAACCTTATGATCACTCTGGATTATTTGAACCTGCTAGGTATGTAAAATTATTCTTTTCATAAGCATTATCATGAGATCTTCAGATTCTCTTACAGCTCCTTAGTAACTTTATTTCTAGACCATTTCTGCTCCACATTTGCTTTCATATTCTCCCTCTTGTCATACAGCCTAAAATCTTTTTGATTTGGTGTGATTTGACTGTTAGGCTATCCTATTGACCATTCTAAAATTAGTTTTTTCAGCCAATATATCTACTAATTTCAGAGTATTGTTCTTAAATTTCAGTTTCTGTGGCCTACTGTTGAAAGAGCGGTACAATATTTTTTTTTTTTTGAGTAATTTCTCTGCTGTGTGCAGGCTGCTATGTAGGCATAAAAACTGTATTTTGCAGACACAGAAAATAGTTTTCAGCTCCTGTGGGTCTTGTGAGAGTCCCTCCTGTAGGTTTGGGACCATGGTACCCTCTTGTCCTGATATGCAGCTTTTGGCATGTGGGCTAATACTTCTTTTGCAACATAAGAAGTACTGAATCTTGGGGATTCAGTGAAAATTTCAATTTAATATCCTCATTTTTATTTTCTCTGTAATCACATTTTTTTTAAAAAAGGATTTGTCACTTTTCATTAGAATGTGGCAAGGTAAACTTTCATCTATTTGCTTTAGTATTTCATCCATCATTCATTTCATCCACACACAAAAAAGGACTTTAAAATATTAAGGACAGTATATGCCTTTAGCTCAGAAAATTTAGTTTGTGTTGTGTACTTAAATTCGTTGTTTCTTTTTGCCATTTCTGAAAATCATTTTACACTTCTTACATAAATATTAAAAATATCCTTGTCATATTTTTCATATGTTTTATGTTTGTTTTTTGTTCTGACCTATCTTCTCAAATTTGCCTTTTAGCTCCACAGGAATTGCCTTTATCCAGTTTATCATTGTCAGTCAAGCAACTTTGTTTTTATTTTGAGAATTTCATTTTTCATTTCCAAGTTTTATTTCTTGTTCCCAGTACTTTTCTCCCCTAGGATGCATAGGGGATCTAATAATGTATACTAATACATTCACATAATATTTGTTTCAACCTCCTTAGTGAAGATAGTTTTAAAAGGATAGTTTTGAACTTATTTCTCTATTTTTATATTCTTTCTTTTTATGTCCTTATCTTGCACTACTTTTTAATTATATTTTTCTTCAGATCACTAGGCATTTTTGGTTGAGAATATCTGTCCAGAAGTAAAGATAGATTATCTTAGGTCAGTAACTAAAGATCTTCAGTTCTTTGTCTTAACCAAAACTCAAAACTGGCAGTTCTTTCACATGCATATTCGTGTGGGTGTTCACTATGGATTCCTCTCAGTGGAGAATCTGCTTTCTGGGAGAATGGAGTAACACCTGTAGGGAGCTTCCTGGCTTCAACACAGACTTTGGTCAAAGTAAACAGAATGACTGTAAAATTTTGGAGTTGAAACATATTTTTTTTTCAGAGTCTGTCTTTTCTTTCCCAAACCTCTGCCTTATAGCATATAATTCTGTCTTCCATTTTAAGGTACTTATTGTGGTGTGTGTGTGTGTGTGTGTGTGTGTGTGTGTGTGTGTGTGTGTGGTAGGGGGTGGGCGTGTGTCTATATGTAGTGGTTTATGGTCACTTGAACCTTTTCTTTCCTCCCTAATCATAAAACACGTGCATATATCAAAAAGGTTATCTGATTTGAGAAATACGTTCTTTGGTTTTAATCTATTTGTAGAAGTTTTATGGTGTATCTGTGAAAATAAATAAGAAATGAGGGATGGTTTTCATGCTTTTGCAATTTGGGAAATAGCTCCTTAATGAAGTTTTCTAATGTTTCGCTTCCCAACCAAGACCCAGAAACTCTTCAATGACCTACTTCATATCTTTTGAACAAAGTACATTAATACATGGTATTGATTACATAGGTGATTAAATAACTAAGGTTTTAACAGAAACAGTTCAGAGATTGGCAATGCCAGAAACACTACTACTATATTTTGCATTGGATGATAGTGATATAAGAATTGAGAAGCTAATATGTGTTTGATGAAATCTGAAGGAAGGAGCTATTTAGTAGGAGATGGAGAAATAAGAGAGAGCCAGATTATGAGGGAAGAAATTATAATGCATGATATCAGATAGGAATAAAGAAAAAATTAATGCATATAGAATAAAATATTCACAGAGAGCAATCTACTTTAGGTAATAATGTGTACTAGATATGTTTCTTCTTTCCGTAGTACTCATTAAATGTTGCTACTTGTTTATGCAGCATCTTGGCTGACGTTGTTTTCTATTTTTTGTATAACTTGGTCTGTATCTTTAGTCTTAAAGGATCTGAGTTTTAGTGGTCATGCACTCTTGAACAGCTGTACTTTTCTATCGAAATTTCTTTGTTAATAGGGAAGCACTAAAATATGCCCCAGATTTTTTGCTGAGTTTCAGAAATTCTCTCCAAATCCATGTTAGCAGCTACCACATCAAAAAAGCCAAACTCTCAAGGAGATTTCTAAGTCTCTAGATGACAGACTCAAATTTTAATGTGATAGGCACTTTCTTATTTGCCACAGTGGAAGTATTTTCCTTGTTAATTTAATTACCTAATAACAAACCTTGTGGTTGTTGGAGCAGGAAGCAAAATATTAGCAAGTTGGTTATTGCATGTAATAATGATAAAAGGCCTCTTTTATTTCCTTGAATCATCGGTTTCCATCTCAACATATACCTTGTTTTTAAACCAATACTGACACTGAGTTTTAACGTGTTATTCTAGGGGATGAATCTCTCATCAATTTGATGATTGGTACCTAATAAACAACCTTAAGTACTAAGGAATTCTTACTTGATTTGTAGGCCCTTATTGTGTGCTATTCTGTAATAATAAACAAGGAAATTTGTAAATATGTGAATTGTGGTATAGTCAGAACAGTGAAGACAAATATATAATCTAGAACTATGGTTTATTTTGTAAAGTACATTTACCAAGTGTACTATGATCAACATTTATATTATAAGCTGTATCATGTTTTTCTAAGGCCAAATAAATTACTTACGATGTAATGAATATTTAATGCCTACACCTTTAAAATTTTATTAACACCAGTTTCTGCTATTCTGTAGGATTGTGCATTTCTATGGTTTACTCTTTTAGTTGAATTGGGAGGGTCTGGATCTTCCACTTGATGTCTTCTACCAATAAATCATAAATCATGAAACCAATGAACCAATATTACTAATTGACAGATATTTCTGCTCCAACTATACAATCAGAAGTTTGTGCAGTTGCCAAGGGTTGGATCTGCATACACGTTGGACTACTGTTAAGTAATCGTGCAAAACCTCATTTTTTTACAAGGCTATTTTATCTTTTTAGTGTGACTACTGCATATTTGGGGTCTTTATGGGAGCACATTCATTGAAAGATCTTAGAAAATGCTGAGTTATACCTGATGGATCTTGGATAAAAATTTTGCCAATGTAAATAGATATTGCCCATTTGAGGAAGGCTTAAGGAAAGAATTACAGTTTCCCATTTTCCTGAATGAACTGTGCATGGTATAACAGATATGATTTTCCTGGTGAAAACAAATCAGTGACCTCTTATTAATGGACAGGATTAATATATCAAGTTCTCCATCTGATGGCAGGTTCTCCAATGTGAAGTGATATGAGAAGAGGTATATGTTGGTTTCTGCTGTTGGAAGATTGGGTGGTAACAAGAACGGCTTTGCTGGGGAGATTCTTCTTACTAAACATGTCATGGTCTCCATGTTTGATACTGTAACTTCCAGGGAAAGTAGAGAGTCCAAAGAGAGTGTTTATAGCATTTTGGTACACAATAATTTTCTCAATAAAGTTATTTTTATAAAGTGACTTTTAAAAGTCATATTTTCAAGCATAACTATTGATGACTTTCAAATCAATATATTAACATAGCTTTATAATAATATAACTAGATGAATTTTTATTTTGAGATGACTACAGTGACATCAAAATTCATGTGATTTCCTTCGTATTTCACAAATACGATCATTCTTCATTTTAGTAATACTTTTGTGTTTGCAGTCTGCCAGTATAGTCAGTTAAGAATTATGGCATAATCTTTGACCCTTTCCAGTCTTCAAGTTTCTGTTCAGCCTTCTTCATCTTAATTGTCAGTCTCTGAATTTCTCTATAGGGAGGACATGGCATAAGTTGTTAAAATCTTGTTTGAAGGACATTAAGAAACTTATTTATTTACAAGTATTTAATGATGTAATCTAATGCATTTAATAATTTAATGTAATAATATATTTAATTAATGTAATCTTATTTACATAAAAATGTATGAATTAAAATTTTATATTGATTAGATTTAGGGATCTGGTAAATATTATGGGGGCCTCAAGTAACCACTCTCAGTCCAGCCATTTCACAGTACCTTTTTCTTTTTAATGATAGTACCGATCTTTCTGTTTTATTTTGTTATTTTATAGTGGTAACCTCCAGTAGTGCTCAGGGCCAAAGGTCATTGCCAGAGATACTTGGCCCAGCTGTGTAGACCCAGTGGTTCAGTTCTTGACCCAGTAGTGTTTGGGTGCTATCAGGGCCACAGTTAACAGTACTGGGGGTTTGGGGGGGGGCAGGATAGGCATACGTTGCTGGACTCAATTTCAGGACCTTATGTATGCTAGATATGTGTGTTTGTGCTATATCGCTTGTGTTACGTCATTGGTTCCATCACACCCACTCTTTAAAGCTGCTAACTATGGACTGTAACAGTTTCTTGGACTTCCCTCCAATAGTTCATCTTGTCTGTGACTGCTTATTACTTACTAAAACTTGTCTCTATACATTCGGTTAATACTCATTATATAGTAGTGGATCATCTCACTTTTAAGTATTGGCTTTCTGCTATATAACACATTAATTTTTCCTACAGAGATAATATATATTTACTATAACATTATATAATTCTCCCATAAAAAATGAATAATGCAATTATGTTTAAAGTTTATTATTAAAATTTAAATTGTTTCTTTTGAGTTAAGAAAACACCCTGTATAAATACTAAATAGAAAATTATGCAATTTTCTTTTGTTTCTTTGCCTATTTAGTGGGTTAGTAAAATAGCCATTGACCTAGATTTCTAATGTTAAATATATGATGATTCCCTTTAACCTGCAAAATATGTTTTACATGAAATAGATTGAATTAATCAAAAATTTTAATATCGCATAATTACAGTTGAGAATGAATTGCTACTTTATTGAGATTTGGAATGATGATTATACAGATGAAACTTTCAATGTGCAACAAAATTTATTAAAATAAGAATAGATAGGTTTCATATCATTGTATCACTGTATCACTGTCATCCCGTTGACCATTGATTTGCTTAAGCGGGCGCCAGTTTGTCCTAGCCCTGAGGTTTTAGCAGCCTCTCTTTACTTGTTCTTCCCAGTGGTGCCACATTGGAGGTTCTTTCAGGGTAAGGGGAATGAGACCCATCATTGTTACTACCTTTGGCATATCGAATACACTAACGGGGAGCTTGCCAGGCTCTGCCGTGTGGGCAGGATGCTCTCGGTTTCTTGCCAGGTTCTCCGAGAGGGAGAACTTGGCTATAAGAGATCTAAAATTAAGCTTCCGGGAGCTTTGTTTTATAGTTTCAGGATTTTGACCATTGATGGGATTCCACAGTACTAGGGGCATTTTGTGGGTGTGGCTGCCAAGCTACTGGAAAATGGGGG